>NC_133417.1:55096071-55715714 GCF_049350105.2 Macaca mulatta | reverse complement strand
CTTTGTTCCATTGCTGTTGAGGAGCTGCGTTCTTTTGGAGGAGAAAAGGCACTCTGATTTTTAGAATTTTCAGCTTTTCTGCTCTGGTTTCTCTCCGTCTTTGTGGTTTTATCTACCTTTGGTCTTTGATGATGGTGACATACAGATGGGGTTTTGGTGTGGATGTTCTTTCTGTTTGTTAGTTTTCCTTCTAATAGTCAGGTCTGTTGGAGGTTGCTGGAGGTCCACTCCAGGCCCTGTTTGCCTGGGTATCACCAGCGGAGGCTATAGAACAGCAAATATTGCAGAACGGTAAATGTTGCTGCCTGATCCTTCCTCTGGAAGCTTCGTCTCAGAGGGGCAGCTGGCTGTATGAGGTGTCAGTCGGCCCCTACTGGGAGGCATCTCCCAGTTAGGCTACTCAGGGGTCAGGGACCCACTTGAAGAGGCAGTCTGTCCATTCTCAGATCTCAACCTCTGTGCTGGGAGAACCACTACTCTCTTCAAAGTTGTCAGACAGGGACATTTAAGTCTGCAGAAGTTTCTGCTGCCTTTTGTTCAGCTATGCCCTGCCCCCAGAGGTGGAAACTACAGAGGCCTTCTTGAGCTGCAGTGGGCTCCACCCAGTTCAAGCTTCCCGGCTGCTTTGTTTACCTATTCAAGCCTCAGCAATGGTGGATTCCCCTCCCCCAGCCTTGCTGCTGCCTTGCAGTTTGATCTCAGACTGCTGTCCTAGCAGTGAGTGAGGCTCTGTGGGCATGGGACCCTCCAAGCCAGGTGCGGAATATAATCTCCTGGTGTGCCGTTTGCGAAGGCCATTAGAAAAGAGCAGTATTATGGTGGGAGTGACCAGATTTTCCAGGTACCATTTGTCACAGCTTCCCTTGGCTAGGAAAGGGAATTCCCTGACCTCTTGTGCTTCCTGGGTGAGACAACACCTCACCCTGCTTCAGCTCATGCTCCGTGGACTGCACCCACTGTCTGACAAGCCCCAGTGAGATGAACCTGGTACCTCAGTTGGAAATGCAGAAATCACCCATCTTCTGTGTCACTCACGCTGGGAGCTGTAGACTGGAGTTGTTCCTATTCGGCCATCTTGGAAGTGGCCACACTCACTGTCCTGCTAATGATACTCTTAAGAAAAACTTAAGGAATTGTAATTAAGAATAGGTAATTAAAAACTTAAGATCAATTATTATATTGCAAGTGTGTTTTAAAACTTAAAAGGTACAGATTATTAATGGGGATAATAAAGCAAAACCAACCCATATGCTACTCATGTGACATCACTTTAGATATAAAGACACAGATAGGATTAAGATGTGGAAAATATATTTCATGCAAATACTAGTTCTAAGAAAGTTTCTATGGCTATATTAATTCAGACAAATTTGATATTAATATAAGGAGTATTAGAAGAGATTAAGAAGAACATTGCATAATGAAAGGCAATTTATTGAGAAGGTATAACAATTTTAACTGTGCTTGTACCTCATTAAAACAGAGCTTCAAACTGATGAAGGAAAAAATGTCAGGAAGAAACAGACAAATATTGTAAATTTTAACACTATTCCATCAGCAATTGATAGGACAAATAGAAAGTAGCAAAAGGAAAAGATTTTAATAATACACTCAGTAAATTTAATATAGCTGCTATCTGTAGAACACTATTCTCAACAACTGTAGAATATGTATTCTTTTTGAAGTACACATGGACTATTCATGTAGATATGCCATATGCTGGACCACAAAACAAGTCTTAAAAATTAAAATAAATGAAATATTACAGGATGTATTCTATGACCAGAACAGAATTAAATTGGAAATCAATAACAATAAGATACTAGATAATTCTAAAATATTTGCAAATTAATAACACACTGTGAAATAATCCCTAGGTCAAAGAAGAAATCACAAGTGAAATTAGAAAATGTTTTAAACTACATGATAATGAAAACAATATATTTAATATATAGAATAGATTTAAAGAAGAGCTTTCAGATAAATTTATATATTTAAGTCCTTATATGCGAAAAGTAGAAAGGTTCAATCTAATAAACCAATAAAAAATTAAATCTCCATAAGTAGAAAGTAGGAAAAGATGATAAGTAAAAAATCAATGAATGAAAAAGGCAAAAGAGAAAAAAAAATCCATAAAGCTAAAAGTTAGTTCTTTGAGCAGAATAATGATTTTAGAAAATCCTTGCAAAGATGATAGAAGAAAAAGAAGCAAAGAAGAGGAGGAAGGAAGGAGGAGATAGAGGAGGCAGAGGAGGAGGGAGAATAAGAGCGAAAAGGAGGAGGGAGAAGAGAGAGGAGGAGGGAGAAGAAGAGAGAGGAGAGGGAGGAGAGAGGAAAGGAAAACAACAATATCAGGAATGAAAGATCATATAACAATGAAAAACTTGCTAATTAAATATTATGAATAATTTTATGTAATCCTTGAAAATCACAACTTACCTAAACTGATACATCAAAAGAAAATATTGATAGACTAATGTTTGTTAAGGAAATTGAACTTAAAAATACAAACTCTCCCCCAAGGAAGCCTCCAGGCCCAGATGTCCTCACAAGAAAATTCTGTCAAACATTTAAGGAAGAAATAATAAAAAAAAAAATTACCGAAATCCTTTCAGAAGTCATAGGGGAACTCATTTTATGAAACCATAATTTTAATGACAAAGACATTACAAAAAGTAACATTACAGACCAAAAATTTATTGTATTTCTATAAAAGAAATATCGTTCAAGAAAGTAACTTTTACTCTTGACAAATAGCACTGTCTTGGAAGTCAATGTTACTTGTTATTGAAGAAAGGCATCATACTGGTGAATTCAGCTCAGTGAAGTATCTTCTCTTGTCAGTGAGTGAATTGTATCCTCAAACACTGCTTTTTTGGAAGAATATGGCAAAACGTGACCAGGCTCTGGAAAGCTGAAGCGTGTGTGTGTGTGTGTGTGTGTGTGTGTATTTGTAGGAGTGCCATGAGATAAGATTGTGTACTTTTTCTTTTATTTTAAATTTTCTTTTTAATTTAAAAGTACTTTTTCTTAATTTTTTTTTTTTTTTTTGAGACAGAGTTTCACTCTTGTTGCCCAGGCTGGAGTGCAATGGTGAGATCTTGGCTCACTGCAACCTCCGCCTCCTGGGTTAAGCTATTCTCCTGTCTCAGCCTCCCGAGTAGCTGAGATTATAGGCACCCGCCACCACACCCTGCTAGTTTTTGTATTTTTAGTAGATAGTGGGTTTCACTTGGCCAGGCTTGTCTCAAACTCCTGACCTCAGTTGATCTGCCCATCTTGGCCTCCCAAGGTGCTGGGATTGCAGGTGTGAGCCACCATGCCCAATGTGAGTACTTTATTTGAAATTAGTTGAATACAAAAAGAATTATAGAGGTACCCTAAAATGGTGATACTGAAAATTGTCTTCTGGGGGCTTGGTTTATGATATACTGTATTGGAATCATACAGTAATTTCCGAAGTCTTTTTCTATGAATGCTCATTGCTGCTGCTAGCTCACATGTTACCAAAATATGGTAAGACTCAAAATCTAAAAAGCAGGGTCTCTGTGATGCATTGGAAAATTTCAAAGATTGCAGAAATTTTGAATTAAATACATTTTGAGCGTGCTTCTTTAAAAAAAAAAATTGACTTTATCTTTTAGAGCAGTTTCAGGTTCACAGCAAAATTGAGCAAAAACGCAGAGAGTTCCCGTACCTCTCCTGCCCCTACACATGCATAGCCTCTCCCATTATCAACATCCTCTAGCAGACTGGTATGTTTATATTACAATTGAAAAACTTACATTGTCACGTCATTATCACCTCAAGTTCATGGTTTACATTAGGGTTCAGTCTTGATGTGTACATTCCATGGGTCTGGACAAATACATATTGACAGACATCTGTCACTATAGCATTAAATAGTGTATTTTTACTGCCCTAAAAATGTTTTGTTTTCTGCCTATCCATCCTTCCTTCCCTACATTAGTATCCTGGCAACCACTGACATTTTTACTGTCTCTATAGTTTGGCCTGTTCGAGAATGGCCATTTAGTTGGAATCATACAGTATGTCGCCTTTTCATATTGGGTTCTTTCACTTAATAATATATACTTAAGATTCCTCCATGTCTTTTCATGGCTGAATATCTCATTTCTTTGGAGCACTGAATAATATTCCATTGTATGGATGTACCGCAATTTATCTGTTCTCTTACTGAAGAATATCTTGGTTTCTTCTAAGATTTGGCAATTATGAATAAATCTGCCATAAACATCTATGTTCAGGTTTTTTTGTGCAGACATTAGTTGTCAAGAATGAGAGATCCTGTTACACCACATCCTTGCCAGAATTTGGTTTTGTCAGTGTTCTGGATTTTGGGAATTTTAATAGGTGTATAATGGTAGCTCACTGTTGCTTTAATTTGTGTTTCCATAATGAGATATGATGAAGAGCATCTTTTCATATGCTTTTTTTTTTTTTGCCATCTGTATATCTTCTTTGGTGAGGTGTCTGTTAAGGTCATCGGTTCATTTTTTAAACAAGTTGTTTTCATATTGCTAAGTTTTAAGAGTTCTTTCTATATTTTGAACAACAGTTCTTTATCAGATATATCTTTCACAAATACTTTCTCCCATTCTGTGACTTGTCTTTTCATTCTCTTGACAGTGTCTTGGTAGAGGAGAAGTTTTAATTTTAATGAAAATTATTTTCATTAAACACTCTTTTTCATAAATTGTGCCTTTAGTGTTGATGTATCTAAAATAGTCATCAGCAAACCTAAGGTTTCTAGATTGTCTGGGATGTTATCTTTTAGAAGCTTTATAGTTTTTTAACATTTAGATCTGTTATCCATTTTGAATTCAATTTTGTAAAGAGTGTAAAGTCTCTGTATAGATTCAGTTTTTTACATGTAGATGTCCAGTTGTTCTAGCACCATTTGTTGAAAAGACCATCTTTGCTCCATTATGTTGCCTTTGCTCCTTTGTCAAAGATCAACTGACTACATTTATGTGGGTCTATTTCTTACCTCTCTGTTCTTTTCCATTAATCTGTTACTTTGCCAATACCACCCTATCTTGATTACTACAGCTTATAGTAAGTCTTGAATTTAGGGAGTGTCAGTCCTTCAACTTTGCTCTTCTCCTTCAGCATTGTGTTGGCTATCCTGGGTCTTTTGCCTCTTTGTATAAACTTTAAAATCAGGGGTTGAAAGTCACAAAATAACTCCTTTATAGGGATTTTGATTGGGATAGCATTATAGATCATGTTGCAAAGAACTGACAGGCTGACAATACTGAGTCTTCTTATCTATGAACATGGAATAACTCTCCATTTATTCTTTGATTTTGTCATTGCAGTTTTGTAATTTTCCTTATAGATCTTGTACATATTTTGTTAGATTTATACTTTATTATTTCATATATTGGGGTGCCAGTGTAAATGGTATTGTGCTTTAAATTTTAAATCCCGCCTGCTCATTGCTGGTATATATGGAAGCAATTGACTTTTGTTTATTAATCTTGTATGCAACCTTGTTATAATTGCTTATTGTTTCCTGGAGGTTTTTTGTAGTGATTCTTTTAGATTTTCTGTACAGATAATCATATCATTTATAAACAAAGTTTTATGTCTTCCTCCCCAATTTGTATACCTCTTATTTCTTTTACTCGTTTTATTGCATTATTAAAATTTCAAATGTAGTGTTGAAAAGGACTGAAGAGAGAGGACATCCTTGCCTTATTTCTTATTTTAGTGGGAGAGCTGTTATCCATAAGTTTTTTGTAGATATTCTTTATCAAATTATTCCTAGTTAACTGAGAGCTTTGATCATGAATAAGTATTGAATTTTATCAAATGCTTTTTCTGTATTTATTGATATGATCGTGTGATTTTCTTCTTTAGCTTGTTAAAGTTTGCTAATACTTTATTGAAGATTTTGGCACCTATGTTAATGAGATATACTGATCTGTAGTTCTCTTTTATTGTAATGTCTTTGTGTGGTTTTGGTATTAGGGTAATGCTGTTTACATAGAATGAGTTAGAAATTATTTCTTTTGCCTGTATCTTTTGAAAAAGACTTTAGAGAATTGGTATAATTTGTTTCCTTAAATGTTTGGTAGAATTCACCTGTAACCCCATCTGGGCCTGGTGCTTTCTGTTTTGGAAGCTTATTATTCATTTAATTTCTTTAAGATATAAGCCTGTTTAAATTGTTTATTTCTTCTTGTGAGAGCTTTGGCAGATTGTATCTTTCAAGGAATTGGTTCATTTCATCTAGGTTATCAAGTCTGTAGGCATAAAGTTATCCCTTTAGGTAATGTCCTTTTAGGTCCCTCTTTAGGTAATGATTATTTGTGTGTCTACTGTCATAAAACTTATGATAAATTGTTGATAATCTTGAATGGGATTAGTAGGGGATGGGTGTCATAAACCAAACTTTCTATTCAGAAAGAATAAAATAGCATGTTTTTTCATGTATTGGGACTGCATATCACTGTGGGTTTTTAATCTTCACAGATATTTACCTTACCATTAGGTATGCTCACTATTTATCTATCCATCCATTAAAGAGTCTTTCAGTAACTATCTTGGGAGAATAAGCTCTATCTTTAGGCTCAGAAACTCTGTGTTAGGTTCAACAGAGTTTGCATAACTTACTAAATACAGACTGTTCATTCAGGAAAACCAGTATGTTTCACTTTTGGCCAAAATATACATTTGTAGCTCTTGGGTAAGCTGAGTGTAGCCTCACCTGTATCAAACTGTTGTATCTCATGTGTGGTCATATTTAAAATATGTATAGCACCAAAAATGTAAATGTTCTGATATCAAACTACTGTATGATTGTCTTATTTGAGCCATAGGTCAAAACCATACACATACAGTTGGAGGAAGGATTTTTCCCTGAAGGGACTAGAAAATTGTCATTTTGGCATCAGGAAATAAAGATTTCCATGTTGGCCTTGCACTGAAGGGAGAAAAATTAAAATTCTCGTGAATGTTTAGAGGCAGATGGCCAAGATCTGAGACCTTGAGGATGCCAGGAACATTTCTAGTGGTGGAGGTGGGCGTAGGGCCAGCTGCCCTTTGGCACATGTATTAAATGCTGGAAGTAAAGAAAGAGAAGACTAATAAGAGTCCCTAGAATAGATGTAAGATTGGATAGGACTTTTAGGCTAATTTACCATTCATTTATTATTTATAAAAGGTTTACCATCTGAACCTTTTATATGATCTTCTTGAAAGTTATTGCCCAGTATCTCCTATGCTGAGAGGATTTTAGAGAAGAGCTAGTACATCTTCAGAGACATATATAAGAGGATAATATTGCTTCCTCTCCTCTGATCTAATTTTCAATATTTTCTACCAGTTATGCTAATTAAGTATCATGGAGCCCAGCACAGAGCCCATGAGGTTCACCTGAGGCAGAGGGGTGGTGAGGTAAGGGGGCTGGATGGGAAACTAAGATGGATTCAGGAGAGACAAAGTACCTTGAAACTTTTAATAAATACTTGGGAAAACTTCAAAAGGAGCTAATTTTAGGCATAAATGCAGAGAAGACTTGAGGCATATAATTTGTATTATACATGCAAATGCAGAGACTCAAGGAGTATCAAAACTGTACCACTGACATTCAAAGCACCGTCACAGTAGATTCTACTTAGTGAGCTGAATCTATTACTTGAACGGGCTGAGTTAGGAGGTAGGTCAGTCTGCATATAACCTTTTTATTTCTGCTGTTATTTCTTTCTTTTCCTGAGCTATTATGATTTTAAAAATATGACTGTTTGTTCCACATCCCCAATTTACCACATTAATGACATTAAGAGAGGTGAGAGACACAAAATAAAGAAACTTAATTGAACTTAAGTAGTTGTGACTAGTCTTTATTTCCTTTCCCTTTCTCCTTTCCTCCCTTCCTTCTTTCCTTCCTTTCCTTGTTCTCTCACTCTTTCTTTCTTTCTTCCTTAGAAGAAAGTTACCATATGCCTAACACTGTCACATGCATTTAATAAGTGCCAACCACATGTCAGTCAGTATAACCGCACAGTGCCTAAGGGTTTGAACTCAACAATCAGCTGTGGCAGTAATCTAGGCTCCACCCATATTAACCAGTGTTTGTTAATTATGGAACAGACAGCACTACATTTTAGTTTCATTTTGGCCAAAAAGAAACTATGTGTCTCAGCTTCCTTGCATCCTGTGATTAATTTTAGCCAGTTGAATATGGTCAGAGTTTATGTGTCTCACTTCTAAGTTGGGGTAGTTGTGAAGCTACAGTGCCCTCCTTATGTTCTGTAACCCCTGACTCCATTTCTACTTGCTGGCAAGATGACACTGGTGTGATATGGAAAGATGCAAAATAACAGAGCTCAAATAAGGAGAGTGCCTCCATCTGTGAAATGGCATCCAGAGAAATGCTGCCCAGCAGAGCTATGTAAACTTGTATAAAAACTAGGCTTTATATGAGGAAGAAATTCACCTTCATTGCATGAAGCCACTGAGATTTTGAGGTTATTTTTATGTTAATTAATGTTGATTATCTTTACATTGGGTAGATTTGTTAATATCTCTAACCTTCATTTTCCTCATCTGAAAAATAGAGATAAAATTAACCCCCACTTCAGAGTCATCACAAATATTAAATCAAGTAAAACATGAATTTACAGCCCAGATAAGACTGCACACTATTGATGTGGGAGGACTTTTCAAGGGAAAATAAAGGCTCTGTGACCCAATGCAAAGGTGGGCAGGCAAAACACAGATGCCCACTGTGAAAGTTGTCAGAGGTCTGTCTACATATCATGGCAAGGATTTCAATCCAGGCTTATGTGATTCTCGGGCCAAGCTGCTACAGACCTTTTGGCTGATGAAAGACTAACTTTGTGATTTGTAAATATCTTGAGTTTGTCTCCAATACACCTCTCCAAGTTAGATTGAAAGGATATCCAATCTTTCAAGTTAGATTGAAAGGATAGTACAAGTCAGACAATTGTTTGGGATTTAGGTATTCAAACTGATGACCTTCCTCAAAGGATAGCTCTTCTGTCCTAACTGCTCTAAAACTATAATCATAATTCATGAGTGAGCGATATTGATTTGTTCATTGCCTCCCAGTGTTTATGAAGTGAGGAATACAGCTTATTCCTATTAGTTTCTTAAGATTCAGCCATCATCTTTAAGTACAGAAGATTAGTTTAACACCTTTGGCATGTATTCCAAGGAACAGAATATACTCTAATTAGATCTGCAAAAGCTGTTACCTTGATTATCAGATATACTAATTATCTTGTCAGTCATTGATCTTATAATTATAAGGGAGGATGCTGTTATTTTCAAATGATCCGGACTAAATTCTGCCCTTGAGTTCAGAGGCTCTAATTGAGACCCAGCCCAGTAGATGTTTACATTATTCTTGTATACACAGTAATTACCTGTAGCTGCATGTCTTTATCCTCAAGGTTTTAAAATTAGAGCCTTCACAATTATAAAAAGAAATTACACAAAAATACTTCACAATTATGCAAAGAAAAGGTCCAAATTGCCTAATCCCACCACTCTAACAAGTTTAATTGAAATCTATGAATGATAAGAAAAGGAATCATATTCAGTCTCATTAATTAAATTTGCTTAATTTTAATCAGTAGACATTATGTATAGATTTTTGTTAATGCCTATCATAATTTGAACAGAGTGTTTTATGCCATTGGTTGAAAAGATAATCTTTGTTTTCTCTTACACAGGCTTCATAAATAAATATACCTAACTATATTATGTTGTGGATTTGCTTTTAAAACGTATGCCATACACAGACATTTTCTGTAGGTATAGGCTTTTTAACATGTTATCATTTATGTCTTCAGGTTAGCAATTCCAACTTTTTCATCTTTGTGATACTCACTGGTCTTAGGACTGTACTTTACATTCTCAAATGCGATACATGTCTTTCACCTTTTATCCAGCAGATACTTAGAGATGAGCTGTTGTAGCCTATTGGTATTTCCCTAAATGTTATCAATCAGTTACCCATTGATAAAAAGGCTTCATTGTTTAAGTAGTTTTTTTATATTATGAAAACAATATAGTAGGGGAAGTTCAAGCCATGCCATACCCTTCTTGGTCCTATATCCTCACCATAATAACAAACAAAAATCTAATATGATTTGACTTGATGACTTTTATCTGTTAGTCTAATGGACTTAATATTACCTTTCGGGATAACACCAGACAAGTTGAAACCCTCTTCCACATTTTACTGCTGATGAGAAAAGGTAAAACTACTTGTATTACATTAAAAAATGTAACATCATGAAAGAGCTTGGGATGAGGGTTTGGTGATCTGGGTTTATGTGTTACCTCTGCCATTTATCACACAGGTAGTTTTCAGTAAATCACGTTTTTGTTTTTTTTTTAGCTTCAGTGTATTAATTTCGAAATAAAAAACAATAACATTATCACTATTTCCCATATGAAGGTTTATTTTTACTACGTTTATGGTTGTATAATTTTCATACTGGAAAATTTCACCTTCCAGAAGTATATTTTCTTGAGTTTTGAGAAATATATACAGCCATGTAATTACCACCACAATCAAGATCTCATCTCAGAGAGTTCTCATGTGCCTTTGAAATCAGATCCCTCTACCAGCTTCCAGCTCTTGGTAGCCACTTATCTGATTTCTACCTTTTTAGTTTGCCATCTTCAGATTGACATATAACTGTAATTACACAGTATTTAGCCTTTTGAATCTGGCTGCTGTCAGTTAGCATAATGCTTCTGAAATTCCTCCTTGTTGTACGTACCTAGAAATTGTTCCTTTCCTTTCTTTCTTTCTTTTTTTTTTTTTTTGCTGAGCAGTATTCCGATTCATTTATTGACTCATGGGCTGGTAGGCTTTTGAGTAGCTTTCTTTTTTTTTTTTTTTTTTTTTTTAAATTATAAACAACACTTACATATACCTTTTTTGTGGATATGTTATTTATCTTAGATAAATATCTGGGAGTGGAACTTCTGGGTTATAGAACAAGTGGAATAAAGTGACTTTTTTTTTTTGGAGACAGAGTCTTGCTCTGTCACTTAGGCTGGAGTGCAGTGGTGCAATCTTGGCTCACTGCAACCTCCGCCTCCCAGGTTCAAGTGATTCTCCTGCCTCAACCTCCTGAGTAGCTGGGATTATAGGCATCTACCACAACGCCCAGCTAATTTTTGTATTTTTTTAGTAGAGACGGGGTTTCCCCATGTTAGCCAGGCTGGTCTCGAAATCCTGACTTCAAGTGATCCGCCTGCCTCAGCCTCCCATAGTGCTGGGATTACAGGCGTGAGCCAAGGCACTGGGTCTGACTCTGTTTTTTATGTTTGATCATAGACAGGTTTCAAGCCCCAACCGGCCCCTTCCCATTTTTTCCCATCTGGACAAGCCATATAAAGTCCATCTGCTCCCTTCCTTGTTGCCAGTGGAGAAGTTCAAACCATGCCATACCTTTCTTTGTCCTAGGCCCTCACCACAATTACAAATAGAGCCATCACCGCTTCCTTTGCTTCCACCATTTAGTTGCCATTTCGGGTTGTTCTGCTCTCCCAGAAAGCCACATTGTGTGAGTAATAAATTTTTCACATCCTCTTGGTGCATATGTTCCAGCATCAGTCTTGGCATATGAATCAATTTTTTATAGGGAATTGATTCCACCTTAGCAAGGCTGTCCCAAGAAAATGAGTATAGATAGGTTTAACTTTAGAAGAAAATACCAACTGTTTTTCTTAGAAACTGGTTATACCATTTTGTACTTCTATCAGCAATATATGACAGTTCTGGTTGCTCTGCATCCTCACTAACACTGTTGTCAGTCTTTTTCATTTTAATCATTCTAGTAAATATGTATTATTATCTCATTGAGGTTTTAATTTGCATTTCCCTATTAGCTAATGAAGTTGAAGATTTTTCCCATGTACTTGTGTGTAATCATTTGCAGTCATAACTTCTTTTTGGTAACATGTCTATTCAAATCATTGACTACTTTTAATTGAGTTGTTTGTTTTGTTATTATTGAGTTTTAAGAGTTTTTGAATACATACTCTGATATAAGTCTTTTATCAGATCTATGTTTTGCAAATATTTATTTCCATTCTGTTGTTTCTATTTTCATTTTCCTAGTACTGTCTTGTAAACAGCGGAAGTTGTTGATTTTAATGAAGTGTAATTTACCAATGTGGTCTTCTATGGTTTGCACTTTCTATGTATCATATGTACGATACATATGTATTTATGTATCATATGTAAGAAATCTTTGCCTAACCCAAGGTCACAACAGTTTTCTCCTTTGATTTCTCCCCAAAGCTTTAGGTATTACTTTAGATAATAATATATTTTGAGCTAACTTTATATGATTTTAAGGTAATGCAGAAAAAGTTGAGATTCTGTTTTGATTTTGTTTCTATTTTGCATATGAATATCCAATTATCCAGCAGAGTTTATGGAAAAAATACCCATTTCTATGTCAAGTTCCCTTGATAACTTTGTGGAAAATTAACTGGCTATATGTATGTGGGTCTATTTCTAGACTCTCTGCTCTGCCCCATTGATACTAACTATTCACAGGCCAATATGACACTGTCTTGATGCTATACTTTTATATTAAGTCTTAGAATCAGGTAGAATGAGTTCTCCAACATTATTATTTGTTTTCAAAATTGTTTCAATAACTCTAGGTTTTTTGCATTTCCATGAGGATTATAGAATCAGCTTGTATTTTTTTTTTCCTTTTTTTTTTTTTTTTTGAGACAGGATCTCTGTCACCCAGGCTGGAGTGCAGTGGCACAATCTTGGCTTACTGCAACCTGAGTGATCTTCCTACCTCAGCCACCTGTGTAGCTGGGACTACAGGCATGCACCACCATGCCTGATTAATTTATTAATTCTTTGTAGAGACAGGGTTTTGCCATGTTGCACAGGCTGGTCTTGAACTCCTGAGCTCAAGCAATTCTCTCACCTCAGCCGCCCAAAGTGCTATGATTACAGACATGAGCCTCTGCACCCAGCCCGGCTTGTAATTTTCTATAAAAAACAAGAAAGATACTCTTGGAATTTGATTGGCATTACTTTAATTCATAGATCTATTTGAACATAATTTATATCAGAACAACACTAAATCATCTGATTCTTGAACAAAGTACCTCTCTTCATTTAATTTCTTTCATTTAATATATTTCAGAAAGGCCTTACAGTTTTCAATGTACTGGTCCTATACATGGTTTGTTAGAAGTACACTTAAATAAGTGTTTTATGTTTTCTTTAATGTTATTATTAATAGTATCATTTGTTCAATTTTAATTTCTAGTTGTTAATAACCGGTATGTATAAATGCAGTTAAGTTTTAAATATTGGCCTTGTGTTATGAAACCTCAATAAATTCACATACTCTAGTGATTTTTTTTTTTTTTGTAGATTTGGGACTTTGTATGTAGATAATTGTGTGGAATAAAGACAGTTTTAATTCTACTTTGCCAGTCTGAATGAATTTCATTTCCTTTTCTTACTGCACTGGCTAAAACATAGCACTAATAAAATCAGAAGTCGTTGCTGACATTTTTTATTGAGCACTGTGCAAGGAACTTTGTATATATATATATATATATATCACTCCTTTGGCTATCTGCAACAATGCTAAGAGAAGCACACTGTAAGTGCTAGGTAAGGGAAAGGTTCATAGACATATCAACAGGTCAGATGGAGGCAGTGTTCTTTATTTTAAATGTCTGCTTTTGGTCAGATGTTCATAGCTTATGTTTCTATATTATCTTGTGTATAAATATTGATCTTTTTCATTTTTGCTTTCTCTAAAGACAACGCTATCTATCATACCATTGATGGACTCCTAAGATGAGGACTAATGGCATTATTCTCTAACGTATCATTTAATGAAAATAATCATTGATTTTTCTGGAAAAATAAATACAACCATGGTCCTATGTGCAAATTTTGGTTGCAGTCTAACTGCAATTCAGTTCAACACATGTGACTTGAAATTCACTTAGTGATGTTAGGTACATAAAAGGAGTACGCAGATCCTGTGTTGACTAACCCAGCTCCCACTCTCAAATTACTTCTCCCTGCCCACCTCCACTATAGAGCCTGAAAAAAGCAAAATACAAACTTTTATGGCCAATGAGATGTTAATGGAGTCCTGATGTTCACTTTTGAAGAAAATTTGCTTTTCCTGATAAAAGAGATAAAGGCTGCTAGAACAGACCCATTTTCTTTTCTTCTGCCTTAAGCTTGAGACAATGGCAGCCATAGGACAACTACGAGGCTTCATGCAAAACAATGAAAGCCAGCATGCAAAGGAAGAGGGACTGCATGAAATCAAAAGAGCCTGTGTTGTGGAAAGCAGCTTGATATTATAGAATATGCAGCTTTTTCTCATTGTTGGTGTGGTTACAACATTCTCTTATACCTTTCAATTTCCTAAGGGGAAGCAGAGCTCCCTATCTATGAATTACGTTTCCTCTTGGCTTGCAATCACAAAAGCATTTCTAACATACAGTAAGACATAATTGTTCTGGGGACTTAGGAAGTCATGAATTTTCAGTTTCCTCAATAACCCAGCAATGGCAGTGGTATAAATATAAATGGTCCAACATTTCCTCCAAAGTGGGGGGAAGAAAAGACAAGAAATCAAATCAGAAAAAAATCATGTTTTTAGAATAATTACAAGACAAAACTTTTAAAATTCAAATTAACTCTAAGTAACTCTAAACATCAAATCTAAGCAAGTTATTTTCTATAATACATGTTTATGCTCTTCCTGCTAGCCTTCATAGAGAGCAATTTAGGCAAAATTGCACTGAAGAGAAAAGAGGGAAGCTTGCCCTAGTATTAAGATTGTTCTAAAGTTATCACCATTATGAGAAATTAACCCTACATTTGAAAAATTATGCAGTAGGTCAGAATATGGCTCAAGGATAGGTACCTATAGGTGTGCCTAGAAGGGGAGACAGTCTTGGAAAAGAAATCCTGCAGGAGAGAAGAGAGTGTTTAAAAGGGGGAGATATCACAACTCAATGTAATATATAGACTGAATGTTTTTGCTATAAACAACATTATTGTAATGGGTAATTGATAAAATTAAATGAGGTCTATAGATTATCTTATAGTACTATATCAATATTAATTTCCTGAGACTGGTAATTGTACTGCGTCTATTTAAGGCAACTGACTTGAGGATATACACACTGAGATATTTAGGGGAAAATATAATATGTCTGAAACTTACTCTTAAACAGTTCTATACATATTAAGGAGAGGGGTGTGATAAATATGGTAAAATATTAACATGTAGAAAATATGAATGAAGGGCACTTGGGAATTCTAATGTTAAATACAATTCTTGGAACCTTTTTATAAACCCAAATTGATGTCAAAGTTAATAAAAAGAAAGCTTGTTTTTATGTTTTAAATAAAATGTCTCTATTCTCTCTATATTAAAATAAAGATATCTAGGTTTTTGAAGGTATAGTTATAAAATGATAAAATACATGTATTGCCAATAGCAAATTAATGCAAAGTAGCAATTTTAAAAATAATCTCATTGTAAGAAATATGTTCTTTGCCACTTTTAATAGCATCATTAAGGCTGGACTTTATTGTTTAATATGTTTTCTATGCTCTTGACTCAACACAGTTAATGTTTTATTTCACACCTTTCAGTGATAGATATTGACAATGAGTCAAAAATCCATACGTTTTCTCTGAAAACTCTGGACTATATTTTGAAAAATATATCAATTTTAGCACCAATGAGGCAAATGGATTGCTTCGTTGTTAAATAATCTTAATAAGATGTCGACAGCAGAAAAATATTTTCAATCCTCAGCAAGGTCTTCAGGTAATGAAACATTGATTTTTTTTTAACCTCTAAAGTCATTTTGCAGGAAGTAAATGAAAAATAGCTATTTGTTTTCAAGGGCACAATCCATTTTCTGATACTTAATTTAATATTTAAAATTCTTTATAATCTCTCTACCTTCATTAGGTATTTGTTTCGTTTGCACTAGTACTTTTTTGAGTAAATATCCTGAGTTCATTCTCAATGCATGTCTCAAACCAAGATACTGACTTCAATTAAATCATTAGAAAAGTTACATATGTGGGGAAGCATCTATATGTTAGTAATGCTTTATGAATCCAATAACCGTGATGTAAAATGTATTGGCCTAACAATTATGCATATTCTTTCATTTGTTTAAATATTAGTAAATTTGAAATTACTTTGATATTTAGATCAAAGGCCTACAATATTCATGAGAATTATTCAGAATCCAAAGTCTCTGTTAATCCAGTTTGAATTCTTTAGCCTCTGATCTTAGCATTAAACCCAACAAAATGAAAAATATCTGATATTTAGTAAGTTGAAAGTATAGTGGTGTTCATTGACTACAAAATCTTGTTAAATAAAAGCTAAATACCCTATGCTGGAGAAATAGCATTGGGATTCTAAGTGAGAGGTGCAGATTAGCTAAAGTGGGGTATTTTCAGAATGGCAAGGAACCTCTGGTCTCTACATATTGAAACATTTCTAGAGTGTCCAAACTTTGAAAACTATTATTTCAAAAGAGCTGGAGAGCCACCTGTTTCTCAGCAAACTCAACAAAGCAAGCCATTGTTATCTATTCTTGTCTCCAAATGAAAGCAGTTTCCTCTGTTTGAAAATAATAAGCATGGCAACTTGACAGAATATTTTTTTGGCCTTATTTTGGACACCAAGAGAAGTCCTAAATAATTTATTTTGACTCTGAGGTAAGTCCTAAATAAATTATTTTCAGCTATGCCTTGCTCCTGGTTTTGACAATAAAAGCTCAACATATTATCTGTTACTGAATAAGAAACTATCTCAAAATTCAGTGGTTTTAGATAAGAATCACTTCTTACCACCCATGTGTCTGTGGGACTTTGCACATTGGCTGACGTAGGCTGGGCTTGACTTGGGAGTCTCAGCTTTGGACTGCGTGACCTGGGGCCACACTGCCGCTTGCTGTTTCTCTGTGGGTTGGCTGGGGCAGTTTAGTTCTTTCCATCTGTCTCTGTTCTTCCCTCCTGGCTCAGGCTAGCCAAGGCAGATCTTCTCATGACAATGGCAAAGATACACAAAAGCAATGAGAGAACTGCATTTCTACTTACATCACATTGGCCCAAATAAATCACATGCTCAAATCTAAGGTCAAGGGGCAGAAATGCAAAATCACATGGCAACATATAGATACAGGGAGCAATGAAGAGTCAGGGCCAAAAATGCAACCTATATTAACATGAGGAAATATCTGATATATTGTCTTAAGCACCATTCCTTTTCCGCGTGTCATTTCATGTCAGTGCTTCCTGATGAGGGGAAAAGTGTTGGCTCACAAAGCTATCAAATATATCACCTTAAGAGGAGGGTTAGCTTTTATAGAAATCATGAATAGTTTTTAGAACTGTGGGGCCGATTATTACTTAATATATAACACTGACTTGGTAACCAAATTTGATGAGGTTCAGTTTTAATACTTTTCAGAAAAAAAAGAATCCTATCATCCATTTGGGGCAAAGAATATCAAGAAGTAATGAACTGGCAGAAAAACAGTTATCTGTGTATAATAGAGGTGGTAGGAAGCATGAGCTTCGAAGGAAGCTCTGTCTCCTCACATTTAGAACTTACACAGTCTGGTTCTAGTGATCAGAAATCCCCTCTCTTTGTTACAGTGAGAGAGAAACATTGACTCCAAGTCAAACAGAAAGACAGTGACAAAGTGAAATCACTTCAGAGGCCAGTAATTCTGATGGTTTGTTGTATATGGAGAAAGTTCAAATCCATGTTTCTTTCAAGATTTCATGACGATTTTCAAATTGAAATATATTGCAAAACCAAGTTTGCTTGTAAACTCTCCTTTTTGTGTTCGATAAAATTAAATGTCTGATATATTTCTGAATTTTTAGTAAATACTTCTAAATTATTTTCATTGCGGAGAGTTTCTATGCTTCAGATGTCAGACTAGGAACAGAATGCTTTTGAGTTTGTTGTAAACACCTGAAGTAAACGGGTTTACAGTGACAACACATAAGGAATCCGAACCACATTGCTAATAGACTGCAATGACTAGTAGCATCCGTTTCATGCAGTCGTGCCACAGTGACACTGTGAGATCACAGGATCTGACTGGGTAGCTGCTAACACGTTATCTGTCAAGTCAAAGTCACAGTTATAATTATTCGTAAGACATTGATTTTCCACATGCTGAAAGAAACATTTATCATTTTTCTATCAGGATGGGTCTGATTTAAGCACATATTCTCTAATTGTACCAGAAATCAGCATTGCTGAGATCTGGGATCTGGTCTTTACTCTTCCAATCTCTACCTATGGCACTGGTGCCAAGCCCAGTTTTCAATTTCTCAGGTCCTAAATTTTTTAGGTCACTTTCAGCTCTAATATCCAATAAATCTACTGTGTTGACTCAATGACCATGAGGCATTCCCTTCGACTCTCACAGGAGATCTTCCATAAATGCTAGTGCTTTCCAAATACATGAATCAGAATAAAATTCTAATCTATAAATCGGTTATATTACCATGGAAATGCCAGAAAATTAATGCTTCAAATATTCAGGAAAAAGACATGAAAAATAGTTTTGTTTATGAGAAAAATACAAAAGTTTTTTTTTCTTATGGTCTTTGAACTAGAATTTAATAAATGAAAATCACCCTCTCTGGTGATTGCAAACAAAGGGAAAGATAGAAGAGTCACAGAATTTGAGGATCAACTGAGTCACTTTGCAGTTTTTGGTGGATAAGAAAGGCAGTAACTATGTATTATGACTCTCTTTACTGAACAAGTGAAGAGTATGATTTATGTAACTGCTGCTAGGGCTGGCACATAGGGGGTGCAGGTTGTATGCCACCCAGTTTTAGAAGATTCAATCTCCTGCCGGGCGTGGTGGCTCATGCCTGTAATCCCAGCACTTTGGGAGGTTGAGGTGGTTGAATCACCTGAGGTCAGGCGTTCGAGACCAACTTGGCAAACATGGTGAAACCCCGTCTCGACTAAAAATACAAAAATTAGCTGGGTGTGGTGGCAGGTGCCTGTAAACCCAGCTACTCAGGAGGCTGAGCCAGGAGAATCGCTTGAACTGGAGAGGTGGAGGTTGCAGTGAGCTGATATCGTGCCACTGCACTCCAGCCTGGGCAACGGAGGGAGACTCTGTCCAAAAAAAAAGAGGAAGAAAAAGATGTAATCTCCTTAACTTCTGACGTGAATGTTCTTAGAATTGTGCGATGCAGCATCTGCTCAACTGTATATGGAGGCCCTTCAGGGTAATGGCTTAAAAATTGCATTTCTGTGTGCATGACCTCACAGGAATCTATTGGGATAAAATGGAAGAAGGACTGGCTTTATAGGTGTATAATATGACAGATGCACTTAGGATGGCCCCATACTTGGTTTCAAGCTCTGCTGTCACCATCTTGAAATTCTTAATATTTGAATAGGCCCCATCTTTTCATTTTGCACTGGGTACCAAAAATTATGTAGTTGATGAAGGATGGAGGTGGGAGTGGTTTAAGACTGTAAAGGCAGAAATGTGAAGAGTAAGAAGTAATTACTTCTGACATCTAAGATAGAACTTTTACAATAAAACAATTGGCTCAAAAGCCAGGATTTGTTGAGATACTAAAATAATTTTGTACTTTCCTGTAGTATGTCAAAGACCAAGCTAGCAGGGCTCAGCTTATACAGATTCTTCATAAATATAGAGGAAACACCCCTTCCACATATGAGGAAATCTTTATTGTCAGTATTTACAACTATTTTATTCCAAGTTTGCCCTTAATTTTTTTATTTAGGTGGTAACTTACTTGGGCCAGAGAATACCTTGAGTTTACCCTTCACACAGACTTACCTGGACTGATAATCCTGCCACCTGGCCTAGTTGACTTAATCCACAGATGTGAAGCCAAATAGAAATATTTCCTAGATAAAGCTGGGCGCAGTGGCTCAAGCCTGTAATCCCAGCACTTTGAGAGGTTGAGGTGGGCAGATTACCTGAGGTCAGGAGTTCAAGACCAGCCTGGCCAACATGGCAAAACGTCGTCTCTGCTAAAAATACAAAAATTAGCCAGGTGTGGTGGCGTGTGCCTGTAGTACCAGCGACTTGGGAGACTGGGGCATGAGAATCGGCTGAACCCAGGAGGCAGAGGTTGCAGTGAGCCAAGATTATGCCACTGCACTCCAGCCTGGACAACAGAATGAGACTCTTGTCTCAAAAAATATATATTTTCTAGATGATTATTTTTCATATTCAAAAAGTGACTGTGTTTTTACATGGGTATACAAAGAAACTAACCCATTTTCACAGTTGGCTTGAACACTGATTTTTTTTTGGTTTTGACTGGGAATAATCTAAAAGTGAGGACACTCAAGTTGACCATATTGAGTTGCACAATAATAAGTTGCACATATTAACATGGCCAACTCAAATACTTTGTGATTCCAAAGTGGATTATTCACCTGAAATTATTTACTTATTTTAATAAAACATTCAACTCACTTTTCAGAAATGGCCAATATTAGTCATATTTCTCAAGACGAGTTAGCCATGATTACTATATATGAATCATTTCGGTTGGTAATAGAGTGGTTTGTCTCCTATATTTGGAGCTAGGGTGGGAGGGAAAGAGAAAATGAGAATAGGGATGATAATGTTAAGAAAGTTATTGGCACTAAAGCTGTTGGTGACATGCCAGTTCCTCCGACCTACATAAAGTTTTCTCAACCTCTGCTATTGACATCGGCATTTGGGGCTGGATAATTCTTTTGTGTGTGTGTGTGTGTTGGGGCTTTCCTCTGCATTGTAGGATGTTTAGGAGCACTAGGGTACCCATTAGATGCTACCCACTAGATGTTAGTGGCACCCTCTGCCTCAGTTGTGATAACCAAAAAATGCCTCCAGACATTGCCAAATGTTCTTTCCCTTGGGCGGGAGGACAAAAATCACTCCCAGGTAGGAACCAGTAGGCAGGACCGAAGTAAGACTATCCTAGGAGGACTGCTTCTCCCTAGCTAAAGTTTACAAGCAGGACAAGAGTTCTTTTTGGTTCCTGTCATAGATGGATAGGTTGATACTGCACTTAAAATGTAGAAGAAGTAACCCAAAGAAAAGTGAATATATTTTGCTAAGACTTAAAACAACTGAGGTAGAGTATCTGTCTATCCCTAAGACTTCCCAGAATATGTGTGTGTGTGTGTGTGTATTTGAGGGGCGGATAGAAATTGTTCCAGGTTGGATCTAGAACCAGAAATACCATCTGACCCAGCAATCCCATTGCTGGGTATATACCCACAGGATTATAAATCATTCTACTGTAAAGATACATGCACACGTATGTTTATTGCAGCACTATTCACAATAGCAAAGACTTGGAACCAACCCAAATGCCCATCAATGATAGACTGGATAAAGAAAATGTGGCACATATACACCATGGAATACTATGCAGCTATAAAAATGGATGAGTTCATGTCCTTTGCAGGGACATGGATGAAGCTGGAAACCACCATTCTCAGCAAAGTAACACAGGAGCAGAAAACCAAACACAACATGTTCTCGCTCATAAGTGGGAATTTAATGATGAGAACACATGGACACAGGGAGAACATCACACACCAGGGCCTTTTGAGGGGTGAGGGTTTAGGGGAGGGATAGCATTAGGAGAAATACCTAATGTAGATGACGGGTTGATGGGTGCAGCAAAGCACCATGGCACATGTATACCTTTGTAATAAACCTGTACATTCTGCACATGAATCTCAGAACTTAAAATATAATTTTTTTAAAAAAGTCTAAAATTAGGCTTGAGATCCTATAGAACTTCCATACTTCCATGTAATGATACTTCTTACAAAAATAAATGGGAGTAATAGATTCTGAGGCAATTAGCTTGACCAAGATCACATTGCTGCAATAGTAATATTATATTGCAATAATAATAATAGTGATAGTGATGATTGATGTTTATGATGGTGATAAACTGTTTGAAAGTTGTAGAAACAAGATATGCAGATTACATAATAAACATGTATTTTTGGACTGAAAAAAAACTTGTTCCAAGTTAGAGACAACTCTAGTTCACGTGTTCATAGTTTACATATTTGGGAACAAGTAACATAGTAAATGACTGCGATCTCAACACTAACCTATGAGTGCACTGCATTCATGACACATCAACATGAGTTTTCAGCTTTCTTAGTGATTAAATAAAAAGGTTTATCCTCTAGTGTTTTTGCCCTGACTGTATTGCTGTTTTTTTCTTTGCAGAATGCTTGCTTCAGAGTGTTTAGAAAAATTGAGTACTCCTTGATACTGAGATATCTGAGAACTTCAGAGATAGCCCGGTGAAAAGTGAAGTATGTTTTAAAACTTAGTTCTAGATCCTGGAGGAATCGCCATATACATATGTAACAAACCTGCACATTGTGCACATGTACCCTAGAACATAAGGTATTAAAAAAACCCCAAAAACTTAGAACAGCCACAATCCACACTAACTGCCTGGTTACCTCGAAAATTTGAATTATTAGCCCCATTCTCATTCATTCAAAGTCTTTAACAATTAGTTTGCCTTTTGGTGAGTAGCACTATCACATATTTTCAGGGCCTATTTCTATTTACTGTTGGTTTTGTGTTTCTCTGATATTGGGACAGTATACTGACCAGATCACTATTAAAAAATTTCCTGGACAATAAAGAGAAGAAAGAAAGTGTAATATGTACTCTTTTAAGCTTTAGCACAAGGAGTTTTTCTATAAAAATAACGTTTTTCAAAGTTATTTGAAATGGTTATATACCATTTCTGTTATCGGAAAGAATATATATCTTAAATTACCTAACCATTTATTCTGAAGTGTCTGAGTAGCTGCTTTCATCCTAAGGGAAAAAATAGTTTCAAAATAGACACTACAAGATAGTGCAACATAGTTACTCAAATATCCCAGAATCAGACAAAAGAAAGCCATGCAATGTGACTTGTTTCTAGGTTTTTGTTCCTTCTCATTTCATTTATTTTCTTTGTAGGATAGATTATTCTTACATGAGGTTTTACCAAATGTTTAGAGCCTTGCCTAAAATGTTTGTTTTAAAGTATAGACTCTGGGCCAGGCGTGGTGGCTCATGCCTGTTGTAATCCCAGCACTTTGGGAGGCCGAGGCAGATGGATTGCCTGAGGTAAGGAGTTCAAGACCAGCCTGGCCAACATGGTGAAACCCCATCTCTACTAAAAATACAAAAATTAGGGCCAGGCGCGGTGGCTCAGGCCTATAGTCCTAGCACTTTGGGAGGCTTAGGCGAGTAGATCACCTGAGGTCAGGAGTTTGAGGCTAGCATGACCAGCATGGAGAAACCCCATCTCTACTAAAAATACAAAATTAGCCGGGCATGGTAGCGCATGCCTGTAATCCCAGATACTCGGGAGGCTGGGGCAGGAGAATCACTTGAACCCGGGAGGCCGAGGTTGCAGTTAGCTGAGATCATGCTATTGTACTCCAGCCTGGGCAACAAGAGTGAAACTCCATCTCAAAAAAAAAAAAAAAAAAAAATTGGCCAGGTGCAGTGGCAGGCACCTGTAAGTCCAGCTTCTCGGGAGGCTGAGGCAGGAGAATCTCTTGAACCTGGGAAATGGAGGTTGCAGTGAGCTAAGACTGAGTCTCACTCTGTTTTCCTGGCTGGAGTGCAATGGTGCGATCAAGGCTTACTGCAGCCTCTGCCTCCCGGGTTCAAGCTATTCTCCGGCCTCAGACTTCTGAGTTGCTGTGACCACAGGCATGCACCGTCACACCTGGATAATTTTTGTATTTTTTATTTTTAGTAGAGATGGGGTTTCACCATTTTGGCCAGGCTGGTCTCAAACTCCTGACCTCAAGTGATCCGCCTGCCTCAACTTCCCAAAGTACTGAGATTACAGGCGTGAGCCACTGGGCCCAGCATATGGATTAAAAATTTTGAGAACCACTGATAGAAGTGATAACTAGAGGCTGACGGTAGAAAAGATTATCTAGGGGGAAGTATGGTGTGGAAGGAGGAATTATGGACAAAGATATGGGCAAGAATGAAACATGACTGAAGAAACTGCAAAGAGATTAATAATTGTTCGAAGAGGAAAAAAAAAAGATATTCTTGACAGAGTAGAGAAGTAACAGCGTGAAGAGAAATGTTTTAGAAAGGTGGTGGAGGTTCCAGGAAGAACAGCAGCATATTACTCGAAGAGGTTGCATAGAACAAGATAGCAAACAGGATATTGTCCTCATGGAATTGTTGGCCATCACTGAACCTCGAGGCCACAGTTTCAATAAACTGATGAACCTGGAGTAATGTGGCACCAATGACACATTGAAGGAACTGAGGTTGCAGAGATAGATTATTTTGATAATATTTTTCTTTTATGAGGGGACAATAAATATTGTTTATAACAATATAATTTCTATTTCAAAGTCTTATTTTTCCAAGAAAAAGAAACATGTAGTTTTAGTTGGAGATTTATTTCCTCCTTTCTCCTGGGATGTGCAGCTTCTCACTTTGGGCTCAGGTAGGTCCAAGTGGGTCATCACTGGGATGTCTCTGGACCCATCTTCAAGAATCTTCCCAATATGGTAGCGTTCTTGCTCTTCCTGGATCACGCTTAAATGAAGAAAGTCTATGCGGCAGGCTTGGCCCGGCATGCAGAGTTGCACCAAACAGCCATTTTGTCTTGGAGTGATCCTTCTCCCTGGAGTTTCCTCTTGGGCGTTACACTTGCATGCTGGAGCTCTGTTGTGCATCAAGGCTATGGTGTGACACCTTTCCGACACCAGCTCTGGGGCTCCTGCCTCTTCCCTTGAATCCCTCTTCCTTCTCCCCAGGTGCCTTTCCAAATGCATTACACACAATATATACACACTATTCATGTAATTCTCAAAATAATACCACAAGGTAGTTTTTTTTTTTTTTTTTTTTTTTGAGATGGAGACTCACTCTGTCATCCAGGCTGGAGTGCAGTGGCACAATCTTGGCTCACTGCAACCTCTGCTTCCCAGGTTCAAGTGATTCTTCTGCCTCAGCCTCTCAAGGAGCTGAAACTACAGGTGTGCGCTACCACCCCCGGCTAATTTTTTGTATTTTTTAGTAGAGATGGGGTTTCATTGTGTTGCCCAGGCTGGTCTCAAACTCCTGAGCTCAGTCAATCTGACCACCTCTGCCTCCCAAAGTGCAAGGATTACAGGTGTGAGCCACCATGCCTGGCCTCACAGGGTAGATTCTTATTTGTAATTTATATGTAGCAAGAGTCACAGCTTGAACCTAAACTGGGATTGAAGATTGTGTGTGCTTTGTGCATCTGGAAAACAAACAGACCAGATGTGAGAAAGGGCTCTTTACCTGAGAATGAGTGAGCCTGAGGAAAGGCACTTCTCATAAGGAAAAAGGGTCAAAATGTCCTCTGCGAAGGGTATATAGGAATGAGTCCAGTGACAGCTTGGTGTCTGCTGGATGGTCCTTGGTTCAATTACCATGTATGTTTGCCAAATCCTAGCGTAGAGACTGCACCAACAGAGGTAATGGAAATTAAAACAGATGCTTCTCCAAAATCCCCACGGAGCCTTGGCATGCAGACTGTCCACAGCACTGGGAACGGGTCGTCCCTGTAAGAGAAGCAGTAGCATCGGTGATAGCAGTGGTGATGACAATTGTCTGACATTAGAGATAGCTTTTGTTGTTGCTTCAAGCAGCTGTGGCTTTGGCAATCAGCAACCCTGCCAGGGGCATGGATACTCTCTTGCCTTGGGCACTGGAATCCTGACAGCCTTTGGAAGGCAACAGTGGCCAATGCTGGCATAGATGCCACTTTCAGAAACCTCAGAGAACACAGATCCACTCCAGTGGGCGAGAGGGGAAAGGGAGAAACATGGTGGCATGCCGGGTGATGGCCAGGAAGCATAGGTCATGGAGCACTGTGCAACTAGAGAGGGATTTTGAAAGCATTTGATGAGGATGAAGCTCCCATAAAGCAGGTCAGTGGTGTACTGACAGGGCACTACTTTCTATCACTTATTTTTTGTCTATGTTTGCTTACTTGAGCTGTAGCAAACAAGGTAGACTAAACTGATGGACAAAAACTGAAGCTCAGAAAGTTAAGTTGAACTTGCACAAAATTCTACACACGGCCAATGAGTTGTGGGTCTCTTTGACCACTCACACAGCCATCTTCATATCTGAGGCAAAGAAGATGCTGGGAGAGAAAAAACATTGCAGTTATTTAAGTTAGTAGGTGGTGAGGTCCTACAAAAATTTAGGGAGGATGGGATTAAGGATGTAGCTGGACGAATTTTAAAAAAATGGAAAACAGGATGTAAGAAACTCAGGCAGTAGTATTTCAGGCAAAAGGTTATAAACATATGGAATTTGATAAGAAAGCCAACTAAAAAAGTGTACACACAGTAATTAGTTAAAGACATCTGGAACAGGAGACAAATAAGCAGAGAAACTAAAAAGTAGGTTTTAGATAGAGTATGTTGGTAAGGCCAGATGGCATTTTTTCCTCCTTTGTTTGATATATGTTATATTTTTCTTAACCACAATCCCCAATACTGCACATTTCAACATGTTATGTTTATTTCTGTAAATATCTAGGAATTATACAAATATATCTGCCAAAGCAAATGATTCGGAGGCCATCAACATGATCTGTTTCTCGTGGCTTAACTCAGCATATGTCCAGCTTCCCACAAAAGTCTAGATCTTATGTTTGTGATTATATATTTGGGACTATAACAACAACAATGACAAAAATAGCTATTTAGCATGGTTTTCCAGAGCAACAGGAGATATTACACACTAAGTACCACAACAAACATCTTTCACCATGCTTTTACTCTCATGTTAAAACATGAAGTGAGGCAATTTTGATAATGAAGGATGCGGATATATCACCCTTTTGTTGTTATCCTGGAGGTAATCACATCTGTATAAATGATGCAACTATCTCATTTGACATGAATTTTTCTCATTTATGTTCAAAGTGTAACTTCAGTCCATGTAATGTCTTTGGTCATAGCCTAAACTACATAGAGGTGCAGATGGCTGCTGATATGATAGCATTTGAGGGGAGGCACCAAAGAAAGGCCTGCTCAAGGCCAAATATTTTTCCCTCTGGCTGGTCAGATTTTAGAATCACCAATTGTCATAATTTTCCAGAAAAAGAAGAGATTTAGAGAATGAATAGGTCTCATGTTAAAATATATTATTTTTGTCTCTTTAAGAATACATTGTTTACTCACAGAGAACTTGGGATACCAAGTCCTTGGATGGGAATATCGTGCAGTTAGATTCTCTCTGGCATGAAAGCAAAAAATGATATGGAATCACTCTGGTCTGTGAAACAGGCTTGCAACAAAGCAGTTGGGGCTCTGTCATTTCCAAGGGTTACTATAAAGCATGTTGTGGCACAACTGGCTGACTTTGAACACGCTGTTGTCCTCAGGTTGGTATTCCAGGAAAAAGGTCTACTCAAAAGCATTTTTTAATGGGGATTGATGTCACTTTGTTTTCTCTTCTACCGCTCAGAGACTGAATATTTTGAAAGAACTAAAGAGGATTTAAAATTCACATTATTATAATCATTTATTGATTCAGTAAGTATTTGCTGTGAAAGTACTAAGGGGCTAACCTGGAAACTTTGGGACAGATATGCTGAGTTTCCAGCCATCGAAAATCTCAGAGTTAATGAGGGAAAGAAGGACATACAATCCCCAAAATAATAAAATAATAAAGTCTTATAAGAATTAGCAGCCAGGCACAGTGACTCATACCTGTAATCCCAGCACTTTGGGAGGCCGAGGCGGGCAGATCACCTGAGGTCAGGAGTTCAAGACCAGCTTGACCAATGTGGTGAAACCCTGTCTCTACTAAAAATACAAAAAGTAGCCAGGTGTGGCACGTGCCTGTAATCCCAGCTACTTGGGAGGCTGAGGCAGGAGAATCACTTGAACCTGGGAGGCAGAGGTTGCAGTGAGCCAAGATCGCGTCATTGCACTTCAGCCTGGGTGACAAGAGCGAAACTCTGTCTCAGGAAAAAAAAAAAAAAAAAAATTATAGACTACCTGTAGAAAGTATTGTGGGAACATAGAATAAGACCAACTAATTATTCCTAGGAGAATTCAGGAAAAATTCAAAGAAATTCCACTTAAATTGAATGAGTTGAATTTTTCAAGGACAAGAGAAATGAAGAGTATTCCAGGAAGGGGAAGAGATAGTTCATTAAGACGTTAGTACTCACTAACCCATTAGAATAAATGTTGCAAGTTGTCAATCAAGGGAGGGCTGGGAGATGGCCACAGCTAACAGGTAAATTTCACAGAGCTGGAACATGAGGGCTTTTCTAGGGAGAATGGTACAGCATGGATGGAGGCCCCAGACATCATGAAAGTACTGGGAAAATGGCTGGGTGAGCAGCTGCCATGGGAGAAAGGATGACCATGGAAAGTGCAGAGGCCAATGAAAATAAATTTTGCTGCCTTAATAATTTTTCTTAACATCAGTCCTAATCAATTTCAGCCTATCTGAGCCCATGTATCCAAATCAAGATGACATTAAAAACATGGAAAGATCAAAATCAATACCTATGGCTCTATTAAACTGGCTGAACTCAGCATGTACCACAAAGGGTGTCAAGATCTAACTCCAGGCCTTTTAAATTCTGTAAAGTGATGAACTTTGAAAGCATGATGTGTCTGCTCCAGAACTTCAAGTAACTGTTGTGAAAGTTAGCGCATACTCCTGTCACTCCAGGTTTGCCTAATTTCTCATAGACAGTGTGAGTTTATGAAGTCAATTTTTTTTTCTTACTTTGAGACTTTTTGGATTCTGTCTGTTCTCTACATATGAAAGGTCACACTGAGGTCAAGGATATTTTGTCTTAGAAAAGCAGCCACTGACTATGGGCAGGCTCTCAGAGAAAGTCTAAGCAGAAACATCATGCTGTAGTACTGTGAGACATCACAAACACATACCCCAAAATCTTTATATTTCAAAAGTGGTATTTGGAGGTGAAAAGCAAGATTGTATTTCTTGGAATTCTAGAATTGCTCAAACTTTCTGTTTGTTAATAGACCAGTATGAACTTGTTTTAATTAAAAATTTTTAACATGAGAATTTGGCAAATGAAAGTAAAAACAATGAGTAGTTTCCCTGTATGTAATGGAACTGTTCCAGTAGACAGTAAGAAACAGCCTTCTTATTCAGAGAAACAGACAATGAATCTGTACTACTGAGTATCCTATTTTCTAAACAATAGAATTTCTATATACCTTGATATAAAGGGAACATTTGACCAAGTTATCACGGCATCAGTCTTAGTTTCTGAAAAAGGAATGTCTCACTTTGTTGAGGACTCTGAGGAGGCTGTTTTAGAGGAAAGGGTTTTTCCAGGGACTTGGATGTTACATCCTGAAGGTCAGACCTTATTCTCAAATTCCACCACAATCCCAATTCTACACATAAGGACCCTGAGGTTCTGAGAGCTGAAATAATTTGGCAGAGTGGATTTGAATGCACCTCTGTCTGGCTCGAATGCTCTGCTTCCTTGTTTCATCCTGTGGCTTCTCTGTGACAATTCGCTCCTCTAGTTTGAATCTGGCCTTGCCAGACCCTGATGGTTGCCTAAGCCCGATTCTAGGGAGTTGGAAGACAGAACTTAAGGAGCAGCCAGCCAACTTCTCCCTGATGAATGAGGACTGTGACAGGTTCTTGAGGCATATGTCAATGTGAAATATGTTTTAAATGCTTTACATAATTAACCTCCATGGCAATCTTGTGAAGTGTGCTGTTAGTATCACTCCCATTTTAAGGATCATTTTTTCAAGGTCACACAACTGACAAATAGTAGAGCCAGCATTTGAAATCAGGTTGTCTGACTCCAAAGAATGGTGCTTTTTACAATCATGCAATGCATGCCGACATATACATACACATATATTCATATATATGTATACACACACATATACATGTGGTTAATATGTTTCTATTTCTTTACCTATAGATGCTTAACCAGTTCTCAATAGCTCAGAGATTGATTGGCTGTTTTATGGATTGTTGCATCATCTTTCTTTTTCCATAGTATTTTTTTTTTTATTAATCTCATGAAAATGTCATCAGGGCACATATTTAGATACATTTTGGAGAAATTAAGACCTATATGGTTTGGCTGTGTCTCCACCCAAATCTCATCTTAAATTCTAGCTCTCATAATTCCTACATGTCATTAGAGGGACCTGGTAGAAGGTAACTGAATCATGGGGGCGGGTGTTTCCTGTGCTAGTCTCATGATAGTAAGTCTCACAAGATCTGATGGTTTTATAAAGGGGAGTTCCCCTGTACAAGCTCTCTTTCATCTGCCGCCATGTAAGATGTCCCTTGTTCTTCCACCATGATTGTGAGGCCTCCCCAGCCATGTGAAACTGTGAGTCGATTAAACCTCTTTCCTTTATAAATTGCCCAGTCTCGAGTATGTCTTTATTAGCAGCATGAAAATGGACTAATACAAGGCAATTCCTTTAGTAAATAGTTAATGAGCACCTATTGTATCCAAGGCATTGTTTTAGGAAATGGCAAAAAAAAAAATACAAAGATGTGGAGAGTAGAGTCTCTAACCTTGAATTGCTTAATATCTAAAAGGAAAATAAGAGAAGAAGTAGAGTAGGAGAAGGGCCATAGAAAAGGTATACACGGAGTCTGGGATGGATTCAACAAAAGCGTGACCTTACTGAAGAGATTCAGAAAAGAGCTCCAGAGAGGTTCCAGAAGGTCAGAAGGATTTCGGCAGCAGGACCCAGTGTGTACTGTGCTGCAACTATACTGCCAAGCTCTCAATTTCTCTTTCCTGGCACTTCTGTCAAGTTCCCTTTCTAAAAATGCTTGTAGCTCTGAGTGTCTTTTTTTGCTTGCACTTATCAGAGTTGTAATTTAAACAAATCCGTGGTATTTGACTAATGTCTGTCTTTCCCATTGTCTTTTTTTTTTTTTTTTTTTTTTTTGAGGCGGAGTCTTCACTCTGTCACCCAGGCTGGAGTGCAGTGGCACCATCTCGGCTCACTGCAAGCTCCGCCTCCCGGGTTCGCGCCATTCTCCTGCCTCAGCCTCCGGAGTAGCTGGGACTACAGGCGCCCGCCACCGTGCCCGGCTAATTTTTTTTGTATTTTAGTAGAGACGGGGTTTCACCGTGTTAGCCAGGATGGTCTCGATCTCCTGACCTCGTGATCCTCCCGCCTCGGCCTCCCAAAGTGCAGGGATTACAGGCGTGAGCCACCGCGCCCGGCCCCCATTGTCTTATAGACTGCATAAGGACAGGGACTATGTTGGTTTTACTCATTTGAATTCCTACCATATAGCAAAGTGCCTGGCCTACAGTAAGTACCAAATAAAATTGTGTGAGTCAGTAAGGCAAGGGATTGCAGTAGGGAGAGAAACCATATGAGTAAAGATATAGAGGCAGTGTAGACAGAATGCACTAAAGAAAAGGCCAGTTTAGAGGGAGCTACAGCTGGGAAATATATTGGGATTATACTAGGAAGGGCCTTGAATACTAGGGTCAAGTGGTTACAGTTAAGTTGGGAGCACTCTTGGTGAAAACCCCCTAGAGTAGCAATATGAGCATAGTGACAGGCTTTTCAGGAGGCAGTGTGGAGGGCAGATTAACAGGGAACATCAATATGGTTCCAGAATGGCCTGTACCATGAAGCATAGTCCTTTCTCCAACTACGTAATAAGCTGCGAAGAATGAGGGCTATGTCAGAGTATTTTTCATCCCATTATCTCTGGGCCATGTGGTTGACTTTTCTTCTTTATAAATTTGCCAGAGACAAAACTAGGAATCCCAACCACCTGTCACTTAAGCAAGTAGTAATATATATTTTGCAACCAAAGGACCTTGGCTACAAAAGGACACCATTTCTGTCAAGGGGAGATAAAGGATTGGCTATGTTCTCAGCAGACCATGAAGATTACTCTGAGAAAATCCTCTTTTTCTTCTGCACCATTATTGCTGTTCTGACATCTGGATTGCAGCCAAAATAAGGTTGTGATTGGCAAGGACTTTTTTGGTGGGAGCCCAAACTCCAGAGACACCAACTCAGTTTTTTCTTTAGTTTATGGTTCCAGGTTCTTCAGAGTTGATTGGAATGTCACTTTAAAAGACCTGTCTACTTACTCATCGGTCATTCCAAAAATGGGATAACCAGTGCCATTCTAATACTAACAAACAAGGAGGGGAGGCCAAGTCCACTCTTTTCTGAACTGAAATCAGAACAGGAATCCAGGAGTTGTCTGTTACTACTATTATATGGGTTTTTATTTATAAACAGGCATGAAAGGGAAAGAGGAGTAAAGGTTACATGAATTACTCAATGACCTGCGGACTTAGACACTACAATTATTGGCTTTATTATTTTCACTGATAATTTTTCCAGTATCAGTAGTCTGAGAGTTACGGTTGATATCTCACTTATAAAGACTGTCTGCTAGGGCAAGGGAAGTGTAATGAAAGTACCCTTGTAGGAACTGAAAATGGCAAATTGCAAATGGTGAGCCTGTGTGCATGCCTGGCATTTGAAACATCCCGTAAAGACTACTACTAACAGAGGAGAAACTGAAGACATACAGCCAAATCAGGAACTTAGGAGAGTAATTAATAGCTCAAAGAAGGATAATGACTGTAAGCCTAGAAATAAAGAAGTAAGAATGGTCATTGAGACAGAGCAGGCAAGATTTGCCAATTAGTATAATGTGGCAAGCAATAGATTTGAAAGATATAAAGGTGATTCTAATATTTTGAACCAAAAGGTAATGAGAACAGTGTTAGAAAGTGAAGACAGTAGAAGGAGCACACTGGGATGAGAGGATGCTGACGCTGGATTGGGTTAGATTGAGTTCAAGGCCACGAGGAGGAATCCAAGGACAAAGGTTGAGTTGGGAGCTGGCAGTGTGACTTTGACTTAAGAAAGAGACTCTAAGGAAAGTAGAGAGCTTTAGCAAAGCCATGAAAAGAGACTAGAAGTGACCAGACCATTTAATAGAGATAATTTGATGCCACAATATTGAAGAGAAAAGGTCAGTTTAAGCAAGAGGCCAATAGTACTAAGTCCTGCAGACAAATATCGCTGGGTTTGACAACAATGAAAGAGAAATCTATGTGGGGCCGGAGCCATACCATAAGATAAGGGGTTAAGAAATGACACTGAGGCCTCAGAGGCCATGAATGGAGGCTAATTTCAAGAATTGCAACAATGAAGAAAAAGACAGTACTAAGGTGATTACTTAATGGGCAACCCTGTATACACAAAATGAATTTAGAATAGAGAAGGTCTGAATATGTTATAGGCAGAGAGCATGGGACTGTAGAGATAAAAAAAAATTAGAAAACTCAAAATATATATGGAGAGAGAATTATTCATGAAGATTTGCTTTAGAACTGGCATTAAAGCAGTAAGATGAAGACCAATATTTACAATTAAAGTAGAGATGATTCTTCTGAGTCAGGAGACATTAGATAAAAATGATGGAAGATACAAAGAGAATTTGTGGAGAAGAAAGGCAATATAAAAATTTGCATTGAATTGTTTCACTCTTATCAGTAATAATAAGAATCAAAGCCATTTTTCATAGTAAGAAGAAATGTATTCAACACTTTGCAATAAAGATGAGTGAATACTTGCACTAACTGTGTTTTTCATTTTTTGTGTTCTGATACTTTGACATCTGGGACTTTGCTGCCCCTCTCAAGGTCAGCCAATTCCTAGAGATGGTAAACAACTCTGCATCAAGCATGCTTTCAAGAGCAAATCAACTACTCCAGAGCTCACAGCTCCAACCATCCAACCACCTTCTTTATTGGGCTCTCACACCCTCGACCACTATCCACCCGCCCTAATGACTCCAGGCTCAGATACCAGACAACAAAGGGCAGCTCCTGTGCCCCAGAGCCTGCTGAAATGATTTCAGCTAGCCAATCCTAAGCCTGCATACCCTGCCTATTCCATTCCTTCCTGAAGAAACCACAGTAAAGGCTCTTGCCCACAATGTCTCCCTCTCCACCTCCCTTTTCCTCTCCCTCTCCCCACTACTCACTCCAGTGATTCCCCATGTGGTCCTGCAGAGTGTGGTGTGCCTATCTGCTTGGGAACTGTGATCAACAAAGTATCATTTCAATGGCAATCACCTCTTGACCTGTTGGGCTTACCATACCTAAAAAATAATAAAACCAATTAAAATACTACCTTGCAGTTATCTACACTAATCCCTAATGTAATTTATGAATCTGGTAGGCTTAAAGGGAAGCTTACAAAAGGATAACAGATAATTTTTCTTCCATTTAAGTTTTAAGAATTATTTTACATCATTGTGGACATCTGGTTGTCTGAACAATAAAAAGTAATGTCAATTAGTAATGAAGCTTATATATGTATTTTAAAATACAGAAGTAGCAGTACATGTCAAATTTGAAAATATCCATTGCAATCCACAGACTACAATTCTAAGGCTTGTAAAGCCTGTAGCTGGACTAACATGAACAAGGAAGCTGGATATGACTTCTTCACAAAACGGGACATCATCAGCACTTCCACCCCTGCACCCCCACATAGAGTCAACAGCTGAGCACCAAGGAAATTAGTGAGCCTCTCAAAGTACAGCAACATCCTGTCTACTGCTACTTGCTCTTAATTCATAGCAGCAACCCCATTTGGGAAGCAATCTTCTTCTTGATGGATTGAAACATAAGCTTGTTTCACACTAATTCCAAATAAGTGTCTAGAGCTATACTTTTTTGTGTGTTACATTCTGACATATTATACATTATCAACCAGTTTTCTTCAAAAGAAAGACCTGAACCAGCAGTGTAAGAGGTAAGCACACTGTGATGAGCTTTAGAGTGAACTGAACCATTACTTATTGTTCAGCATAAAGTAATAGCAGTAAAGTGGCTGAACCATTTATACAATCAACCTGTTATATTACATTACATGTACTCCTTGTCTCCCCTGAGTGGCTTTGTCATAATGAGCAGATACTTTTATAAATTATGTAATTACCAGTTACTTTTAAACATTACAGCAATTCCAAAAGATTACCCCAAAGCTCTAATTGGAAGGTTGATGGTTAATGGGGTGACTCAGCTTCTAGCAGGATTACAGTTTGCACCTCCATGGGTAAAACAGTGTTTGGGCCTTTCATTTTAGCTTCACTTATGATTTTTATAATTCTGATTATTTTGATATTGCTTAATAGATCTGCTACTTCACTTATCTAAATATTCTAAAGAGTGAATGCCACAAAGAAATCAATCTAAAAAAACCCAGACAAATAAATACATAGAACAACAACAAAAAATGATCTTGACTGTCACTTTCTGATATCACTATTGTGCTTTGATTTTGATTATTTATGGAAACAATAGTTTCCTTGCCTGAAACCTGATGAATTTAATAATAAAAAGGGAAGTTTTATAAAGGTAACTATGAAAGTATTTAATGCTGTAGTTGCAGTAATGTTGAATCTTTACCATTTCAAAGAAAATAAATATGACGTATATACCGCTCTAGTTGAGACTATGTGCTGAGTGAACATTTCCTGATTAACTCATAAGGAGTTGTAGTGAAGTATCATCTAGGCTTCAGAAAAGACCATCTGTCAGTTTAAGCGTGCATTATTTCTGTGATTTCTGTGACCTCCTTCGCACACCTGTAAGCTGTACAAAATCACACAGTTAAATGACATTTTTTCAAAGTTACAAAAATACTTCTGTTTCTAAAAATTCTACGGAAACTTTCTGTGTGCAAATGGTGGCTAATTTACTTAGCAATGTTGAATGGGCATGAACATTCCTCCAAATCTGAGCATGACAATCCCAAGATTCTTGTAAGGGGTATCATGGATTTTCACTGCACATAGTGTTTTCTTGATATTCAGTAAGGATCTTTGTCACTTAAGAAAATGTAGATCATGAGCTGAGCAATTAAGAAGAGACTTATTTTTATGATGGCCTTGGGTGTTTATCTGAAAAAGATGCTTTTTCCTTAGGTTTATTGGTAAGTCGCCTCCAGAAATAAAAGAGTAAACACGAAAAGCACAAAATGAGATGTACTTGACATTATTTATTTATTTATTTATCAAACAGAGATTATCATCTCTATTTGGTAAAATCTCTATATAAATCTCTATTCGGTATAATCTCTATAACAAATAACTTTGAGCACATCTGTATATGTCACTACAGTCAGCCTTTCACCTGTCTGCTTCCACAGAGGAGAGAGAGCTGGCACTTTAGATAACTATTGATAACAAATCTCTATTTGTAACAAATAGTGATTATACCAAATAGGATGATAATTTGAGGTACTGCTTTTTATGGGCAAAAAAAAAAAAATCCTTAAAAATTAAAAAGACTAACACACCTATAAAGCTCTTTTTTTTTTTTTTTCTGGGACAATCCTACAATGGAGAAGAGAGAGTGAGAAATCTAAGAGGGACACAGAGCGGTGACTTCCCAACCATTTGATCATCAGTAGGAAAGTGTACGTTTCCCTGTCGGTAAGCAATGCCCTAAGTCAGGGCTTGGCAATCTTTTTCTGTTATGGGCCAGGAGTAAATATGTTGTGATTGATGGGACATGCAATCTCTGTCACCACTACACAACTCTGCCATTGTAGAGTAAAAGCAGTAGGATAAAAGACAGACAATAGGTAAATGAATGGGGTGACTCTCTTTCAATAAAACTTTATTTATGGACTCTGAAATTTCATCCTTTTCATGTGTCACAAAATATTCTTCTTTTAATTTTTCTTTCATCCTTTAAAAATATAAAAATCATTCTAAGCTCACTGGCTGTACCAAAACAGGGGGCAATGGAGTGAAGTCTTGGGCTGTAGTTTACTGACTCCTACTCTAATTCATACTCTTACATTTTTTTAAAAAAAGTGTGTGTGTATCTGTGTATTCTAGTGTTTTCTTTTCACGGGAGATTCAGGCCTCAATTATGCTTCTGTTTTCATTAAACATAATGCTTATGAATGTGTCTAACTCAGCCCAAATAATGACTATAATCTTTCCACTATGTGACAGAACCCTAGACAAACAAAGTTAAACTGGTGCCAGGAGTTCCCATGCCCTCCCTAAGCTTCTATGCATTATGCGTCTCTTTATTTGCAGTTCCATTTGCATACTTTTAATTCATTAGAAGCTTGTGCTAGAATTCCATAACCTCCCTACTGTTTTCCTCCCCTTCCTCTCTTTCTATAGACTCTTTATTTTTGCGATTTATGTCATTCTTAGGCTTCACAGGACAAAAGGGATTTTAATTTGAAGAAAGAGAGGAAGAGAGAAAATAACAAAGGGAAGAGAACTAATGGGCGGGAAGGGTGAGAGACAAAAGGAAAAGATAAAAGAGAACCCCAAAAGGAGGTGGCATCTCACAGGTCAGAAGAAGCTGTGTGATGGGAAGTAAAACCTTCTCTTCCCTGCATTTTTCTTTGCCACTCACTGTCCTCCCATCCCCTTTCTCCTGCCTCACCCCCAACTTGCTCAACTGCTCTCTTCCACTGTTTCAGCCCCATTTCTTGCCCACATTTACTTTCCCACTTCTCTCTGCACTTCTTACCTGATTGTCTCTTTCAACCTCACTTTCTCCTTTATGATTTGCTTTTCAGCACTAAGTTTGAGCGCATTTGTCTGTGTATGTCACTACAGTCAGTTGTATATGTCTGCTTCCACAGAGGAGAGAGAGCTGGCACTTTAGGTAACTACCTCCACCCCCAGGTCATGTACATGGCCCTGTTGGTCTGATGGGTCCTGTAGGGCAGCATCGTGCTCACTGAAGGCCTCAGTTCCTGCTCACTGAGGGGCATGGTGGCGGCGTGAACTTTTCCATTGCCTTTGCAGAAGGAAGTGGTCTCACTGGGCTTGTACATTTACAAGGCAAATAACTATTCTGGCTCTATTAATTTTCTTTTCAGATACAGAATATAGTTTTTACCATCCTTTCCCACGCAATCTATTGACTTGTCTCAGTATTGGGGAACTCACGTGCGCTTATAGTACCATGTTAGAGCTCAAGTTCACGGGTTCAGTGGTAATGACATTTTTCTAATAAATGAACTCAGTAATGAGGAGGATTAAAAATAACTTTCATTTTTAAAATTATCAGCTCTCAAGTAACATATGTTCCCTGTCAAGAATTTAGAGCATACATTTGAGTAGACAAAAGTCAGCATTATGAATTCCATTTCTCAGATATAACTGCTGTTAATATGTGGGCATGTAATCTCCCAGAATTTTGTGTAAACCTAAGTACAGATAGGTTTCTACGTGGGTATCAGTCATAATCAGATCAGAGAAGCAGAGCCTCTTGGTGATATACGTATAACAAGGAATTTGACCTTTTCCAATCATGGGATCTGCTTAAACACTTTCTCTAAAGCTGTTGTGTTCATATCTGGTGCTGGAGTTTGAAGACCTTTATCAAGCTAGATGGAATCTTTGAACCTCACTTTTCTCATTTGTGAAATGATAATAATATTTGCCTAAGAGTGTTTTTATAAGTATTAATATCAGTAAGAAACAAAATTATGTAGGAACATGCCATAGTTCCTGATTATCAGGAAAAGCTCAATACATTTCAGCAAATTATTATTAATAATTATTACATTTTCCATCACCAACATGTATTAACTGTAGGCAAGTCATGCAGCTTTTCTGTGCTCAGTTTTATCACCTATCAAATGGAGCCATTGACATTTACCTCAAAGTGCTGTTATGAAAGCTACATGAGAAAGTAAATCTAAAATGCCTAATACAAAGTCTTGCATACAGGGAGTATTGAGTGAAAGTCAATGGCTTGGCCTAATGCTGAGACTGTTTTTGTTCATTAGCAGGCCTGCCATGTTGTTATCTCATGCGGAGCTTGTCTTCATCTAGGTCCTTGGGGTTTCTTTTACCTGCATGTTGAAATATCTCTGCTACACTATGCTTGAAAAATGTTGCTTTGTGCAGCTCCATGTAGGATTTTTGGCTTATTTTTGTCATCTTTCATTGTAATATATATCTACTCCATATCTCAGTATGCCAAGATTTTTTTCAAACTTGATTCTGGGTCCAACATATTAGCTATTCTTCCTTACTTTTTCATGCTTCTTAGAATTCATTGAAGATATTAGACTGTGCCTTGTAAAACTGCTGTTTTTGTAAGTAAAAAATTATCATACACTTGTGTGCGGTTGTGGGTGATTCAACTTGATATTAGAGAGCTAAATAGAATAGAACCAAGGACATGATTATGAACTAACTCTTTATTAGTATCTTGATCTTTTTTGGGTCATAAATATCTGAGAATCTGATGAAAGCTATTTATTTCCTTTCCAGAAACACATACACACATTTCTACACTTCTTTATATAATCTTTTTTCTTGCATTGCACATTCATTTCTTTCATAAAGACAGAATATAAAACAATTTTTCTGAAAAAAGTTCTCTTATTCTCAACCTTAACATGAAAATGTTCATTTAAAAAATGTAAATTTTGCATAAAACTAAAAATGTAAGCCTTAATCGTGTTCTACTTTAACTTGCAATGAGAAGACAGTTGTTTTTTGGATTGACCAAGAAGCAAATATGGCTCTGTGAAAATCATCTTTTGACAATCAATTTTGAGTTTTCGTTCCTGTGCTTGTAAATGCTAGAAACTCCAAATGATAAATGTCTGTAAGAGAAAAACAAATAAAATCAGAATTCTCATTACTAGTTTTACTAGATGAGAATAGGTTTGTTTCAAGGAGAAGTGGAATTACTGTGTCTTCCGGAGAAATTGATGTGATAGCACATCCTGTGCCCTCAAGTCAGGGAGAGGAACTTTCATAAGGCCTTTGGGTGAGCAAAGGATTATGAGTCCACATCTCACTTTCAGGCCATCTGAGGGGAAGTAATCTTTTAAAAACATTATCTGGTGTTTCCAGGTGTCTGTAGATTTTGGCTTGCATAAAAACAGACAGAATGTTGTTGCTTTTGATTTCAGCCTAAAGAATCACTTCCTCCAGCAACGGAAAAAAAATTCAGATTGTTTATCTCCAGTCTTTCGTTCCAGAATGTCTGTTTGGCTGACATGGCTCATAGTTTTAAAATAATGTCTAAAATGTGGTCTATAGGGCCTTAATGAAAAGGTTTATATAACTCCTGTGGCCAGAAGTTTTTTCAAGTGAGCCAATTCAGAATGACATCCTGCCTCAGCCTCCTGAGTAGCTGGGACTACAACCCGGGAGGCAGAGCTTGCAGTGAGCCGAGATCTGGCCACTGCACTCCAGCCTGGGCGGCAGAGCAAGACTCCGTCTCGGAAAAAAAAAAAAAAAAAAAAAAAAAAAAGAATGACATCCTGCATGCCAAATGGTTCTGTGAGTGGGTTTTGTCTTCAAATAAAAAGGGTAATGAATGGGTGGGGGTTGAAGACTCTGTCCAAAGTCAATAAAGGTTGTATTGAAGACTCTTTCTGGCTGACCATGGTGGCGTATGCCTGTAATCCTAGCAGTTTGGGAGGTCGAGGTGGGCAGATCACGAGGTCAAGAGATGGAGACCACCCTGGCCAACACGGTGAAACCTCGTCTCTACTAAAATACAAAAATTAGCCGGGTGTGGTGGTGTGCGCCTGTAGTCCCAGCTACTGGGGTGGCTGAGGCAGGAGGATTGCTTCAACCCTGGGAGGCTAAGGTTGCAGTGAGCCAAGATCGTGCCACTGCACTCTAGCCTGGGTGACAGAGCGAGACTCCATCTCAAAAAAAAAAAAAAAAAAAAAAAAAAAGACTCCTTCTATTTTGTATGAAAGAACTTCATATTATCCTCCATATTCCTTGACAAAACTTGACGAAGTTATTTCTGTGCCTAGCTATGATGATATGGATCACTTTCATAGCAGTAGACAAATGTTCCAGGCTGTTGATAAAATCTCTAACATCAATGCACCCTGACATGCAACAGTAGATTCATAATATGGGTAGAAGTTATTTCATTCTTCTTCTTCTTATCAACCCACCTGAGAAGTGTTCCCAGAGATCCTAAAGGATAAGTGTTATGCAAAAGTGGCATTTACTTACCCTCATTTGTTGCTTCTTATAGAGAGAGCACAGCATAAATATCACCTTTTCAGGCCACAAGAATAGCATAATTATTATGTCTATTATGGTACTTAGATGAATAGCAACTAACATGCTGTAAATAAAAAATTCCTAATTGATACAACATAACCATACTCCATTATTAACAACAAGCTAGATTGCAAATACTTGCATTGACTGTAAATCACTGGCCGGGCACATTGGTTCATGCCTGTAATCTCAGCCCTTTGGGAGGTCAAGGTGGACAGATTGCTTGAATCCAGGACTTTGAGACCAGCCTGGGCAACGGGGCGAAATCCTGGCTCTACTAAATGTGGGTGGCAAGCCACCCAGGCACCAAGGCAAGAGACCGAGGGCACAAGCTGTTCCAGTGTAATAAAATATATAAAATAAGAACAGTTATACTAGATATAGATCACAGATATGATTATATGTGAATATCATTAATCATTAGTTTGTAGCAGTTACTCTTTATTTCAATATAATAATAATCCTCGCTCTACAATCATAACCTAGGAAAAACCAGGCCATACAGTGATACGAGCTGAGGGGACACAGTGAGAAGTGACCAGAAGAGTGCGAACCTTCTGTTATGCCCGGGCAGGGCCACCAGAGGGCTCCTTGGTCTAGCGGTAACGCCAGCGTCTGGGAAGACGCCCGTTGCCAACCTTGGTCTAGGGGTAGCGTCAGTGTCAAGGAAAAACACCCGCTACTTAGCAGACCGGGAAAGGGAGTCTCCCTTTCCCTGGGGGAGTTTAGAGAAGACTCTACTCCTCCACTTCTTGTGGAGGGCCTGACATCGGTCAGGTTCACCCGCAATTATCCGGAGGCCTAACCGTCTCCCTGTGATGCTGTGCTTCAGTGGTCACACTCCTAGTCCACCTTCATGTTCCATCCTGTACACCTGGCTCTGCCTTTTAGATAGCAGTAGCAAATTAGTGAAAGTACTAAAAACCTCTGATATGAAGAAATAATGGTGTAGGCTGTGTCCTCTCTCCCTGTGTCTGTCTCTCTGCCTCGACTGCCAAACAGGGAAGGGCCCTTGTCCAGTGGACACGTGACCCACGTGACCTTACCTATCATTGGCGGTGGCTCACGCTCCTTACCCTGCCCCTTTGCCTTGTATCCAATAAATATCAGTGCAGCTGGGCATTCGAGGCCATTACCGGTCTCCGTGTCTTGGTGGTAGTGGTCCCTCAAGCCCAGCTGTCTTGTCTTTTATCTCTTTGTCTTGTGTCTTTATTCCTACAATCTCTCGTCTCCGAGATTAATCTCCGGGGATTAAAACCCACCGACCCTATGGGGCTGGACCCTACAACTAAAAATACGAAAGACTAGCCAGCTATGGTGGCGTGTACCTGTAGATCCAGCTACCAGGAGACTTCGGTGAGGGCCCCAAAGGTTGAGGCTGCAGCGAGCCAAGATCGTGCCATTGCATTCCAGCCTGGGCAACCCAAGTGAGACCCTGTCTCAAACAACCACTTCCCGCCCGGCCCACACACAAAAAACTATAAATCATCATGATTGTTGGTTAAATATAATAACCATAGCAACTTCATTAAAAATTTGTGTTTTAAATTCCCCAAATAAATGGCACTTGGGCCAATCCTTTAGCTGGCTAAACCTTTACTGAGATAGTTCTTCTTCCTTTCTATATTCATTTTTATTTATGATCCCAACTTATAATATGGTTATATGTTTTTTTTCCACATTCTTTCCCATAGGATAAGCCTAATGTTAATATTATTATTTCCAGCTGCTTTTTACCTTGCCTGTGTATCGCCTATTGTAAAATTTATCCTTCTCCCAGGCCTCTTTCTTCTTCTGCTTACTCAAATGTATTATTACGTCTCTCCTAACCACTCCAAAAAGGGTGTTGACCCTTTTTGGCTTCTACATGGTTGTCTATAGTACACTTTTATCAGATGCTCTGTACATAGATCTCTATCATCAAGTTCAGAGATTTTCTTGAGAATAGCATTTGATGTATAGCACTAGTAATTATTCCCTTACTAGTAGGCAATTTCTGTCTAAAAATGTTCCTCTTCCATTCTGTATTCCTGTTCATGAATCCCCATACAAAGAAGTATCAGTGTTACATGAAATAGTATTTACTCGTTAGTATCTAAAATTTAATTTTAATTGTTTAAAACCTTTACTCAGTAAACAGCTTATAAGAATTGAAAAATATTAGAATGTTTTATTTTCTGCAAGTTTTTTCAACTTCCTATATAATCATCTTTATTTATCATTCTTATCACTCACCATGGTATTTCTTTTTTCTGTCTTGCTTGACATTATTGCTTTGAAGCTTTTTTTTGTTTTTTTGTTTTTTGTTTTTTGGTTTTTTTTGAGACAGAGTCTTGCTGTGTCACCCAGGCTGGAGTGCAGTGGTGCAATCTCAGCTCACTGCAAGCTCCGCCTCCCGAGTTCACGCCATTCTCCTGCCTCAGCCTCCGGAGTAGCTGGGACTACAGGCACTCACCACCATACTGGGCTAAATTTTTGTGTTTTTAGTAGAGATGGGATTTTACCATGTTAGCCAGGATGGTCTTCTCCATCTCCTGACCTCATGATCTGCCTGCCTCAGCCTCCCAAAGTATGCTTTGAAGCTTTCTTAATCAGATTAGCAAATCTCCTGTAATCACAATTTCATCAGAATTTCAAAAATCCTCCTTGTCCTTTTTTCAGGGGTACTAATTCAATAATTTTAAGAATATATTTCAAAAGTTTTAAAGCATGAACACTTATTTTCTATTAAGGAAGTCTTGTTCAGAGCTCCTATATAGGAAAAATAAAAGTGAAGGTCTTCTAGTTAAAGGATGTGCGTGTGTGTGTGTGTGTGTGTGTGTGTGTGTGTGTGTGTGTGTGTAGACGAAGGAATCCTTCTCCTACGTGTCTCTATAGTCCCTTTGAAGAACAAAGCTTAAAAACCAGTTTTGCAACTATGGTCTAGTTAAGCAAAGTCTTTTCTTTTCATGGAAATTTCTTCCCTAAGTATTCATTGAGTACCTGCCATTTGCAAAACACATTACTTACATGCTAGTCTCATTTTCTAACTGATATCTTTCTACCAGAAGAAGTGAAAACATCTATATCCTCAAGTATATAAAATATCACCAAGAACCCGTTTTAGGCAGTGATCTGAAGATCACATTCTTTCCAACATAAATAAATACACATGAAATATACATGAAACCAGGTTGCCTTTAAAACAATTTTGGATCTGAATCATCAGGTTTGAATGTGATTGAGCGGGAGGCATGGCACATACTGTGGAAAATGATTTCTCACTCCACTGAGAAAGTTCAGGTCCTCTAGTTCTATTTCCTTCAGTGAACCCAGACCCCAGATGAGAGTCCTCAGCCTGCCTGGCACACACTGTGCTTCTCCCCACCTCGGTTTCTCTGTTCATTCTGTCCACTCCACATGGGCTGCTGGTCCTTTTCTCTTTGTTTATTAAAATTTTGTCCCTGAAGTCTCTTCAGCCTAGTCAGCCAAAAATTATTGTTTCCTTTTTTATTCTAGAAACAGCACTTCTATTCTAAAACCACACATTAATCCCTTTATTACATTGATTTTTATAGGTTTTATGTTTGTCTTCCTCCAAAATGATAAATGCCCCAAGGACAGAAAGCACTCCCTCAAAAGCTTCATTCAAAGAATTGATTTCCACATGGGCCTTGTTTATTTATTTATTTAAACTAAAGAAATTTGAGAAATTGGTAAATGGGTGCACAGAAGGAAGAGAAATACGGGCAATACAGGCATCATGTTTACGATTCTTGGATGGAATCATGTATCTCGATAACAGGAAAAGGCATTTCCTCTCCACCAACTGCCAGCGCACTCTAAGTACCTCAAGGATGGACAAGTTTGGAACCATTGAGAGAAGAGTCTCAGCATAGCTTTGGCATCGTCACGGTTGGCCACGTGAGCCATGACAGATGTCAGGCACAGCAGTGTCTCAGGAGGAAAAAAGAAATACTGGCCAGGAGGAACTAGAACAGAGCATGAAAAATGTGGAAAACAACACTTGTCCAGTGGTGACTATGGCTGATGGACAAGTTCATAAGATATAGAAGTCCAGCAGGCCACTAGGCACGATGGGGATGATGAAAAAAGATTTGCAGATTTAGGGACCTGGTTAGCTGATGGGGACAAGCGCTGTGAAATCTGAGATATGACACTGAATGTCACATGCTGTATCCCAAAACTGGTGAGGCCCAGAGATATTTGGATCATATTTATTTTGCAGAGGATGCAAAGTCCTTTCTTTTACAAAGATTGGAAAAGAGGTTTTAAATGCAAATATCCACTTGGACTAGAGTCTAAATGAATAATATAATTGTAGGCATGCACTGTGTGTGTATTTTGTGTCTTTCAAGAACAGATTTTGCTAAGAGGGCAAAATTGGCTAGTCAAAAGTGGAAAAAGACAAAGAAGGGAGAAAAAAACAGCTCTTCAGGGGACTCTGAGAAAGCAAATGTATCCTCTCTCCCAGTTTGACTGTGATTGGCCATCTATTTCATATTAATTTAGCACTTTGGCTAACTCTCTAAAAAATACAGATTGGCAGAAAGGAAAAAAATGCTTTGGCCCCAAAATCGAAAAGAGTTCTTCTAAAACTATGGAAATAGTGAGACCATAAGGATGACTATAAGCAGATGTCTCTGAAAAAGTGTAAAGCCCACAAAAATTCTAATTTCCTGCTATCACTAGAATACTCCCCTCTGGTTTTCAGAATGTCAGTTTTAGATGGTCAGGTGGACCTGGAGAGATAACTAATGTATATATACTTTTTTCTTTTCTCTAAGTATTTGGAAGCCAGTGGATGTCTGGATCATTTTTTTTTTCTCTCTCTCCTTCTTTGGTGGGGGGAATAATCTCTAAGCCATCTTTCACCCAATAATTTTTGGGCATAAAGTGTATAAATGTCTGCAATTCACTGCTGTGTGAGTTATTTTTGGCCCTGAAATCTTATAGAACTATGTGGATCATTTTGCAATTCATAATGAAACATCAGCATATTAATGCCTTATTCTTCTTTATTCAATTATTTTTCAACGCGTCTGGAAGGGGCCAACTTAAATCAGTGTTAGTTATGCTCTTAGGTGGCTGCTCTGACAAAATGAAATCATAGAAAAATGTCAAGCCAATAAAACCATCTGGGACTTTCATATATTTAAAACTCAAAATCTTTGTGAATCCTGCCAATACATTTCAGGTCATTTGAATTGAACCAAGGAAATAAATGGTGTTGGTCTAGGTCACTTTTGTTCCTTTATAAATTACAAATAGTTGGGTTAGGATATTTGTCCCTGATGTAACTCTTATTCACTTCTACACTGCCTTTGAGAACTGCACAATTAAGATGATATGCTTTAAAACCTGAAGAAATAAATGACAATATAAATACGTACTAGTAATTATTAGTGATATTTCTAATTCTAATGGGCAGCAGTTCTTCTTGGAATTTATCTCACTACTTGGGACCTAGAAGAGTAAGACTTCTCCTTTCATACCCAGATACCTAGTTTGACTTCAAAATAGTGCACAAAAGTGTAGATGGAAGGGTACAGCCAAGCAACTTCAAAGAATCAACTAACTTGGTATACTTAATGCCCAGGTAATAATTTATTTTGCAGAGAAGGCAAAGTCCTTTCTTTTACCATGATTGGAAAAGAGGTTTTAAATGCAAATATCCACTTGGACTCGAGTCTAAATGAATAATATAATTGTAGGCATGCACTGTGTGTATCTTTTGACTTTGTTTATTGGATGCTTACCGCACAGCCACTCTCCACTTATTCCTTGCTGAGACCGTCCTAGTCCTGTTTGTGTGCCATTGTTTACCTGAAAAAGGCAGGTAGGTCTGACCCTATTCCAAGCTCCCAGTCATTTCCCCCAACAGTGATTGGACTGGCACAGTCCTGGGATGCAGGTCTGTCTAATTAGACATTAAAAGAATTCAGTCAATGTTGTGGAAAATAATCCCCCAAACTAAGAATTAACATTAGACCCTATTGTGTTACTAAGAATTTATTGTGGGAAGGAGGAAAAGAAATGCTAAACCAGCCAGTGACCAGGTGTCCATCAAGCCCCACTTCTTTCAATTCATGGAAATTACAGACTTTTATATACTGGCACATCCTAAGACCTCCTCTAAGAATCACCTTATGGTCAACAGGGGAGGAGAGGCTCTGTGATGCTTAGGTAGGGGGAAGGAGGATATCACAGAAAGGGAGGGGAAAGCAACTGTGTAGTGATAACTAAGCCAATTTTTAAAAGGATATTTGAATAACATGATTATAAACTTTTGAAAGGACTACTGTCCCAGTAAAATATTAAGAATCAACCAAAAAAGAAAGTCATTTATTTTATTGAGATCTGACATGCAGTGAGAACTGATATAGAGGGTCTGATTTTTACCTTATAGAGGCTCATAGAAAAAAAAAAATAACCCACATTTGAATAGATGCCAAAGACCCATTCTTTCTCCTTCTCTCTCATGTTTTGTTGGACATTGTCATATCTGCATGGCATGCTTGTGCCCGTGAGGTCAGCTGGTCTTTGACAAAGTGGCAGTGCTGAAGATGGGAGAACAAAAAGATGGAAAAGTTCCAGATCACTGATGATGTCATTGAGCTAATGAGTTAACCATCCCTAGAGTCATTCTGCCTCAAAATTTCTTGCTCTATGAGATAATAAGAAATCCTTGTTGCTTAGGCCACTGTAAGTTGGGATTCTCTTTTTTACATTAAAAAACTCCCGAATATATTGCTTAATCCAGATTTCTTTTTCTATTAAATGAGGATAATATCTCTCTTAGCATAATGCCCAGTATAGAGAAAACATGAAACAAATGAAGCTAAGCATTTCAGCTGGAGATATTATTTTCTGAAGGAGTAGGTAAAATGAGCGGAGTTGCATTCCGGAAACATTTAAAGCAAGTCATTGCTGCCTTATATTAGACAAATGTTTCCAAGAATGTATGGTTTAGGATGCTAATATACACTAATGTCCTAGGTTTCAGGGATTCCTTAGTCAGTTAAATAGACAATAAATAATGGCCTAAAGAAATTTAAACAAGTTCCCTTATGGCAGAAATATATTGCATTCCCATATTTAAAAAATAAAAATATTTTATTAAAATGCTATTGATGGAGGATAAAACTACCAGTTTTCTTTAGTGAAGAGAGTGAAAAATATCTAAAGGTACGACATCTGTACCCACTGAGATTGTTGAAATGGTTGTTAATAAGAGCACATGATTTTTTGGCCCTGATTTCTTCTTTGGGCCTATGTATTGGGAAATGAGATTTCTTGAAGAAGGAGAAGATGTCTGTTTATAATGCAGAGGGTGGTGAAAAATAGGATGAAATTTGGGAAACTCTAGCCTGAGGATAAAAAGAGGAGAGCTAGAGTCTAACCGGCTTCAACTTAATTGGAAACAGGACTTGGGAGAACTTTTTAAGGTTCTGGAATTTAATACTTCCTCATGTTTGTCATCTTTGTTTTCTTAAATGGAAAAGGATTTGTTTGCCTGTGTTCAAAGTCAGGAATGATGTGGAGGATGTTGAAATACTGGGATGGAGTCTGTAGCCAGTTTTGGCAAAAGCAGGGACCTGGGGTTTCCCAGGGTGCTTTTCAGTAGAATAGTCTGTGTGGTTCTTGAAGAGAAGGCCCTGAACAGTGAAGACACAAGGGAGAATGTAAAAGAGAAAGATATGTGAAAGAAAAATAAAATCTTTGAACCCCAAACTCACTATGCCAAAGAAAAAGTTAAGCTTGGGAACTGAGTTATGAAAAAAAACAAGCAAAGAAAAAACCTGCCTTCCTTTTGTTCCCAAGTGTAACTACTTGCCTCATTGCCTGCTGCCTGCCCTCTCTTCTTTTTTTTTTTTCTTCCTTCCCCTCCTGCTTGCTCTTTTCTTTTTAAACATCGAAGTTCCTCAAATCCTCTTTGGAAAAAGCACAGAACAGAAATCCTACCGTGACTTGTGAAATTTTTTCCCAGGCATATTCTCAACCTTGGCAAAATAAACCTCTAATCGATAGAGGTCTGTCTCCGTTACTTTTTGGTTTACAAATAAATGTCCAGGAACATAATAGGAACCTAGTTACTCTGTGCTCCCTGGAGTTGTTCTTCAAGAGTGATCAAGGAGTACTGTAGAAGGCTGCATCAGCAAGAAAAGGAACAATTTGTGCCAGAGTCAACTGAAACAATGGGGGCCATCTGGAGGGAGGACTGGACATTCTAAGACCTTCGAGTCTCAAAGCCGTTCTGTTGCTAATAATTGCGTAACTGTGTTCAGGCTAAATCTTTGTACTTCCTGAGTTTTAGATTTCCTCCTTCATTAATGAGAACGTCTCCAGGACTTTTTCCAGTACTTATTGGTCTATAATACCCCTACTTGCCTTAAAACAGCAGTTGAGAGGACATTATGAGGAACAAACAAAAACAAATACAAATGGCTGTGGTAGCACTATCACAACAAATATCTTGGAGACAGAAAGATTTATTTTGTTCCTGCTCAGACTAAGATTGCACTTTAATGATGAAACCATGTAGTAATTTGGAGGCTGCTATATGCTTGATGAAGCAAACATAAATTTGAAGCTACACAAAGGAGGGTTGTGTGTGTGTGGTGTGCGTGTATGTGTGTGTGTGTACATGTGTTTTATTTGCTTGTTTGTTTAGACAAGGAAACCTTAGAATTTTAAGATGTCACCCCATTTACTTTCTCCTAGTTCTTACCCTAGAGATAGAAAACAAAGCAATTGTTCAATGCTGGGGAAAGGAAAAAATGAATTAATAAATGTGAATATCTTTGATGTATGATATAGCTTTAGGTGTTGGTGGGTGTCTGAAACAGGAGTTGAGGGGATGGATGGAAGGAAGTCAGACCACTCCATGTGTCTAAAAGAAGAAAGCCATGTGGGTTCAGAGCATGGGTCCCTGATGGGACCTCCTCTGATGTTTCTCATTGAGGCTTTAATAGAACTAGCTTGCTTTATCTTTCTTCCTTCCTCCCTTCCTCCCTTCCCTTCCCTTCCTTCTTTCCTGCCTGCCTTCTTTCCTCCCTCCCTCTTGCCCCTCTCTCTCTTTCTTTCTTTCTTCTTTCCCTTTTCATGGTAAGAACATTTAACAGGAGATCAGAGATCTCCTGCGAATCAGAGATCCACTCTTTTAATAAATTTTAAGTATACAACAAGTATTGGTAGCTCTAGGCACATTGTTTTCTTAAATGAAAAAGGATTTGTTTGCTTGTGTTCAAAGTCACAAGCTCTAGGACTTATGCATCTTGGATAACTGAAAGTTTATACTTATTGATTAGCAACTCTCCATTTTTCCCTACCCCAAGCTCCTCTAACCATGATTTCACTTTTTGATTCTATGAGTTTGACTCTGTTAGATACCTAAGTGGAATCAGGCAGTATTTGTCTTTCTGTGACTGGCTTATTTTACTTAACATAATGTCCTCAAGGTTCATCTATGTTGACACATATTACAGAATTTTCTTTTCTTTTTTTTTGAAGTTGAATAATACTTCATTGCATGTATAGATGCATATACCACATTTTCTTTTCCTGAGACAGTCCCACTGTGTCACCCAGGCTGGAGTGTGGTGGCTTGATCTTGTCCTACTGCAATCTCTGCATCCCTGGTTCAAGCGATTCTCCTGCCTCAGTCACCCAAGTAGTGGGGATTACAGGTGAGTGCCACCACAACTGGCTAATAAACTGGGTTTTGTCATGTTGGTCAGGCTGGTCTCGAACTCCTGGCTTCAAGTGATCCACCTGCCTCAGCCTCCCAAAGTGCTGGGATTACAGGCGTGAGCCACTGTGCCTGGCCTTGCATGTAATACCACATTTTCTTTATTCATTGATCTATTAATAGACATTTAGTTTGTTTTCACATCTTGGCTACGAACCAGGGAACATACCTTCACCCGCCTGCCTGTCACACCATTGCTCAAAGCCATAAACACAGAAAGCATCCACTCAATGCTAATAGAGACCCTGAACTCTTTCCCAAGTGTAATGTTTGGTTCTAAGCCCTGAATGTAATTGAGGGGGCGGGGGGGAAAGACTTTCTTCAAGCTGTTTACTGCAAGCAACAACCTTCACTCCAAATTAAACAATTTTTTAAAAGTATCCGAATATCCAATCCCATCCTTGTCTCTATTCCACTAATGAAGTCCAGACTCTGTTTTGAGCACCAAAAACGAGGTCTGGGGATCAGCCTATGCCAGAAGCTATAGTTCAGGTTCAAGAGATTGTTTTTGAAGGGAACAGAACAGTTTGGACTGTTCTGTGAATACTTTGGCGTGTTTTGCATTGAAGCCTTGCTATAATCAAGGCATAGAAAATACTCCACCTAATGTGCCACTGAACCTTGGAACATTTAGTCTTTGGGAGTATATCTTTAATTTATGAAATGAAACATTTTTAGCTCTATTGGCTAACTGAATTAACTCAAGAACAGCTCAAGTTTATATTGTTCCAGGAGCAAACAAGGTTGAGGTTAGATGGATGCAAATTTCAGTTTAATTTAAGGAAGCATATTCCAACACTAGAACTTAGAGGTGCTTAAACAGTCCCTGCGGTCATCTTCCCAAAGGCATAAGATGAAGCTAGGTTTTCACTTGTATATACGCAAAAGACTCAGTGAAACAGGGGAATCTGAAGGCATTCATCCTGAGGTTGTACAACTTCTCCTTCATGCTGTGGAGAGTATCTGCATATCCAATGAAATGACAGGAAACTAACATCTATTATGCACTTCAAGTTTGCTAGATATTTCATATATTGCATTTAATCCCCATAGAAATCCAGTCATGCTAATATTATCTCCACTTCACTAAAAAGAAACTTAGACTCAGCTATCTGCCCAAGGACAGAGAGACGGAATTAGGCAGAGACATTTCCAACTCCTGAAACTATGTTCTTAACATGAACATTTATAATGCACTTACTGTGTACTAGCATCATACCTAAGCACTTGACACATATTATCTCCTTTAATCTCCAACAACCTGATAAAGCAGGTTCCAATTTTATTCCTATTAATAGATAAGGATATTTAGGTTTAAAAGGTTAATCAAATTGTCCAATGAAAAACATTTTGTTAGTAGCAAAAGCAGTATTTGACTCCAGGCAATTTAACTGCACACTTTTAATCATTTGCATAAACTGCCTCGCTTCTATACTAGGCTGCCTGCTGGATTCTACTAGCGTAATGACTTTTGGCATATGTTTCGAGCAAGAACTATGGTTTCCTATAGGCCTATAGAAATAAACCCAAATTTATTCACAGATAATTTTTTTAATCTAAAGTAATTATAAAACCACAAGTCATAAGCTCTAAATTATTTCTAATTGCTGGAAATATTATCAGAACCACAGTAATGGAATCATGGAGTGAACTGGAGCATAAATGAGGCAGCACTGAGGAACATGCCATTCCCAGAGTCCCAGTTGTACCTCCAGCTCTTTCTGCCCCAATAAAGAATGCACATGGGATTGCCAGCAAGAGTAACATTATTATAGGGATAAACTTGCATTCTAAGTAAGTTATTTGGAAAAATCATTTATAAATTTTAGTACTTTGTGTGTGTGTGTCACAACTTATGACTAATCAAGACATGCCATGATACTGCATCCTCCAAGGACTCTTCCATTCTAACATTCTCTGAATATGTGCAGCAAATAATGTTGATTATCTTCCCAGCTCCTTTAGGATCTCATTTTTACATTTTTTGTTTCCCCATTGGAGGATTGCTCATGGGCCGGGCCCCAGGAGTCTTCTTTTCCAGGGCTGAGAGCTAGAAGTGCTGAGTATTTATATCCCTCAAGGGTGGCCCTTAACCAATGACTCTTAGGTATGGGCACATGAAAGTTCACAGCCCTTGCCTTGGGTGGAAAGTACTCACAGGCTGATCCATCGAGGCTGACTTCAGCCTTTCCCTGAGACTTTCCCTGAGATCACCCTCTTGCTTGGTTTTCTCCCCTTCCCCATCCTGCTTTCCCACACTCTCTTTCCTACTCCTTACTGGCTTTTCCTGGGAGCACTTGGTTAATAGATTACTTAAACTGGAATAATCCTCTCAGGTCTGTGTCTTGGGAACCAATCCTCAGCCTCTATGGATCAGCCTCTAGGTACTTTCCACCCAGGTCAAGAGGTTGAGGTTTTCATGCTCCCATATTTAGGAGTCATTGGTTAAGGGCCACTCTTGGGGGGTGTAAATACTCGGCACTTCTGGCTCTCAGTCCTGGAAAAGGGGATTCCAGGAGACCATAAGCAGTCCTCCAACTGGGAACCAGGAGATATTACAGACTTGAGGTCCCAGGAATGACAAACGGATTTTATGAAAATACTTGAAGTTGAATGTTTATGGATGCATCTATCAGAAGATAAGAAAGGAAGAGAGGAAAGAGAAGGAAGGAAGGAAGGAAAGGGAAGGAAGGAAGGAAGGAGAAAAGGAAAAGGAAGGGAGGGAAGGAAGAAATGAATAAGTGAAGGTAGGAAGGAAGAAAGGAAGGAAGAGAAAGAATAAAGAAAATATGTAGGACTCTACTCTGTGGGGTATAGATATAAAACATCTTTCTTTTCCAACCTTTGCTTTCAACGCTACTCAGCCAAATTCATTTTCTTTTCCCTTACCAACATCTTACAGCATTATCAACACTCAGTCTAGTTTACAAATGAATCTCAGACTTGATTTCAATTGCATCTCTTCCCTTGCTTCCAGGACAGGTTTCAGTTAGGGGATGACTGTTTGGGGAGTACTTATATATGCCAGTGGATGCTTCTGAAAAGTATCTTCCACCCTTTTCTTCAAAGTGTAGCTCTTTCTGTGTGTTGATGCTATTGAGAAGGAGAGTAAGGTAAAATAGTGAGGGCTGCCTTAGCTCAGGCTGCCATAGCAAATACCCTAGACTGGGTAGCTTAAACAAGAGAAATTAATTTTCTCACAGTCCTGAAGGCTTCAAGCCTGAAAGCAAAGTGCCAGCATGGCCAGGTTCTGGTGAGGACTCACTTCTGGGTTTGCAGATGGCCATTTTTCTCTGTGTCCTCACCTGGCCTTTCCTCTGTGCTCATGTGGAGAGACAGAGAGTGAGAGAGAGAGAGGGGGAGAGGGGGAGAGAGAGATCTGGTGCCTCTTTCTCTTCTTTTAAGTCCACCAATCCTACCGGATTAGGATTCTACCCTTATGATTTCATTTAACCTTAGTTACCTCCTAAAAGCCCTTTCTCCAAATACTGTCACATTGTGGGTTAGGGCTTCAACGTATGAGTTTTGAGGGGACATGATTCAGCCCATGACAGTGGGCATTCTCAGACCTACCTAACTCCTGTCGTGGTCCTCATTCCGAGCAGTCTTCAGTTCTCTGAGTGGCCCTGACCAGGAGTCATGCCCACTGTGGAGCAGTCGCCTCAATGATGGCTCTCATGGGCACATGGGTGAGTCCTCTGGGGGGCATTGCAAGGCCTCTCACTGCTTAGTTCTCCATGGGAAAACTGATCTTAACACTACTGCTTTGTCTACTTCAGCTCCTGCCACCAGAAGTTTACTATGCAGGTGGGGTGCCAACATGATGGCTCAAACTCAGCTAAATTCCATGAGGTACCCTTGGCCTGTGGAAATTTTATTATTTTTCCCCTTATTCTCCTCTTCTGTTTTTATAGGCTCAGCATAGATCAACAGGTCCACTACCTATACAGATATCCAAATGGGCAATATGATACAGTGCCCTATTTGTGTCATACAAAGACACACATTGTCTACTCTCTGTGAGAGATTCTCCTGGAGTCTCATGCCAAGCCACCCTTTAAACTTTAGAAACGGTACAAAATAATTTCTGAGACACTCATATAGCATCCCTATGAGGTCAATTCTAAAGACACTGATGACTCCTTTTTCTCTGTCCATGCCCAAGTCTTTAAATAGATAGATTGGTGTAGATAGATTATAAATGAGAGGTAGATGGATAGACAGACAATTGAAGGGTTTGCTCAATTATACATGATTCATGATAGATACATAAATTCATAGCTATAGGATTGATTGATAGAGGGTAAATAGATAGATGCCAGATGGATGGATGATTAGATAGATAATAAATGATAATAGCTAGCTAGCTAGATAACTGCATGGGTTTTTCTTCCTCCAGTTAAATCCTGAAGAAGGGAGTTGGCACCCCAATGTTGGTAGCTCTTTTGACTGAGGGGTAGCTGAGCACATGTTGTTGTTTTGTCTGTGTGCTGTAGAGCAAGGGTCAGCAAACTATCAGGCCCTGGAAAAAGACCGAAGAATCATATATAATCTGGGGCCTCTTTTTCTATAGCCTGTGAGCTAAGCATGGGTTTTATATTTTTAAAGTTTTGCGAAAAAGCAAAGTGACAATGGCGATGGCAAGGCTTAAAATATTTAATAGTATTTAGGAGAAAAAGTTGACTAATCCCTACTCTAAGGCCAGTAGAGACAATAGAAAATGTTCCTTTCAAAATCCTGTTACACATTTCCCCGATTCTTTCAGGTGAGGAAAAGGAGTCTGGGATGGGGATTTAGCATTTCTCTTTTGGCCACCACGGAAGATTAACTTTAACAAATATTTATTTAGTACATGCTGTAAAATTAGAATTGTGTTTGGTGAGAAAGTGGTGCAAAAGAATGTAAGTTCATAGAGTTGACCCTCAAGGAGCTGCAAACTCAGGAAAACTCAAGTCATATATGTGAAGTATGAAGCAATAGTACAAAACAATCTATGACTAACCAGCTGAAGAAATGGAACTAACGGTAATTGCTGTTGGATTAAGATGGTAACAAAATCTGCACAGGTTGAAATCACCAGGGAAAAAGAGCCATGGTTTTGACTTTAAAGCATGTTTAGAGATGTGTAAATCCCCACAAATTGGGAAGCCAAGATTTAAGTGCTTGTAATTTCCTGGTACTTGGGAATACCAAATATCCAATGACTTACTAAAATAGGAGATTATTGGTCTAGGAGTCTGAACTCCAGAGCCATCTAAACAGTAGAATTATTCTTGAAAAATTTTTTAGAGATTGCCAGTAATATTACTTGAATCGTGGTTTGCTATTATTCATGGTGCGATAACCTGAATGTATGTATCCTTTGGTGATGTTGCAAAAGCCTAATCCCAAGACTTCAGACAGGATTCCGAGGATCACAAACATTCATCACAGAGCCCCCAAGCCATTGTATAATTTGGAGAGTAATTACTGCTTTACACTGATTAACAGTGGAAAATCTTTTAATTGACAGAATGAGAAAGAAATACCAATGATGCAATGCATCCACAAGATACTGGGGCTGTAGGGGTTCTGCTTTAATCATATGCTGAATGACATCAGGTCCCAGATATTCTGGACAAATAACTTTTCATTCTTCTTAGCTGGTGACCAGCTCTATTTATATCAAATCTCTTAGGGTTAAAAACCTACTATTGCACATTTATCTAGCAAGGGGCTGGGAATGACCAGCACTTGTGATCTGTCAATCATGAGAACATGAAGTTTGATTGAAGTACTGGATGAAAAATAATTGTCAAATACATTCTTGTAATTTTTGTTACTCTAATTGCCAACAAAGCACTTGGGCAAGACCTGGGGAACTCATTGTCTCACTGAGGTTCTAGGATCCTTATTTCAAGCCCATTTCAATCCCTAACTGATCCAGAAGTCACTTCTATAGACCCTTATAGAATCACCCTTTATTATATTAAAGCAAGTGTGTGCCTTGTGTAGTTTAGATATGTCAGTACTGTTGTCTTCGGAATCAAGAGATGAGTTCAAATTACTAGATTCTTGTGTAGTGTATCTATGACGATATAAAAATAATTTCAATACTACTACAGTAGTTTTTAGATTAAAAAAAAAAAAAAAGCTGTTGTTTATAGCCAGTTAAGATAACTGAGGAAAATTTTTTTTCTTTTGGCCAAATACGCATTTTTCTGAGACCTCTCTGGAGGGCAGTGGAACATTACAACCAGTACCAGGCTTTGGGAAATACAACCACATCTGTGTTTCATAATGATTTTGAACCTGGATTTTAGTTGCAGGGATTTTTTTGTCTATTCTGCCAGGGGTATTAACATACTAACTTCCTGTAAAAGGATTTAAAAAAAAAAAAAAAACTAAGAAAAAGGAAAGGAAAGACACCAGGCAGACCTAAGCAGACTAGCTTCCTTTGTTTGCTTAGCATTTAAAATATTCTTCTGAAATTGAACCGACTGTCATTTTCTTTGGTTTGTATCAAACACAAATGATTGAAGTGTTGTGTCCTCTTCACACATCTTCAAAAATGCAAAACAAAAAAGACAGGGACATTTCAAGAACATTCATTCGGGGAGCTAGTGCTTAAAGCAGTGGGTGAGATAGGCATCCAATTTTTGTTGGCTATTCACCAAATCATAGCACTTAGGGAAAAACAACTGCGCATGTTATACTGTCTAAAATATTGACAGACCTGCAAAGCAGGGTTCAGAAATCAGTCTTACAAGCAAGTTCTGAATAGAGAGAATTGGATTTCCTAATCTAGAGCAGATTTTCGACAGATTTCAGCTAAAGAAGACTGATACAATAACAAACGTATGAGTTTTAAAATCAGATAGACCTGGGATTGAATCCTGTTTCTGCTATATATTAGCTGTTTGTCCTCGGGCAAGTTATTTGACTTCTCTAATCTTGTTTCTTCATTTATAAAATAAAGGTAATGGTCCTCTCAAGTAGTACTATTCTGGGAAATTCAAGACAATACATCTAATATCTAGTTGGCTGCCTATTATCAGCTGAGTTTGAGTTTATTTTTATTTTAAATTCTGAGTTATGTTTCAGTTTGTTTACGTAAGAACCCGGGGATAGGAGTCACCTCAGTCTAATGACCTCTTATTTAATTATTTTAACACACTTTTAACACCTTCTGCCTTGAATATAGATTTCATAGTAATTTATTTTAAGACCTGTATAAAATTTGACATATGTAACATAATTTAAGTACTTTACTACTTTGGGACATTTAGGTTGTTTCTAAAGAAGTTTTTTAGGGACCATGAAGAACATTTCTAAATACTCATGAAAAAAAAAAAAGAAATAAAAACAACAGCAACAAAAATAGAGGCTTATTTAATAATAGAAGTGTCAGGGTCACCTAGGGCAGCACTTACCTAGAAGGACTTCTCTGTCCCTCTTGTCAAGGCTCATCCTGACTCTTACTGCACACTTCCAGTGGGTGACAAAGATCAGGCAGACCACACAGCTCTGGGGCAGAGGATCTGATGGCCTCCTGGAGCTGTCTTCCAAATGGTATCTGTAGGTAGTCTTCCCCATGTGTACCCTCTAAGGAACTGGTGAGTAGCCCCACACTTTGTTTAGGAAAATAGGGTATTTTAGCGGTTGGAATTATTCCCACACCTCTTTTTATGGCAAAGAGTTTTCTCTTCATCAGCAGATTCCATAGTATGTAGAGCAGAAGTCTCTACAGCACAGAACTGGCAGCCCAGGGGCTAATTATGGCTGCAGATCTGTTTGGTTTGACCCAAACAGGGCTAAAATTATATGCAAAGTTTGTTGCCAACTTCACATACAGATCTGAATTCCTTGCATCTTTGAGCAACTGGAGGATTTGGCAATACAGAATCTACATTTTTACTTTCCAAAAACGGCCTGGACTTGACTAGTGTCTGTGCCAAAAGAAGAGACATAAACTCTTCATTTTCTCCTTACCTCTTGCCTGCATCATTTATTTGTTTACCTGGCTTCTGTGATATCTGAATTTGCAACTCTCTTCTGCGAGACATCTCTTGTCTTTGTGCCTGTATTTCTGCACAAAGATAGAAATACAATTGAGTAATAAGCACGAGGGGCACGGATTGACTTTCAGTTAGAATACAAAGCTATTAAACATTTATAACCAGATTCTTAGTAAATGCAATCGTTGTGTGTGATCTTTACAAGCAGAGAATAAAAAAGAATTGTGCCAAAAGCAAAACATGATACAGAGCCACATCTAAGACACCGAGTCAGCTCCAAGCCAGGGAAAGTTTATCATTCTACAGAGAGAAGAGGTTGAAGGTCAAGGTGTGTTTGTGTTTATTTGTCTGTATAAATATCATAAAGAGAATTGGTGAAGAAAGCTCAATGCATGTGGGACTTAGGTCTTCTCAATTACCCATTTTATTTTATTTTATTTTTTAACATTTGAATTAAAGAGTTCTACTGAAACACTAATTTGTAGGAAAAGACAAAACCAAAAAACCAAGGACATCAAGTCTTGGCACCTTAATGGAAATATGTAAACAGATGTAATATTTTGACTGAGTTTTATTAAATTGATCCTAATACCAGTTTAATGAAGCATTGTTACTTCATATATATGCTCACCAAAGTATGCAGAATAATATGCTAAACCCCAAGGTACTCAACCACCCAGTTTAAGAAATTATCCATTTAATAAATAGACAAAACCCATCATGTGTCTCTCCTCTATCACATTTTCTTTCAACTGCACCCCAAGGTCATATTTTCCTAAATTTAGTGTTTATGACTTTTGTGCATGATTTTATATTAGGTACATAGATTCACTAATCACATATGTGATATTTTTCAAACTTTAAAATTCATATGTGGCTCGTTTTGGCTGCTATGTGGAATTTTCTTACAAGTATATATATATTTTTTACCATTTTTTTTGCTAGTATAGATATTTCTGCATTGAACATTTTTGTACTTGTTTTTTTGTGAACCTCTTAAATCTAGAAGTACAATTCCTGCTGGGTAATGGGATATATACCTTTTTTATATCACTAGATTTTGTTAAGTTCTTTCCAATAAAGTATATCAATTTACACTCCTACCAGGGTTGTAAGAAAGTTGTTTTGCTATAACCTTGCTAACACTCGTTTTTTATTTAACAAAACTGATGGATGTAAAAATGGTAGTTTTGTTAGTTTAATTTGCATTTTCCTGATTATTGTTGAAATTTCCTGTTTTTATTTAACAAAACTGATGGATACAAAATGGTATTTTAATATTGTTTTAATTTGCAGTTTCCTGATTATTGGTGAAACACTTTGTGTCTGTTTTGGGTTTTCTCTTTGAATGGTTGCTTCAAACCCTTTGTACAATTTTTTTTTCTCTTGAATTGTTAATTTTTAAGAGAGTTTAATTGTGTTTTAAATACCAAAATGATGATATATTTATACCAATAAACCAGCTATGCACACTGGAATCATCTCAATTTCCTAGGTCCTTTAAAGAATGATTTTAAAAAACAAAATTTAGAAATATATTTTGATGCCATGAACACATGAAAAGGTTAATAGGTCTGGTTGCCAGTTATATTTCCTTAAAATGATTACTGAGTTCTCTTCATATATGCTAACACATCCTTGATCTTTTAAACTGGTCTCAAGGCCATTTAAGATATTTTACACAGATTTCTGAAGAAAAATCTCTGAGACTGATTTATGTAGCTTTGTAAATTGTGTTAAAAAGTCACTTGGATTTATTCCTGGTATTTTACACATTTTATCCACAATCTGCTTATGTAAATGAACACCTTTTTGAATTGTAGAAGGAGAAAAATCTTTTTGTAAGTATTTGACATCTTCTTTCTATACTAATAATTATTTTTGAAAGCATTCCTTGTATCATAAATTATCTATCTTGTCACAGATGATAATTTCTTTCTTATTTTTCCTTTCTTTCCTTTTTTCTTTTTAATTGAGTAGGACAGTGCTTTCCATGACTGATAAAGCCATGTTTCTCAATTGTACTCTGCATTTCAGCAAAGCCACTCAGCTTTAAAAAGTCATAGATCACCTCAAATTTTTTTCCTGATACATTTTGAATGACACAGACATAGTTCCCATTCATTGCAGTTGTGCATGTAAGTCAGATAGCAGTGAGGTAGTTTGGATAAATGTACAATGAACTGGATTTAAGGTTGTTTGTTTATAGATATATTTTGAGACAAAGTATCAAGTATCAAGATCTTCTCCAAGGCATAATAAATTCTGTAAGCATCAGTGCTAAAATGTCCTTGGATTTTACGTATAACAAGGAAAACTGGAAGTCAAATCCAAAGCAAGCATGACCAAAAACAGAGAGAGGGCAAATTGAAAAGATTTTAAACAGATGCAAAAGTATGAGTCCATTTTGTAGACAAATGTAAAATGCATAGAAATCAAGAATAGTTAGAAAGGGAGCTGCTTAAAGTCACCTTCTGGAGGAAGACAAATACACATAAATATAAGTAACACAACCAAAGTGTGTCTTTAAGAGGCTTGAGGGCCAGTGATTAAGAATCATAACCATATTGATGCTGTGAAAATAGGTAAAGTTCTTCTGTTGTAGTAGAACCCTTATAAAATCATTACAGCAAATGATGAGGTCTGAATGATAGCTATAAATCGCATTCAGTCTGAATGCTTTTGAAAACATAGAACTCCACAGTAAATTTCTAAAATGAGTAAATCTATCTGGTGGAAGAAGGAGAGACAAAGTAGAATCCAACTGTGTTTTACATAGGTTATGCTGGAGGAATAATTTTTAGTTAGAAATTTGCCAGAATCCATTGAGGTGGCATAATAAAGGAGAAATGTTTAGAGAGTGCCAGAGGATCAATGTGGAAATATATCTATTAGCATTAGCAGGAGTACTTAACCATTGGAACAGAATTCAGAGCAAGTAATTGACATATTAGCCCTCCATAGTCAAAGGTATATTTTTAAAAAGCATCAGTACAGGGTCAGTAGAGGTGACCCAGGAGACCTTAGGAGGTCCTACCATCTGTGACTAATTTTATGAAACATTAAGCAGCACTTTGCCTAGTCTCTTTTTATGAAATAGAAGCCTTTGAATGTTGTACTTTATTGTCTCTGTAAAGCTGTACTTATATGGTTTCTGTACATTGTCTAATTCTCATAGAGAATTAAAGCAGCAAAAAGAATATCAATATAATCTTATGATAGTTATCATCCTTGAACTTGGAACATGCATTTTTCTTTATGGATCTGTGGATAAATGTAGATATCTTCTGTGTTTTCTATTTGGTATCTCTAAGTACCCGGTGCAAGAGTGAGAACACAGAGTTAACCTAGATCCTTGGGGAAGCTGAGGGAGAATGGTACACAAAGAAATCACCTTGGCCTTGACATTTATGAGAACTTGCTTTCTTTTTTTGCAACAGACCAAAGGTTAGCTTAATATTACATGAAATTTTAAATGACTTGTAATCAAGTAAAATTTGTGCTTCTCTGAGATGTGTATGTTTAACCCATGTCTTAAAACCCCTAGCACATGTGGCAACCCTTCAGATTGCTGCCTGCCCCAATTTGAGAAGTGTAAGAGTGAAGGAACTGGTGCTGCTGTATAAGATCATTCACTTCATAAATCCTTGACAAGGACTGACAATATGCCCGCCACGAGGTGAGGCTGGGGATACAACAGTGAACAAGACACAAGATTTAGAGCAGGAGTATCCAATCTTCTGGCTTTCCTGAGCCATATCGGAAGGAGGATTGTCTTGGGACACACATAGTATACACTAACACTAATGATAACTGATAAGCTAAAACAAAATTGCAAAAAAATCTCATAGTGTTTTAAGAAAGTTTATGAATTTGTGTTGGGCCATGTTCAAAGCCGTCCTGCGCCACATGTGGCCCATGGGCTGCAGGTTGGATAAGCTCGACTTATAGTGGCAACCAGCTTTTACCTGCAAATATTTCTTCCCACAGTATAGATAGACACTCATGCCAAAATGGCCGGACGCAGTGGCTCACGCCTGTAATCCCAGCACTTCGGGAGGCTGAGGTGGGTGGATCACATGAGGTGAGGCGTTCAAGACCAGCCTGGCCAACATGGCGCAACACCATCTCTACTGAAAATATAAAAATTAGCTGGGCGTGGTGATACATGTCTATAATCCCAGCTACCTGGGAGGCTGAGGCAGGAGAATCACTTGAACCCGGTAGGTGGCAGTTGCAGTGAGCTGAGATTGCACCACTGCACTCCAACCTGGGCAACAGAGTGAGACTTCATCTCAAAAACAACAACAACAACAACAAAAACAAAATACTCATGCAAAAAGGCCAGTGAATGTACTACCTACTGGAAGGGATGATGGTTGACTTAGGAGGCTGAAGAGATCTTCAAGCAACAGAAGCTTGTTGTAATGTCACTTGCATGTGGGTATTAGCCACCAACAGGATCGACACTGCAGGGCAACGCCTTTCAGGACTTTAAGTTTCTCCAAGCACTAGACTCTCCCCTTGGACGAGTCCAAATTATGTTCCCAAACAGGACAAATTCTGTTCCCTCTAAATTCATATGTTGAAGCCATAACCCCCAGAGTGACTATTTTTGAAGAGATAGCGTATTTAAAAAGGTAATTAAGGTTAAATAATGTCATAAAGGTGAGGCCCTAATCCAATAGGATTGGTATTCTTATAAGACGAAGAGATACCAGAGTTCTCTCTCCTTCTTTCCACAGAAGCACAGAGACAAGGTCATGTGATGTTACAAAAAAAAAAAAAGAATGCAAGTCACTGATGCATTTAAGCCATCTCCTCAGTGATGGTCAGGTCATAAAACTATAAAAATAATTGTGCTTGGATCATTTTGCCTATTAAGTACTGATATCTAAAAAGTGTACTTCTTAGAAATTTGTATTAAAAAATTATGTTGCTGTATTACCTGTTGCAATCAATGTTGTGGTCCACATTAATTGCTTAGCACGGTGCTCTCACCAAATCTGCAGGCTTACCTCAAATGTGCATCCTTGACAGACGTAACACAGTTTCTTTAAGTTAATTTGAATTTATATACACAAACTACAACATATGGCCAGTTTAAATAAGCATTGGTTTGGGGGTATTGTAAACACATTTGATAAACTACTTGAAATCCTATTTTGAATATATAGCGTACTGTTCTCCCATCTGGCTCTTCCATGCCATTTTTGAAGTTTTAACGTCAATTTCTACTCAGCCAGCTGATATGCAGCATGAAGACTTGACTTATGCTTCTCAGACATTTCTGTTACTTATTCTAGGTATTGCATGCCCTCCAGGAGCTCTGTAGTTCCTTGGCAAAGTTTTCTCTTTATAGAGAGGGCTTGGCCTTGCTTCCTTTCTAAGTAGGTTCATTTTAAAGGATGTTCTTTCCCAAAGTGGAAATAATTTTTCTGGATGCAAGATAAACTGGTTGTTTAAAGGAGCCAGATACTTCTGCCTGCTAACTTTTTTGAGCCCCCATCACTTTCCACCAAAACAAACACAGGATAGACCATATAAGACAATTATCTTCATAGACAATATAAGCAAACATAATTGACCACTTATTAACTATGCCTACCTAACCTGTCTCCAGAAAGCAGTTTATAGTGAGAAAAACATACAATAATGCTGATAAAATTAATATAAATTAAATATATGAATTAAAAAGAAACCACCATATGCTAATCACTCAGCCTATTGAGTTACTATGATAAAGATTACATTTATCTCTGAGTCTCCTGGAAGTCAGAGCAAAAGCAGATGAGCTATGAGCTCCTGCAGTTGATGATGGGGCAATGATAATTTTTTACTGCCTGTTTTATGTCACCTTTGTCCTAACATACATCTTCCAGCCACCCCATGGGACTAGTCCACCATCCTTATTTTAATACGAGGAAGTAGATACTCTTAAAGGGAAAATGCCTTTATCAAGAGAAATAGCTAGAAATCTTGGAAATATTTCAGGTATGGCTGTATCCCACTTTTGTTCTTTCTAAAATCCAGGAGCATGGTATTAAATTTTAACTTAATGAAGGCATTTCTGCAGATTCTCCCTTGTTATCATTGCCTGGGAACAGAAAATAAAAATTTGATATTCAAGAGTATACTATTGTAGTTTGTAGGCAATTGTTTTTCTTCCTATGACCAATACTCAGTGGTAATGTAGTCATCAGTTTCCACATACCAGAATATCAGGAAAGTGAAACCATCCCTATAAAGTTTATAAAATTAATCAGGGAAGAAGAGAGGGGGAGAAAAAAAAAAAAACCAAGCTTGCAGCACACTTAGCATTAATCATTAGGTCAGCTGCTCTCTGACCCACTTCCTCATAGTCATTTGCTGCCTGTTTCCTCAGAATCACATTAGACCCTGTCCCAGGATTATAGTTCCCTTTAACTGCTCTGTAGATAACATCTTAAGCATTGTGAAACATCAAATTTTCCATTTGAGAGATTCTTTCAGGCCCTGCATACTGATGAAATCACTGATGTCAGTTGGTCTGAAAGACTCCATGACATACTGACTCACTGGATATACACACGGTTTCCACATCCTGATGAATTCATCCCCTTACCCTGACTGATCAATGATCCCAATTTTCTAGCCCTTTGCCCTCCATGATCCCCTTAAAAACACCTAAGGGAGATGTATCTGAGAGTCCCTCTCATCTCCTTGTTCAGCTACCCTGTGATCATTAAATGCTCTCTTTGCTGCAAACCCTACTGTCTCAGTGTGTTGGTATGTTACTGTGCAGTGGGCATGCGAACCTGACGGGCCTGTAACTAAAGGAAGTTTGTTAAAGGCAGAAAATGTGTTGAGAGCATGAGTCTCTTTTTATATATGTGTTTTCCACACTCCAATAAAAAATTACTTTATTATTTACCTGGTGTACAAGTTTCCTTGGGCTGCTGTAAGAAATTACCATAATAGGTGGTATAAAACTACAGGGATTTATTCTTTCATGGTTCTGAAGGCCAAAATCAAGGTGCTGGCAGGGAAGCATTTTCTGCTGATGCTTTAGAGGAGAAACTATTCTTTTCCTCCTCCAGCTTCTGGTAGCTGTTGGCATGTCCTGACTTACAGCTACATCACTCCAATCTCTGCCTCTGTAATCGTATCACCTCCTCTTCTTCTGGGTGTCTGTATCTGTTCTCCCTCTGCCTCTGTCTTATGGGGACACCTGTGGTAGCATTGAGGATTCACTTGAATAATCCAGGATAAGCTCCTCCTCTCAAGATTCTTAACTTTGTCACATCTTTTGCCATAAAATAAAATAAAAATGCCCTTTTGCCATTTTTTAAGCTTACCACATCTGTGACCTATGACCCAAAAGATTCACATCTGTCCCACATGTGAAATATTTCTTAATTCCAACATTGCAAAAATTCTCAATAGATTTAAGCATCTATTCAAGTCCAAAAATATCGTCTAAATATCAGTTCAAAAGTCCTAAGTATCATTGCTATGGTCTGAATGTTTGTGTCTTCCCTAAATTCATATGTTAAATTCTAATCACTAAGGTGATGGTATTAGAAGGTGAGGACTTTGGGAGGTGATTAGGTTAGGAGGGCCCTGCCCTCCTGAAAGGGATTATAAAAGAGGCCCCAGAAAACTGCCTTGCCTCCTTCCACCATGTGAGGACGCAGCAAGAAGACACCATCTGTGAGGCAGAAATTAAGCCCTCACCAGACTCCGACTCTGCTGCCACCTCAGTCTTAAACCTTCTAGCTTATAGAACTGTAAGAAAAAAAATTCCTGTTGCTTTTAAGTCATCCAATTTTTTGGTAATTTGTTACAGCAGTCTGAATGGACGAAGACAATCATCATCTAAATCAGGTATGGGTGAGGGTCTGGATATGGTTTATTCTGGGGCAAAATTCTCCTTCTGTCTGCCTAGGAAATTAGAAAATAAGTTATCTTCTTTCAAAATGTAATGGTGGGACAGACAGTTATAGACATTGTCACTTCAGAAAGGAGAAAATGGAAAGAATAAAATGGTCACAGGTTCCAAGTAAGTTTAAAATTGAGCAGGACAAATTCTATCAGGTTTCAAGGCATGAGAGTCCTCTATGACTCACAACTGTGTATGCCTCTTCATTAATGTCTACTCTCAGAGCCATTCTTTTTCTTGGAGGGTAGCACCTATTTTTAGCTGATTAGTTTTATCAGCATGTTTTTTGCGTGTAGAATTTTGGAGTCCAACAGTATTTCTTCATGTTGTCTTGTCTTTGTCTTTCTCAATCGAACTAACGATGTTTCTGCTAATATAATATTCTTGAAAACCTGTGGGTCTTCTGTGAATTTCACAGGAATACACAACATGAGACAACAGCACGCTCCACAAATCTTCCCTGGATAAACTCATCTTGATTCTTGGCTTCCACTGAGACTATTGAGTGGATCCGTGAGTCACACGCCTAATCTCTTTAGTTAATAGGTGCCCAACTACACCCTTGGTTTTGTCTCCAGAGCGTGCTTTCCTAACAGTGACTCTTCTAATTTTGGCATTATTTTCAAGCTGTAAAGGCTGATAATTTCTCATATCAATATCTGATTCATTTTTGCTTGACTGTTCTTTCCTCAATTTATCTCTTTCCTCTCTCATTTTACTATAAGCAGCAAGAAAAACCCAGGGCACACCTGCAATACTTTGCATGGATATCTCCTCAGCTAAATGTCCAAGTTTATCACTTACAAATTCTACTTTTCATATAACTGTAGGATGCAGTTTGGCAAAATCTTCTGCAACTATGTAACAAGAGCCACCTCTTCTTCTATTTCCAACAACATGTTCCTCATTTCCTTTTGAGTTCTTGCCAACCGTACCTTTAACATTCATATTTCTATCAATATTCTGTTCATGAAAAAATATATATTCTCTTAGAAAATAGAAGCCTTCTCTACTGTGCTGCTTCTCCCCTCTGAGCACTCATTAGCAGTGTCTTTTAGTTGCATATTTCTTTTAACAATCTGCTCAAAGCAATGTAGAATTTTTGTGTCATGCACCTCATAATTCTTCCAGACTTTACCCATTGTCCAATTCCAAAGCCACTTTAAAGTGTTTAGGTATTGTTACCACAGCACCTCACTTCCTGGTACCCAGATCTGTATTAGTTTACCTCAAACTGGGTGGCTTATGACTACAGGAATTGAGTATCTCACAGTTCTGGAGGTTGGAAGTGCAAGAGCAAGATATTATTAGGACCACATTCCCTATGAGGCTCAAAAGGAGAATCCATTCTGTGTCTCTTCCAGCTTCTGGTAGCTGTTGGCATTCTTTGACTTGAAGCTACATCACTCCAACCTCTGCCTCTGTGGCCATAACACCTCCCTGTGTTTTGTGTGTCTATCTGATTTCCCTTTGCCTCTCTCCCATAAGGACCTTTGTGATGCCATTTAGGGCCCACCTGGGTACATCCCAGAATGAGATTGTCCTCTCAAGATCCTTAATATAATCACATCTTTATCCATATAAGGTAATATTTTATACTTTAAAGTATATTTTAATACTTTAGCCAATAAGAAAATATTCACAGGTTCTAGGGATTCGGAAGAAAATATACTTTTTATGTTTTTGCATGGGTTGGGGAGGATATTTATAGTCTACTGTACCCTACAACATCATTAACACTCAGGGGCAAGGAGATTTTTGTGCGGCTATGCCACCAGAGGTAGATTTATTTATTTTTTAAATTTTTAAATGTTTTTGAGACAAGGTCTGGCTCTGTTGCCCAGGCTGGAGTGCAGTGGTGTGATCTGTGCTCACTGCAGCCTCCGCCTCCCAGGTTCAAGCAATCCTCCTGCCTTAGCCTCCCAAATAGCTGGGACTACAGGTGCACACCATCATGCCCAGCTAATTTTTTTTTTTTGTACAGATGGAGTTTCACTATGTTGACCAGGCTTATCTTGAACTCCTGGGCTCAAGCAATCTGTCCACATTGGCCTCCCAAAGTGCAGAGATCACAGGCCAAAGGTAGATTTAATGTGCCTGGTCAGTTAGCTCTTGTTTAGAGAACAGATTTGGATTTTAAACCTAAAAGGCACTCTACATAGATTTCAATACTAGATAATAGAAAGGAAAGCATAGTTATTATTTTATGATAAGGCTTATGCCTGTTCATATAGGAAATATATAAGGACTTGAATGTTGAGGATAAGTGTAGGAAAGCAGAGAGGCAGAGGCAGAACTAGGCAGCCTGTTGCTATGGAGATACAATTAGTATTTCCTTTAACTTCCCTAAGAAACCCTGCAGCCAACTTTTCTACATGCAGATATTTAGCACAGTTTCAAATCCTCTTTAGTTTCCCTTGATCACACAAAACGTATTCCCCTCTTCAGCAGAGAATCTTCTACTGAGGTTATTCTGGCGAACAAAGATCTTCCTGCTGCTCATCTTCTTCCTCCCCCAACACATAGACACACTATCTACACACATGCACATGCCTGCTTGCTTTTTGCCCTCTGTTATTGTAATTCAGCAATTTAAAATCTTTGGTGCACATCATAATTCCATGCTGAGTTATTTAAGGAAATAAATGTCCAGGTTTAGCAATAAAATAGCTGAATCAAAATCTCTGGGGATGAGGTCCAGGCACAAGTGAGAATCTCCAAAGGAGACTGGGATATCCATCAACATATGCAAACACTTGGACTAATTTACTGTCAAGCCTCCTGACTGTCAACCCTAAGTCACTGTCTTAAGTCACTTGCCAATACCATTTCTCTCCCATTTCGTTTGAACTTTGCCTTCAACCCCTGTAATTGGAATTCTCAAATAAGGTCTCTACTATTGTACTTTGAAGCTAACTGCTTGCTTATGCCTAATACCTGGAGTCAGATTGCCCTAGTGGCAGCCCCTGACCAGCCAGTGGGGCATTCACCTGTCACCTAGTTTGTATCCTGCAGACTGCTGAATGCCAAATGCCCAGAATTCCTTTTACTGCCTAATGACATACCTTTCCCTGACTATCTGTGGAACCGTGAGGACTGGGTATTCTAATCCATGGCAATACCCGATCTTGTCATTGAGTCCTGTCTTATCCTTAAGGAAGCACTGGCAGGAAAACAGGCAAGATTTCAACCATTTCAGCCCTTAGAGAAGCTGCTAAACCCAAACCAAAACACCAACTTGGAACCTAAGCCATTGCAGTCAGTTAGCTACGTTCGCTTTACAAAAAAAAAAAAAGAAAGAAAAAAAGGTAGTGAGAAGATAAGTGCCTCATGAAGTACATATAACATTGTTATATTATCTACTTACTTGTCTGTATTTCTACTAGATTGTATATCCTGAAAAAAATCATACTCATTTTGTTTACTATTATAGTCTCCATATCCCACATGGCGCCTAGCATATAGCAGTTATAATTAATATCTTTTTGATAAATGAATGAATGATTGGGTACAGACATTATAGTTAAAAGACTATTATCCCTAGCTTCCTACCCAGTACTTGACTTTCCTCCCCTGTGGCTGCCTCAAGTGAATTTAGGGAATAAAGTTCATGTAACCTATGGCCTCTCATGTAATATAGTCTGAAGAGCCAGTACTTTCCATCTAACTAGCCCTATTATGCCCAAACATTAACTGTCCGTGGTTCATGGAGCCTTCCATAGTCTATCACACTACGTTACATTGTCCTTCATTGATAGGTTACCACAGTCTAGCAGTTTTAAGTAGTGTCATTTAAGAAGTGCAACATTCCTCCCCCTTGAAATTGCCATTGAATCCTGCAGATTTGTATTAGTTTGTTCCGGCTGCCAGAGCAAAATGCCACCAATTGGGTGGCTTAAAAAACAGAAATGTATTTTGTTACAGTTCTGGAGGCTACAGACCTAAGATCAAGGTGTTGACAGGGTTGAAGCCTGAAGGCTGAAGCCTCTCTCCTTACAGTCATATCCCCGTGGCTTCTCATGGTCTTTCCTCTGAGTATATCTGTAGCTTAATTTCCTCTTCATATAAGGATATCAGTCAGATTAGATTAGGGCTAACTCAAATGACCACATCTTAATTTAAGTAAGTTTAAAGACTTTTAATATAGTCACATTCTGAGATACTGGGGGTTGGGGTTTCAACATATGAATCTTGGCAGGGGTGGGGGGCATGATTCAGCCCATATCATCTCCATATGCCACAGCAATAGCTTCCCTCCATGATCAGCACACAACAGTCCTGGGGCCCACTCATTTACCCCACCCCAGAATAAGGGATTAGTTTACTAGAGGAAATACATCAGAGAGTGGATTTTTAACTCAATTACTTAAAGCCCTTTCTGTAGGGCACTTCCTCACTAACCACACTTAAAATAATTCTCAAGAGTGGATCACTGGGGTTTCTATTGTTTTTTGCTAATTATTTGTGACAATAATTGCTACACTGTAGTCTCTGAAGTTTTTCTAAAAGAGAGTTTAATAGAATCATCAAACCTTAGTTTACTTGAACTCCATATAAAATGAAATACTGTTTTGTAAACCCCTAAAACCTTCTGTTAAATTTTTTATTTGTGATCTAGATCTACAGAACTCTCCCCTAGGGCTTTACCAACTTTACTTTAGCTCTACTCTACGCTATTTAAAATTCTAAAATCTCCCACCAGTCATGCAGGGCATGAACAGACAACACATAACAAGTTTCCCTGACCCATTCATACCACTGCTCCTCCCTTACCAGAATTGGTGGCCATTTTTCTACCAGGAGCAAAATCTGATCTATCAAAGCCAACAATGATTTCTCAAAATCATTTATTTAAAATTACATCAGTGATTTATAATGATTGATCAAAATCTAACTATTACTTCTACCACGGATTTATTTATATGTGGGCACATGGTCCAGTTCTACCCAGTGAGACATGAGAAGACCACCACTAGAGCTTTGGGGAAGTATTTCTTATTCCTAATAAATAAATTTTGAAGAGATAGCACTGTTTCTGGAATTGGTTCCTTCCAGTGGGTTCTTAGTCTTGCTGACTTCAAGAACAAAGGAAGCTGCTGACCCTCATGGTGAGTGCTACAGTTCTTAAAGACTGTGTGTCTGGAATTTGTTCCTTCAGATGTGTCCAGAGTTTCTTCCTTCTGGCGGCTTTGTGGTCTTGCTGACTTCAGGATTGAAGCCGCAGACCTTCATGGTGAGTGTTACAGCTCATAAAGGTAGTGTGGACCCAAAGAGTGAGCAGCAGCAAGATTTTTTGGGAAGAGGGAAAGAACAAAGCTCCCACGGTATTGAAAGGCGCCCCACTTGGTTGCTGCTGCTGGCGCCAGTGGCCCGCTTTTATTCCCTTATTTGGCCCCACCCACATCTTGCTAATTGGTCCATTTTTACAGAGGGCTGATTGGTCCATTTTTACAGAGTGCTGATTGGTGTGTTTACAAACCTGTAGCTAGACACAGAGCACTGATTGGTGCGTTTTTACATTGTGCTTCTTGGTATGTTTACAAACCTTTAGCTAGACAGAAAAGCTCACTAAGTCCCTGCCTGACCCAGAAGCCCAGCCGGCTTCACCTATCAGCACCTTTCTGCCTCTGGACTTTGTTATGTCTGAAATAACTGTAACTACATTACTCTAAGCCTGAAGCTAAAAACCAACAATGGAAGAAAGAACAAGATAACCTTAGGAAGGGAGGTGGGAGTCCCAACACACAATGTCTGAAGGGGTCTTACACCGACTCAGTATCCTTTATTTCAAATGCTTGGGACCAGAAGTGTTTCAGATTTCAATATTTTTTTTTTTTCAGATTTTGGAATATCTGCATATATATGATGAAATATCTTGAGGACAGGGCCCAAGTCTAAATACTAAATTCATTTATGTTTCATGTACACCTTATATACATTAGCCTGAAGGTAATTTTATAAAATATTTTAAAGAATTTTGTGCACAAAAAGAAGTTTTGATTACATCTTGATTGTGACCAATCAAATGAGGTGAAGTGTAGAATTTTCCTCCTGTGGCATCATGCCAGGGCTCAAAAAGTTTCTGATTTTAGAGCATCCTGGATTTCAGATATTTGAATTAGGGGTACTCAACCTGGGTTTCTTATTCTATAAAATTACTCATTCTCATATGGGTTTAATCAGTTTCCTTCAGATGTTTTCCTTTCTTGCAGCTGATGGCATTTTAAGTGATTCAGTAATTCACAAATATAAACCAAGGAGCTATAGTGATCCAGGAATTTTACTGGAGTGTGGAAATACTATGAGAACAAGAAAAACAAGTTTCCTATCGGAAAGACTGACATTAAATCAATTGTATTTTTAAATTTAATTCTTACTGAAAATACTACAAAAGAGAAATACAGGATACAATCAGAGTATAAAATAGAAGTCATAATATGAGTTGGGCTTAGATTTGGTATCAAAGAAAACTTCCCTAAGAAAGTGACAATTAACTGTGGATAAAAATATGGAGTGTTTTCAAAATTTCCATTAAATGAGTGATCCTCTTACTGTCCAGCAACTGTGGTATTTTTCTTTTTAACAAAGTAGATTCAGAAAGTTTCTACTCTCCTTCTGCTGTTAAATTCTAAACAGAACCCAAAATAAGTCAGAGGCAGGTTTCGAAGGCAATATTCAACAGGAGGTATTTGGTGTTGAGAAAATCTGGGTTAATGTCCTATTTCTACCACTAACTGGCTGGCATAATAGGCAGATTGATTGATTTAATTTATTTTTCAGAGAAAGGGCCTTACTCTGTCACCCAGGCTCAAGTGATCTTCTCACCTCAGGTTCTCAAGTAGCTGAGATTATAGGTTTGTGCCACCATACTTGGCTAATTTTTATTTTTATTTTATTTATTTTATTTTTTTAGAGATTGGTCTCACCATGTTGCTCAGGCTGGTTCTGACCTCCTGGGCTCAAGCAATCTTCCTACCTCAGCCTCCCAAAATGCTGGGATTATAGGCATGAGCCACTGTGCTCAGCACCATAGGCAGATTTTAACATAGCTATGAGCCTTAGTTTTTTATTCTAGAAAATGAGGCTGAGAATACCTAGCTCATAGGGTTTATAAAAAGTAAGTAAGTATGCAAAGTAGTTAACATAGTGACTGACACATAGAGAGTGCTCTATAAGTGGTAAACATTTTAATTTCTGTTTACCAAATAGTTGTTTTTCTAGGCACTTAATGCAATGTGTCTCTGAATATGGCAAATTTTGGTGTGAAAATAATTGTAGTGGATTATTATTCTTTAATTATACTCTGGGAGTTGATTTTTGGTGTTTTTTTTGTTTTGTTTTTGTTTTTGTTTTTTTTTGTCTTCCAATATATTCAGAGGAATCTGAGAGAATAAGTGCTGGTTCTTTGATTATTCAATGAGTACGGTGAACATGAAACTATCTTAGCAGTTTCCAAATGTCCGGCTCAGTATTTCCAAGCACTCGTCACACAGTTTTAGGAAAATATTTCCTAGGCAATGAACAAAACATGATTTCAGTTCAGATTTAATTTTTAAATTTTATTTTCTTAATTGAGTAATAATATATATGAAGTAAAGTGCATAAGGTGTACTAATCTTAAATGTATTTCTCAATGATTTCTTACATGCGTGTACATTCAAGTAAACATAATAGATTACTTGAAGCACATTATAAGGTTGCTTCATACCACTCAATACTCTATTTTCCCAGAAATAACTTTTCTTACTTTTGCTGTAGCCTGTTTTTAAAATTTATATAAATATTATTTTTCAGAATGTATTTCCAACTGTTTTCCTAAACTTATTTGTAAGATTATTCATGGTTTTGCATAGTCATTTTTTTCTGTTTATTAGTGTTGTATAGTATTCCGTTTAATAAGTATACTACAAATTATTTAACTATTCTCCAGATAAGGAGTAATTTGGTTGTTTCAAGTTTAGAAATCTTATTAATAATTATGAACTTTCTTGTCCATGTTTTTGGTGGCTATATGTACTCATTATCTTGGTGTATAAGTAGGAGGAAAAGTACAGAGCTGTAGGAGAGACAGTGTTTACATTTAGTAGATAATGCCAAACATTTTTCAAAAATGATTGTGCCATTCACAGTCCTACTAGTCAGTGTTTGTTATTGTCAGTTTATAAATTTTTAGCCATTTGAGTCTCATTGTGGTTTTAGTCACTGTTTCCCTGGTGGGTAAAAATGTCAAGTACTCTTTCACATGAATATTGGTAATTTGGATACTCCTTTTTTGTGATGAGCCTATTTAAGTCTTTTGCACAATTAAAAACTTGAGGTGTTTACCATGTCCTTATTGATTTGTAGGAGTTCTTGCTTGCTATATTTTAGATATAAATCATTTTTCAGTAATTTTTCCATCTTTGAATTGGACTTAAAATATGTGTAGTCAGCCACCCATTTATCTTTGAAGGAAATCAGATGCTTCACTTCTTTTGAAAGCTCTTTCATATAAAATAAAAAGAAGGAAGATCAAAAAGAAGGATTGCTCAAGTTGCTGTTGAATAGATTCTCAGCAGTTGCTAATGAATTTGCTAAAAATGTATTCAAATATTTATTTATTTGAGAAATTTAATAATCTATACAACTTTCACTGCTCTATGTATGATACTTTTGCCTAAACTAAAAAGACAGTAGTAACCTGAGTTTAGAATAGCAAACTCATTGATTCTGTTATCTTTTTCAGCTGTATAAATCGAATTATTTGAATTATTAATGCACACTGAGGTTACTGAAGAACAATGAAGATTAAATTTATAACCTTAAAGGCCAGAAGAGAGTGAATGATACATTTAAAGTTCTGAAAAAAAATACTGACACTCAAGAATATTATATCCAGTACAATTATCCTTCAGAAGTAACAAACACATGCTGAGAGAATTTGTTACCGCTATACCAGTCTCACAGGAAATGCTCAGAGGAGTCTTAAACTTGGAAGAGAAAGAACTACATTTACCATAATGAAACCACACAAAAGTTCAAAACCAGTACTAACACAATCACACAAAGGAGGAGGGGAAAGGACTCAAATGGTACCACTGCAGAAATCTACCAAACCACAATGACAAACTATAAAGAGGAAAATAAAAAAACAAATAATATTTAAAACAACCAGAAAAAAATTAACAACATGACAAGAACAGTTTATTCACTCATTATAGCACAGTTTATTCACTCATTGATTGATGGGCATTTGGACTGGTTCCACGATTTTGCAATTGTGAATTGTGCTGCTGTAAACATATGTGTGCAAGTATCTTTTTCACCTAATGGCTTATTTTCCTCTGGGTAGATACCCAGTAGTAGGATTGCTGGATCAAATGGTACTTCTACTTTTAGTTCTTTAAGGGATCTCTGCACTGTTTTCCATAGTAGCTGTACTAGTTTACATTCCCACCAGCAGTGGAGAAATGTTCCCTGATCACCACATCCACCCCAATATCACTGCTTTTTATTATTTTGATTATGGCCATTCTTTCAGGAGTAAGGTGGTATCACATTGTGGTTTTGATTTGGATTTCCCCAATCATTAATGATGTTGATTTTTTTCATATGTTTGTTGGCCATTTGTGTATCTTCTTTTGAGAATTATCTATTCACGTCCTTAGCCCACTTTTTGATGGGATTGTTTTTTTCTTACTGATTTGTTTGAGTTCATTGTAAATTCTGGATATTTGTTTTTTGTCAGATTTATAAATTGTGAAGATTTTCTCCCATTTTGTGGGTTGTCTGTTTACTCTGCTGACTGTTCCTTTTGTCATGCAAAAGCTATTTAGTTTAATTAAGTCCCAGCTATTTATCTTTGTTTTTATTGCATTTGCTTTTGGGTTTTTGGTCATGAAATCCTTGCTTAAGCCAACGTCTAGAAGGGTTTTCCCAATGTTATCTTCTAGAATTTTTACAGTTTCGGGCATTAGATTTAAGTCCTTAATCCATCTTGAGTTGATTTTTGTATAAGGTGAGAGATGAGGATCCAGTTTCATTCTCCTACATGTGGCTAGCCAATTATCCCAGCATCATTTGTTGAAAAGAGTATCCTTTCCCCACTTCATGTTTTTGTTTGCTTTGTTGAAGATCAGTTGGCTGTAAGTATCTGGGTTTATTTCTGGGTTCTCTATTCTGTTCCACTGATCTATGTGCCTATTTTTATACCAATACCATACCATTTGGGTGACTATGGCCTTATAGTATACTTTGAAATCGGGTAGTGTGATGCCTCCAGATTTGTTCCTTTCAGTTAGTCTTACTTTGGCTATGTAGGCTCTTTTTTAGTTCCATATTAATTTTAGAATTGTTTTTCTAATTCTGTGAAGAATGATGGTGGTATTTTGATGGGGATTATGTTGAATTTGTAGATTGCTTTTGACAGTAGGGTCACTTTCACAATATTGATTCCACCTATCCATGAGCATGGGTTTCCATTTGTTTGTGTCATCTATGACTTCTTTAAGCAGTATTTTGTAGTTTTCCTTGTAGAGGTCTTTTGCCTCCTTGCTTAGGTATATTCCTAAGTATTTTATTTATTTTATTTTTTTTGGCAGTTATTGTAGAAGGGGTTGAGTTCTTGATTTGATTCTCTGCTTGGTCACTGTTGGTGTATAGAAGAGCTACCAATTTGTGTAGATTAATCTTGTATCTGAAAACTTTGCTGAATTCTTTTATCAGTTCTGGAGCTTTCTGGGGGAGTCTTTAGAGTTTTTAAGGTAAATGATCATATCGTCAGCAAACAGTGTCAGTTTAACTTCCTCTTTACCAATTTGGATGCCCTTTATTTCTTTTTCTTCTCTGATTGCTCTGGCTAGGACTTCCAGTACTATGTTGAAGAGGAGAGGTGAGAGTGGGCATCCTTTTCTTATTCCTTCCAGGGTTATATTACATTGAGATATATCCCTTGTATGCCAATTTTGCTGACTTTTAATCATAAAGGGATGATGGATTTTGTCATGTTTTTCCTGCATCTATTGAGATGATCATGTGATTTTTGTTATTAATTCTGTTTATTCAGTGTATCATGTTTATTGACTTGTGTATGTTAAACCATCCCTGCATCCCTGGTATGAAACCCGCTTGATCATCTTGGATTATCTTTTTGATATGTTGTTGGATTCGGTTAGCTAGTATTTTGTTAAGGTTTTTAGCATCTATGTTCATCAGGGATATTGGTCTGTAGTTTTCTTTTTCAGTTATGTCCTTTCCTGGTTTTGGTATTAGGGTGATACTGGCTTCACCAAATGAATTAGGGAGGGTTCCCTCTTTCTCTATTTTGTGGAATAGTGACAGGATGGGTAAACAGGATGGGTACCAAATTCTTTGAATGTCTAGTAGAATTCTGCTGGTAGAATTCTAGTAGAAGTCTAGTAGAATCCATCTGGTCTTGGACTTTTTTTTTGTTGGTATTTTTAAACTAACATTCCAACCTTGCTGCTTGTTATTGGTCTGTTCAGGGTATCTAATTCTTCCTGATTTAAGTTAGGAGGGTTGTATTTTAACAGGAACTTATCCACCTTTTCTACGTTTTCTAGTTTATGTGTGTAAAGGTGTTCATAGTAGCCTTGAATGATATTTTGTATTTCAGTGGTGTCAGTTGTAATATCTCCCATTTCATTTCTTAATGGGGTTATTTGGATTTTTCTCCCTTCGTTTCTTGGTTAATCTTGCTAATGGTCTATCTTTTATTTATCTTTTCAAATAACCAGCTTTTTATTTCATTTATCTTTTGCATTTGTTTGTTTCAATTTCATTTAGTTCTGCTCTAATCTTGGTTATTTCCTTTCTTCTGCTGGGTTTGGGTTTGGTTTGTTCTTGTTTCTCTAGTTCCTTGAGTTGTGACCTTAGAATGTCAGTTTGTGCTCTTTTGGTCTTTTTGATGTAGGCGTTTAGGGCTATGAACTTTCCTCTTAGCACCACCTTTGCTGTATCCCAGAGGTTTTGATAAATTGTGTCATTATTGTCATTCAGTTCAAAGAATTTTTAAATTTCCATCTTGATATCATTTCTGACCCAATGCTCATCCAGGAGCAGGTTTTTTAATTTCCATGTATTAGCATGGTTTTGAAGGCTACTTTTAGAGTTGATTTCTAGTTTCATTCTACTGTGGTTTAAATCCATTGTTTCTTTGTTGACTTTCTGTCTTGATGACCTGTCTAGTACTGTCACTAGAGTACTGAAGTCCCCCACTATTATTGTGTTGCTGTCTATCTCATTTCTTAGGTCTATTAGTAATTGTTTTATAAATATGGAAGCTCCAGTGTTAGGTGCATATGTTTAGGATTGTGATATTTTCCTGCTGGACAAGGCCTTTTAGCATTATATACTGTCCCTCTTTGTCTATTTTAACTGCTGTTGCTTTAAAGTTTATTTTGTCTGATAGAAGAATAGCTACCCCTGCTTACTTTTGGTGTACATTTGCATGAAATGCCTTTTTTTGCCCCTTTACTTTACGTGAGTCCTTATGTGTTAGGTGAGTCCCATGAAGGCAGCAGATAGTTGGTTACTGAGTTCTTATCCATTCTGAAGTTCTGTATCTTTTAAGTGTAGCATTTAGGCCATTTACATTCAATGTTAGTATTGAGATGTGAGGTACCATTCCATTCATTGTGCTATTTGTTGCCTGTGTATTTTTGTTATTTTTGTTTTCGGTTTTTTAATTGTATTTGTGTTTTATAGGTTCTGTGTGATTTATGCCTTAAAGAGGTTCTGTTTGATGTGTTTCCAGAATCTGTTTCAAGATTTAGAGCTCCTTTTAGCAGTTCTTGTAGTGGTGGATCGGTAGTGGTGAATTCTCTCAGCGTTTGTTTGTCTGAAAAAGACTATCTTTCGTTCATATATGATGCTTAGTTTCACTGGATACAAAATTCTTGGCTGGTAACTGTTTTGCTTGAGGAGGCTGAAGATAGGGCCCCAATCTCTTCTAGCTTGTGGGGTTTCTGCTGAGAAATCTGCTGTTAATCTGATAGGTTTTCCTTTATAGGTTACCTGGTGCTTGTGTCTAACAGCTCTTAAGATTCTTTCCTTTGTCTTAACTTTAGATAACCTGATGACAATGTACCTAGGCAGTGACCTTTTTGTGATGAATTTCCCAGGTGTTCTTTAGGCTTCTTGTGTTTGGATGTCTAGGTCTCTAGCAAGATTGGGGAAGTTTTCCTCGATTATTCTCCCAAATCTGTTTTCCAAATTTTTGATTTCTGTTCTTCCTCAGGAACACCAATTTTTCTTAGGTTTAGTCGTTTAACATAATCCTAGACTTCTTGGAGACTTTGTTCATATTTTCTTATTCTTTTTTCTTTGTTTTTGTTGGATTGGGTTAATTTGGAGACCTTGTCTTCGATCTCTGAATTTCTTCCTTCTACTTGTTCAATTCTGTTGCTGAGACTTTCCAGAGCATTTTACATTTCTGTAAGTGTGCCCAATGCTTCCTGAAGTTTTGCCTGTTTTTTCTTTATGCTATCTATTTCCTTGACTATTTCTCCCTTTACTTCTTATATCTTTTCTTTTTTCTTAATTTCCTTGCATTGGGCTTCGCCATTCTCTCGTGCATCCCTGAGTAGTGTAATAACTAACCTCCTAAATTCTTTTTTAGGTAAATCAGAGGTTTTTTGTTCTTGGTTTAGATCCACTGTTGGTGAGCTAGGGTGATTTTCTGGGGTTGTTAAATAGCCTTGTTTTGTCATACTACCAGAGTTGGTTTTCTGGTTCCTTCTCATTTGGACAGGCTATGTCGGAGGAAAGGTCTAGGGCTCAAGACTGCTGTTCAGATTCTTTTGTCCCACAGGGTGTTCCTTTGATATAGTACTTTTCCCTTTTCCTATGGATGTGGCTTCCTGAAAGCTGAACTGCTGTGATTGTTATCTCTCTTCTGAGTCTAGCCACCAAGCAAGTCTACCAGGCTCCAGGCTGGTACTGGAAGTTGTCTGCACAGAGTCCTGTATTGTGAACCATCTAAACCCACCTGTGGATACCAGCATCTGTTCTGGTGGAGGTGGCAGGGGACCTCACCTTTTCCGTGCAATTTTTTTTCTCACAATCTTTAAATGTTATTAACCTGTCATAGTTGTTTTTAATTCGAATATTGAAAATCAAATTTTTAAAATAGGTTGTTTATTTTGTTGAACTATTATACATGAACTTTATAATATTTTCAGAGAACATAAAAAAGGTATACATTGACAAATAAGCAGTTCCACTTCTGACTCAGTTTTTTAATGGCATTCATCATTAATAAATTCCTTTGTACCTTTTTTGCTGAAAAAGCTATCTGCTCTTTAAAAGTTTATCTTTAACATGCACACACACATACTCCAAAAAATACAAATAACAGCATAATTTGCACGGCTCTGAACTTTGCTTTTTCCTTAAAAATATAGCTTACAGATCTCTCCAAATCAGCACCTATTGAGAACTACTGCTTCATTCTTTTAATGGCTGCATCTTATGCTATTCTGTGTATGTACCATGAATGATTTAAGCAAATTTCCTACTGGATTACATTTTTTTCTCCTGTTTTTTTGTCTATTCTAAATTTGAAGCAATTAACATCTTTGCACATATGTCTTTGCACACATTTGTGCGAAGCTAAGTCAGTCATTTACCCAATTCCTAGAGAGATGGCATTTACACCACAGACTGTGGGAATGGGACTTTCCGACAGTGCATACCCTGCAAGGCAGTACTCAGTGACTATAAGACAATGCCCTAAAGGTGAAATGCTAGTTCTAAGTTCAGAGTGTTTAAAACATTAATGTATATTTTTTGATAATCTCATTAACAGTGAGTGTTTGAGAGGGCCTGTTTTCCTCATGGTTCCTATACTGGACAACATACAATCCTATATGAATGGTGTCCCTGGAGTTCCGTGGCATGTGAAATATGGTGGCCCTGATTTCCAAAAGCTCTATAATCAGACTGAATTAGCAGACTCTTAGGTACAAGTACTATCTTCTTACATTTTAAATTTGTATTTATGTAATTTTAAAGAAGTTTGAGTATGTTTTCTGGTTTTGTTTGTTTGTTTGTTTGTTTGTTTTTTGAGACAGAGTCTTGCTCCATCGCCCAGGCTGGAGTGCAGTGGTGCGATCTCAGCTCCCTGCAATCTCCTTCTCCTAGGTTCAAGTGATTCTCCAGCCTCAGCCTCCCAAGTGGCTGGGACTACAGGCATGCACCACTGTGTCCAGCTAATTTTTTTGTATTTTTAGTAGAGACAGGGTTTCAGCATGATAGCCAGGCTGGTCTTGAACTCCTGACCTCAGGTGATTCACCCACCTTGACCTCTTACAGTGCTGGGATTACAGGTGGGAATCACCATGCCCAGCTGAGTATGTTTTTATATGTTTAAAATTTATTTATAGCAGTGTGTGAGTGTATGTGTACCCCTTTGTTCATGCTATTTGCCTCTGTTTTTCCTAATGGATTGTATGTCAACATTCTTTACATGCTAAGCAATTATTAGATTTAAAATAATTATTTGATATTTTACATACGCTGGATGTAATTTTTCCAGTTGTTTGTCATTCTATTAATCATGAACAATTAAATATAGTTTGAGTTGTCTCTCTTATAAAGACTTTTCCCATTCTATGTTAATTTTAAAAATTACCCATGTTTTCTTTTTAATTCTTTTTAGTCTTTGAAGTAATTTATGAAACGGGGTAAATATCCAATTTTGTGAGGTTTTTTCCTCCAAATGGTTTATTACTTTCTGACACCATTTGTTGAATAACCCATATTTTCTTACTGACAGGAAGTACCACTTTTGTATGCTAAATTCTTATATATATTTGAGTTTGTAGTCCTTTATAACTGAGCCAGGGGAAACCAGACAAAAGATCAGAGTTGTACAAAATAAGGTGGGGGGAGGAATAATGGATTAGTTTGGGATATGTTTGTTTGAATTAAATTTAGGACAAATAAATGAAGGGGTCCACTTGGTATTTGGGATTAAAACCAGGCCTTCACAGGAATTTAATTGCAGTCACAAAAGCCTCGTTAAACCCCCCAGTTTGCCCCAAATATTCTGTCTTCAGTTTCCATGTGATTTGTCTTTTATGGCAGGGACTTTCAGTCTTGCTACCACTGCAATTTGGAAAAATAAAATGGTTCTAGCTCCAATTGAGTTGGCAGAAAATTTATCCATGGCCTTTTGTATTTGATTTCATGTAAAGGAAAAGCGTGTAGAAATGCACCTTTTATGAGTAGACAGTTCTGGTACCATTGCTATTTAAAATATAGCCTCATTTAATGGTAATATGGCAGAATTCTTTTGAAGTATGGTTTGGTTTCGACAAAGTTATTTTTATAAAGTTAGCAATGAGACTAGCCTTAAGAAAAAAGTTAGAAACTATGTTTTAGTCAAAAAATCCTATTGATGAAAACCTTCCCTAAAGAAACCAAAAACGTTATTGACAGTTTACTTCCAATTTGGCATTGGACTGAGTGAGAACATTGGCTGGTTGCAATCCTCTGAAGCATTTTCATCTTATACTAACATCTAGCTAAAACTTCCTTCTGTATTTCCTCTGTTCATTAAGAGGTACAATTCAATATCCAGCCAATTTGTTTGCAAATTCTAATTAGATTTTCACCTATCCTTTTCACACTTGAGTCTTTCTGGAATGAGTGTGCATATTGGGCTAATTGATATTAGTTGTAATTGTATGCAACAACCAGAATGTGTAGTATTGCTAGATTATAGTTCCCACTTCTACTCAAGGCCTGGAATGCTGGTGCCCTGTGCTGCCCTGAGACTCTGCTTCATACATCCCCACTGCTGTAGCTCCATCTGTGGCTTAAACAGCCTCAGGTTCTACTTGGGCTGCTATTCCAGAGAGCACAAGCCATAAATTTTGGCAGTGTCCACATGGTGCTTAGTCTACCGTCTCCCAAAATGCAAAAGTGGTGGAGACTTGAAAGCTTCTATGTAAATTTCAGAGGGTGTATCAAAATGCCCGGGTGCTTTTTGACAGACAGAAGCCTATCACAGCGGTGAAGCCACAGCAAAGAGCCTGTACTAGGGCAATGGCTAGTGGAGTTGTGAGATCAGGCCACCATTCTCCAGACTCCTGAATTATAGACTCTCTGGCAGCATGCAATCACAGCCTGGAAAATCCAGGGATATTTTAGTCACAGGCCAACCTGTGAAAATAGTCATGTGGCCCACCAGTGGCACCAGTGTTCCTAGGATATAGGGCATGGAGTCAAAGGAGAGTATATTGGAGTTTTCAGACTTGACGTCTACCTTGCTGAGTTTTGGATTTATGTGAGGCCTGTTACCCTTTTCTTTTTGCCAATTTATCCCTTTTGGAATAGTAGTGTTTACCCAATGCCTGGTAACCGTTAAATCTTGGAAGAAAAGAACTTAGTTTTTATTTTACAGGCTAATAGCTGGAAGAAACTTTCCCTGAGTCTCATATGAGACTTTGGACTTTGAACTTTTGAGTTGGTGTTGAAGTAAGTTAAGACTTTTGGAGACTGTTTTTTATTTTTTGTTCGTTTGTTTGTTTTATTGAGACAGGGTCTCACCTGTCACCCAGACTAAAGTGCAGTGGCACAATCTTGGTTTACAGCAACATCCAACTCCTGGGTTCAAGCCATTCCTGTGCCTCAGCTACCTGAGTAGCTGGGATTACAGGTGTGCAACACCATGCCTGGCTAATTTTTGTATTTTTAGTTGAGATGGGGTTTCACCATGTTGGCCAGGCTGGTCTCAAACTCCTGGCCCCAAGTGATCTGCTCACTTCGGTCTCCCAAAGTGATGGGATTACAGGCATGAGCCATAGACATGGTCCTGAGGACTATTAAAAAAGGATGATTGGCCGGGAGTGGTGGCTCACACCTGTGATCCCAGCACTTTGGGAGGCTGAGGTAGGCAGATCATGAAGTCAGGAGATCGAGACCATCCTGGCTAACATGGTGAAACCCCATCTCTACTAAAAATACAAAAAATTAGCCGGGGGTGGTGGTGGGTACCTGTAGTCCCAGCTACTCAGGAGGCTGAGGCAAGAGAATGGTGTGAACCTGGGAGGTGGAGCTTGCCATGAGCACAGATCATGCCACTGCACTCTAGCCTGGATGACAGAGCGAGACTCCATCTCAAAAAAAAAAAAAAAAAGAAAAAAAAAAGGATGATTGCATTTTGTAATATGAGAAGAACATGAGATTTGTGGGACTAGGGACAGAATACTATAATTTGGATGTTTTTTCTCTCCAAATTTCACATGATTCTCAGTGTTGGAGGTGGTGCCTAATGGGAGATGCCTAATATGTTATGAATAGATTAATGCCTTCCCTGGGGGCGGGTAGTGAGCTCTTGCTCTGTTGGTTCCTTTGAAATCTGATTATTAAAAAGAGCCTGGCACCTCGCCTCTCACTCTCTTGCTTCCTCTCTCACCATGTGATCTCTGCGCACACTGACTCCCTTTTGCCTTCTGCCATGAATGGAAGTAGCCTGAGGCTTTCACCAGATGCTCAGTCTTTCAACCAGTAGAATCATGAGTCAAATAAACCTTTGTTCTTTACAAATTATTTAGCCCCAGTATTCCCTTAGAGTATCACAAATGAACTAAGACAGTCCCCCTAAGTCTTTACTCTTCATTGCTGGACTATATTGCCTCATATTTTTTACCAAGGTACTAGAGAGTACCAAGGTACTCCATTCACTTGGAGAATGAGCATTCATAGGTTGATTTTGGTCATCAGTTGTTGGTGACTTTATCGGGTGACTCTGGACAGAATGAAAGAATGAATAATAGTCTTCAAAACCTTCACCACAGAAAAATGTCTTTTAAGTAGTTAGGATGGTTATGTCAGTCATTCATAAAAAGCTCTTTCTGGTTGATTATTGTAGTAGTCCATTTTGCATTGCTATAAAGAAATACCCAAAGCTTGGTAATTTATAAAGAAAAGAGGTTTATTTGGCTCATAGTTCTGTAGGGTGTACAAAAAACATGGCACTGACATCTGCTAAGCTTGTGATGAGGCCTCAGGAAGCTTTTACTTATGGTAGAAGTTGAGATGGCTGGCTTGTCATATGGTGGGAGAAGGAGCAAGAGGGTCGGGGGCAGTGCCAGACTATTTTTAACAATCAGATCTCATAGTAACTAATACACTTTGAGGTAACTCATTACCTTGAAGATAGCACCAAGCCATACATGAGGGATCCACCCCCATGAAGCAAACACCTCCTACTAGGCCCCACCTTAAAAATTAGGGATCACATTTTAACATGAGATTTGGAAGGGACTAACATCCAAACTCTCTCAGCTTTCCCTGAACCCAGGGAACTCACTCAACAAGACCACTGGAAGCATTGCCTTCTCAGAAGAGGTAGCATTTGAACAGAAGCTTGAAGAATGAATGAGGCTGTCAGGCACCCAAGCTGGGAGGCTGTTCCAGGAAGAACCCTGGCAGGGTGCCAACGGAGGGATTGGCGCATTCAGAGAACTCTAAGTAGTTCAAGATTGCCAGTTTGCAAAGAGCAATCCAGAAATGACAGATGAGAGTTGACTTCTAGGTAGTGGCCAGATCCTGAAGTTCTTTGCCAAGTAAAGGAATTTACAGTTTACTCGTATAGGCACTAGGAAAGCATTTTAAGGGTTTTAAGCCAAGGCTTCATGGTTAGATTTTCACATTTGGACTATCATTTTGGCAGCCAGTATAAAAGATGGATTGAAGGGATGTGATCTAGAGGCATGGGCCTGATAGGGGTCTTAGGCTGCCCTGCTCTAGGGAGTTTCTTGGCATTGGAAATAGCAGTAACCCTGAACTTTCCTTTATGGGTCTGGGTCAGACCTCGTGGAATTTCAGAGCTCATTGTCAGGTGAGATCAGGAAGGAGGTACAGAGGAAAAATGATAGCCTGAACCATCTAGACTGCATGGTATAACAGGTAGAATTTGGAATCTGAATCAAGTGTGTATGCACTGTGGAACATCTTTTCAGCCATTTCACACATTAAAATGACAGCAGTATCATCCTCAAGTGCAAAATTTCACTATAGCAGCATTGTCATTTTTATCATAATGCCATAAGACTTACTTGGAGACCAAACCAATTCATAATTTACCTATTTTTTAACTTCTACAACTAAACTCCCTTGGATTGTGTCCCAGTTGAATTTGTAAACAAGCTCTATGTTTCAGGGAGCTTGTTTTTCAACATTCTGAAGGCTGGAGGACCCAAGGTCAAGGCACTGGCAGATTCGGTGTCTGGCGAGGGCCTGTTTTCTCATACAAAGATGAAGCCTTTTGCTGTGTCCTCACTTGTTGTCACTTGATGGAAGGAGAGAGGAGTCTCATTAGAGCTAAGGGCACTAATCCTATTCATGAAGGTTCCATCCTCATGGCCTAATCACCTCCCAAAGAGCCTACCTCCTAATGTATTACGTTGGGGGTTAAGATTTTAATATATGAATTTCGAGGGGACACAAACATTCAGACCATGGCAAGGAGTGAATGGCAATTAGTTCAAGAGCATAACTCCCTGGCAGGCCAGGCATTATGTTGATTAATAATCAATAGGGATGCTGCTCCTAGCAAGGTAAGAAAAACATATTTGGGGACAGAAGTAGTAACAATTTAGAGAGCACATAATGCTTAAATAATAAAATTGCCCATCAGTTTCTGTTGTCTTTCTAATTTATTTCACTTAGCATAGAGATAAGAGAAGGAAATTTAGAGAGAAAATGCTTTAATTGTATTGGAAATGCTAATCCTTTTTGAACATTTTGAATGATGTTAGTTATCTGGTTCTCCCAAGGAGTTATATTACTTAAGTGACTTCTCTCTGGAATGAAGAATTTTCAACAGAGGGAGTGAAATTCTTGGAAAATATGTATTTGGGAAAAAGAATAAGTATTCCTTGGTTTATTCTCTGAGTTGTTTTTGAACTTTGATTTTTTTTAATTTAAAATTTAAAAAAAATTTGTTAATTGAAATATAATTAAAATTCACCAGTTTTAGGTATGGTCCTATGAGTTTTGGTACATAAATACGTACATGTAACCACTACCACAGTCAAGACAAAACATTTCTATCAATCCTAAAGCGTGAACTTTGCTTTGAGTCAAGTTATTCTTAGTAAGTTTTGTGTTTTAAAAATTTCTGAGAATCTGACAAATGCCGTGGTCCTCTTCCTTGGAAAAGTGCAGAGATACACACAATATTACCTACTATTTCAGAGGAATGATGAAATCTAGCCTTGGGTCCCCAGATTCAGAAATAGAGTTTAAATTCTTTACAATTAGTGTCTTTATAAAATAACACATTTTCTTAGAAGTAGAAATCTTATTTTTCTATCAATCAATTGCCTGGAGAGCTGACTTATTTGTTGATGGATGATTTCTTAAATATAATCACTCATCTATACATGAAGATATATTAGGTTTCAAAATTTGTGGATGTGTTAATGGTTAAATTCTTTCAAAGTATTTCAACTTAACATGGACAAAGAGAGGGTTAATGCTAATATATTGGTCTGATTACACCAGTAACTAACATAGATTTACCAAGCAAGGTGCAGAGCACCCAGTTAAATTTGAATTTCAGATAAACAAACATTTTTCAGTATAAATATTCCCATGCATTGATAGTTCCCATAAAATTCAAATATGTCCCAATGCATAGGTCATACTTTTACTTTAAAAAAAACCTATTAGTTGGTTATCTAAACTCAAATTTAACTGGGTATCCTGAATTATTTTATGATTCCAGCTCCTTCCCATTGGCGAAGATATATTTTGTCATATTTTATTCACTTCCACCTTTGCCATTGTCTGTTGAAAACCCTAGGATGTAATAGATAGTCATAACATTCGCTAAATGAAAAAAGTTATTCAATTTCTAGATAAGAGAGACTTTATATTTGGTTCAAGTATTTCAAGGAACTTTCTAAGAATTCAACATAGGATTGAACTCCAAGCCAGTCTTAATTTTGAATAATTTTCCCCACATGCAAATTAAAATTAGAATCCACATCTTAACTCCAAAGCCCATGTTTCAACCTCTATTAGTGATTCTCGAAGAAAGACAGACTGCATTTTAGGGAGGATTTTAATTAATAGGGGCAGCATGAGGGGTGGCGAGTGGAAGAGTAGAGAGCTGCTGGAAGTTAGAGGGCAGAAGCCAGGGATACTACATATCCAGCAGTATATGGGGACAGTCTCACACAAGAAGGAACTGTTCTGGGTCCCACAGAGTTTTTGAGATTACTACCAGATATTCATGTCAGAAATAGACAAAAATTATCTAAACCTAGAATGTAACTCAAACAGACATATATACACAAAATTTTGCATGGTTTTAATATTTTTTAAATTTTCCAGAAGTGAAACTGAAATGTAAGTCAAAAGAAGGTTATCCATAAAATTCTGACAAAAAATCCAACAGTAGATAAAATGCCAGGTGATATCACAAACTGATGAAATGAGCAGAGTAAACCTGCACAGCCAGCTGGGAAATAATAGTTCTAGTGGCCCACAGGCAAGGTCTACAATCCAATTATGTCCATGTCCCAGGTGCAGTGTCGCACCACCTTCAGGCAGTTGTCTTCTCTGGCTTTACATCTTTGGGGACAATTCTGGGTCCTGTGGATGGCTAGAACTTCCAGAACAACAGCAGCAATTCCAGAAATCTCTTGATTAGTTGGTTATTGGTTCATGATCTCAGTAGAATAGCCCACTTTCCCCCTGATATTTCCCTGGATGAAATTGCCTGCCTGGCTTTGCTCTTACATCTATGTCTTCAACTCTCATCTCAACAAGAACTTCATACTAGCTAGGCACTGTGGCTCACACCTGTAATCCCAGCACTTTGGGAGACTGAGGCAGGTGGATCGCTTGAGCTCAGGAGTGTGAGACCAGGCTGGCCAAAATGGTGAAGCCCCATCTCGACCAAAAATATATTAGCTGGACATGGTGGTACACATCTGTGGTCCCAGGTATTTGGGAGGCTGAGGTGAGAGGATCACTTGAGTCTGGGAGCAGGAGGTTGCAGTGCGCCTCTACACTCCTGCCTGGGTGAAAAAAAAAACAAAAGCAGGCGGAGCGCGGTGGCTCATGCCTGTAATCCCAGCACTTTGGGAGGCCGAGATGGGCAGATCACAAGGTCAGGAGATTGAGACCATCCTGGCTAACAAGGTGAAACCCTGTCTCTACTACAAATGCAAAAAATTAGCTGGGCGTGGTGGCAGGTGCCTGTAGTCCCAGCTACTCGGGAGGCTGAGGCAGCAGAATGGCGTGAACACAGGAGATGGAGCTTGCAGTGAGCCGAGATGGCGCCAGTGCACTCTAGCCTGGGCCACAGAGTGAGACCCTGTCCACTCCCCCGCCCCGCAAAAAGAAAAAAAAGCAAAAACTTCAGACTAGCTTCCACAGAGTGGACATGAGCAGAGGATGGAACCAAATTTATCCCTATCTCCTTATTAAGAATGAACTATCTTACAGTTTTACTCTTTTTTGTTTGTTTTATTCTGGAACTTTCATAAGCGCTTTTTACCATTTTAGAAAATGTCGTCATTAATGGTAATCTTTCTATGATACTTGATCCTTCTATTTAGCAATCTGTATCTGTTCAATTCAATTCTACATGGAGAAGAAAATGTTTCATTTTATATTCTATTTAAACCACATTGAAATATTATATTATCATAAATTTATTTTTTATTTATAATATAGATGTGTTTTCTTTTTAAAAATTATGTATACTTTGCAATATTTATTGAAAGCTGATGCTCTGAGTTATCTGATGAGAATACTTCTTTTAAAGAGTACCAGCCAATCTGAACAATGTCTGACATTCAGTTAATTACATTATAAATCACTAGTTGTTAGATTTATTAGCCACAGTATAAAATTATAGCTGAAAAAAAACTATACCAAAAAATAATAGTAGTAAATAATATTTTTGACACATTTCCTAGGAAAACCCTGTAAACATTTAGAGAAACCATTTGCAATTTTACTTGTTATGAATATCTCTTAAAGTGTTCTTAAGTAAAAAACAACATTTCTTATAATCTTAATGAATACTTTCAGCATACATAATATTTGGATAGAGAACTCAAGAAGAGGTAAGGATTCTTATGGGAAGGCTTGAGGTTGCATTGGTTAAATGACAACCCTAATTCCATTTGTTTGTTGTTGTTGTTGTTGTTTTTGGACAAAATCTTGCTCTGTCACCAGGCTGGAGTGCAGTGGCACAAATCTCGGTTCACTGCAGCCTCCACCTCCTGGGTTCAAGTAATTCACCTGTCTCAGCCTTCCAAGTAGCTGGGACTACAGGTGTGTACCACCACGCCTGGCTAATTTTTGTATTTTTAGTAGAGATGGGGTTTCACCATGTTGGTCAGGCTGGTCTCCAACTCCTGACCTTGTGATTCACCCACCTGGCCTCTCAAAGTGCTGGGATTACAGGCGTGAGACACTGTACCCGGCCAGCCCTGATTCTTATAAAATGCCAGTGGACACATCTGGACCAAATATAATGGGGAAAGATGACACCTTCTCAGAACTGCTCAGGCCACTTGTGTATTTTATTAGCTAAAGGATGCAAAGGGGCATAGTGATTAAGAACCTCATTTGGAGTTGGACAGCACTAAGCTTGAGTTCCAGGTGTGCCACTTCATGGGACTTTAAATATTTTACTTAGTCTCTCTGAAGTTCAATGTTCTCTTCTGTAAGTAAAAATAATTATAGGCCCTACCTTCTATCCTTATAGAAAGTAACACACTTAAGGGCTGCATTAATCTGCACACACTGCCATAGCAAAATACCATAGACTGGTGCCTTAAACAACAGAAATTTATTTTCTTACAGTTGTGGAGGCTGGGAAGTCCAAGATCAAAGGGCTGGCCAATTCAATATCCAGTAAGGGCTCTGGAAACTGAATTGACCAGCCCTTTGATCTTGGACTTCCCAGCCTCCAGAACTGGCTTGCAAATGGCTGACTTCTCCCTGTGTCTTCTCATGGCCTCTCCTCCATTTCTCTCTCTCTCTCTCTCTCTCTCTCTCTCTCTTTCTGTGTGTGTGTGTGTGTGTGAGAGAGAGAGAGAGAGAGAGACAGACAGACAGACACAGCTGTCTTCTTATGAGGACACTAATCCTATCAGATCAGGACTCTACCCTTATGACCTCATTTGACCTTCATTATCTCTTCAAAGGCCTTATCTCCAAATACAGTTACATGGGAGTTTAGGGCTTCAACAGATGAATTTGGGGTTGGGGAGAGGGGACACAATTCAGTTCGTAGCACAGAGCCAGACTCTTAGTTGCACTACTAAACATTGGTTATTACTAATACCAGATGCCTAATCTAACACAACTATGTTGTAAAGTAAGCATTATTATCCTTCTTTTAAACATAAAAAAACTGAGGCTTATAAAGCTTTACTCACATCCTTGGGTTATACACACACTAGTACAAGCATCCAGGCAGTGGTGATACTAGAATTTAAAGTTAGTTCAGGTTTTTTGATGGCAATATACATGCTCATTTCACTCCACACTAGATTGCTTTACAGAATAATGGTACTTTAATTCTTATGAATAATTAACATTCTTCCAATACTCTATAATTTGTAAAGTGTTTTCCCAGCCTTTAATGTTCCTGTGGAGGAGGCCTTGGGCTGGTTAAAAAGGAAAGAAAGGGAGGACTGAGGTGAAGGAGGGGGCAAACAGGGACAAAAGAGCTACAAGAAAGAAGGTTTCATTCAAAGAAAGCAGGTAAAATAAAACTTAAATGACTTCTCAGGGCCAGAGAGGCAGCAAAAGATGAAAAAAGGGGGACTCAAAGAAACAACAGGCTTTACAAGAAAACAGCAAAGCAAGAAATGAGAGTAGAGTTGGCATCAGGGACTATAGGTAGAGCCTACAGTCAGATGCCTCAAGTAACACAAACACGCTGGAATGGTTCAGCAAGAATTGCAATTGCTGTAGTCAATTAGAAATGGGAAGTGAGCAAGAAGTTTGTTCTGCATGAAAGAGAAGTCCATTGTTGCCATGATCATGGTGGGTGGTTTATGGTGCTGATCTGGAGTCAAATTGCCTGGATTGCACTCTGCCTTCATCTTTTCTAACTGTGTGACCTTGGGGAATATTGATTTCCCTAGCTGCAGTATGGGAATGTTGATACTCCCTATCTCATAATGTTGATGAATTAAATAATATACTGAGGGTTCTGTGCTTAGCACTCTACCAAGGACACAGTAAAAGCAGCATAGTGAAGTTCTAGCAATAATGAGGAGGAGGAGGAGGAGGAAGAATTTTATCCCTAAAATAATTCCTGTCTGACTAATGTGAGACATTATGTGCATTGCAGTTGTGATTGTGTCTCTTACACTCCAGGTGACAGGAGAGAAGGTGCAATATTCCTGTAAAACATCATTATTTGCATTTGACCTTTTCTAGGAAGTACTCAGGAAGACTTAACAGAGACAGTGCCTTAATTAGTGAAAACAGGTTCCATTAGAAGTTCAGGCGAACAGAGCAATGCGGTTAGGCTGAGCTAGGGGTCAAGGGTTAACAGGACTTTCTGAGGAAACATCATCTGTCATTCTTTTGTTCTCCTGTCCTGCCTATCCACACACACTCATGGAAGTCCCCTTTTCGGGACCAGAGGTTAGTGACTGTCTCCCATAGTGAACTGCTTGCCACCCTCAGGAATATTGGTCCCAACGTCAGTGAAAGAGAAAGTGAGAGAGCCAGAGCAGGAAGAAAAGAGAAAGAAGAAAAAGAGGAGAGGAAGAAAGTGAATAAATCAGAGATCCCTCAGAAAGATTCTCATAGCCAGAACTCCATGAGAAAGGGCTGAAATATTCATAGCTGAAAATTTCATAGCTGAAAATACTGAAATATTTCTGAGGACTTGCTGCTGAAAAGGTCAGGAAATGGATCATCAACTCAGATCTACAAATTCAAAATTATACTTGCTCATTGTACTAAGTCTTGCTTTTCCCCCCGCAAAGTGTGGGAATTCACAGAATGCCAGATGGAGCATGGGTCTGTTTCAACTCCCAGCTCTTGTGGTGGTTGAAAATGGCTGTGTGGTTGCTCCACCGTGGTTGCTTAGATGACTAAAAGCTTTATTTGGAAAAAGTAATGATAGTTAGTCTCGTGTAGTATCATGTTACAAATGAAACTCATTCATTGAACACCAAAACTGTATGGTTAAATCTGCTTGAAAGATTGTCTGTAAAATAAAAAGGTTAACTTCACAGCTTATCTGTTCCTTATACATTGCGTATCTGTACATAAAGTTTTCTACATTTAAGCTATAATGTTTTCCTAAATGTGTATCATGGAAACGGTAAATCCAGATACTTCATTCCATGTATAATTGAGGTCAGCCTCTGCAGAAAACTGGGATGCCTCGATTATATAATCCCAGTCCAGTCCACACCATCCTTGTTATTTACAGTGTCAATCTCATTCTATATTGCCCATCTCTAAAATAATAAATATCATAGGTAGTTGTCATATATAAACTTTGATGATTTCTTATTTTAATTAAAAGAATTTTAAAGTGTTGATGCAAGGTAATATTGATGATTTCAAACAGAATCCAATTCCTGAATAAAGCAAGCCAGAAATCTTACATGAGACTATCTTCAGAAAACAACTATTGTGATCATATATCCTCTAGTAAGATGTTCACATTTAATTCAAATGGTCAAGAAGTCTGAGTATCTTTTATTTCCTGAAGGGATGTATATATTTGAAATCTGGCACAACTCACTGAATGTCAGTGCATTAGATATAGGGGGAAGAACAATGAAGAAAAAGAAAATATATGAAAATAGACAGATGATTTTGGGAAGCTTACATGCCTTGGGGGGAAAGAGCTATGAAATAGCTGCTAGCACCCTTGAAAATACTGCTTATGTGCCTCATTATGCCACCTAGATTTCCGGCCTGTCACATTCAATGAGGTCTTTGTGAGCCCATGATGCTAGGGCTGTCAGCCTGATATTCTATAATTTGGAAAGACTCCCACCCCTGCCATTTTGTAAGGCTTCCTGAAAAGCAATAGAGGAACCTTGCTGGATATTCTAACTTCATTTAATAAGAGTATTTCATGGTTTCAGTAAGAACAGCTCTGTGTGCTGGGGCATCCAGTCATCCTCAGTACCATTCATGCTGCTGCTGCTTCTTTTTTTTTTAAATTTATGTAGCGTTATAACTCATTGCCTCAGCATGGAAAATTGCATTTGATTCAATTCGTAGAAATTAATGGTATATATAATGGCCCCAAATTCACCACCCTAGTTGCACCTTCTACAATCAGCCTCATCCATTCTCTCAGTTCTGTAGCCTCTCCCCTGAGATTCTGATTGCACATGTTAGGCCATTTTTGGAGAGCTAGATGTGTCTTCTTAGAGAAAGTGCACATTGTCTAGGAGTGGGGCAGCAGCTGCTTAATGCATCTTGTAGTTCTCCATGGAATGACTGGAATTCTGTCTAGCTCCAGAAGGAACAGTGAATCCCTCTTTCTCCTAACATGTGCTTCTTGATGCAGGATTGAGTGGAACTTGTTTCCCTGGAGTGCCCATAGATTCTGTCCTGGCCTTGGTTTGAGGGCAAATCACTGATGAGGTGGGGACTGGCAGACGCATCTAATGAAGCTTCGAGAAGCCTGCTAGGAAAACAAGGTCAGCACGGGAGTGAAGTGCTGTGATTTGGTGCCTGAAGGAATTATCAGGTGACTGTGAGGGCCCTACACTATGGGAATCAGTAAGATGTGGGATCATCTAGAGAGCCACTTTCCTAAAGAGGAAGAGGATGGATCACTTCCCTTCCTTCTTTCAACATCCTCCCCAAGCTTCTCTTTTCTTTAGAGAATGACAGCCACCTCCACCCACCACCCACCGCCCACCTCCCTCGGAGGACTATAGAATCAGGTATTTTTTAACAGATTTAGAGAAACCATTTTGACGACAGGGCTCATATTCTCCCATCTGATTTTGGCAGGTGTAATATATGTTTGGCAGAGGGATAAACTGGGTCTTGTATCTTTGAAGAGATGCTGATGGGATCAAAGCGGAATGACCACAGAGGAAGGAAGGAGAAGACAAGAGAGTCTTAGTACAGCACTCAAGTCCCAGCACCAAATTATTTCGGGAACAGTATCTTCCTCTTCCTGCCTGTTCTCTCAATGTGTGTCCTTGTTTTCTTGCCTCACACAAACATTCTGATGTCCTCAGTGCCCTTGGTTCATTTCTGTTCCTAGCTAGCCAAGAATAATTATTTCTGTTCACATTTTCCTCTTACTATGGCCTCTCTCACATCATGAGGTTACACTGTTACATTCCAAGGACTACGCACTTGATTTAGGTATATTTGCTAGGAATATTGTCCTCCCTGCTGGAAGAGAACTCTCTCATTTGGCGTCCTGTGCTCTCTCCCTCTCTCTCTCTCTCTCAACATTTTCCCTCTAGTTTAGTACAAGGAATCTGTAATCTGCTTTCAGTCATCACTGTTGACACACCAGAGAAATATGACTCTAATTTTTCAAAGAAAATATGAATCACGTAGTGTTCCCCACACAGACAGTACCCTCCTCTGTTAGCTAGCTGTACAATCTAAAATTCTGAGCATGACTTTTCATACAAGCAATGGTCAGATTATTGGGACTGTACAGAGCAGAGCGCTACAGCACCAGGATATGACCTCATCTGCTCTGAGGAACTAAGTGGGGTTGAGCTGTGTCCATGTTTGGAGGAGCACACTTCCAGTGGAGAGAAGCCCAGGAAGGGTCAGCAATTTCTCATTCTGGACAACAGCCTGCTTCTTTGATGAGAACACTTCAATTGAAAATTAAAATGCAATGATAGGCTCATTATTGTCACAGAAAACCGCTTAATAGAGAATAAACTGTTTTTCACTACCAAAGAACTAAATGGCATGGAAAAAGAAACATCAACTAAATGGCATAGAAAAAAGTTAATTCATGGTTCATTTTTGTGGGTGACATAGACAATGTAAATAATGGAAATAAGGTTTGTTTCCAGATGAACAACTTCTAAGGCATGTGTTATGGTCAGAACAGTTTTAGCTTTTTTTGTGTGTGTGTATGTGTATGCAATGCTTTGCATGGAAATGTCCTCATGATGCCCCTGTCATTGCAAGACCTTGAATATCCTTGGTTCATCCAGATAACTATTTCCAAAGCCTTCCGGTAAAATACAGAACGATTGCTAATGAGAATTAACTATTAAACTATTGGGACGGTACTCAGGAACCAGAATATTGCATGAACCAAAGCATCCCATTCTCTAGCCCCTCAAATAAAAGGAATTTATTGTCTTTTGATGACAAGGCAGAGGAAGGACATATGAAGTAGCAGAAGGTGAATATTCAAGAGCAGCACTTAAGCTTCAATCCTGTCATTACACTCTGCCTACTGAAGGTTCCCACAAAAATCACTTGGACTCAACTCTCTCAGTCTCTCATTACTCATCGGTTACTGCTTCAAGGCTTTTTATCTGACCCACTGTGAGGGGGATGCATTCCAAAGCTGAGAAAATTATTTCCCTTGAGCGTGTTCAGGTGGGTGGGTGAATTTACAGTTGCAGGCGTTCAAGAATGTATCAGTGACAGCAAGATTCCTGCAGGTTCATTTCAGCTGCCGAAGAAATGAGTCTGCTGAATATTGATTCTGTTCTGCTTTAGGTGTTGCCCTTGGAGGCAGTCACCATCCACAAACACGCACGTAAACTCATACTCATGCAGCCCACACAGCAACAGCACATTGCTCTTAGATAGATCAGGCAGCTACATCTTCTGGAATCGATGCTGGGCAGAGAACTATTCTAGACTGTGTGTGTGTGCTGGGGGAGGATGGAGGGTAATTACACGGAAAATAGAGAACATGTTTTAGTAATCTGAAGGTATTGATGGTTTAACAAGAAACATAAAATTAAAGCCTACTAGTACATACAAATAAAATGGGCAATAAAATGTATGCATAAACAACTGAACCAGTACAGTGACAATACTGGCATTTTTGTATGAAGAAATCCTAAACATTTTCGTATGAAGAAAAGGTAAGGAAGCAGAAATTAAAAGGATAACTTGAAGAAGACCATAGGTAGCATGTCAGGCCTGTGGTAAATCTTAGAAGAGATGAACAAAAAGCTAATATTTTTCTAGTCTTAGAGGAAAGACATGAACTCAGTGTAGTTAAGACAAATGAATGCCGTGGGGTAGCCTATCCAAGACTGTTGTTCCTAAAATCCATGCAATGTTCAGAGGTATTTCTCCTATTTTTTGGAATATAAATTCTGGTTTCAGAAAGCAACAAACAATATTCTCTCTTAGAGATTAACGAAGAGTATCAACATCTTAAGGGCCCCGAAGATTCTTCTACAATACAGCTCTCCAGCTGTAACTATTTTTAGTTCCATGTTTCCCAAACTTCTTTGATTAGAAGGGCTTTTTTTTGTGGTCCCAGGAATATTGTAGGAATCTTTTATGACACACAGTTGGAGAAGCAAATAGAATGGAATTATCAAAGATAATGTTGCGTACATATATCTTCCTTTTTCCCTTGCTGGTAGAACCATGGAAATACTTTTCCCAATGGCCTCAAGAACTTGCAAGTTTCTATCTTGTTCATCAACTTCTCTTTAAAAAAAAAACTTTCGAGTCAAGTTAATATGATTATTTCATTTTAAAAACATTTGGGACCTGATTGCCTTTATCAAACAAGCTCCCATAATATGTTGAACATATTTGCTATAGTTTGCACTGAATCATCAAAAGGAAAACTGTGGTAAAGAATACATTATGCTGTCTAGAAGCATTTTATGTTGAGGAGCATGAAATCAGGAACCTGAGAGATCACCCTTCAAAGAACTACAATGCAATTATGGTTCAAGGTGGTGTATTGTTTTTAATGCATTCAGTTATGATACATCAAGAAGAAGGTAGCTGAAATGATTTTTGTTAATCACAGCTTATCATCAAACTGAGTTACTTCTTGTTTGTCACAGATTGGGTAATCCTTGTTCAGTTGTCTCTAGTCTAAATGTATATAGGGATCCTAGTAATAACTAGCTTAGGAACTGGCCACTGGAGACAAAAGTCACAAACAATGTTTATCACTAGGTTCTTTTAAAAGAGGGAGCGTAGGCTGTGTCCTCAGGCCAGAATTCACAACATCCTATAAAAGTAGAAGCAATTTTTCTCATGAATTAAGAGTAGGTTATCTTAGGACAATCAGGTAACAATTAACCTCAACTTTTTGACTAGCACCTAGATAGCATTTAGTGAATTATATCAGTGAGAGATAACTAATTCCATGTTCATGATATTATCAGGCTCCATGTTTTTATGTGTGTAATTTCTTGTTAGAAATTCAAGTCCATCGCTTCTAAGTCAGTGAACACATTATGCATGTTTCTCCTTATTTTGAAGTATTTAATGATACATAGTAGGTAAGGAAGATTCAGATATAAAACCTCAAAGTTGAAATATTTATACAGGGGACAAATTTGACTCCCTAAATATGAAATTAAAACCTCCTCACTATAAAACAGCCTATAAGAGGATGTGAAAAGACAAAACAGTGTAAAAGAAAATATGTGCATCAAATATCATCATCAAAGGCTAATATCCAAACTATTGGAAGAGTTGCTACAATACAATAAGAAACAGACAAATAATATAACACAAAAAGGAAGTAGGGTATAACAGAATGTTCAGACAAAAAGATACAGGTAGTTTATCAACATGTAGAACAATGTTCCACCTTTCTGGTGGTCATTTAAATGCAAATCAAATCAACAGTGAGATATAATTTTAGCCTTATCAGATTAGTAAAAGTCCAGTATTTTTGAAAATATTTTTAAAGCAGCTGAAATCTCAATCAAAAGAGTTGAGAGGGCAACTTTCCAATAGTTATACGTTTATGTAGTATTTAAACCCTTTGACTTAACAATTCTATTCCTACTAATTAATTTTACAGAAATATTTTCTAGAGTGTTTATAAAAGTGTTCAGAAATAACAATGTCCCCTGAAGGATAATTTGTAATAATAGAAATGCAGCATTATTTGTAGTAACAAAAATTTTAAAAATAACCTAAATTCCTATATTGAATATGTTATAGTTGATTCATGGAGTAAGAAGACTAATAAGCCATTAGAAGGAATCAGGATTTGCACAATCTAACAAGGAAGCATGTCTATAACATATTGCTAAGTGTAAAACAGCAATGACAAGCAGTTCATATAATTTTATTTTTTAGATAAATGTTTGTGTGTGTACACACATGTAAATGATGTAGTAATGAATTTCTTTTCGTTTTTCTAGACATATTTTATTTTTCAACATTTTATAGAAAACTTTGTTTTTAAAAAAAGCAAAATAAAATACTCAAGCAAAAACACCTCAGATGGAATAGTGATGGAAGGATGCCATATGGCTAGCCTTAAATGTCTTTTTAAAGTAATTTCCCAAGTCAAACTGTAGGCATGATCTAGGGGATTAGAAGTGCATTAATCCCAAAACTCAGCTATCATTTCTCCATCACTGCTCCATTGATGGCATCTCATCTTTTCCTTGGACTACTGCCTTGACCTTTAAACTGGTCTCCCTGCTTCCACTGTTGATTCATTGCAACAACCCATTCTCAACATAGCAGGTCGAATAGGCTTTCCAGCATTTCAATGATATGCTTTCTGTTGCACTCAAGATAAAACCCCAAATCCTTAACCTACCCTGTAAGGACCTATGTTATCTTGTCTTCCCCAGTTTTCCAGCCTCCTCCGATTGTATGCTACTCCTGCTTCACTAGGCTCCAGCCCTCTGGCCCCTTTCATTTACTCAACGGTACTCAGTTCTTCCCTGCCATAAAACCGTTTACAAGTTTTTCACTTTTTCCAGAATGCCCTTTCCCTGACTCCAAACCCATCCCATTTCTCCTCAATTCTTGGCTAAGATGCAGTCATTCTTTCTCACTCATCCAGACTTCCTCAGAGAGGCTTTCCTAACTAAATAATATTTCTGTCAGTTTCTTTTACTTTCAGTTTACTTGTCACAGTCTGTAATCATATTATTATACAATTCTTTGCCTAATGTTTGCCTTTCTATCAGAGCAAGATTTATGTAAGTAGCAACCAAATCCTTAAATCAAACAAACAAATAGTCTATGAAATCACTTTGTTAGCATGATACCTGGCAGCATAAGAAATATTTTGAATAAATGAAAGAATATACCAACGCCTCCCACCCTGTTGATTCTTATTTTAAAAGCCCAGTATTTCTTAAGCTTACCTCTGTAAGCATCTCATAAAATATTCCAAAGTAAAGCCAATAGAAAACCAATCTACCATAATATAAAAGTATTTTAGTTAATGAACTGAAGTACTATTCAGGGTGAGTAGAAACATCCTTGGGTGCCACTTACAAAAACAGGCTCTGCTGTTTTCATATTCTCTCCATCCATAAGAGAGTAGGTGTCTCAACTCTGTTAAGCGTTTGTACTGTTAGAATCCCAGTGACCAGGGGAAGCTAGCATCGCCGTTTAAACTGTTATGTCTTAACTCACATTTTATTTCTGGCAATTTAGATTTTATACCCTTCTATCTTTTTTAAATGAAACCACAGCTCATCTGTTCTTACACCCTCCAAACTTAAAAGTTTGTATTTCTTTGACCAAGGAGATGGTAAATTGGGAAAACATGGGAAAACCTCCTACCAAAAGCATCACTCTTCTGGGAAGAGAAAGACAAACAGAAGTCGAATCCTGTGTTTATGAGTCAAATGTTACTTGCCTGTTTTAGATGAGTTTTGCAAAGAGTTTTATTAATGTGCAAGCTTTCTTTCCAAGTTCCACAATTACATTTGTTCTGCTCTCATTTCCCAGTTCCACTAGAAACATCTGCATCTGCATTTGATACAAGTTCCGTAAGTAGGTACTCATTAAATTTCTTTGAGTCGTATATAATAGAAACCAGAAGATGATAAAAAGGGACAAAAGAAATGAAAAAATACTTGAACAATGAAGCACTTGAAGGGATGGAGACAAAACTCCTCCAAACTCATGGATTTTTTTCTCTAGAGTTCCGTAAGGAACATGCGTCTGTTCCTTTTTGCCTATTGTTTACTGGTTAAAATTCTCAAGGCCAGGTTCTAACTGGACCAGCTTAAAACAGGTGCCCATGTCAGTGTTCAATCAGGTATTGCCAGCCAGATCCACTTCTGTGAATGGAGTAGGCAGAGAAGGGGTGTTTTGGAAGACACCTTAATGGATATTTATGACAAACAGCCTATAAATTATACTGAAACATTTTATTGATTGATAAGAAAGCTATAAATATAGATGTATAATTCACTGAGAGACTTTGAAAGAGCCATAATCTAATAATAGGATTCTAGAATGACATATTTTAAATTTGTTCAAATACTGAGAAAGATATAGAAACTTAAAGCACATGGGTAACCTTTATGTTTGGGGTGTAGAAGGTTGACCTTTAGCAATATGGCTTCCTTTGTCTCCAGTCTCCTGCTGGAAAGGGTGTTTTTTAGTACACATTGTGTCTTATTAGCTTTGACTTTCTCCCTTCTTGCACACCCAAATTCACACCATGGGTTGTTGTCCTCTATGGTTTGTCCCCTTTCTCTTACTATCTTTGTCACTTCATACTACGGCCCTCACCTTATCACCTCATTCTCAAAGATTGACATTGGTCAGCAGGTATTCCGGCCTAAAGTTATTTACCTCCTTTATTCCACCTTCCATGTGCTGCAAGATGAATCTTCCTAAAACACTACTTTTGTCATGATGGCAATCTCCTCAAAAACATTTAATCCATTTTGCTTTCCTACTTCATCAAGTATAATCTCCTTGATCTGCCCAAGTCTTTTAATGATTTGGCTGTTCTTATCCACACTTCGTTTCCAGTCTTCCTTAATCTGAATGCGTGGGTCTATCAGTTTGGCCTTCTTAATGTCCTCTTCCAACCATATTCACACATCTACTCCCACTCCTGGCTCACGTTTGGTTTTGTACTGTGCTAGAATGCTATACCTCATCCCTCCTGTTCACCTATTGAATTCAGATTATTATTCTAGACCCATCTCAAGGCTTAGCCTCCCATGAGGTCTACCTTATGCTTACTGTCCCAATTATTTTAAAAATTATTTTATTTTTGAACTTGGTATGTATTATGATTTTATAAAAGATTATTCTGGGCCAGGCACAATGGCTCACACCTGTAATCCCAGCACTTTGGAAGGCCGAGGTGGGCGGATCATAAGATCAGGAGATGGAGACCATCCTGGCCAACATGTGAAACCCCGTCTCTACTAAAAATACAAAAATTAGCTGGGCATGGTGGTGCATGCCTGTAGTCCCAGCTACTCAGGAGACTAAGGCAAGAGAATGGCTTGAAGCCAGTCCAGCCTGGCGACAGAGTGAGACTCCATCTCAAAAATAAATAAATAAATAAAAATAAATGATTATTCTGTTCTTTAATGTCTGTAAACAGTTTGCAAATTTAGGCTACCAATATATAGAAAGTACATAATACTCTTTTATTCCTTATTATTTTAAATATTTATTATATGCTTCCTACATGCCTGACATTGTTCGAGACAATGCAGATACAAAGAGCAAGACAGATAAGATAAAGAAAGGTATAGAAAGATAAGATAAAGAAAGATACTCCCATCGGCATTACTTACGGCAGAAAAAGATAGACTGCAGCCTGGGCAAGGTGAAAAGTGACAAGAGATGTGGTAAGAGAGATAGGGTCAGACTGTGGAGAAATTTGAAAAGTATGGGATAGGGAAAATAGCATGATTTCTTTTCCTCTTCACCCTTCTCCTCCTCCTATGCTAAACAGTATAGGTTTTCTTTTAAATGTAATGGATGATCACTGACTCTTGTGTAGAAGAAATATTATAAAAAGGCAAATGAAGAAACAGAGGACATGCAGAAATCTGGGGAGGAGATGATGGTGCCTTGGGCTAACGTGATAGGAATGAAGCTGGAAGAATTGTTTCACGTGTTTACATGTGACCTCTCCTGCTATACGAAGGGCGCGGTGGCTCACACCTGTAATCCCAACACTTTGGGAGGCCGAGGCGGGCGGATCACGAGATCAGGAGATCGAGACCATCCTGGCTAACATGGTGAAAACCCGTCTCTACTAAAAATACAGAAACATTATCCGGGCGCGGTGGCGGGCGCCTGTAGTCCCTGCTACTCAGGAGGCTGAGGCAGGAGAATGGCCTAACCCGGGAGGCGGAGCTTGCAGTGAGCGGAGATCGCACCACTGCACTCCAGCCTGGGCAACAGAGCAAGACTCCATCTCAAAAAAAACACAAAAAAACAAAACAAAAACAAACAAACAAACAAAAAACCACACCACAGACAGATGATATATCTTAACCTACGAAATATTCCACAGGTAAAAACACACAGCAGATGTTCCATATATATCTGTTGGCAAACTAATTGATTTAATTTTACCACTGCTTTATTTAAAAAATTGAGGAATAGAAGACTGATAGTATATAATGACTGAATTGACCAATTTGTTTTCGTTGTTAAACATTTCTCTTCGTCCTCATAATGGACACCTGCACAATTATTTGTTTGATTTACCAGGCAATGATGTTCAGTCAAGATGAGCCAAACTACTAAATTGAAACTTCCTAACATTTTTCAGTTTTTGGACATGTCCTCAATGTGTCACAATATTGTAAGGATCTTTAATAGGAAAATCTCAAGGCAATGTAAGATAGCTGAACATTTTTTTCTTCCCACAAGTATATTTCTTTTTAGTCCAGTATGTTTGCTTTTGCAAATGTCATGGTAATGTTTCAAATAATTATTTAATCTCCAATGTATAGTTGTGAGTAGGATGTGCCAATGATTAAAACTCTATGTATGGAAATAAAAGTGCTGCTTACAAAGGCTGTTAAATCTCAAGACTGTGTTTTGGTGTCTAATTCATTTTTCTTTTTATAACTATAACTTGACTATTTGAGGACTAACTTTTCCCGAGTAACTTTTTGAAAAAAAAATTTAAATGTTCACAAGAGAAAGGCACCATATAAGTGAGTTGACTCAAAGACATGTAATCTGTTCCTTATAGGTAAATCATATAATGAATGCAAAGCCTAGGATGTCAGGTTTCCAGTGAAGTTCTCTTCTGAAAAATTACCGTCAGGGTAGAAAAAATGAAATAATAAATACAAAAGCACTTTGAAACATTTTAAAAATAAAATATGTGGTACTCTTTTTATTTAATAAATCAGAACAGCTTCTTTTTCCTTTATTCAGAACAATTGCAAGCCCTTGGATTCTAAAGAAAATGTTTTTTGGAATGGTTGACTAAAAGCCAGAGTTGATTTCACCAACCTGAAAACCTTCTACCGCCCTGTTTTAATTTTTACAAGAAGCTCTGTGAGAGAAGCCTCCTTCAATATTTACTAATATCATTTCGGAAAAAAAAAATTCTAATGAAATGGTTCACTGATGAAAATAATGCCAAGTCCTGATACGGCCCATTGGAATGAAATCACAGTTCCATAGAATTTTAGAAGTGGACAAGGCATTAGAAACCATTTAGTTCAATTCATTTGCTTCTCACATGGTAACAAAAAGCAGGCAAATTTTTGTGACACAGAAGAATAGACAATTGAGAGGGATCCACGCACTGTATCTTCATAACAATAATAAAAAAAGCATTGTTTACTGACTTCCATGAACCCTTTTGTGGCAGCATTGAGATTTAACCTCTGGTCTCTGAAGCTGAGGCCAATACTCTTCACCTGCATCCTGAGGCCAATAGTCTTCACCTGCCTCCTGCTTGTTTGAATATCTTCATTTTACTGTATTATTGAAGCCATTCCATTAACTAAATTGTAAACAATAAAATTAAAATGTCTCTGCAAATTTTCTATATTCCAGGAACTGTTCTAAGCACTTACAACTAGTAAATTGTTTTAATCACTACATACCGTTATCATTTCTGCTTTACAGATTAGAAAACTGAGGCTCAGAGAGTTTGATCGTTCATCAAAATCCCAGAGATACTGAGTGGCAGAGTATGGATATGAATCCACACAATATGAATACTAAATACCTGCCCATTACTTTATTTGTGACTACCCAAAGTACTTCACTTAAAATTATAATGACTTAGACAATTTATGTTCTTAAAAATAAATAGTATATAAAATGCTGATAATGACTGCTTCTAGTTTTAAAACCCTGATAATTTAACTTTCAGCATTAGGATTTTGAATATATCATCAAAGAAAGAATCTGGGAGATACTTTGCTAATTTGGGGAACATATTACCTGATTCACATATTCATGTGAAAGACTCTGCATCTGCTTTGATCTTGTCTGTATCTCCAGATATCAACACAGCACTTGGAATGTGATAGGAGTTCCATAGCATCTATGAAATGAATGAAGGGATGAATTATTGAATTGCAAATAATTTTTATGTGTAAAAATGCTAAAGAATTTTATTAGGGCAAATCTGGTGACTTGCAATGATTCATATAGCTTCACTCAATATCAACAAATTTCTTAAATTACCAAATTACATAATAAGTTTAAGCATTATATGTATTATTAAATAAGTTTATAAAAAATCATGTTGCTTTTCTTTAAGTACTATATGAATTGAATTGTGCTTTTAAAATCTGAACACCAGAAAAATGACAAAATACTGGCAGTTTTTAAAAATCAAAATTTCGACTATCAACATAAATATTTATTCCTCTAAAAAATCACTTTCCTTCCCTTATGATCAAGCAGGTGTAATGACGAAAGATCAATTTAATCCACATATTTAGGAATATTTGCCAAGCAAAATATAAACAAGGTAATACTTTTCTTTCAGTGTTTGTTGAATCCCACAATGGTTAGCATAGTGGGCAAATAAATATATGCTTAATTCATTTACTGGGATTTGTTTTATGTTGGTCTTCCCAGATATTTAAAATTTCATTACTCAACAGAAATTATCTACTCAGTAACCTTGGTAACACATATGTTTAAATACTATAGAAAGATAATTAGAAAATAGATGCATTATAAGTAGAAATTTTATACTACAGGAAGCTCAAAATATAAGAGTATTTCAAGTACATTGTTTACCATCTTAATTAGCTATTTAAAAAATAAAACGTCTCAATAGATCTGATATTTTTCTCCAGAATGAATTCTAGTCAAGTGAATCAATGCAATTGTTGGGGAAATTTGATATTCAGCCTCTATATAGCTCAAATATTTGATTTCCCTTTGTATTCTAGGCACTATTTTACAGGAAGACCTGTATTATATGGCAGTGCTGGATGATCTCCCACTAAGTAACAAGGCGGCCTGCTTCTGCTCAGCTTACCCAGCTAGAGAAGAGTAGCCCAGCTCACAGGGGTAAGGTGTGCACTACAGCTGTGCAACATTAGAGAAGCTACTGGATATTTTGAATAGTTCAAACATATTATTTATTTATTCAGTAATATTGAGATGCTTTATCTTCAATAAGATGATAATTATTTTAGATTCCCCAGCCGTTGTTAAAGCCAGATATAAATTATTCCCTTCATTGGGTGGGTGGGGAGTAGAGGGCAAGCATTGGATGGATGACCTTTAAAAAGTCCTCTCAAACTGAAAGGATGTGGTTTTAGATGTCTATAATCTAGTTGGGGAAATAACCCTGAAGCAAAGCTAACTATGAAGGCTGAATATAATTAATTGCTGAGTAAATCGCCTGAAGGAAGAGAAGCAACATGAAGTTTAACAAAACTTGTGCCAACATGAAGTTTAACAACACTTGTGTTCAGCACATTTATTATAATGGGATTTTTAAAAAGATCTTATTCGGTGGGAACTGTATTTATAAGTAGAGTTCTCTATGTTTCTATGTTTCTATAAAATGGTGTAATAAATTGAAATGCAATCTACTTTTTTCTTTCTTTTTTTTGGTGGGGGGGCGTAGTCTCGCTCTGTCGCCCAGGCCAAGTGCAGTGGCACGATCTCGGCTCACTGCAAGCTTCGCCTCCCGGGTTCACGCCATTCTCCTGCCTCAGCCTCCCGAGTAGCCATCCCACCTGGCTAGTTTTTTCTTTGTATTTTTAGTAGAGACGGGGTTTCACCGTGTTAGTCAGGATGGTCTCCATCTCCTGACCTTGTGATCTGCCCGCCTCGGCCTCCCCAAGTGTTGGGATTGCAGGCGTGAGCTACCGTGCCCAGCCTACTTTTCTTAATCTGTAAGTACCACTGATCACTAAGTAACCAATTTGATCCCAGCATAGTTTATTGAGTTACTGAGATTGGCTGAACCAAATATTCTTGTTTTCATTAATATCCTGGGCAGTTGGATTAATTACAAGGTTATTAACTTTCAAACAATAGGGTTTTTTTAAGATGTCTTTTTAATACTAACTGATCTTTATGATAGTATCTTTCTAATTTCAGTGCTTTAGAATTATATTCAGAGAACCAAGTTTTACAAATATTGAAAGAGCAATTTTCAATGTTATTGCTTGCTTCCTTTTATTGGTTATTGGTATTTTCTCCAATAATTTAAAACAGAAAAAAATGGGCAGTCTTCTTTTGATATTTTATTGGCCAAGCCTCTAATGCACCTCAAGTTACATTTTGGATAACATTGCCCTACATCAGATAACAGCTCTATAATCCTTACCTTCAGCTTCATTCGTCCACTTTTGCCTTTCTTTCCTTCTCTCAGCCCTGCAGATTCTGGTGGTCATGCCAGGGTTAGTTGCTAGAAGTTCTTGGTTACCAAAAAGTCCAGAGAATAATTGTCAATCCACTCTAGAAAACAGCAGATGGCAGATTTGGGGAAATAATTCCATTGTAAAACCTAAAGGTTGAATGCTAGTTAAAAACACAGTCATGTCTCGATCTAGCTGGCTTGGACATCAAAGATGGCAGAGGGCCAATGAATGAAAGTGGTAGGCCATTCTTGATAAAGCCCCTGTTTAAGAGGTCTCCTCCTGCATTAATCTCCTTGGCCCCGCATCAGAAGTGGCAGCAATGCCAGCATCCAGCATCTTTCACCTGGGAGAAAAGTTCTGGGACCAGAGAGAAAATTTCATTTGTTATTCAGATCCATTTATCTTCTCTACTTTTCAACACCTTTTTTTTTTTCTTTATTTGTCTCCTCTGTCTCTGAGATTGATTATTCTTATGAGCTTATTTTTTTCTTGTATTTTTAGCTAGAAAAAAATTTCAAGTAAGTGAAAACCAGAAAAATGCTTTGGGCCTCTGTGAACAGGAGTTATAAGCATACACAAGTGAACTTTTAAATGAGTTAATCATGATTTCAAGATGTACTCAGATACATTGATGATAAAGTAGGACTTCAGGAGGACTATAATAGCAGTCTTTTACCTTTTTTGTTTTGTTTTGTTTTTAAATCGATACTTCACCAGGAATTAATTCAGAATTCTTGTAAATGCTCTTGGCTGAAGGTCCTATTAGCCTTCACTTGAACATTTTGGTCAGGGTTTCTTTTTCCCATTTTGGAAAATTGTTTTCTGGTATCAAAGAAACACATGTAGTATTGATTTTATTTTTTTAAAAAATTGAATTACACAACCATTTCTTTTCTTGCTTCATGACACAGGAAAGGCTTGCCATGTCTTTTGGGAAAGACCTGCCAGTGATCCAAAGGTCAACCTAATCTTCCTGGTAACCCTTCCAAGGGGACTCTGGTACTGTCGATAAATACAGGCGCCACAGATGGCACCATTTTATCTTCCAGAAACCTCCTCCTCTGGATAGCAATGAGTTATAACGCTACATAAATTAAAAAAAAAAAAAGTGTGAACATCTTCCCTCTGATCAGCAATAGGTCATTCTGCACAGGATTTCAGAGCTCATGAAAGATGTCCACTGGTCAGTTCATCACAGTGTCTGCGTGCACTCCATTAGCTATGCTGTAAGGAATGCCACTTGCTCTTTGTGTTCTGTGAGGCAGAACAATAGGGCACTCTCCTCTGGAATAGCTGCTGATTCCTTCAAAGTTCAGTCAAAGCCCACATTTTTCCTTTCTGAATAATGTATGAGCTTGGTTCACCCATGTGCTGCTAATCTACTATGGAGGAAGCTTCCAACAGCTTTCAGCCTTTTTGTCCATGCCACTGAGAAAAACTCACCAGTTCATACAGGAAGACCTTGTGATCAGACTTTGGTAGAAGGATTTTGATGAAAAGGTAGGAGTGAGAGAAACCCAGAGGAGTGTGAATTGCACATAAACAGACAGGCATGCTGACCTTTGAGATGGCATCCAATTCAATATTTCTTACCTCATGGGCTCATGTGAGACAGAAAGTAAACACAGCTTCTGATGCACAACAGTGAGCAGGCATTGTGTTGAAGAAATACTCCTCCATGTCCCCTTGTGAAACGGAGGGCCCAGTCAGTGGCCAGCTTGCAAGCCTTTTTAGTCCATGATGTTCAATGTGCCCCATGGGGGTCTACTTCTATTTTTCACCTGTGTATTATTCCCAGGACCATTGTAACAAATTACCACGAGCTGGGTGGTTTAAAATAGCAGAAATTTATTCTCTCATAGTTCTAGAGCCTAGAAGTCCAAAATGAAGATGTTGGCAGAGCCATGCTCTCTCTGAAACTTCAAGGGAAGATCCCTTTTTGCCTCTTCCAGCTTCTGGTGGCTCTTGGTGTTCCTTGGCTTGTGGCAATAGAACTCAATCTCTTTCTCATCTTTAAGTGACCTTCCTTTCTGTGTGTATTCATCTGTCTTCCCATAAGGGCACCAGACATTGGATTTAAGGCTCAACTGAATCCAGTATGACTATATGTTAGCTAATTATACTTATTTCTAATTAAGCTCACACTCTGAGGTTCTGGGATGACATAAATTTTGTAGGGATATTTTTCAACCTAGTATACAACCTATAAGAATAAAGAATCATAATTTATAGACCCCTGTGCTAATTTCTAGAAGTATCTGGGAAGCATGCTTTGTGCCTAGCCATTTTTAAAATGTGGATAAAGATGCTTCTAAGGATCATAATCCATTCCTCAACCAGAGGGAGACAGCTTCACGTGTGCAAAACTACCAGCCTCCTAGGACCAAAGGCTTCCCTATACATATGTGATCAAACCCACATCCTTCAAGGGCCTTTTTTCATGTGACTTTTCTCTGGAGCTACTCTTTCCAGAGGATGTTATTAATCTTCTTTTAGTCCCATAAATTTCAGTAGAGTTTTATAAATTTAGAACTTCTCAAGGTCCCCAAAATCCACTGTCCAGGTAGGAGGGCAGGAATAAAGCAGTGAAGAATCATGAAATCACAAACATTTAAAGGAAATTGAGGCACTGGGCAGCCAACACTTTATGGAAGATAGTACCTTACATTTATTAGTTAGCTCCATAAGCAGGAATGACCAAGTATGAAACCAGAAATTTATGTGGTAGATGACTTCTGAAGGATGGAAGAATGTATTATGAGGGAGGTAGGAGGGCCCAAAACAAACCTCACCTGTTTTATCAGTTAGCTTCAAGCTACTCCTGAAGCTCAGAGTGACCTCTTTCCGTCATCTCAATTCTTACATACCAATCAATCAACATGGGTGTTGTGTTTAGCCTCTTGTTGTATTTGGCTAATATCTTCTCACTTGAACTTGTTAAATCTTCCAAGAGTGGAGGAATGTGAGGGGACAGAGTGTAAGTGAAGACATTTTCTGTTCTCTGGGTCCAAGGAGTACAGGGGGCCTCTCATGCCCAGCAGAGTGGCTAGGGAAAAGCAGGAACAGCATTCTCTAAGGCAGGTGACATGAATTTGAACATTAGAGCAAAACTCTTTTAGCTTTACCATCTCCTGCTAGAGCCTCTGTAGACATTTTTCACCAATATGTTGTCTTTCCTATCCGTTATAATGTTTTAGTTGTGATTAATAAAAGAACTCCGCAAAATGGCCTACAAAACAAGGGTTTTATTACCTCATACCACAAGAATTGTTGAGTCTAGAAGTTTCCAAGATTGGTTAATTTAGCAGCTTAATAATATGAAGGGCTCCGGTGCTGTTGGTCTGTCTTCTCTAACTTGGCTATGTTTCCGTTGTGGTCTTGAGATGGCTGAGGCTGATGCAGACATGAAGACCAGGACCACTTTCAGGGGTGGGCCATCAGTGCTCTCCTGTAGGGCCCCAGGTTCAGCAGGTCCTGCTTGGGTGCTAATGCTCTGTGGTCACTGTATTGGAATTCTTAGTAATTCTACTTAGAATTTGTGCTTTGTAAGTGAAGTATGATGGAACAAAGAAGCATGTACCAAGGGTTCAGAGCCCCAACTCATGGGCAGTCCTGCCTGACCTCCTTGCTGGGACAAGTTCTAGGCCACTTGCTCCCAGTCACTGCCCAACAGCTGCTGCCCACCTCTGCCTCTGGCAGAGGTTGGAGTATAGGTGCAGGGGGTCGGGGTCAGAGTAATGTGTGCTGTACATCTGAGTTGCAGGACGAGGCTCTAGGTGTCTCTGAGGGTACCCCAAACCCAAAGCACAAATAAAAACCACTATGACAAGTCAAGAAGGAGAGACCATTGAAAAAAAAAAAAAGGAAAATGTTTGATTCTGCTTCTTGAATAAGGATCTTCACATTTTAAATTTTCATTTGGGCCTGCAAATTATGTGGCTAACCCTGGTTCAGAAATCCAGCAGAGAAAACAGATTTTACTTTGAAAGGCTTTTCTCTGTCTAGAAAAGTCTTCTTCATATGCTTCGAGGAGATCCTAGTTCCACATAGCTCAGAGTTGGAGCACATGTCCATGCCTGAGATAATGACTGGCCAGCAATTAAGACTACTCTGATTGATACAGATCAATAGAGGTTCACTTTTGGGGCAAAGATGGTCTCCATCCTTGAACTCATGGTAGCTTCAAGTATTAGAGCAAACTTGGGTTTAGCAAGTAAGGAAAAATTAGGGTAGAATAGTGGGAAGAGGATGATTTAGGTATAAAATTAGCAGTGTCTGTCACACTGTTTTCTCTATGATTTATCTCCCTTTTCATTCCATTATATCAGCTAGATAAGTCATAAGGATTCTCAGAAATGACCTAATGAATGCTCTTCCAGTTCTTTTGCAGTGGAAATCACACAGAGAACCCCAAAATCAGAAGGCAGTAAGAAAACGAAAGGGTAGCTACTTTGGTTGAAACAGATGAGTGTTGCTTGGGTCCTAACAAATTAGGAAACCATTACCCTAAAGTAAAAGTCTACTAAACCAATATAATTATGTCAACTTAAATGTTGTTCTTGAAAAATCTTTCCAAGCTACTTATATTTTTTTTAAGACCTCAAAAATGTCCTAAAAATAGATGTTCGTCAGACGTATGTGCACTTCAGTTTATTTTATTTTCTTACTCAAATGCAATATTTTTTCTTTTTCAGGGCATATAAGATAAACTAACCCATCAGGAAGAGATACTATAACAATTAATGTTTTTCTAGTTTAATTATTGTTTTTACTTAGGACTGAGCATCTCACCAAGCCTTCTGATGTTTGGCCTGTGTACTTAATTTCTAAACTACCAGAATCACATTAAAATTCCTAAGCATTTGGGATTGGACGACTTGATGGAATAGCAGAATGTAACTGGGCAAGAAACTGAGTTGGAAGTTGATTTTGTTTTCTTTTCACACCAAACTCTCAGCTACTGGGCAGAGAGATCTTACATCTTTCTTTACCCATTGTCCCAGAAGATTTTTATGCCAACCATTCAGTTCCAGTCACTCTGGTGTACTCCCAGAGGTACAAATGCCACCAGCTGAGAATGTCAGAAGAGGAAATCCAAGCCTGACTATACACTTGAGCTTTACAGAAAACATTTAGCAACCTGGAAAGGCCTCAAGAAAATGTGTCCTAACCCTTCCACATTCCATCCACTGCTTTACCATGGTACAAATACATACACTGCAAAACCTTGCCCCGCAAATGCACACTATAATCCACAAAACTGTGCCCTTATGCACCACAGTCAGAAACACAGAAAATTTCTTCTGCATAGGAATTCTGAAAACGAAGACCAGAGTCTGAGGTTTTCACCACAAGGACTCCACCAGGATTAGCACAGATGCTTGGGAAAGAGAGGGGCTCAGTCTGGCAAAACACTCCACACAAACTTAACTGAGCATCACTAGTGGAAGGAGAGGAATGTACCCAAGACACACGGATGCCACAGTGTCTCACTGAATCTTTTCTAGTTCTAAAGATCAGGCTTTAGTTGAGTGATGTTGGTGCACATAGGCTTGCATTTTTTATGTTACCTGTTAGGGTTTCTTGGCTTTGTTCTAATCTTAGGCCTATGGCACAACTAACTGAGGTCAGTTACCTAGAAAAAGTATCTGAAGAGGACTAGGTAAGAAGTGGGCATAGGTGAGTGCTGGATAAAGAAATTCAAACCCTTAAAATACTCTATTTCTTGAGCAATGTCTTTGTTATAAAGAAGGGCATGATGAAAAAATGAGAATCACACTTTGTCTTAGTCTGTTTGTGCTGCTATAACAGAATACCACAGAGAGGGGAATTTACCAAAAAAAAAGAGAGAGAGATATTTGTCTCATGGTTCTGGGGTCTGGGAAGTCCAAGACTGAAGGGTCACATCTAGTGAGAGTCTTCTTCCTGTGTCATAACATGGCAGAAGGCATCACACAGCCAACACATGAAACAGAGGAAATCAAGCCAAATTCATCCTTTTATCCTGAGCCCACACCCGTGATAACTAACTCACTCTCATGATAAGGGCACTAATGTTTTCAGAAAGTTGAAGCTCTCATGACCTAATCATCTCTTAAAGGCCCCACACTTTGACCTGCTTTTTCTAGACTATTGAAGAATTGCCAAGCTGGTTTCAGAATTTTCAATGGCATTTACGTATGTTGGAGATACACAACTCATCTAAAAATCATACGATAACATTCAGAAAAGTGCTTTGTAAGGTAGGAGGGTGATTTTCTTGTTATTTGTCTAAACTCCACATTTCCAGAGTCTGGCTGAAACTGAGAGGTTGAGCGATTTGCCCTGAGTCACACGATTTCCAGCCCAGTCTCTTGGCTCTCAGTCCAGTCACCACAAAGCAGACAGCTCTAAAAAAAAAGTACCCAGAGCAGATTTTCTTAGGGTAACTAACTTCACCGAATATATTATTATGCATATAATATCAGCAGTTACAATCTGTCTGGAAACCAACATCATTAACTCTAGTAAGTCATGGATGGGAGTTCTTTGTAATGGTCCTTTTCCTGTGGATTGAATTATTCAGGCAGTTTTGGAACTCACAGAACTGCTAAATAAATATATATGAAATCTGCCTTTTATGCCTAGTCAGTCTCTGCATGAGTTTTCTTCTAAGACAAAAGGAACAATAGTAGTCACATGCTTGTGATGAATATATGACTCAGAGCTTGAGAAAGCTTGTTAGTGTTTTCCTTTCTATGACATTTAATTTGCTGTGTGTCATTACATCCCCAAGCACTGTTGGCTATGCCAATGTTATGGTCACTTGGTGCCTGGCTATCAGGCGTGGGGTAACAAGTATGAGGAGCAATGTCAGCTTGAACAAAGAGGATGAGTCACAGAGAAACTAAAGCCCTGTGCTACTCCATGGTTTGTGTTGAGGAGAGTGATAATAGGGCAGCAGGGAGTAATTTCTAATCAATGGCAGGCCTACTTTTTGGAGAGAACTTCTTTGATTTTGTAATATTTGAATATTAATTGAGGTGGCACATTTGGCCACTAGTTTCACTGCTCACCTGGTATGAACCTGGTATGAATTGAATATGAGCATATTTTTGACCTGTTATTTCTTGGTTTAATTCAATTAGTCATTCAGGACATAGGATTCTATTTCCCAGGGACTTGCACATGTTTTTAGCAAAGGGCCACATAGTAAATATTTTAGGCTTTGTGGGCAAAACGTCCTCTGCTGGCAATACTCAACATTGCCATTGTAGTATGAAAACAGCCATGGACAATTTGTTGGAAAAAAAAAAAAAAGGCAGTTGGGGGGCATCGCTTTGTTTCAGTAAAGCTTTATTTACAAAAACAGGAAGCTGGTTGGATTTGGTCCATGGGGACATAGTTTGCTGACCTCTGTTCTCATAGTTCTGAAGTTTCTCAACTCACTCTAGAAAGTGAAGGCAGGTCTTAAGGGGCTCTGGGAAGCTTTCAGCTGGAAGAAAACCACGTCTGGGTGGAAAAAGAAGGCAGGGTTTCATATGATGTCTAGATGAATTCTAGCCATCTTTAGAAGTCTGGGAGGGAGAGATTTGGGAAGTTCAATTCACATTAATTGTCCACTGAGGCTTCCCTAGAAAGATTGAATTATCTCTGCGTGAGGTAATTGGTTGAACTGGTCCTCTCATCACATTCTATGCATGCTTTTCACTAAAGAGAGTAGAGATCAGTTGGAGGGAGTTTTCTCTAGTGCCTGCAACCCACTGCCATATTGAAAAAACAGAACCTCACTTGACATGGTTACAGACGCCAAAGAACGTGTATTTTGAATTTATACCTCAGTGTGTGGTAAATATGATTTTGGTCAGTGCAACGTAACTTGAAGACATAGAGACATATGGTTTGAGCTCGTGCTGTGTGTGTGTGTGTGTGTGTGTGTGTGTGTGTGTGTGTGTGTATAACAGAAAACAATACCATCTGACCAAACAGTAGGCTTGGTGCCAGATGCCAATCTGACTGAGAGGCACACAAGCGAACAAAGCTAACCTCAGCCTTCACTTCCTCCTCCCCCAAGAATCTATTAAAAGACTGAAAAGGACTGTTTAGCATCAGAGAGTGGGACATGATGCTAAAGTGCACATTCTCCAGCGTCAGAAGCAGCAGCAGCTGCAGCCAAGTTTCAATGACAATCACCCGCTCTGCTATGCCTCAGCACATCCCAGAACCCAGAGGAGGAAACTGTAGGACTTCCCGGATGTGGGGATTGGAGCAGGAAGGGAAACAACACACATATTTAGAGCCATAAAAGACAGCTGCAAGGAGGCGAAAACTGTCTGTGTTGCTCTGATGGCAGAGGAGAACTCCAGTCCATTGGTGGAAAACTTTTCACTTTTTCTCTCAAGTCAAACTTAGGAAAAATAAATGAGGTGTCAGAGAAGCAGACTTTGATCCATGTCGTAGGAGAGGCAAAAGGCCCAGGGACTCTGAAGCTTGCTAGTTCTTCCAAATGTTTGCCTATGTAAACACAAAATGAATTGTTTATCAAGTGAATAGCATTTTTTACATTAAATATAGAATCTTTCAAACATACAAGAATTACTAAAATAACAAACACCTGTGTATCCACTGTGCATTCCATATATATATTTTCCATATATATATATGTAAAATAAATAAATATAAATAAATACATATATATTTGACGGAATCTAGTTCTGTCGCCCAGGCTGGAGTGCAGTGGCACAATCTTGGCTCACTGCAACTTCTGCCTCCTGGGTTCAAACGATTCTCCTGCCTCAGCCCCCCGAGTAGCTGGGATTACAGGCATGCACTACCACACCTGGCTAATTTTGTATTTTTAGTAGAGACGGGGTTTCTCCGTGTTGGTCAGGCTGGTCTCGAACTCCCGACCTCAGCTGATCCACGCACCTCGGCCTCCCAAAGTGCTGGGATTACAGTCATAAGCCACTGTGCCCAGCCAAGAAAGAAAATTTTAAAGAAATAAAATATTACAGATACAGTTGAAGCCCCCTGTGTATCACTCTCTTCTCTCATTTCCTTCACTGTGTTTTTGGAGGTAACTCCAGTAATTTCTGAATTTAATGCATGTTTTTCTCAAGAGTATTTTATACTATATATATACATTTATATACACATACCTATATACACACATCCCACAAACATACATATTATATACATAATATAAAAATAATATATAGACCTATTTTGCACATTTCCAATTTTTATAAAAATAGTGTTATGGTAACTTTTGGTACCTTTTGTTCTACAGAAGTTTTAACTTTCATTTAGTAAAATTTGGCAACATTTTCTTTCATGGTTTGTGCATTTTTGTCTTTTTTAAGACTCCTTCCCTATCTGTATTAGGCTATTTTTGCATTGCTATAAAGCAATATGTAAGCCTGGTTCATTTATAGAGGAGAGGTATAATTGGCTCATGGTTCTGCAGGCTGTACAGGAAGCATGGCACAGCATCTGCTCGGCCTCTGGTGAGGCCTCAGGAAACTTTTATGGCAGAAGGTGAAGCAGGAGCAGGCATGTCACATGGTGAGAGGGAGCGAGAGTGAGGGGAGAGGTGCCAGACATTTAAACAACCAGATCTCACGTGAAATTAGAGAGAGAGCTCTAACTGGTGGGAAGACAGCACCAACCCCCGGTTCATGAGGGATCTGCCCCCATGACCCAAGCATCTCCCACCAGGCCCCACCTCCAACACTGGGGATTCCATTTCACCGTGAGACTCAGAAGGAACAAACATCTAAATTGTATCACTGTCTTGAAGTCATATCATATTTTCTTATAAATTTTTTTCTGTTCAGGTCTTTAAATCAACCGGCATTGATTTCCTCAGTCCAAATCAGGGAGGCTTATTTTATTTTATAATGTCTATCTGTCCTATGACTGTTTATTGAATTGTCCTTCCTTTCCCCACTGACCTATAACACCACCTCCATAAACTTGCAATCCTTCCTTGTGTAACATGCCCTCCTTTACTTGAGGAGAGGGGTCAAGAGCATCATCCAGCACCTGACCGTGAGGCTCCCTGGTAGCCTGAGAAGCGGCTCCCATGCTGCCCAAGTCAGCAGCAGAGAGAAACTTGAAAACTGGAGGGAATCTCTCCTTGTGCATTTATGACTTGTGATCAAACTCGGGAGAGAACTTTTTGACTCAAGACCTTTTGATAATTATAAGGGAATTAGTCACGCCAAGCTCACACTCTATTGTCATGGGCTCCAGCCTTCAGAAGATCAGAATGAATCACAGCCAAGGTACAGTCCGTGCCCAGCAGTTCTTTACAGACTAGAGCCAAGCATCAAATTTCATCTATTCCAGGTTTAAGAAATGGGATTAGTTGACCTACAATAAACACACTTTATCACTTAGGGGTATTTTGCTCTGTGTCCTGCAAACTGTGATACGTGTGCATTATAAACCTCATACATTATTAACGGAGTTTGTTTTCTTAAAAAAATATCTTGGCAGAATACTATTGGAATTAAACCAATTCAACTTTCTGGACTTGAAAATGGCACAGATCCAGATTGAGATTCAGAAATAAAAAAAAATAACAATCATCAACTATTTTAATTAACAACCACCACAACAATAAATCAGTTATTTGAAGAAAATCTTCACAAATAGCCTTATGGTAGAAATTTCTGTTAATGGAATTACTACGGAAATGCCAACAAATGAAAGGAGAAAATAATCTGACTTTTACTGAACACTTAATATGAGTAAGTCACCACGGAAAGCCCTTTTACATATGCTGTGCCATTTAAAACTTACACAGCCCTCAAAAACGCTATAAAAATTCCCACTTTAAGGATGAGAAGCTGAAGTTTAAAAAACTTGATAAACTTGTCAAGGGTACAGAACTGGTAAGTGGTAGGTCAGGGATTCAAACTCAGATTGAATTGGCCAGTGCTCATCCATTTTTTAACATGGCTACTTGGTTCTAGCACTTGGCTGTGTTGCTGTAAGAAGAATCATTCTAAGGGCCACAGGGATTGAGGTGAAGCTCAGGATGGGAAGTGTTTGGCATCTCCAAGGCTGTCCCGAGTCTGCTTTGGAGTAGACCCAACCTATGGCTGACCCCAGAACTCCTCAGCCTCTGAGAACCAAACAATCTTCACCTAGAACTGTAGCATTGCATTGTGGAGTGATCTGGAAGCTGGGTCAATGGGATTCTATGTTACAAGCCTCATGTTACAAGTCTCCAAAATCCCTAAGACAAGATGTTTATTGGGATACAGGATATTTGGTAATCTCAATAAAGATAAAATGTTATGTTAACAATTACTGCAGAATACCTCCTACAGGTATGAGTCAGCAACTCATGACCTTGTAATTACATTGGTATTTCTGCTGTGAAACAAATGGATATTCATACTAAATAAAGAAAAACAAGGTAATACATAGGCCTGTCAATTCAGAGAAGATTTTGCCTCTAAATGAGTTACACATACTTTTGGATTTAGATTCTTGGGGATTTCAGGATTGTATATAAAGAATTGTGTATCTGTGTTGTTATAAGTGTATGCATCTGGGAAACTATAGTTTCTGTTTGGAGAGGAATAAAAGAGTAAGCAGACATGAACTCTGAACACTACTTCGCTGTTGACAAAACTATTTTCAGATGTTATTTCACCCTTAGAGTAACAATGTGAGAGACTTTTATTCTGTGTTATTGAAGAAGCTGGTCAAACTCAGAGCTTGAGAAACTTGCGGAGGGTCAAAAAGTCAGGAAATAATAAGACTACAAACATTTATATCCTTTGACATCTATAGGAAATCTGATACTAGGTCCTATTTCCAATTGAACCTCTTTCTACTGTGGAAACTTCCAAGCCACTAAACCTCACCAACGTTTGGCTTCCTTGTCTATAACCTGGGGACAATTATCTTTTCTGTCTAGTTCAAAAGATTATAGTGGGAAACAGATTATACTGTACTAGAAAATATATTATTATTATAATACACCTGCATCTGTTTGGCTTAGAGCCCACATGGGGCTTTATCAGAGTAGAAAGCATTGTCTGTATTCCCTGGTGAGCTTGTCAAAACTCCCTGTAGGATGACCAGAAGGGGACCTGTCCTCTCCTGCTGAGCCTAAGCACACAGCCACAGCTGCAAAGCCCTCATTTTTTTAAAAAAAAACTTTCAGCTGATCTCTGAGCACATTCCATTCTCATGATGTGCAAATTTTAAAGGACATTTGCCTCCAAGCAAGCTGGAAGAAAAAAAATGGAACATCTTTTTCATTCTTTGGACCTCAAAATACATAATTCAGGTAATGAAAATATTGTATCACATGTTTTATTGTTTATTTCCATATAATACAGAGACACATATTTGGAAGGAAGTTATCTTCCTTTTCATTGCAGTTTTTTCAGGACCTCACTAAGAAGCAGCAATGCCGAAATCTGCTTTATTGAAAAACTCTTGGAGAATGCGTCCAGAAAAACGTGCTAAAGGGCATTGTTATGCCAGAGATTCAGTTAAAATAAAGGCCAAACCAGTTCCTACTCGTGTGTCTTGTAGGCCACCACTTGTACTGTGACATTAAAGGACAATTTAGGCATAGCTCCATTTTCGTAACACCAGCATGATGGAAATATTGTAATACATTTGTTATTTCCTTTCTTCTAATCTTACACAAATATACATCAAATTTCATATAAGTGAATATATATATAATTTTAAGTTGGATATGTATTTATTGCATATATGTGTATTTGCATATACATATATTAGTGTACACATTCTCTATAAATGGTCATTTATTCGCAAACATATATTAATTACCTCATGTGAATATCTACTCTATGAGGCACTGGAGGTAACAACAACAAAGCAAGTCCCTAATCTCCAGCAGAAGGACATTCATGGAAATGAATAATTGGATTAGTGCAGTATGAGAAAATTATCAGTTTTACTGAGAGTCCAAGGTTAATTGTATAGGACAGTGTATATATTTTTATATATATATATATTCAGTTACATATGAATATCCTAGAAACTAGGACTGGAGAGATACTACTTTGCATTTTGCTGATATTGTTTTGTACATAGTGTATGCTTAATTCATATTTTATTAATATTGTTTTCTTTCAATAATCTGAAAAGTGTTACTCCAGAGTAGTGACCAAACTTTGCATGTGAAGGTCATACTTGCTAGAGTGATTTCTGCATAGGACCCACACAAATCAATGCTTTTTTTTGGCCCAGTTCACAGACACTAAGTTATCTTTTCATTTACTTATAAGGTATTAAATTCCAAAAACAAAACAAAGGAAAACAAAACAAAAACAGCACTGAATCACACATATGGGGCTAAAAAAATTTTTTAAAAATGAGATGAGTTATATACATACATATGGGGTTTCAAAATAATGTGGTCATGTCTTTGCTAACACTCTCACTTTTCAAGTAGTCTTTTTGTCTTTAGAGCTGAATATATTAAGTCATTTCTCTGTGGTTATTGGAATTTCTGGTAGAAGATAAGATGGAAACGGAGGTTGTAACTCTTTAAACATGTTGACTGGAGATTATCTGTGGATTTTAGTGAACCTCGGGTAACTCATGTTGGCTCTTATGGCTGAGACAAAAGATGCTGGGAATGTTCCCTAGATGGGATAAAAGAGAGAAATTCTTCTCTAAAGTATTAAGTTCATGGCCTAGGCTTCTCTGAGCATTTTTTGTTGGTAAGGTTGTGTTTAAGTACAGAGACAGAGTTGTCACGATTAATTTCTATTTATGAGGCATTCCAAATATATTGTAGTGTAAAAATAATAACCAACATTGTTATTTTCAGGTATGTGAGCTGTAAAGCTGACACTTCAGCCCTCTGGCCATTTTTCAAGACATTACCTAATACATTACCTCATAATGATGACTAGAGGGAAACATTTTCGAAAGCACAGTCATAAAGCGCTTTGATAAAGCCCACCCTAGGTCTCGTAGCACAACCTAGACATTAATACCTCCTAATAGGAGTTAGGGGGCACAGCTATCTCTGTTCACTCATAGTAGTATCATTTATGTCCATCAAGAGTCTCTGTTTCACTTTGGGATAGAAATTCTGGCAGGGAGGCTATGTGACATAAATTGCACCTAATTCTACCCCAGGGAGAAAAGAGCTATGAGTACCCTATAAGTAGCTATAACAGACAAAACTCTGTCTCCCTATTCCTTTTTATGCAATGGGAAAAATTATCCGCCAATAAAGCCTTACTTTTGCAATTGTGCCTCTCAGAGTCCTGTCCCTTAGGAAAGGGCAGGGTTGGGACATACAGGCACAGAATGGGGACAACGGCCTACCAAAGCACTACTGGGAACCTGCTAAAGGCTGCACTGCTGACACTTCTGCCAGAACCAGATATAAAAGACTGAAGGGTGGCTCAGGAACTGTAACTGGCAAGAGCTGGTTGCAGAGTTCATTTTTCATTTGCACTCAGAGAGTAAAAACTCTAGCTTTCTCATCCCCAGGGCATCTGCAAGAAACATCTCAATTACCTCAATTATCTCCTTTTGATCCTACCTCTCACGCCTCTGTCCTTGCCATTTCCTATACAGAGCTCCTGAAAGATCAGCCAAGATGGTGGCTCTGGATTCTGGCTATGCATTAGACTCACTTGGGGAGCTTTAAAAAGAATGACGACCCCAGGGCCTCACTGGTTATCACTTCTAATTTAGATGACTGGAGCATTGTTGGCATGTTTACAAAACCCACCAGTTAATTGTAACATACACTCACAGTTAACAGCCATTGACTTAAGACATTAGGGATTTTTTTGGTAGGTAATGAGTAGCTAGTAATGTTTCTGTGACAAAGTAAATCTGGCGACATTTTGCTGGGTATATTGGAACAGGGAGAGACTGCAGGTGGAAACCATGAGTCCATCAATTCTATCAACATTCAAAGGGTGATCATTCATGATGGCTGGAGTGTCATTGTCGGTGAAATGACTCCACTCAAAATCTTTGCTTAAATCTATGTTGTGCTTTGCATAACTGACCAAGGAATTTGGGTTCTATTTTGTAAGCAGTAAGCAGCTACTGAACATTTTTTAAGCAAGAAGAAATACAGATAATGCAGTATTTTAGGAAGACAAATGTGACGACTGGGTAGGATATGGCTTAAAGGGAGGGAAATTATCCCTTTAAGTAATTCTAGCAATGCAGAGGAGACTGGTCCGCCAATGCATAAATTAGAAAAAGTTCTCAAGAGAGACTTCTGAGTTCCCAAAAGATGGAGGCTATAAAAGAAGAGGGTTTAAGGTCTTTAGGTTCCTCAACAACTCCATCTTATTTCTATCCTGATTGCATCCTCTTAGAGACACTGTCTAAATAATAAGCCAGTCTTATTGATAAATTGCAGCACCAGCCTTATAGGTAAATTGTAGCTGGGAAGTTAGTAGTCATCCTTCAATGACAGCTCCTCTAGAGAGTTGTAGGTCTCTACTGATGGGGGTCTGCTTGACCTTCAGGCATGTCATACTATTGGTGGCAGTAGTTATCCTTACAGCCAAGTAATGGATCAAAGCCCCTTTTTTTCTTTAGCAGAAGCTCACGTTCAAATGTGCAAAGAATACTCTAGAACATGAGGAAGGTAGATTTGCTCCACAACTTACATTATCCTCATTCAACAAAAATTTACTGAGTATCTACTGTGTGTTTGGCCCTATCTCAGACTCACTCCTAAGGGTTCTCATGGTGTGGAAAGAATACCAGGTCTACTATCACCACTTCCTTAACCCACAGATGACAGGTATCTGGCTTATGTGCCTCTGCTCTCAGTTCCCAAGTCCCTGTGGTCACGGCACATCTTCCCACTCGGCCTAGTCATGGCTGACGTCCTCTCCTGCCCAGAACTGCAGGCAATCCCACATATACACTGCCTACAGGGAGCCTATGAGCTGTTGCTTCTTGTTGCTTATTTGCATGTCTGCCTTGAAATAAGTCGTTTCTTCCCAGCATCAGAATGCCAGTTCCAGAGAAATATCATTCATTCAAAATTTACACTGTCATTCAATTTTAAAGTTCTCCCTTGGTTAAGCCTCCTTCAGGCTACGAAACTTATAGTGCAGAAGAGAAGTGTATTCAACCCTTTGTTCTGATAACCCTACCATATACCCAGAGTTTATCTCATTTTTAATGCATAGGATATGAAAGAGTCTTCTGTGACTGAGAATGATATAACCTTCCACTGGAGACTTCTAGATGTGATCATATCCAATGATGAGTCTCACCTGGATATTTTTATTACTTTTCCCACCTGCTGAGACTCCTCAAGCTTTGAGCAATCTAGCCCGCTCCTTAGGTCTCCTCACCTCTGCAGAATCCCTCTCAAGGGCACCCCTTTTGTGGGCTGGATCTGGACCAAATGAAAATCTTCCCTTTGTCCTTCTAAACTGTGGAAGTGCAGGCTTGTCCCAACTCAGACCTGTCCCTTCCCTCTACCACCAAGCAACAGAAACTTCATATACAGACTCATGCACTGACGTTCTTTCGGGGATGAGCCAGATTCCTGCCTTGCATCTTCTAAGTGTTCAGAGGTCCTTCCCTCAGGCTTCCTCCTGGAGCCATCCCTCCTTTGGATTGAGGGGAGGACTCCTTAGATGCTTCAAGAGAGGAGAGGGATGGATGACTAACACAGCAACAACTGTCTCTGTAAAGAAATCTAATCATCAGTCTATCCCCAAAATGAATTCTTGGCCACACCTTCTGTAGTCTGGAGGTGCAGGATGAGCTAGCTTCGGCAGAATAACCAGCATAATCACCAAGTGTGTCTCACTTATGTGGTAGAGCATCTTCTTTAAGATGTGGGAGATACTACTGCATTTTTTGTTGTTGAAAATCCAAGGCAACAGGAAAAGTCAAATTTAATGTCCGATTACATGTCTAGTTTCTTATGAATTAAAAATCATATGGAATTTGTATGTTATACATCTGTAGTCCCTCATCTGAAACTTCTTGGGGTAGATAAGTCTCATAACTCACAAGTTTTCAGATTTTAGAAAGGAAATATAGTACATCTATCATAGAGTATGCCACGGCCCCCAGTATTTTAGGGTCAGCACCACCTGACAAAATTCAGCAACATATGCACATAGTCACCCAAAGTGGGATCAATGAAGATAAGAAATGGCCTCTTGTTAGTTCTGGTCAAGTTCAGTCACCAAATAAGTTGCTGCCTGGATGAAATGAGTAGTAGTAGGAGACATACTCTGGTTTCTCTCTTCTTTCTGTTCTCCAGCCTTCTACTGATGGCTTCTACTGGCCACGAACCAGCAGGCAAGAAATACTGGGAAATACAGCGTGTGGAATAAGCCTCCTGAGGACACAGAGAGGAGGTGGAAAGGGTGGGTGTGAGACAAGCAGGTCTGGGACTGACACACTTACCTTTTTCACTTAGGCAACTCCTTCAGAGGTCACTGATCTCATTACCCCTCCTTCTTCCCTTTACGTCACTGCCGTTTCTTCTCAGCTAGCTCTGAACAGAACCAGCAATGAATTGAAAACCAGACCATCTGGGCTCTGTTTAGAAGTCTCCCATTATCTTTTAATATATAGAGAGTTCTCAAAATGTGAGAGAGCTTTTGGGAAGTGCATATAACAATTTTATATCATAAGAAAAGCCAGAGAGTTGCATCTATGTTGTTCAAGTACAGATGTCTATCTAAAGGTTTGACCCAAAGATTCAGGGTCAACAAGAATGAAGGATGTGTGTTAGGCAATAATTGATGATTTAAAGATTACAGGAATGAAAGTATTAAGACTTGTGTATGATTTGGGTCCTTTTAAGCCTTTTTTAATATGACAAGGACCAACAAAAACACGAAAGAATGCATATCCATACCTCGTCCTTCCAGTGAAGGAAGAGATCATGTTGGTTCTTGGGTGTTTGCTTTTCTAATCTGACATGAAGGACAAATACAGAGCTGACAGGTGAAGGGCTAAGCTAATTTCCATTAAAAGGTGCATATCATTTTGTTATACAGAATAATTGCTCTTCTTGCTCCTGAATGCAAATGTGTGAGAGAGGATGGGGTAGAACGGAGAGAGAGATCTGGAGAGAGGAAAGTCAACATAGGCTCAACTGGGGGAGACCAAGTTTAAACGTGTGTGGAGACATACTTAGGAGAGTGATTCTGCTATGTGAAGTCTTGGGAGAGAAAGGGGAAAAGGCTTTTTAGGAGGTTTTGCTATGTGCTGTGAATGGCAGACCTCTTTGCTGCCTCTGTATAGACATCACTATGTTTTAAATTGCTTTTGAATACCTTTTTGGATGTCAGGTAGGTGTGTCTTTTATGTAGGTCACAGAGACGCCCAGTTTTATTAGGGTTATATTTTTATAGCATCTTTTTAAAGTGCTCATTAGTGCTGCTATTTAACTTCATTAAATAATTCTTCTTTTGAGTTTTAAATGATGAGTAAAAAGACTGTTAATCTTTTTCTCAGTTAACCCAGGCTCTATTGGAATCCTGGCAATTCCAACTTATAGACAGAACTAAAGCAAAATACCTAAGAGGAAAAAGGCAACCTTTGAGCCTTGAACTTAGAAACCCAGATGTTCAGTATTGCAACATGAAGTATCCCAACACAAATGCATTTTGTTTTCTAGTTTCTGAACTTTCTGTGTTCTTAACTTGGAAACAGACACACTGAGCTTTTACAGGCCATTCCCGGGGAAGCATTTCAGTAAAACTTCTTCATTACGCGTGATGAGGTATGTGAACAATTTCAGCATTGATGCCCATTAATTTCCCATGCCCTTCCCTGCAGGGCTGTTAGGTCCCAGCCCCATGTCCCATCACAGAGAGGGCACTGCACCTGGACCCTCTCTGCAACATTCACCACATTGCATCTTTGACACGTGTGTCTTTGTTATGTGTGAATGTGTAGCACATCCTCACTTTTTCAGCAATTTCAAAACCTGGATGTTAGTTTCCCATTCTTTTTCCAATTTTCTTTGTTTATAGGAAAGCATTTCTGGTTATTTTCTAGACTTTGATTACTGGCTAAAGGATGATCAGCTCTCCTGGCAAATTTGAACAGTTGTCTGTGTTTACATCTGTTCCTTATCAGGAGCACCCCGTACTAGACTGGATGTTGGCATGCTGCAGACTTCTTCTCTTTGGCCAAGTGCCTATTTTAAAACAGTACAACCTCCAAGATTTTCCTTGAGGTCATTATCAACACTTCTCCCAACAGGATGAGGGCAAGAGTGTGGGAGAGATTTCTTTTTGCTGGGTTTACATCCCCAATACATGGGAAGCTTTTTGCCCTTTCTTTGAAAATAGTTTGAAGTATCTGTATCATTGCTTTCATTGTCTTGCACCAATGCTTTGTCTTGGATTGATTTATCAGTCTCTGCCTTATTCTTTTCATTGTTTATTCATAAGACCCTGGCAGCATAGCTGCCCTAATAATTCTCTTCTTGATATTGCCATACTTTTCGAATATGTAGTTCCAAATGTGCTCCTAAAGGATGGTAGGCTGAACCTCTGTGTATGCTTGTGTTGATGATTTTTCAGCTGAACAAACAAACATCTGAGATGCTTGATGAATAGTACCAATGAAAAAGTATCTACCAACAAGGCATATTATTTAAAGACAAAATTTTGTGCATGGATGGACTAAGCAGAATTTTCATAATTATTCATTTTCCAGTTATCTGTTATAGAGAACTTGTGCAATTTAGCAAGCCCCCAAGGTTGAACACTTACCTTCAGAGGCAGTAGTGCAGAACAGAAAGTACATGGACTCCGGACCAGACAAACTTGGATCCAAATCCTGGTTCCATCATTTAATGGCTCTCAGGGCCTCATCTCTCCATTGATAAAATAGGAACTGTATTTATTCTGCAAGATTGTAGTTAAGATACATCCCTATATAAAAAGTGCTTAGAAAATAGTAGGTACCCCCCAAATGGTAGCCTCTTTAACTTTATTATTGATTTTCCTGAAAATGCCCTCAGTCTGCCTCACTCAGGTGCTCTCACTGGCATGATTAGCTATTATTCTCATATTTCACAAACCACATTTGGCTTTAATGAAACCATACATATGTCCATCTGGAAAGTAAGTTCAAAAAATAAATATAGCGCCACAGAATGATGAATAGCCCCTTGGGAAGACCAAAACACTCACAGACTGAGGATTTTTAGGTAGGTCAGAGAAATTTTGCCTAGGAGTAAACAATCAATGCCTACTTTTTCATTAAATTCCAGGAAAACTATATTAATATGTCTAGAGTCTATATTTCTAAGGTTTCATTTTTGCGATTCCTTCACAGTAAACTTCATTGTACTCAATTTATCTCCCTAGAAAACCAATGTTGTTCTGGGATATTATTGGCCTCAAGGAACATTTCATTATCTGACTCAACTCTCAAAAGTTTTCTAAGATACATTGTGAATGGGATTTAACTAATTTGTTTTATTTTAAAGAAAAGGATCATTTCTCAGGAAACATAGTCATTCTTGCCTCTTAGATTAAAACAAGATATAAATGGGATGGGGTCTTTCAATTTGACAATGGAGAAAACCCTTATAGAACTTACCACTCCTAGGGATTCCCACAGGGCAAATGGTTTCATTTAAACATTGATCTGATCCCAGTGAACCAGAGAAAAAATTTTGAGACAAAAAAGCCTTCTATAAAAATTGTAACAGAAAATTAAGTGTTTTGAGTCATAATAAGGATATCCACAAACAATTTCTGGCAATTCTGTTATTTAATAAATTTGTATCTTACAACTAATCCAAAGTATGTATAAAAACTTACCATGCATATGAAAAAGCAAGAATAGCTATTTATCCAAAACTATTTTGCATACTTAAAATAAATCTTTTGAATCACTCTTTTGATGCTTTGTTATGCACAGGGCTACAGTGGAACATTATTTTAATTAATTCATCATTGTTACATCCAAGATCATTTGTTGTTTTCATAGTCCCTTCCCTATTCCCACTAAGTACTTTAAACTACTTCACCACATTTTAATGACAAGTCATATGAAAGTCCTTTGACATATGGCCTCTAGTATGAACTCTAGCCTAGTATCTCCAAATGATCTGAAGTTTGTTACTATGAGATTTCTAATGAAAGGTAGAATTCTTTCAATTAATATAATTAATTTTTAGACTCAAACCATTTTGTAGGTTCCCCAGGCAAAAGGTAGCTTCACCATTGGTTAGAGTAAGGATAAAGAGATTCTTTAAGAAGTGTGAGGTAAGACTGATGCTGAAGTCAGGGAGAGATTGGGCCCTGGGTACCGGAGAAAAGCATAGCTGCATCAAGGATCGTCAACTTTGATATTTACTACCTGTTTCCTCCAGAAGGTGGTGCTTGTCAGTCATGCCTGGATGGTTGTGAGACAGGAATAGATACTGATTCTTCATGTTTCTTAATTCTATGAGAATCTTTGCTCAGGAAAAGAAGCCACAGAATGTAGAAACAGTACTAGATTGGCAACAAAGCATGTTTTAGCAAATCTACAACTCCCACATAATATGCGTTGTAGGAGTTCATGGTAAAGGAATGGTTGAGGATAGAGGAGAAAATTCACAGAATCATAAAATGTTCAACTAACAAGACTTCAAAAGTCATCAGTCTTAAAGAGTTCTTAACAACTCCCTACGAGATGTGTGGATTGATTTTAGGATGTCTGTAAAACCTCTAGAAGTCGCTTACAAGTTTCATGTTGTATTTATCCATGAGGGTTCACAGTTTTCATTATATTCCCAAAGGTCCCCCAAAATAAATAAGATTTAGTAATGTTCATCTTGTAAAGGAGGAAGCTGAGGCATAGCATGGTTAAGCAACTTGCTTATGTCTCCTTTAGAATATCAGTGCTGGTGCTGCTGATGGAGTCCTATTTTCCTGAGTAAAGCTGCAACTACACAAAATTCCACAAAATTTCTTCATTTTTTGGAAACAGAGTGTTTACAAGGTACTCTGCTAAGTTTGTTTCTGATCATGTCCAAATAACTGTAAGTTTGGTTAAATACTCAAAGCTATTAGCATTATACTAATGATTTTGAAAATGCTTATTTGACCAAATGTTTCCATTTTGATTGATTATGTTGGTATTATCCAGACATAGTACAAATAACAGCATGCTCCCATGATCATGATCCTGTAAATATTCTGGCATCTCTCCCGTTACCAATAAAATGATACAGCACAAATATGCAGCACAAAAGGGAGAAAAATGGGAAACATGTGTCTGAGTTCTCCATGTGAAATCTGGAGTCATTAAGGGAATGCTTTGTATTCTGTGCCCTAAGCATGCAGTAAGTTAGCAACTGTGCAATCCAGCAAAGTAAAAAGAAAGAGTGAGGTTGCGAGAAATATTTCCAAAGGAGAGAAATCACAATTCTTGTTTTGAAACCAAAATAACTCCACCTGTCTTGGCCTCCCAAAGTACTGGGATTACAGGCGTGAGCCACTGCGCCTGGCCACAAAACAGTTAATGAAACAAACAACATCATCAATAGCAAAAAATGAAAAATAAAAAAACAGCACTAAAGATCGCAAACAGGTATCATAGAATAACGATTATTATTAGCCTGGATAGGGTTCACATCCTTTCCCAACCTCTGCTTGAGCCTTTCATTTTGCCTACCACCAAGAAAGGTTAAAAGCCAATTTTTCATGAGAGAACAGAGATCAAAAAAGAAGCTAAATTTCTCGTGGTGGCTGCATGAAGAGGAGCCTGAGAATGTGGGCCTACATGAGAGTACAGGCTTCATGTTATGACAGGATATGGAGGCTCAACATGGTAGGGGTAGATGTCAGGCATAAAATAATCCTATGGGGTAGAAGGAACAAAGTCTCTGGGAGGGGGGCAGGGGGGGCGGTGTTAGAAAACAGGAAAAGATGAGAAGTAGTTGGAAGCTGTTTCCTCTAAATGTTGAGGAAGAGGTGAGGGCAGAAAATGATCAAGGCTTCATGAAAGACTTACACAAGCAAAAACACATTAGACACTATTTTCTAAAAACCCTGTCTAGGTAGCCTTGGTATTTACGACATAGAAACAGCATGTGTGACCTATTTTCACAATGGGCCACTTTGCATTCAATGTGATGGGTATACTTGTCATTGTACTTACCACAAAAGGAGGTGTTCAACACTCAGTGAACCACATCTTCATGTTGGTGATGAGAGCTGGGGCTAGAAGAAGGTGATACGTGGAAGACAAAGGCTAGGTGTTCCACCCCTTAAAACCTACATCAAGGTCAACTGCAAGTTTCAATGCTTGGTAATAGCAGGAAGTGAGTCCGATTAGTTAATCCCTTCTATATTTGAGATGGCTGCAATCTACATTAGTCAACCTGGGAAACAAACTAGCCTTATTCTTCATGCTTGTGAAGGTGTGAAGCACAACACTGAGTGTCCACACTCGGTGAGTTCCACATTCATGGGGCAATAGGCTCAATCTTGCCATATATAGGCAGAATCCTTGGTTGCTCTGTTTCCTTTTTCCTTCCAGGTCATGGAAGTTTTTGCTTTCGTAATTTGCTTAACTAAGGAAATCTTTGAATCAGAGATCACCACATGAAATCTTCAGATTGTATGTCCATGCAAATGGCTAGGAAGGAAGACTTTTATTACAGAGTAAGTATATTGGCTTGTCATTTAGTGAAAGAGGTCCCCAGTCTTTTGTGGCCAGCCGTCCAGAACATATCCTTCCCGTGGGGCATTCACACTTGATTGTTAGAAGTGGCTTTTAATTACTTGCCACTTTGCTCTCACTCCATTAAGCTCTATTTTATGCTGGACAGTGGGCATTATTTACTCACTGCTCACGAGCCAGTGGCCATGGTTACATTTCACTTAGATTTGCTTGTGTGTGATGTTTCAGTCACAATCAATATTCTAGAACTTCTACCAAATCAGAAACCCATTTCACTGCTTGGGAATTATGTTGATAGTCACACTTCCTGGCCATCAGGTACCATTTTTTTCTTTCAAAACTTCCAGAAGATGTCCCAATCTTGCGCAGTTTTTCTGCCTTCAACAAGCCTGCCATGAAAATGCATCTGGTGAAATGCTGTTTCACAACGTGGTTTGTGAATAATTTGCCTCAGAGTACATCACTCAGTAATCTCCAGCCCGGAGTAACAGGAAACCCAGCACCCCTCTTTAAGGGTACCTCCTCCCCCAGTATTTCTAGGAATTCCCCTAGGATGCTTATACTTGTGCAAAGGGATGGTCCTGTTTGCTCCCAACTGCCCTGGACTATGACTCCCACACACTCTCTTCAGGATGGGAACATCATAACCAATTCTAGAGACCAGCTGTAACAGACTGGATCCCACCCCTTTCATCATGACCGTTGCTAGCAAAGCCAGAGACCTGCTGAGCATCTAAAGACCCAGACAAAAGAGATCTGCTGCTGCTATTCAAGCAGCACGTTCTGCACGTCATTCGTATCTGAAGCAGGATTGCTTGAGTCTGAAACTCATATTTTAGTCACTTCTACTAGTGCAGGACTTTGACCCCAGAGATTTTAATACTTGAAATATCATCTAAGGGCATCTCATTCTAAGATAGCCTCTTCTACCAAAGTCTTTATATTCACAGAAACCCTTTCTGCTAACATAAATAAAACTAGGTCAGGTTCTGGTATTCAGACACTCATAACATAGATCTGACCCTATTTTTTTCTTGCCATCAAGCAAATTTTATCTTTGGAGCTTTTGTTGTCCTTCCCAGCCATTGTGCATTGGCAATGACCACCCTGACAGGTCACAGTAGCTTTGAAAATTGAGCAGAAATTTCGGAAGGCCTGTGATCTTGCATACATTTGCCCAAGCTCTCTCTAACCACGATACAAGCTTGTATATCAATAGCTGTTTTCTTTTCCATCCTCCTCCCAAAAATTCCCTTCACTAGATACTCCACTACTCTAAGTATAGCAAAGCCATATGAACATTAGAATTAGGAAATCCTGAATTAGCATATGAACATCATTCCAGATATGTGTCATTAAGGAAGTTACTGAGCCTTTTAGACTTGAGTATTTTTTTTTTAATCTGTACACTGAAAATACTAAAAGGGATAATAACCTTACGGGATTGTTAATGAGATTCAAATTAGTTAATAATATGAAGAGTTTAGAGCTGCATTTGGCACATAGTAAGTATAGAACAAAAGGTAGCTATAACAAATGTCTGCTGTAAGTTAAAGTTGTGGTCTACTCAGGCACAAATGAGGCTCTGAGAGCCTCATGCTATGGGGGGGTTGCATCTGTTCTGCCTCTCTTGAGCAACAGAATTGAGACCACAGTTGGCAGGTGGAGTTCTCTTATTCCTGATACCTATCTATAATAATGCTTGGCATGCTCCTTAAACAAGGACTTTATGAAGATAGAAACAGTGCAACTACACAGTTAACTCAGATATAATAAGACACATTAAGCATGGGGCTGTGAAATCCAGTCTTTTCTCACTAAAGAAGCTGCAGAATTGATTTTCTTTTGTCAACTATTTTTATCATTTTTTTTTTTTTTTTTTTACTTAAAGTGTTTTAGTCTTTTACATTTTCTTCCATTATAAAATGTAATCCTAGCACTTTGGGAGGCCGAGGCGTGCGGATCACGAGGTCAGGAGATCAAGACCATCCTGGCTAACACGGTGAAACCCCGTCTCTACTAAAAATACAAAAAATTAGCTGGGTGCAGTGGCTGGTGCCTGTAGTCCCAGCTACTCAGGAGGCTGAGGCAGGAGAATGGTGTTAACCTGGGAGGTGGAGCTTGCAGTGAGCCGAGAACATGCCACTGCACTTCCAGCCTGGGCGACAGAGGAAGATTCTGTCTCAAAAAAAGAAAAAAAAAATATTAGCCTATGATTATTGAAAAAAATAAAAAGATTCTTAGTTAAAATTTTAAAGTCCCAAAATGTGAAGTTTTATGGAAGAAAAATAAAAGTCCCTATGACTCTTTTTCCTATTCTTTATCATCTCACTTCTGAGAAGTTGACACTGAAAATAGTTTGGTATATGGACTTCTACACATATAAATATGTGAACATACATATATATGAGTATATAGTGATGTGCCACTTAACAATGGGGATACTTGATACTTTTGGAGAAACATCATAGATGATTTCATTGTGCAAACATCAGAGTACACTTACACAAACCTAGCTGGTATAGCCTACTACAACACCTACAATAGATGGGATAGCCTGTTGTTCCTAGGCTACACACCTGTACAGCATGTTACTGTATTAAATACTGTAGGCAATTGTAACACAGTGGTACTTGTGTATTTAAACACATCTAAACACAGAAAAGGTACAGTAAAACTATAGTATTATAATCTTATTTATTTATTTATTTTGCTACAGAGCCTCGCTGTGTTGCCCAGGCTGGAGTGCAGTGGTGTGATCTTGGCTCACTGCAATCTCTGCCTCCCGAGTTCAAGTGATTCTCGTGCTTCAGCCCCATGAGTAGCTGAGATTATAGGCCTGCGCCACCATACTCCACTGATTTTCTTCTTGTTGTATATTTTAGCAGAGACGGGGTTTTGCCGTGTTGACCAGGCTGGTCTCGAACTCCTGGCCTCAAGGGATCAGCCCACCTCGGCCTCCCACCTGGCCCAGTATTATAATCTTACAGGACCACCATTGTCCATCATTAACCAAAATGTCATTATGCAGGGCATGCGTGTATGTACTTTTTTTTTTTTTTAACAAAATCATCTCATACTATGTGTTGTTCTATAACTTGCTTTTTCCCTTCACAATATATTTTGGGCACCTATTTATATCCGTATGTTTAGGTTTTCTTAATTCTTAATCACGAATAATTTAGATATAATTCATTAACCTCTTAGCTAATGCATGCATTTTCTTTAGACTTTATTAATGCGCAGTATTATTTATAAATTTTAAGTCTTTCTTAAAAGACTTAAGCAATGTATCTTGTTTTTATTTAAGAGCAAAGCCATGCAATTTTAGTGTTTTCTGTTGATTTGTATTTCTTTCCATTCTCATATCTTCTGTCCAAATTCCTACAGAGTAATTTGCCTTATTCTTATTGATTTACATGAAAGTTTTTATGTATTAAATTAATCCTTTCAGTCACATATGTAACAACTCTATTTTTCTTTGCCATTGGTATTATTGTTTCACTTTGTTTATAATGTTTTGCATTAAACATAAGTGTTTGAAAGAAACTTATCTGGATTTTAGTTTATTACTTACAGATTTTTGTTATACTGAGAAATGTCTTTCCTAGTCCAAGATTACCAAAAAAGTTTTGTCTTTGGTTATTTTACATTTTAAAAAAAGTTAAAACCTTTAATTTGTGTAGAATTTATTATGAAGTAAAGAGTAAGTACATTTTGTCCAAATAGCTACACATATGAACCAACAACATGTATTAAATAGTACATCTTTCCCCAACAGTTTGGCAACCCCATTTTAATACACTAAAATTTCAGTTTTTCTAGGAATGTATTTCTGGCTCTTACAGATTCCTCCACTGATTTCCTTGTCTATTCTTGTGCCACCATTTTTGAACATTGCTTTTTGAAACATTTTAATATGTTGCATATTTTTCTCCCTTTTTAGATTTTTTCATATTTTTCCTCACTTTACACAAGTGTATTCCTTCAAACAAATTTCAATAGTGTTTTTGTAAAAGGTAATTTGATTACTTTTAATTAAGATTGCAAATAAATTCAACATTATTTTAAGGTGAATTTACATCTTAATGATGAGTGATTTTTTTAAATCAAGAGTATATGCTTTCCTATTTACTATCTAATGTGACTCAGAAAAATAAATATTTCCCTTCATATATATCATTCACATTTCTTGTTGCTTCCTTGATATTTTAATATTTTGCTGTTATTGTGAATGGGATCTTATATTTAATTTTATTTCCTACTATTTATTTTTTATATAAGGATAGTTGTTTACTGTACTTTTTTTTAACTGCCACCCTAAATGACTTCTCTTTTCTCTGTTTTCTAATGCTTCTTTCGGGTACAAAATATTTGCTAGAATGTAGGTGGTGAGCATACAGGTGCTCATTGTACAAGTTTTGCAAATTTCCTTTAGGTTTGAAATTGTTCATAATAGAACGTGGGGGTGATACTATTTTTTCTGAGTGCACTAGGCCACGCTTTGGATATTTCCTTATATCCCACCTATAATTATATGGTTACATGAGATATTATTCAGCTCTGTTCTTATTTGACCAAATACTCACTAGCTTTCTTATTACATTTTCTTATCCTTTATATTTCTAACCCCTTCTCTCCTTTTTTTAAAATCAAGAGTGATGACTAGTTAACCAAATGACTAGGTTTATTTTATTATGTGCTATATTGAGAAATTTTGAAAAAAATTTGATTTTAACTAACTTTAACATCATTGATTATTTATATTATTAACTGTTATTATCATTTGTAAGCACATGCTGCACAAGGTCCCTGCTCTGGAGATGATATTAAACCTCACATTTAATTATTATCTTGAAATTTTCTGGTATTCCAGGTAACAACAAAAGCTATGGGAGTCTAGAAATAATTAAAGCATATAATTAATATGACCAGTTTAATGCTATAATACAAAATCTCCAGTTGGCCAAATAAATATTTATTAAAATCTCCAAGCTTATTAAAACTAACATCTATTGGGACAATTTGGCAATGACCTCAAGTCATGATGCCTTATCATTCATGTACCATTAATTTCATTGTTTTTATGCTTCAGTGCTCTAATATAACAAGAGGATTAACTTTAGTTATGATTTTATATGAGAATAAGTATGCAAATATCTAGTTTGTAAACTGATTTGTTTGTTATATTCTGCCACACATGTCCCTGAGAAGTTTACAGAGCAGCACCTTGCTATAGTTTATATTTTAGGCAAACCTAAGCCTGTGGACTTATAAATGAACTTCTTAAGGGATCATGTATTCACATGTACTTATGCTGGCCATCGCTAGAAATAATTTTAATAAAATGACATATTTATATTAGTTCCTTGGAATGCTTGTAAGCCTTCTCTAGACATCTGTGATGATGAAATATCTTTATTATTTTATGTTAGTTGTGTATTCTGTCTCTTTCAGTTGAAATAACTGAACCAAAATGTAAGTGAAATGAAGTTTTTGCATATATCTAATCATATTTGCTGTATTTTTTCAGACTTCTCAAATGGGTGTACATACATATATCTAAATATATCTAATTTCCATTTTTATAAAACTAGTTCCATATTGATAGTACAATTTTGTATTCTTTTTGCTTATTAGTATATTGTGTTTAAGAACGTCATTGAATAATTTCTAAAACTATAACTTATAATAGTATGAATCTGCTGTAATTTAATTTGCATATTGTTAAATCTTTGCTTATTTAATATCTGAAACAGAATCTTTTGTTCTCTAGAAGCTATTATGCTACTTTCGGGGCATAAAATAGGTACACAGTAATTGTTAGAAAAAAAGAGACAACTTTAAAAAGAAATAAAATACACCTCTTCTTTAGAAACTAATAATTACATGGGAAGTCAGACAAAACACAGCTCAAGAGATGTGACATTTCCCAAGTATAGCTGTGAACAGCTATAAAGATCCACAGAGAAGAAAGTGAAAGCTAATTCTCGATGTGGGAATAGGTATAGCAATTGTTTCAAAGGTCATTTCCTCAAAAGGATGATCCGTGCAGACACTCACCTTGCCAGGGACTGAAGTTATTTCAGTTCTGTTTACCAAGCAAAAGGTACACATGAACATTTCTGAAGCTGTGTGTGAAACATTGAAACGCCTTACCTTCTCTGGAATTCTGACTGAGAAAGCACTGAATGCTAGCTGAAATTTCTCCAAAAAATTTCTGGTATGCCTCCTTCCACATAAAACAAACAATAAAAGGAATGAAGGAAGAAAGTTCTCTAGGTCACAGGCTCCACATGCACAGCGTCCCCAAGCTTGCATTTTCTTTATTTGACTGAGCAGGCACATTCTGCAATCGGAAGGCCTGTAGTGAAAGCTTGTCATATAAGCATGATGGCTAATGCTAATAGAAAAAATACTCTGTGACTGGCTTTCTTCTACCTAGCTTACATACGCTGACTTACTAATCCACGCAAAAACTATTGTTGTATGTCCCACTATAAGCTCCATATTATAGATGAAGAAATGGAGGCAGAGAGAGGTTTGGCTCAAAGTAGCACAGGTGGTAAGTGGTGAAGCTGGCATGCTAACCCTGGAGTCCACTTTCTTTACCATTAGGACAAAGACACCCAAACTTGCTGGGTTCATGGTACCTTTAGTATTACAGTAATTTTTTTTTTCACATTGTCCCAAGGCCAAGAGATATTTGAGTTTCATTTATTAAGTAGCTAAGTCAAAACAACTTAGTTTTATGTCCTAACAACTTAATAGCCATTTAAAAAATAATACATATATATTAAAATAAAATATATTTTAGTTCACTGGTACATAGCCACAATCAGTTACTAACAGGCTGTGTGCACCTATTGGGCACTGCACAGCTTTTCAAATCCTGGAAATCAGATTAGGTATGGCTATCCTCATTTCCTAATTCACACTGATTATGGTGCCATATTTGTTTTTATTGTGTCAGTTGCCAAAAACTCAGCTTTACAATAAGAAGCTGTCATGGAAAGGAATGTAGCATGATCTAATAATGTTTAAACTATGTTTAAATGTTTAAACTACCTTGAGGTAGCAGGTCTCATGCTATTGGCAGACGTCAGTTAATACCATGTTTCCCTCCAAAGTTTAAAATACCTTGTAGCCCCTGTGAGTTCCCTGCACCACCCTAGGGCACCTAAGTGCAGCTTGGGAATGGTGACTGTAGACTATATTGTCACTTGAGTTTAAGACTTGTCCAAAAATGAATTGTGATTGCTTTTAATTCAAAAGACGCCTTTTGAAAAATCATACTCCAAGTTGCCAGCTTCATTATTCAAAGATTTACATATATTTAATTGAAAGATTCTTTCACTTGGCTTAGCACTCCTTTGAGAAAAGTATAACAAATCAGAGGGAATGAAAATGAAGCCATTTGGGGAATCTTAGCCATTTCAGGTTTGTACAGCTACAAAACATGGGGCTGAACTGAATGGTTTCTAAAGTCCTTTCTAAACTTCAATCACTGGAATTTATACACTCGAGTCTTTTCTCTCTAGTTGTAGGTATAATATTGCTTTTCCACATGAGGGTTCCTCCTCCCTCCCTCTCCCCTCAGCTTCCCTAAGCATTGAGTCATAGACTATGATACAATCAACACACTAGATCCCCATTGAAAGATCTCTGGGGTTCTACTCTGAGCTCTGACATACACCATCTGTAAGACCTTGGGCAAGTCACCTCACCTTTTTGCACTCATTCTCCTAATTTATAAAAATGAGGACAGCAGTGACTGTCTCACCAAACTGTGGTGGGATTAAAACAGTGTGTGTGCGCCATAATCCTCTTCAAATTATAAAGCACTACATGATTATATTATTAATATGATGAGTATGAGTTTATATTCTAGTGGTGTTAACATCTCTCCAGATTAGCGCCGCCAATAGGCTGTGGTGATAATTACAATTTATTAGGGGAAAAATGTTTTCTTAGGGTCTCTTAATTTATAATCTATATATGCCAATCCAGCGCCACAGTTTTGCTCATGTATAATCATTTTAATCCTAGGTTGATTAAATAAACATATATAGTGCAATCTATCTTTAATCTAGCTTCGTTCTTCTTAGTGCCTGATCATTTTGATGGTTGCAAATCAATTCTGAAATTATTTAAACATATTTTTAAACAAAAACAGACACAAAGCATAAGACTCCAAACTCACTCATTATAACTCATTAAAAGTTAAAACCCATTAAAAGTTAGCTCCTATCAACCCAGAAAATGAAAACATGACTGTTATTAAACTAGTAAAGATTCCTCTTAGCAAACATTATACAAATTAGATAGTAGTATTTTGTCACTTTGGGGAAAATATTTTCATCTGATTGGGACATTCAGAATGTGGTTAAAGATGCCATTTATTGCATCATTGTTTCCTCTTTACCTTAAAGGAGTTTTCTCTGTTCTTGATGTGACAAATGTTGTATTTCACCTATGAACTTTTTTTTTTTTTTTTTTTTTTTTTTTTGAGATGGAGTCTTGCTCTGTCACCAGACTGGAGCATTCTTGGCTCACTGCAACCTCCACCTTCCGGGTTCAAGTGATTCTCTTGCCTCAGCCTCCCGAGTATCTGGGACTACAGGCCACGCCCAGCTAATTTTTGTATTTTTAGTAGAGATGGGGTTTCACCATGTTGGTCAGGATGGTCTCGATCTCTTGACCTCATGATCCACCCGCCTTGGCCTCCCAAAGTGCTAGGATTACAGGCGTGAACCGCCATGCCCAGCCTGAACTTCTTTTTTAAATATTTTTTCTCTTTGACTTTGTCTGTTAGCAAGTTTGGAGATAAAATGGCTTCCACTTCTCACATGCTAATATAATTCCCAATTTTAGTTAAGTCCTTGCTCTTATTTTTCCCTTTGTCTCTTTTTTTCCTTTTCTTACCAATATTCATTTTATTTTATTTTGTATATTTTGTGGATTATTTTAAAATACAACAAATCCTTTAGAGAACAAATCATGATACATGAAAGTTGTCACATAGAAAAATATCCTAACAAATGGAAATACATTCAGCCTCATGATCAGACCAGGCTCTGACAAAACATGCATGGCACATCCAAGAAGGGTAATTTAAGGAGATTAATAAAAAGAATGATTTACGAAGTTGTAAAGAGGGTATAAGCAGTCTGAAAACGAGGGAGCAATGCCTCAGAGGTAGTGGCAGCAGCAGGCTTTCCACGTCCGGGCTTAAGGTGACAGTGAAAGGAACCTTTACTGGAATCCAGAAAGGGGCCTTGTGTGGAAAGGGCTATCTGGCAAGAGGTGTGGCCTTTGGTTGTAGCTCTGCCAATGTAAAGAGGCCTCACAGGGAGGAAACCAGAGGGAATAAACACCCTAACTTTGCTCTTTTCTTGCCTTCTGATCTTCCGCCAGATGTCAAACCCAACAGGAAGATGGAGGGCCACAGAGCCCACTGATGGAGTGTGTGGAGCAGCCTCTGCCAAGAGGCACTGAACAGGGTAGAGATGGCTAGAGAGTGGCCCTGAGGCTGCAAATGGAGGTTCTCCAGCTGATCTAGCAATGGTTAATAATGGAAATAAAAGTAATCCACAAAGAAATGAATCTGTAGGCTGGAGGGAATAATATATGGCACCTACCATCCCTATAGGTCAGTATTTCAAAAAGCAATATTCAAAAAATTTATAATCATTGAATAATATAAACTCTAGCATGTTAAAGAAAATCCTCAATACTGAGTATATATTTTACAATATACAATAAAATTAAAACTTATAGCATATTATCATCATAACCACAAGTTGTAAAAATAGAAATTATGGCTGGGCACGGTGGCTCACGCCTGTAATCCCAGCACTTTGGGAGGCCGAGGTGGGCGGATCATGAGGTCAGGAGATCGACACCATTCTGGCTAACATGGTGAAAACCCGTCTCTACTAAAAATACAAAAAATTAGACAGGTGTGGTGGTGGGCACCTGTAGTCCCAGCTACTAGGGAGGCTGAGGCAGGAGAATGGTGTGAACCTGGAAGGTGGAACTTGCTGGGAGCCAAGATTGTGCCACTGCACTCCAGCCTGGGTGACAGAGCGAGACTCCGTCTCAAAAAAAAAAAAAATACACATATTTTACCCATTCCTAACGGTATACAAATTAAATAGAAAAGTCAATGTTAAAATGCAGAAATTTTATGCATTCTTTGTTATCCTGTCATAGTGAAGACTCAGAAGTCATCACAGAAATGGCAAGACAAAGACAAAATACATCTAGAATAGTGAAATCCAGTACATAAAACATTAGAAAACTAATTTTTAGAAATTTAGAGATAGACATTTAGAAGCTAGAAGAGAGATGCTATTGTCAGCCAACATGATGTAGAAATGAGAGTCTAATAAGATAGAAATATATAGAATCATATTTTAAAATGTTTTATGTTTGTATTGGTCTTCTACTCTTGTTTAACATCCCCGCCCTCCCACCGCCCCCTTGGCAAGCCTAAATATGTCACTACTGTTATTATCATTTGCTGCTTGTCTGGTTTCTTTGCTAGAGAGATGAAAACAAATCATTTTTTTTTTTTTTTGCTCAAGGTAATGAGAAAGAATGGAAGGAAAATAAGAAAACAGAAAGAATACTGGGTACTTTGAAAGGACATGATGAATTTAAGTGATTGGGACAGCTTGAACAGTAGTGTATTCAGCAATATAACCCCTTGCTGTTATGCCACTAAAATATTTACCATTGTCACTTGCTTTGATAATTGTTTTGGGTCTTTGTGAGTTTTAAATTGATTTTGCCACTTGTGCCTGTTTGTGTTCTGTGGCTCATTTAGATTTAAACATTTATCAGTGAGGTAAACAATAAATTTTGCTTGATTTGAAAAATTGGGCTGTTGTGCTTTCCATCAGTCATTTTGTGAATTAAATCAGATTTCAAATGCTACTTAATAGCAACCAAGTCTACTGAGTATTGACTTTAATTAATTTTCTGTCTCTGACTCTGCAAAGCAATCAACAATTAAACCAAATTTAACTGCCTTTGGTGTGTCAGCTGCTTGAAATGCAATTTTTTTCATGGCATATCTTAAAAATCTCTGTTAACATAATAGCTTAAACCCGTTCCTTGTTTTCACAGTGATAAAACTATGTAGGTGGCACTTTTTTTTTTTAGTTGGATTCTCCATCATGAATGCACAAAGTTGTTGAAATTCTTCATCCCAAACTCAGGCATTTTAGAAACTAGTTAATTCTTATCTCCTAACTAAACAATACTTGTAATTTTCTGATAGGCTTCAAGGAATGCCTACCAAACCATTTTAATTCATTCCTGAGAAGCTTCAGTTTCTGAAATGAGCTTTCACTTCTTCCTTATAAAATAACAGCTTTGTTTGACATGCCACTGGATACTTACATGTTAGCTTTCAACCGGATTGTCTTACATCCCAGAAAAAGTGTGTATGGGAGCAAATAAATAGGGGTGACTCCAAGGGTCATGGGAAATTTCCCTGATATACGGAACAATGTGAGATATGTCTAAGGAAAATATTTAGTTTCATAATTTGGGAATAGGATTTCATTTAGCACTTTTGAAACGTGTCTAAATCAGTACGCAGCTAGCTCAGGAAAATAGTACTGAAGTGCCTGAGCTTTCAGTCATTTCATCGTTAGCTCTGATGGTTGTTAGATTCCCAGGCGGTGACAGAGTACGGAAGCTGCCTGGACCATGAAACACATCCGCTCCATCTCCTAGGTGTTGCACATGGGTTATTTGTTGTTTTTGCTGTGTGATGTCCAGAATTGGCCACATTAAACTTTAATTCTCCATTTCCTTTAGGCTTATAGGACTCTTCGCTGAAAGGAAGATTGGATGTTGTTTTGTCCAATCCACTATCTGGTGCTAAATTTGTATACCCTCCTTGCATTCCCCAAACTCTTCAGCAAGCAGCAGATTCTGAGGGAAACACTTTGTCTTAGTCTGTTTGTGTTGCTACAAAGGACTATCTGATTGGTAATTTAGAAAGAAAAGAGGTTTTATTGTTTGTTTGTTTCATTGTTCTGTAGGTTGTACAAGGAGCATGGCACCAGCATGTGCTTCTGGTGAGGGCCTCAGGAAGCTTCCACTCATGATGGACAGTGAACAGGGGACAAGCATACATGGTGAGAGGAAGGAAGCCAAAGGAAGAGAGAGAGGTGCCAGACTCTTTTCAACAACAATTCTCAACAACTCACTCCTCACGAGAATGGCACCAAACCATTCACAAGGTAGCTGCCCCAACAATCCAAACACCTCTCCCACCAGGCTCCCCTCCAACACTGGGGATCAAATTTCAACAGGATACTTAACCGTGCAAACTGCATCCAAATCATAGCACGCATTAAATGAACTACCCATTTCTCTGTCACTTAATTACCCTTGAGTTGCTGGATATCAAAAGATTCCAGATCTAGATAGATAGAGCACTGGACAGATCCAGATAATTTTTCTCTAAGCCAGAAAAATGGGGGCTCACCATGAGGCTACCTATTGTAGAAACATATATTCCAGTCTGAATGCTGTATGCTTCTTCCCCCTCCCATTTTTGTTCCTCCTAGAGGCTAACTTCCAAAGTTCCTACTAAGCCTTGATAAAACAAGGTTTGAACCCTGTGAGTAATCCTGCCCCAGGTGCTGTTCAGATGATGGCCACAGGGCAGACTTTCCTACCCAAACCTTAGCATGATAGCAAAAACCTTAGCCGCCATTGACTATCTTACTTCTGACTGGCAATTTCTGAGAATCACTTTACTGTGATTTTGGAAATAATCTGATGCCTTGATTTTCTTGATAGAACCTAAAATATAGCATTTGGAGCATGTGTCCTTTTCAGAACCACATTAATAATTGTATTTATGGCACAGAGCTCACAGCTAGCAGTTTAAAGTCAGAACCATAGAAAGAAAACCATGTGAGTTTGTGTCCAGCTTCCACCCTTGCTGATGGCATTACATGACCTTAAGCAAATAAATTTCTTGGTTTCCTAATCTACAAAATGGGAATAATACAAAGACATGTTAAGTGCCATGGGCAATGCTCATCCACAGTACGTGTGAGATGAGTATGGGCTATTGTTGCTATTAGTCTTGAATAAGCTATGATGATAAGGCCATCCCTGACCATTGCCAGCCAGGTGGTGATAAGTTGAGCCCAAGCAAAGTTCTCAGCCTTCTCTGTACATGCTATGGATGCTGAAGACATTTCATAGAATTGTTACACTAGACCCTGTACTCTTTACCTTTAGCCAAGTCTACTGAGATTTACTCTCATAAATAGATGACAAGCAATTACATCATAAAAGAGATCTTCCATGTTGTCCTCTTATGGTAAGCAGATGTTGGCATCAGGAAATTGTCTTGCATCTTAAATCTTTTGTATTGCAGCGTAAACCAATTTCCTTATTCTGTTCTTGATGAAGAGGAAAAGCCTCTGCTCACTAGATTCTGTAAATAATGAGTGGGTAGGGACAGAGGCAGGAAATGAGAACGCCCACCGTGAGCTAGGAGATCATCATTTTGCACCCAGTTTTGTCCCAGGCAGCAAAGTGAGCCCAGGCAAGTAGTCAGTTTTCTAACCTGTAGATGATCTTTCAAGTTTATTTAACCTCCAACTTACTGTAACTCTCATAAGTACCTTCATGTGTTAATATGTTTTTAAATTACTGTTTAGAGATAATACAAATAACTTGCCTACTGCAGTGACTGACTTATTGTAGAAATGCAATGCATGTTTGTTCCCTTTTCTTCTTTCTTCCCTCTTTTCACCTCCTTTAGCATTAACAGAAACCCCATTATTGGAGAATGGTTTCTGTGATGACAGCCTGTTGTAATATTTCTCAGATCATGCATATATTGCAGCTTCATTAAGAACCTTTTAACAGTAGACATTGAATAAAATATTCTTTGAAGATAATGGACAAAAAGGAAATAAGAACAGTGCAAACTGTCATTTGTCCTCCTGATCCCTAATCAAGGTTGTCTTCATTGAAATAGATGGAGTTGGTGATGGTATGGTATGGAAGATTCTTCTTATTGCACAACTACACCATGGATGACACTAGGTCTGATTTACATTAGAGTAATGGCAAAAACTGCAATTCAACCTAACAGTTGTTTTGCTTATTCTTCTGGGGAAAATTAAAATGAATCTAATTTGGTTTCAAAATTCATCTGAGCCCAATAGCAGCCACACATTCACCTATAGAAGGCTTCATTCTATTAACTTTTAACCATCAGAGCAAAACTACTTTCTACCAAGTTCATAAGCCTTTACTGATTATGTTAAAGTGTGTGTGTGTGTGTGTGTGTGTGTGTGTGTGTGTGTGTGTGTGTTGAGGGAACAGTGGGGATGGAACTTACCATTTAATGAGCTCAATTATTTTCAGCAACATGAGTTATCGAAATATTTCTGCAGCCAGATTTTGCTGACTGGTACAAAATTATATCTGGCCCACACTAACCATTTGCACCTAAAATGTGAGTATCTCCAGAAGCAAAAACATAATATTTTGCAGAATATTTCCAGTGCATGATGTAACATATACCTTACCTTTACAAGGCAAATATGAGCAGCCAAGGTTAATTAACTGCAAGTGGAACTTGAAGAAAAATGCTCTACACAAGCAGCGCTCAAATGTGGCTGCACATACAGGAATTACCCAAAGAGCATTGCAAACAGCACTAATGCCTGGGTCCCACTCCCAGAAATTCTGCTGGAAGTTGTCTGGGATGCAGCTTGGGCATGAGGATTTTTTAAAAGCTCTCCAGATGATTCTAATATATAGCTAAGTTTCCAAGCCACTGATCTACATTTGTGTACCTTCAATTTGGCTTATCAAAAAATTTATGTGAGGAAGGAGGAATCTTTACATTTAGATTCTTTAATGACCAGTCAATTGCTTCTGAATTGTGATTATAAATATTTCCCTCTTTACATAACTGTGTTCTAGGAAACCAGAAAGGGATTGAAAATAAGGTGGAGAAAACTGTGACCTTATTAGAGAACCCAACATAACAAGGAAATAAAGGAGAAAGAAGTTTATGTTGCTCTTATGTAAAATGTCTAGAGGTGTGCAGACCTATGGCTGTAGGGTGGCTCCACTGATCATAGGGAATCTCTCTTCCTATATCATGTTCCACTTCTGTCTTTAATAATGCACTGCCTCACGTTTGTCCCAAATAGCTGCTCAAGCTCCAGCCATCACAGCAGGAAAGATGAAATAATAAAGAACATCCTATTTAAAGATACTCCTTAGAAGTGGAATAGGATGCTTTCACTTACATTATTTTAACTCAGTGGTCCTCAACTGGGGTACATTTTGTCCCTTAGCTGATAGTTGACAATGTCTCCAGATATTTTTGGTTGTCGCAACTGGGATGGGGGGTGGGAGGCAGCAGAGACTACTGGCATCCTATGGGAAGAGGCCAGGGATGGTGCTAACATTTTCACAAGGCACAGAACAGCCCCCCACAACTAAGAATTATTCATCCCAAAATGTCAATAGTGGCAATGTTGAGAAATCCTGAAAAGCTTAGTCATGTTAGTCATATGGCCGTAACTAACTGAAAGGAAGACAGGAAATTAAAACCTATATTTTGAGAGGCTGCATGCCTATTTAAAAATTAGAGATTCTATTACTTAAAAGGGTGGAATGGACATGGGGCTGGGGAGGAATGTTTGTGCCGTATTACCCGATACATTCTAACTTTCAACTCTGGCCAAAAATATTTGAGAGCTGAAATTTGTTCACTCATCCATGATCCATCATGCAACCACGATGCAACTTTAAACCTGGCATGGACTGGCCGGTTTTTGAAGCAAAACCAGACATTTGCATGAATAGAAATGCAATTCTAATGAGAGCTTTTTTGGCTTCTCTTCCTAAGAAACTGGGGTTATATTTTAATGAGTTAATCTCATGAATATCCAGGATGAGCCTGCTAGCACTGACTACATCAGTAGTGGGTTACAAAAGGAGTTTCCAAGACAAAATGTGCACGTTGAATTTTCTCTTTCTTCCCACCTCTCCTTGGATAGAAATGTCCCTTGAGATGGAGCAGGGGTACCAAAGATATTCAGATCCTTGGTCTCTTCCAGTACTTACTGTATATGGAGACAACATAAAAGAATAAAGCTGGACCTGTGAGTATATCCAGTCCAACATCATTTGGTGAATGAGAAAAGCAGGCCCCAGAGATTGGGATTCTAGTCCTAGCACGCATTCAAAGTAGACAAGTGATCTTAGGCAAGTTCCTTACCATCTCTCTGCCTCAAATGATCTCTAAAATGAAAGGATTGGAATAGATGATGTTGTAGGTCACTTCAGACTTTCAATTTATTTGTGTCACGAAGCTCTGACTCTAAGAGTTTTAGTCAGAAATATAGAATGAAGAATGGGATAGCTGAGCCCGGAATCTGCCCTCTGAATTTGAGTTCACTGGTGGATTTTGCACTTTTCATTTTGTTGTCAGATTTATACTGACCTCCAGTTAGTATAATGGAAATGTAAATGTCCTGAGAGGCCAGGCTTTCCTTGAAGACCAAGTTTTATTCAACAGAGAATCAGAACATTCTAAAGAGTTTTTCAGTTCTATTTTAGCTACATTCAACTGTAACTCTAAGACAGTAACAATTCAGATAATAAAGTTGTCTGAACTTTGGAAGAAAAATCAATGAAATTCAATCTATGAAGAGATTCTTATTAAAGTCCGTGTCTTTTTTAATGACTTTATACATAATTCAAATAAATTTTTATTTTTTTAATATCAGGGCAAAATATCTGATCTGGGTTTATTATTGGGTTTTTAAAAGATTAAAGAAACATTGGCTGAGCATGGTGGTTCACGCGTGTAATCCCAGCACTTTGGGAGGCCGAGGTGGGTGGATTACTTGAGGTCAGGAGTTCAAAACCAGCCTGGCCAACACAGTGAAACTCCATCTCTACTAAAAATACCAAAATTAGCTGAGCGTGGTGGTAGGTGCCTGTAACCCCAGGCTGAGGCAGGAGAATCACTTGAAACCGAGAGGTGGAGGCTGTAGTGAACCGATATTGTGCCAATGCACTCCAACCTAGGTGACAGAGCAAGACTGTCTCAAAAAAAAAAAAAATTCATATAAACAATGAAACAGAATTGAAAATAGCATAGAAGCTTATCATTAAGTCTTCCTGAGATGGAGAAAGTTTCCTATAGTTAACTTCTTTCATCTGATTAACACACTTATGTACAGCAAGCTTCAGCCACTATGCAGAATGTTTTCATAAAATGCTTTTCTTTAGAAAGTTATGGAGAAAATTTAGTTTTCTGGAATATTTTTTTCACGGTCTTGATATCTTGTGAATGTTAGCTGTACATACAGCCATACTGGGGTAATGACAACATCCTACAGTCTGCTTTCTTTCCTAAATGTACACAGCTTCTTTCAAAGAGATCAGAGAGATGATTCCCACTGCAGCAAAAACAGACTGTTCGCTCCAGCAATTAACACTGCCCAACACCAGTCAAACGTGACAATGTGCAGATGTGGATAGAGTAGCCCCTTGTAATTTCTATACCTGTCATTACTTCCCAAAACTGGCCTATATGTTCTGAGAAAAAGCCACAGGATTAATATTTAATCTTCAAAAAAAAAAAAACCCAAAAACCATAATATGATATCCTACAGTTTACATCTATTGGGCATGATTTCCAACAGAGAACGCCAAACAACACTGGCCTTAATTGCATCAGAATCTCAATATACATGTAATATTTTCAATCATCTCATGTTTTAATTCTTGAAATCCTAATCTATTTTTTTTTTTTTTGAGACGGAGTCTTGCTCTGTAGCCCGGGCTGGAGTGCAGTGGCCAGATCTCAGCTCACTGCAAGCTCCGCCTCCCGGGTTTACGCCATTCTCCTGCCTCAGCCTCCCGTGTAGCTGGGACTACAGGCGCCCGCCACCTCGCCCGGCTAGTTTTTTGTATTTTTAGTAGAGACGGGGTTTCACAGTGTTAGCCAGGATGGTCTCGATCTCCTGACCTCGTGATCCGCCCGTCTCGGCCTCCCAAAGTGCTGGGATTACAGGCTTGAGCCACCGCGCCCGGCCTCTATTTGGTTTCTTATCTCCTAGGGTTTAGCCTCTAAAACTAGTTGACAAAAATTATAATGAACAGAAATAATTTTTAACAGGTTGATAAAAATAGGCCTTAATTCAAATCAGAGAGTTTTGGAAAAGTCAATAAATTTTTAACGTGCTCTCAGTATATCCAAATATTTTGAAAAGTGAGTTCTTTGGAAGTTGCCATAGCAGCAGGTATTTGAGACTAGAAATATCTTTGATATTGTATGTTATGTTGGTGTCGAAATTGTCTTATTATAGAAAATGTCACAAATTTTCCATTCAGCATTACTGGTAACAGTCACGGCAGGTAAGAAAAATCTGAGGAAAGTACCAGGGAAGGCAATTGCTAATATTTCCTTGTTTAACTTAGCCTTTCTAGGCAATTTAAGAAAGAATGAAATACATTACCTGGTGCCTATTTCATTCATTCAGTGTAACTCTATTTTTTTTAATGATGATATTCAGCACATATCAATAACTAGGTATATTTATCTGCCAAAGACACACATTATGTTTCACATAATACTTTCAATTTTACTAGGCTAGTTTTGTAAACAGAAGATGATTACTTATTCAACAAAGATCGGACAAAGTAAAATAGCAGAAATGTTAGATGTTACCTCTGTGGTGACATCTAGGGATTCCCCTTCAGGGTTGATTAACTTTACATAGGAATCTAAAATAATTATGACTACACATGCTGAAGAATGAAATGTTCCCATCAGGCAATGATTACCACCAGCATCAAGACAGAATTTCAGCAGGCAATCAGAAATCACCAATTATGCAGAGTATCTGCAAGAGATAATGTTGTTGGTGCATAAAAAAGCAGAAATGAATAACTGGAAAAGATTTGTAAAGGGAGCAGATGGACTCATTTTGGCTCCTGACAGTTGACTTATGCATACTGTGTGCACCTGACCCATGGTAATAGCTAACTACCCGCACTCATTTGCAAAATGCTCTTCAACCACAATGATAGAAAACAAAGCAGAACAATTCTTGTTCAAACAGAATCTATTTCTTCTATACTTTGTCTACCCAAGTCCCTGACTTTTCCCAAAAGCATGAATTTCTAATTTACATTTCAATGTTGCATGTAACAATTACTTTATGTGTTTGCCAGCATGTTTTTGAGATGTTTGTTATCCCACCACAACAGGAGCCACCACTATCTAAGATTTTTCTTGCTGGTTATTCTCTCTCTCTCTCTCTCTCTTTTTTTTTTTTTTTTTTTTTTTTTGAGATGGAGTCTGGCTCTGTCATCCAAGCTGGAGTGCAGTGGCATGATCTCAGCACATTGCAACCTCTGCCACCCGGGTTCAAACAATTCTCCTGCCTCAGCCTCTGGAGTTCCAGAGTAGCTGGGATTACAGGCACCTGCCACTGTGCCCAGCAATTTTTTTTTTTGTGTGTGTATGTATATATATGTGTATATATATATATATATATATATATATATATATATATATATATTTTTTTTTTTTTAGTAGAGAGGGGTTTCACCATCTTGGCCAGGCTGGTCTTGAACTCCTAACCTCGTGACCCACCCACCTCAGCCTCCCAAAGTGCTGGGATTACAGGCGTGAGCCACTGTGCCCGACCTGGTTATTTTTACTGAACCTTTACAGCTTTCTGCCATCAAAGATCGATTCAAGTTTGCAGATTTGGGAGAAGTTTCCATAACACAGAAACAAGAAGGGACTTTAGTTTTTACATAGTTCACGTTTCCACCTTTGAGATGTGAGATAAACTACATAGAATCAAACATCTTGTCAACAACTAATTAGTGGCAAGGCCAAAACCAGAATACAGGTGTCCCTAAAACATAGAAGCATAAACCACAATAATTTATTTCTCATAGTGTTGTGAGGTGATTGGGTAACTTTTCTGCTGCTTTCACTTGGGCTTATCTGCATGGTTGCATTTAGCTAGAATGTCATCCTGGCCAGAAGGAACAAGATGGCTTCACTCGTCTTGCTGGCTGGGGCACTTACGCTCTCTTTTCAATGGGTTCTCGTCCTCAGAGGGACTGGGCCAGTTCCTTTACATGGCAGTCTCAGTCAGTGTTGCAAGAGAGCAAAAGCAAAAGTTGTAAGAACCCTTAAAACCTGGGCCAGAACTGGCACTGCCACTCTTGTCCCATTCTGTTGGTGAAAGCTGGCCATACAGACAGATCAGACAAGAGAAGGAGAAATGGATTTCACTTCTTGATGGGAGGAATAGCCAAGAAACATTGCAAAGGAGCATGGAAGACATCTCCGTAGGATCTTCGTCAATCTACATTCGGTCAGCAATCTCAAGGAGGGAGGACTACATTTCTATGTCAGCCCAGCCTCTTCATCATTTGACTCATTGTTGCTTTTGCAGCAAATGGGTTCAACCTAGTTTTTCTGCAAACACTTGGCCAACAGCCAATTTGTAGGCAAATTTACCTGATTTGGGTTGTTTGGCTTTATATAACAGTGAAAACTTTTAAACCATCTAGTAAAAATAACTAGGTTCTCTTTTAAAATTAACTTGATTTGTAACCTAATACATTTTACAAAGTAATAAAACCTTGAGAAAGCCTTTTTCTGCTCTAAGTCGAATCCTTAAAGTTTGATTAGTTTCCAAGTGAAAGCTGTCGAATTGAGCAAAAGGCCTGTGCTCACAGTTTATGAGAGATGTCATTTGGTAACCTGAAGGTGGCAGATGCAAAGGCCAAAAGTGGAGGAGGGTAGTGGGGCCAGGGTCGGGGGCCCCCAGCTGCTTTTTTGATGGGCTCTTTGTCAAAGTCTCTCCTCTAAGGAACGTGACTCCATGCAAGTGGCTGTAGGTCTCAGAATAAATATTTCATTAGTCATGATGGTTTTGAAAACTTAAAGCTGTGAAGGACACATTGGAATCTCTGTGATTTATGATAAAGCTGAAGGAAATTTGATCATTCCAGTCCTGCCATATGTAGCTGTGAGAAATGTGCAAATGAATTGAACTAGCAAACCCCACAGATTTTGTTTCTTGATTAAAAAAAAAAAGTCTTAAGTCAGATCAGCTAACAGTCAATTTGAAACAGGGACTTAGCAAGGCAGCTGTTTTAGATGAAATTCTTTTCAGATGCTTCTTTCTCCCTTCCCCCTTCCATATTTTTCTGGCAAGGACTCAGAGCAGCTTATCTTCCAAAATTATTTTAGTGCTGCCTATCAGTGATTAAAAAAAATAAAAGCCTGGCATAGTTCTGTAGGTGCATATGTTACTCCTCTATCAGTTTGCTCTTTGAGGGTGGGTGTTTTACACATCCTAGTATGTCCACCAATCTTATTCTCTGCACATAATAATTCTTTATATGGTACATGTAAGGCATTTAGCACAGAAGCTCAATAAAATGTACAAATGTGCTTTTGAGTATACTATTAAATTTAATTATCATAAGTATCTAGAGAGAAAGAGAAGTTAAGTGACTTGCCAAACTATACAGGAGTTAGATGGCTAAATCAATTTGAACCCAGGGCTCCTGACTTGTATCTGAGTTCTTTTTCTGTTACAACATGTTTGACATTTCATAATAGGTGCTCAGTAAATATTTATGCAATGAATGAATCCTCATTGTGATTGTCTTTGTTACCAGGCAATGCAGCTTAGTCAACAGAGCATATTTTAGAATCTAAAATTTAGATCAGCACGTCAGTTCTAAAACACAGTGATTCTTTGACTCCTGTCTTCAGCGACCCATGAACAGACCAGACTGGCCAAAAAGGAAGGAAGTGATTCATCAGGTCATTTGGACAAGGACTTCATTTCCCAATATGACGAGTCTTTCAGCACTTGCCCACAGCGATAGGAGCTTGGAGGGAATCAGACTCAGTGAGCTGAATTTTCTTTTCTCTGTGGCATAGGTTCACATTCCTTTATCCAAAACTCTTAGGTGAAAATTCAAAATATTTTAGATTTTAGAAAGGAAATACAGTGTATATTCTAAATATTCTGCATATACAGGCCTGAGGGTACACCACACAATAAATACATTAAAATTTATACAGTGAAATAAATATTCTTAGTAGAATAAAGATTAAGGCAGATTTTGCCACTCAAAGAGCTTTGGAGCCAAAATTGCAAAAACATTTACAGTTTCAGAATTTTCAATTTTGGAATTGTGTATAAGAGATTGTAGACTTGAATTCTGGTGATAAGACAAGTCTCATAGAAATATAGGAAAAACTTTCTCTTGAGTGACATTTAAACATTTGAAAAACAAACAAACAGACACACCACTCCTCTTCTCTGTCTGTGCCAATAAAAGAAAAAAGGCAAGAATTCTTTTCTAGATGGAAGATGTATCTGTATAATGTGCATTTCTCCACTGTCTCAATTTAAATATCCTTCCTTTATAGAGAAAAGCAGTCATGTTGCACCTTTTTAATGCCCATTTGAGTAAGTCCTGTAAGTTGCAAGTTCCAGAGAAATCCACATTTCATTTTTATTGTATGTGAACCAGATATCTTACCTGACACGTGTCAAGTGTATAAACACAATCTTCAGTTAAGTTTTTCGTTGTCTCTGTGCTTGTTCAGTAACCAAGGGCCTAATAAATGTTACTGATTTTTTTGGCCCAGTGCTGTCAGATTCCCTTAAGTCAGGCCCAATGCAGAAAAAGATCAATGTAGAATCAGTACAAATGCTGTAGGTCGAAGCATCCATCAGTTCAACCAGAAAGAAGGGAGTGGGGTGGGATGCTGTAAAATCATTACTCTTCACAAATCCTGCCTTTTGAAATCAGAATCCAAATTTCCTCCATGTCGTTTTCAAAGTTCAAAGAGAGTTATTTTCTTAAATCGCATTTTATTCTTTTTAGGAACATCTGTCCCGCTGGTTTCATCTTGCGTGTAAATGAGCTACGATAACAACAATTTCTGTCATCTTTGTCACTGATCTGGAATGAAAGTTACCAGACAGCCTCTTGAGAAATGTGGTAGAGATAATTGTGAGCCCTGCAAAAATGTGAGTCCTACGTTGCATTTGTTAACCAAAAATCCTACAAAATTGATATTTTCCTAATATCATCTCTAATAACCAAAATGTCTCTGCATAAATCACATATATAAGGAAGGCACTTACAGTTTCTAAAGTAATAACATTAATAAGAAATCAACTTTAGATAAAGAATAAAATAGCTATTTATGTGGCAAGGTATCTGAGATCTCAGATTATTAAAGTTAGCAAAATAAGATTAAGTCATCCAGGAAAAAGAAGAAAGAATCTACCAGTGTGTTAGTCTGTTCTTACGCTGCTATAAATAACTGCCCAAGACTGGGTAATTTGTAAAGAAAAAAGTTGTCTAATTATCTCAGTTGCACATGGCTGTGGAGGCGTCAAGAAGCTTATAGCAGCAGACACCTCTTCACAGGGTGGCAGGAGAGAGAATGAACGCCCAGCCGAGGGGGAAGCCCCTTAGAAAACCATCAGCTCTCGTGAGAACTCACTCACTATCACGAGAACAGTATGGGGGAACCACCCCCGTGATTCAATTATCTCTACCTGGTCCCCCCCTTGACACTTGGGGATTATTACAATTCAAGGTGAGATCTGGGTGGGGACACAGACCCAAACCATATCAACCAGCTATCTATTATATTTCTAGTTTGAACTTCCTAATTCTTCTTTCAACTTTTGTGCTTCTCTCTGATGAGCAGCTAAAGTGATTGTTTACTATGAGAAGTTAGAGCATATTAATCCTCTACATAAAACTGTTTAGTGCCTTCCCATTTCACTTTGGAAATATTCAAACTTTTTAGCAAACCCACAAGGCTCTATGAACTGGCCTGGGTCTACCTCTGAAGGTAGGCATGACCTACACCCCTGCTGACCATGCTATCGACATACTGACCTTCCTCCAGCATTTTAAAAGTGTCACTTTCTTTCTTGCAGAGCTTTTACATGTGCTATCTAAAATGCCCTATTCCAACTTGCTGGCCTTCAGGTTTCAAATTAAGTATCATATCTTCAAGGAGTTTTCACCTGGTGATATAGACTTGATTTCAGATACTTACTCATAAAATCTGTGCTTCATAAAATCCGTGCCTATCTTTGAAAGAATCCCCAAATACTTTTCATTATGTGATTATTGTTGTGATTGTGAATTCATTGCCTATTTTCCCACAAGCTTCTGCTTTCTTTTAGGCCTGAAATTGCACCTGTTTACTCTTTACTCCATTCCCAGTGCCTGGAAAAGCTCCTTGAACATGCAAAGCATCCATGAATACTTAAATGAAATGTCACTTTTATCATATATATCTTTTCTTATTGAAGAGTCCCTCGCTTGTGATGGGAGTCACTTGCCTTATACCTCCTGAACAGTTTCTCGTAGAGACAGAATAAGCATAGTCACATTTCCTTAGGCAGTTGTTTAAGGCAGAGGTTCACGATTCATGGGTAAAGGCCCAGGTGAGGAGTGAGGGCACCCAATTCTCCAGGCTCTCCCCCCACCACTTCAGCATTTGTCGATTCACTTCAATGTTGATCACACTTCTCATTTGTCAAATGTGATAATAATGCCTCCCCAACTCATAAAATTGTATCAGAAGTAGGCCAGGTGCAGTGGCTCACACCTGTAATCCCAGCACTTTGGGAGGCTGAGGCAGGCAGATCACGAGGTCAGGAGATCGAGACCATCCTGGCTAACACGGTGAAACCCTGTCTCTACTAAAAAAAAAAAAAAGCTGGGCATGGCGGCATGCACCTGTAGTCCCAGCTACTTGGGAGGCTGAGGCAGGAGAATGGCGTGAACCCAGGAGGTGGAGCTTTCAGTGAGCTGAGATTACGCCACTGCACTCCAGCCTGGGCGACAGAGTGAGACTCCGTCTCAAAAAAAAAAAAAAAAAAAAAAAAAAAAAAAAAAAACTATATCAGGAGATGAAGCTGAAGGTTGTGTGAAACATGCTATATAATTTAACTATAATAAATTCTTTTTAACTTCTATTTTATGTTTGAGGGTACATATACAGGTATGTTACATAGATCAACATATGTCGTGGGGGTTTGTTATACAGATTATTTCATCACTCAGGTGTTAAGCCCAGTACCCAATAGTATCTTTTCTGCTGCTCCCCCTCCTCTCACCCTCCCCTCTCAAGTAGATCTCAGTGTCTGTTGTTCCCTTCTTTGTGTTCATGAGTTCTTATCATTTAGCTCCCACTTATAAGTGAGAACATGCAGTATTTGGTTTTGTGTTCTTGCATTAGTTTGCTAAGGATAATAGCCTCCAACTCCATTCATGTTCCAGCAAAAGACATGATCTTGTTCTCTTTTATGGGTGCATAATATTCCATGGTGTATATGTGCCACAATTTTTAATCCAATCTGTCATTGATGGGCATTTAGGTGGATTCCATGTCTTTGCTATCATGCATAGTGCTGCAGTGAACATTCACATGCATGTGTCTTTATGGTAGAACGATTCATATACCTCTGGGCACATATCCAGTAATGGGATTGCTACGTTGAATGGAAATTCTGCTTCTACCTCTTTGAGGAATCACCATACTGTTTTCCACAATGGTTGAACCAATGTACACTCCCACCAACTGTGTGTAAGTATTCCATTTTCTGCACTACCTTGCCAGCATCTGTTATTTTTTGACTTAATAATAGCTATTCCGACTGGTGAGAGATGATATCTCATTGTGGTTTTGGTTTCCTTTTCTCTAATGATCAGTGATATTGAGCTTTATTCATATGCTTGTTGGCTGCATGTATGTCTTCTTTTGAGAAATGTCTGTTCATGTCCCTTGCCCACTTTCCAATGGGGTTTTCTCATGCTCCCACATACTTCTCTAATCTAAACCAAGCTGGACCAAAGGGAAAGAGATGTAGTTTTCCAAATACATCTCCAAATGATAAGAGTATTATAATAAATATATAATAGAGATTCCTTGAGTTATATGTTAGCTTTCTAGAAAACAGAAGACAATATTGATCTGAAATGCCTGGATCTGAAGAGTACAAGTTCTTATTAGAAGAGGAAAATAGTTGCACCTGAGTAGTTATGTAGGCAAAGTAGTCTGTACCAAATATATTACTATACACCTCATTAAGTAACTGCTAGCAAGCTAGTGCTAACCCACAAAAGTAGATGAAGACACTAAAAAATAATATTGGGGATTTAATCTGGAAGTAGACTGGATACACTTGCAGATTCAACAAAAATCTCAAACTAAAGTAAGAGTATCCATGATTTTAAGGAAATAGAAAAGAAGGGGATGAAAACAATTGTTAATTCTTTGCCCTTTAAAGACCTGATGTATTTATCTTGGAGTCAGAGGGAGGGCAGGATGCACATTATTTCTGATTGAACATTTTTCATCACTGCCTACTTGACCATGGTTCAGTGCTAGTGTGTGTGTGTGTGTGTGTGTGTGTGTGTGTGTGTGTGTGTGTTAAGAGGAGTGATATGGTACTTCAAATAATCTTGCAGCCAGCAGCAGCTGTTTCTGATTTCTTTTAATAATCCATGAGAAAAATATTGAGTGTATAGTAATGCAAACAGCCAAACAATGAAATAAAAATAGGCAGAAGCAATCATTTGCTCTAAGTCTTTTCATTTTATTTGAATATACTAAGTAGGTTGAGATGTTGAAGTAACTGCCACTGTTTATGAAACAGCACATTTGTGGCACCAGTCTTTAATGTGTCGTACATGTTTGTTTAAATCCATTCTTGGGTTGAAGCATTTGAAGTCAATGTAGCTACTCTTGTTATAAAGGAGATCTTTCTGCTTCACTAATTTGTCCTTACTATTTTTATTTTTATGCTATCCGCTAATTGTTTCATTGTGTAACTCACCTAGACCTTAAGCAACCACATCAGATAAAGAGTGCATAGATGAGTTAGTACACATTAGCTTAATATCTGGTACCGGAATTCATTTTACACTGGGAATTGTCTTTTGTCAGGAAAAACTTTTATCAGGTGCCACCCACTCCTCTGTTTACTATACTCTGGAGACCCTGGTCTTCTTCCAGTTTCTTGAACAGGCTACTTTCTTTCTTGCCCCAGGGCCTTTGCATGTGCTATAAATGGGGGCTAGAAGGTGAGACTATGGGGACAGGAGTTAGCACGGAAAAAAGGAAATGGAAGTGATAGATACAACATTTTAAATTAAAAATATGTGGAGAATTGTGCACTTAAGATTCAAGTATTTCATTCTGTTACTAATTTCCTGGGCTGCTGTAACAAATTACCACCAACTAGAAGACTTAAAACAATAGAAAGTCACTCTCTCACAGTTCTGGAAGCCAGAGGTCTGAAACCATGGGGTCAGCATAACCCTACTCTGTTTGAAGGCTCTAGGGGAGGTTCTGTACTGTGCTTCTTCCAGCTTCTGGTGGTTCTGGGTGTTTCCTGGCTTGTGGCCCACAGAAGTCTAGTCTGTTCTATGGTCATCTTGCCTTCTCCTCGTTTGTTTCTTTTTTAAAAGGACACTTGTCATTGCATTTAGGGGCCATCTGGATATATGGGGTAATCTCATCTCAAAATCTTTAGCTTAATCACATCTGTAAAGACACTTGTTCCAAATAAGGTAACATATACAAATCTGAGGGATTAGAATGTGATAATTTTGAATGGTCATTATTTCATTAACTTCTTCAAATTTACTTGCAAAGTATTGAGCTAAGTTGCATCTTCAGTTTATTTCAATATGCTTTTGGGAACTTCTCATATTGTAATTTTTGGTTTAAGTAGTTTTAAGTTGTCTTTTTTTCATAATTAGGTTAGCTAATGGATTGAAATTTTATGGACTTTTCAAGAAAATAACTCAGAAATTTGATTATAAATTTTGTAATTGTGTTATCTCATTACTTTAATGTATATTTTTATATTTATCTCATTAATTATTTCTACTTTTATAAGATTTGTTGTGGGTTTTTCCCCTAACTTTTTAATCTGAATGTTTAACTCATCTATTTGTATTCTTTCTTGTTTATTGATGTAAGACTTTCATGTTAGGTATTTTCTTCCAAGAACCTCTCCAACCAAATCCATCCTGCGAATATGTATTTGAATCTTTGACCCAAGAGTATTTTTTCAAAAGATTCTTCTAATTTAGAGGTAGCATGGTATTTTTGTTTATTTTTTAATTTCTACTACATTAATTTTAGTGTAATACATAGGTCTGAGATTGTTACCTTTATTATTATTTATTTTTAGGATTTGACAAGTTTTCTTTGTGGCCAAGATTTGTGATTGTTCCATGGGTACCTGAAAACATGTTCTGCTTTCAGAGTAGAAAATCAAGTAGAAGAGTCTTATTAATTATGTTATTTAGGTCCCCTATATTCCTTATTTTTAAAACTTGATCAAACATAAAATGATAGTGATATGGTTTATATCTGTGTGTCCACCCAAATATCATGTAAATTTGTAATCCTCAGTGTTGGAGGTGGGGCCTGGTGGGAGGTGGTTGGATTCATGGGGTGGATCCTTCATGAATAGTTTAGCATCATCCTCTTAGTGCTGATAGTGAGTGAATGAGTTATCGAGTTATCACAAGATCTGGTTGTTTAAAAGTGAGTAGCATCTCCCCCCACCTCTTTCTTCTGCTTCCACCATGTGAGACGTGCCTGCTCCTGCTCTGCCTTCCACCAAAGTTTCTTCTGCTTTGTTTCCTGACGCCTCCCCAGAAGCAGAAGCCACTGTCTTTCCTATACAGGCTGTGCAACCGTGAGCCAATTAGACCTCTTTTCATCATAAATTACCCAGTCTCTGGTATTTCTTTATAGCAATATGAGAAGGAATTAATACAGAAAATTCATACTGAGGAGTGGAGTATTGCTATAAAAATACCTGAAAATGAAGCAGCTGTGTAACTGGGTAATGGGTAGAGTTGGGAAAAGTGTGAAGAGTTCAGATGAAGACAAGGAGATGAGGGAAAGTTTGGAACTTCTTAGAGACTTGTTGAATGGTTGTGACCAAGGTGCTGACAGTGATATGGACAATGAAGTTCAGGATGAGGAAGTCTCAGATGGAAATGAGAAACTTATTGGGAACTGGAGTTAAGGTCACTTTTGCTATGCTTTAGCAAAGAGCCTAGCTGTATTGTGTCCCTGCTCTAGGGATCTGTGGAACTTTTGAGAGGAATGATTTAGGGTATCTGTAAAAGAAATTTCTAAGCATCAAAGCATTCAAGATATGGCCTGGCTGTCTCTAACAACCTATGTTCATATGCGTGAGCAAATAAATAACCTAAAACTGGAACTTGTATTTAAAAGGGAAGCAGAGCTTTTAAAGTTTGGAAAATGAGCGGTCTGGCCATGCCATAGAAAAGAAAAGCCCATTTTCAGTTGAGGAATTCAAGCAGGCTGCAGAAATTTGCATAAGTAAAAAGAAGAAGCTAACTGCTAATAGCCAAGAAAATGGGGAAAAGGCCTCAAAGGCATTTCAGAGACCTTCGTGGCAGCCCCTTCCATCACAGGCTCAGAGACCTAGGAGAGAAGAATGATTTTATGGACCAAGTCCAGACCTTGCCTCCCTGTGCAGCCTCAGGACACTGCTCCCTGCATCCTAGCCACTTCAGCCATGGCCCAAAGGGGCCCAGATATAGTTTGGGCCACTGCTTCACAGGGTGCAATCCATAAGCCTTGGTGGCTTCCATGTGGTGTTAAGCCTGTGGGTGCATAGAGTGTAAGAGTTGAGGCTTGGAAGCCTTCATCTAGATTTCAGAAGTTGTATGGAAAAGCCTAGATGTCCATGCAGAAGTCTGTTGCATGGGTGGAGCCCTCATGGAGAACCCCTACTAGGAAAGTGCCTAGTGGAACTGTGAGAAGAGGGCCACCATCTCCAGACCCCAGAATGGTAGAACAACTGGCAGTTTGCACCCTGTGTCTGAAAAAGTTGCAGGCACACAATGCCAGCCCTTGAGAGCACCTGTGGGGGCTGAACCCTGCAAAGCCACAGTGACAGAGCTGCCCAAAGCCTTGGGAGCCTACCCTTGCACCAGAGTGCCCTGGATGTGGGACATGAAGCTGAAGGAGATTATTTTGGAGCTTTAAGATTTAATGACTGCCCTGCTGGGTTTAGGACTTGCATGGGGCCTGCAGCACCTTTCTTTTGGTCAATTTCTCCCTTTTGAAACAGAAGTATTTACCCATTGCTTATACCTCCATTGCATCTTGGGAGTAACGTATTTTTGATTTTACAGGCTCATAGGCAGAAGGGACTAGCCTTGTCTCAGATGAGCCTTTAAACTGTGGACTTGTGAATTTGTGGTGGAATGAGTTAAGACTTTCGGGGACTGTTGGGAAGGCATGATTGAATTTTGCAATCAGGGAAGGATATGAAATTTGGGAGGGGCCAGGGTCAGAATGATGTGGTTTGGATCTGTGTCCCTGCCCAAATGTCATGTCAAATTGTAATCCTCAGTGTTGGAGGTGGGGCCTAGTAGAAGGTGATTGGATTCATGGAGTGGATTCTTTGTGAATGGTTTAGCATCATCCCTTGGTGGTGTTCTTGTGATAGTGAGTTATTGAGTTATCACAAGATCTGGTTGTTCAAAAGTAGGTAGCACCTCCCTCCTCTCTCTCTCGTCCTCCTGCTCCCATCATGTGAGGTGTGCCTGCTCCTACTTTGCCTTCCATCATGAGTAAAAGCTCCCTAAGGCCTCCCCAGGAGCAAAAGCCACTATTTTTCCTCTTAAACCTATGGATATGAGCCAATTAAACCTCCTTTCTTTATAAATTACCCAGTCCCTGGTATTTCTTTATGGCAATGTGAGAACAGGCTAATACAGATAGTGAGAGTCTCTTTCTCGTAGTATGATTCTTCTTTTTCCTTTATGTTTCTTGTGCTATTGACTTTATGACTATTAATACTACATTATTTGGTATATGGCTATCCCTAATTACTGAACACCATTGTAAATTTCATTCTTTACCAATCTAAGTTGACCATAACTGTATCATCAAATGCCTTTTTTCTCCCTATTTACTTTTTCTGTTTTTTGTTGTTGTTGTTGTTGTTTGTTTGTTTGTTTTTGAGACGGAGTCTCGCTCTGTCACCCAGGCTGGAATGCAGTGGCACCATCTCGGCTCACTACAGGCTCCGCCTCCTGGGTTCACACCATTCTCTTGCCTCAGCCTCCCAAGTAGCTGGGACTACAGGCACCCACCACTATGCTCGGCTAAGTTTTGTATTTTTAGTAGAGATGGGGTCTCACTGTGTTGGCCAGGATGGTCTCGATCTCCTGACCTTGTGATCCACCCACCTCGGCCTCCCAAAGTGCTGGGGTTATAGGCATGAGCCACCGCACCTGGCCCCTATTTACTTTTTCTAATACTAAGGTTGTAACCTCTGCTTTCCTAATTGTTTGCTTGCATTTTCCTCACATGCATTTTCCCATATTTTAATTTACAACTTTTCTTAGTTATTTTTGTTTTGTTTTAAGTATCTGTATCTGTTGTATAAAGCCTACAATTAAATTTAGCTTTATAATTTCCAAAAATATCTTTTTTGGGGATTTTGAATAGGCAAATTCGTCCATTAATACATTTATTAATGTGAAAATAATGTTTGATCTTAGAAGTATATAATATTTCACACCACCTTCATCTCAGTTTTTATTCTTACTTTATATGATTTTCTGTAAGATTTGTATTTGCTTTGCTTTGTGGCTATATGACTTAAAAGGTTTTCATATTTGTTCTGTATGATTGCCATTACACAATGTCCTTAATCCTCTATTTCTTTTGAAGGACTCTTAATTCCTTACTATGAGCAATGACAAAATACATATTGTTATATTTCTCATTCCTTTCCCTGGCATCATCCAGTTTTTGGATGATTATGTGTTTTGTCCTAATATTTGTCTTCCTGTCTTTATGCTTCATCTTTTGTGACTTAACTGTACAGACTAAAATAACGTTGTAGCTCCACCCCTCATGGGTTGAGAGTTGCCCCTGGTAGCTTAGCTTTCACTGCAAAGCTCCCCTGCACTCACTTTCTGAGCTGAGTAGGTTGCCCTGACTTTGATGAAAGCCCTGCAGCAGAAGAGCCAAAAGCCTACATGGAACTGTCCACACAACTGCACAGGATTCAGAATGGGTCCAGGGATGTAATGTGAGCACCAAAAGCATCTGTTCCAGTATCCACAGAAGAGTGAGTGTCAATTCATGCAACATCAGTTGGACATTGATATCATGCGTGAGCCTCAGGTTGCATCACCTCTGTGATACCAGCAAGTGTGGGAAAGGCCGTGAAAAAGCCTGTTCAGTTCACACAGTCTATCTTTTGGGCTTATCTTCTCTTTTGTGTTCTGAGGAACAGCTACCGTTCTTGCTGTTCTTGTTCCCATGAGAACAAACACAGGTCATGTGGCTTATGAAGGTACACACTAGTTAGGGCCTGATCAGGCTTCTGTTGGAGACAGACACTAAAACTAGATGGCAGTCAATAAAAATACAGCTCAAAAGTATTACAACTATAGTTGCCAAAGTAGCTGGTCAATAACAGCCTTCATAAATCAGGCTGTTAAAAATGGATTTCTCTGTGTCTCTTCCTGGCCTAAAATACACGAGATAAAACAGATCAATGTATTAAATTGCTTAGATATATCTGTTTTTCTAAATTCCAGTTACTAAGTGTGTACACTTTTGGGCGTCACATCTGGATTAAAATCTTGCCTTTGCCACATACTGACCATGCGAACTTGGGCACGTTACTGAACCTTTCTGGGACTCAGTTCCTTCATCTGTTAAAATGAGGTAATAATAGTACTTACTTCATAGTGTTGATAAGTAGATTTTTAAAAATGATATATGTAAAGTGTTTTAAACAGTGCCTGTTCCATAGTAAACACTGTACAACTGTTATCTCTAATCATATTATTGTTGTTAGTATACTCCCACTGTTAGGTGAAGCCTCCTTTCTTGTGTGTGTCTATAATGCCTTCATAAAACTGATCTTACAGCCAGGTGCGGTGGCTCACGCCTGTAATCCCAGCACTTTGGGAGGCTGAGGCGGGCAGATCACGAGGTCAAGAGGTAGAGACTATCCTGGCCAACATGGTGAAACCCCATCTCGACTAAAAATACAAAAATTAGCTAGGCGTGGTGGCACGCACCTGTAGTCCCAGCTACTCGGGAGGCTGAGGCAGGGGAAGCACTTGAACCCAGGAGGCAGAGGTTGCAGTGAGCCGAGATTGTGCCACTGCACTCCAGCCTGGTGACAGAGCAAGACTGTCTTAAAAACAAAAAACAAAAAACTTATCTTACTTACAGTTACTTATGCAGTGCGCATCCTACCTACTAGACTGCATGCTGTGAAAACAGGGATCCTGTTTATCTACTCCACAGTTTTTTCTAGCTCCTGGTAATTAGTGTGGAACATGGTATGGTTCAATAAATACTTTGTTGCATAAAAGGGTGAATTACTCAGTGAATCATTCAATCAATCCTGCTCATTTAGCTCCCTTATGTGCCAATTTTCTGAAGTAAAGCATATATTTTGAACTCTCTCACTCATTATAGAGAAGCACTATTTGATATAAGCTTTGAACATACCTCTTAAAACTATATTTATATTTCCCCTTCAGTGATAAAATACAGATCAGACTGATAGATCAACTTAACCCATAACTCTTCTCCCTAACCACCATACACAGATTGACTTCAATTACTCAGATACATGATATTTTTTCTCAGTGGATTATACAGACCCTATGGTGTGACCATTCAGGCATTATCTTGAAAAAATTCTCAGTCCTGACCCTACTGCATCCTATTTCTGTTACCCTGGAAAATAGTCATTAATACCTCTGCTGCCATACGGGATAAAAACAGTTAATTTCTAAATTGTCTGATGTAGGTAGTTACCTTTTTGGCTGTCTTTCACTCTTTTTAAATTGTATGCCCCCAAAGCTAGAATTGATAAGCTTCAAAGTGAATGGGGAGAAACTGACCCCAAAATTTCTGATTTCCAAGCAGTCAGAGGTGGTTCAAGAGTGTTAGGACCTGGATGGGGGAGCTAAATGAACAGGATTGATTGACTGATTCGTGATTATTCATTGATTTATGCAACAAAGTATTTATCGAACCGGCTTCAGATGAGATAAAATTGTCCTTTGTCAGGGGCCTGAGATTTCTTCCAACATGGAAACACTGCATTCCACTGACACATTAGGAACACTCATTGGCTGGGCGTGCCTGATACAAAGCTATGAAGAGGAGCAAAAATGGAAGGGAACTAATATTAATTAACCCCCAGTTGTGTCAGATGCATCATCCTATTTAATCCTCACTGCTATGAATCCTATAATTAAACCTCTTTTCGATGGGAAGAAACCAAGATTCAGAGAGTTGATGCTACTTGCTTAGGGTCCAGATAGAAAGAAACAACTGATCGTTGATTATTTGACAATGCTGATAACTAACATTGGCTCACCCAGTGTCTCAACTGCCTAATTAAGTGGGTCCAGGGATGTGATGTGAGCACCAAAAGCATCTCCCCACTCCCATCTTCCCCTCAACTGTATGAGATCTCACATCGCAGGGAACACCTCTTTTGCTGTGTCTATTGCTTCTTAAACCCTACCCACCTCCAGTCATTGGTCTTTCTGTCAAACAACCCCTGTTTACATGGAGTTTCCCTATCTTTGTCCCACTCTGGGGCCTGCTCAGGTAGAAAGTGATTTACAGAAAGTAATTAACAGCATGTTTTGTGTTTGCATTTTATTTGGTTCTTAGATTTCAGTATATACAATCTATTATTTTCTTGACTTGATTACTTTCTTCCTGAGTTCTTCAAATTCTATTTTTACTTCTCCATCTCCCTCGCTGACTCCTGCCCCCAAGGACCTGCCCTTGTTCTCTTTTGTGAGCTACACAATGTTCTCTTCTTAACTAAAGTCACACCTTTATAACTTCCAGTGTCATTTCTACTCAGATGAATCACATATCTATTTCGGACCTCTCTTTTGAGCCCAAGATTTGCATTTCCAACACCCAGTTGGACATCCAAGAGATGTTTGCTCAGGTTTGGACATGTTGATTCTGATGCAGGCCTAATGTCTATGGGAAGACTCACATTCATGTCTGTATTTATTTGTTAATCTATAAATGGATGCCAAGCTAATGCTTCAAAATCAACAAGCCCAGACTTCTCCTTGCTCCCTGCTTTGATAAATGTTATCACTTAGCCACTCAAACTTAAAACCTAGTTACCTTTGTCTTGCTGTCTTTCATAAACACCCACATGAGTTGGGCCACCAGATTTTGTGGACTTTACTCAATCCTTATATGCTCGCTTTTTATTGATCTTTCATTAGGATCCTAGTCAATCTTTTCACTTTTTGCTTGACCACTTTCTATATTCTCCCAACTAATCTTCATCCCTGCACATCTTTCTCTGAAAGTTCATTGACACTGACACTAGAGTTATTCTTCAAAATCACAGACCTTATCTTGTTTCTCATTTATCCAAAATGCTCTAATTTAACTCCCTTGCCTCCAGAATATCAATACAAATCCATAGTGGGCATTTTAGGCCCCATTTAGAGCCAGACCAGACTAATTCAGCATGCACTGAAGGCTCTGACTTTCCCTCTATGCCTGTGCTCATGCCACACTATTTTGCTTAGAAAGGCCTTCCTTCCTACTCTGTCACACTCAGCCCAAATTCAACTTTGTCTTTCAATATCCCAATTCTCTCTGATATGGTTTGGCTCTGTGTCCCCACACAAATCTCATCATGAACTGTAGCTCCCATAATTCCCATGTGTTGTTGGAGGGACCCAGTGGAAGATAAGCAAATCATGGGGTGCTTTTACTCATACAGTTGTCATGGCAGTGAGTAAGTCTCACGAGATCTGATGGTTTAATAAGAGGTTTCCCTTTTCACTTGGCTCTCATTCTTTCTTGTCTGCCACCATGTAAGATGTGCCTTTCGCCTTCCACCATGATGGTGAGGCCTCCCCAGCCACATGGAACTGTGAGTCCACTGAGCCTCTTTTTCTCTGTAAATTACCCAGTCTCGGGTATGTCTTTATCAGCAGTGTGAAGATAGACAAATACACTCTCCCAGTCAGAGTTTATTGCCCCTTCATCTATTTTCCTATTGCTTAATTGAAATAATATCAACATCTATTTTTGAGACAGGGTTTCTTTTTTCTTTTTTTTTTTTTTTTTCACTCTTGTTGCCCAGACTGGAGTGCAGTGCCATAATCTCGGCTCACTGCAAACTTCGCCTCCCGGGTTCAAGTGATTCTCCTGCCTCAGCCTCCCAAGTAGCTGGGATTATAGGCGCATGCTACCACACCCAGCTAATTTTGTAGTTTTAGTAGAGACAGAGTTTCTCCATGTTGGTCAGGCGGGTCTCGAACTCCTGACCTCAGGTCATCCACCCACCTTGGCTTCCCAAAGTGCTGGGATTACAGGCATAAGCCACCGCGCCTGGCCCAACATCTATCTTTCTATGTTTGTTTAAGTTTTTTGAGCAGAGAGAACTTTTCATAATCATTTCTGTAATTATGCTACCCCAAGTAATTCAATACAAGTTGAAATTAACTTCCAAATATCTTACCTCTTAGATTAGAAATCTATCAATAGAATATTTATATTGAATAATCTTATATTTAAATCATATTATGTCACTAACATTTTTACTTAGAGACCATGAATTGTAAGCACCATTTTAAAGACAGGAAAATAAAATACAAGGGAGATATTTGGCAGAGATCAGCCAATGAAATTGTGAAAGATTTTAGAGAAGAATTTGGTATTCTTCATCTTTAGTGCTATTTTTGAGACAGGCTAAGAGAGAAGCACTAGCCAAATGTTAATTTTAAATTAACTAAAATTAGAGAAAAAGGTAAAACTTAGTTATTTATTCACATTAGAAATATTTTCAGCACTCAATAGTCCCATATGGCTAGTGACTACTGGTATTGAATAGTGTTGGTGTAAACATTTTCATCATCACATAAAGTTTTTTCAACAGCATTGTTCTATTTCCCTTTTTTTCCTTTGTAGTATACACTTGATAATTCATTACCTATTAAGGTAAGATTCTACTCCTTTATTGGTGTTTTGTTCTTCATTTTTATTTGCTCCTGCATTGTGAAATCCAGTGTTTGGGGTGTGTCAGAATGAATAAATATATGATTTTCCAAATAGCTCTTGTAAACTGACTGACATTCTTCCATGCCTTTGGAATTTCTTTCAATCCAGCTTCTTCTCAGCTGAGGTCATGCAAAAATGACTCACTTGCATACGATACTTTCCTTGAGGAATTAAACCATAAACTGTATCCTTTTGTGTAAATCCCTTACACATTTCAGTTATGAATCTGTATATCTCTCACTTCATTTATTCTGGCTTAGTTATCAGCATAAGCCTGTAAAAGTCAAATTTTGCTAACAAATGGAAGTAATAGCAAAGAAAGCTAAGGACAATTTATTTCTCTTAGGAGAGGGGAAGCAGAGGTACAAACAACTTTTGTTCCACTACCCTTTTAACTTAAAACACACACACACACACACACACACACAATCTTACTTGAAAATGAGGACATTAGAATCTATAAAAGGGACAGAGGGTCAGAGTACAGTAGTGTGAAGATCTCTTGTCAGTTGTACATTATGAATACAGAATGGGCTGATATAGCCCATTCCTCAAGTCCTGGGTAGTCCAGCCTTCCATATCCCTGGCCCCATTCCTCATTCACCATTACTAGCTCTCCTTGCATTGTGTATTTCAGGAGAAGATTCCTAGAACCAATATTCATCATCTCTCTTTTCAGTGATGGACAACTCTCTGCTGTGCCAAATATACTAATTTTAACCACCCACTCCCAAACTCACACCTCCTTGTTCAACAAGCCAGTTAAGGGCAGTGAATGAATCTACGATGCTGAAGAGCCCCATGGGAATCTTCTCACTGGACACTGGCTAGAATGCAATTGCATTAGACTTTCACAATTGCTTTGTTTCAAAGCAAGGAAGGAGAAATCAAAGGCAATTCACCACCTTTCTATATCCAAGATGAAAACACAGCACTCTTCTAAACTTTGGAAGTATAACTCAGTAGGTTAGTACTTCAGATCTAGCCTGAGGCAAAATTATGATTTTTCCAAAAGATTTTCTTTTTTTAGCATTCTTTTCCTTACACACAGGCCTTTGATCAAGCTACAGTTTTGAACTGATTGCAGCTTTTGAAGCCTCAGAAGATTTAAAGACCCACATTGTTAACAATGGTGTTTTAGGTGTGTGGGGAGTTGGGTACTCAGAGGAGTTAGGTAAGTGCAAAATCCTGAAATTTACACAAGGTTTGCAGCTGCCTCTTCCACTAGACATGAGTGTACCCTGCTATGGTGGGTCTCAAATGAAGAAAAATCCTAAAGATAAAAATAATTAATTTAGCTTTGAGATCAGAGTCTAACAGCTGTGGAAAGAATTTCGTATTTCCCTCCAGAAAGGAAAGAATTACAGTCTGCTCAGTTCCAACCAAGCCTTTCTATGACATATGGAACAACTAAGTTCTTTTTTTCCACAGAGAACAGCTTTCATTAATCAAGTTTCTCAACTTCTATAGAAGAAAGGCTGACATATAACTTAAACAAGTGGTTAAACCAAAAATATGGTGTAGTTTTTATTTGGTTAATCAATGATTTAATAGCTTAAGCTGAACTTTTAGGACTTCATTTATTTTCAGTTTTCTTTATCAACAGAATTAGATCTAATTGACTACACAAAATTGCTCATTAAAAAGATTGATCAACAAAAGGAAAAAAATGAGGGAAAGTCAATTAGAATGCCAGTATAAAGACAGAGCTATTGATACTGGGAAACTCCAGGAAGCTTATACAACATGCAGAGATTTTTTTTTTTTTCTAAAGCTTCCTTTTAAAAGGTGGTATTGATCTTGTTTTGGACAAAAGCAAATATATTTTCCCCAGGATCACCCTATGTTTTCTGAAGTTACCAGATTTATTTCTTTAAATCTTCTTTCTTTGGTCTGTTAACATAGTCTATCTGGGTAACTCATAAACAATACACAAAACTGTGTCTCTCTACTGAGACCAGGCTAATGCTTCCCTATGTTAGCTTTATTCTCTTGTTTGTGACTTTCCTCATCCTTTCGTATTTAGAGCTTAATATAAAAAAGCAAAAATATTAAAAATATGGCAGAGGATTGAGGATGGGGAAGAATATCTAAATCTCAGCAAAAAGGTACATGGGCCATGCATTTTTATTATCCCCATGTCTTGCCAGTATTGCATAGTCAATTTAGGGTGTCATTTTTTCAAGCACAATTTTATCAGACAAGACACTCTGTACCTCTGCAGAGCTTGGACACAGGGAAGGTGATCACACTATGGTGCTGAAGAAAGCTATGTAGCAGGTGACTTTGCTCTGGATTCATATATTTGATACCCAAATTGACATCCTTGAAGCTCTGGGTATTTTCTGAACAGAACATACTAGAAGCTAAATGCCTAGTGGGAAGTACCTTGACAACCAACTAAAGAATGGACATTGGGAGCATACAGTTTGGAGCATTAAGTGATTGAGAACAGCAGATAAGCTTTCAGACTTGAGAGTCCATTTTCCTTTTAAGCTGCATAGACTCCAATAATAATAGATCAAGGTTACCTTTTTACACTTTTGGCATCTGTCTTAATCTACAGGATATAAATGCCCCAGACAATGCATACTTAAAATTGACTTTATACAGAATTTGGAGAGAGAGAGTAGTGATTGTGCAACCAGATTACAGAGACCAGCCACATTCCAGCAAATTCACATTTACTCAGCATCTGGGATAGTTTAAAGCTAACAGAAAATGGGAATGAATGTTGACAAAGGTAGAATAGTATATATTAAGTTCAAACATAATACAAACAAACCATATAACCAATGACATTTTCCGTGAAGAGAAGCTTTTAACGGGAATAGTGAGAGGCCAGGCCGCACAACCCTTTGGGTGTCTAGACATTTGGATGGAAGGAAACTAACCAAATTGTTCCAAATCCTTCTCTTTTGCACTGATTGAATCTGGCCGCAAGGACTCAGCCTGTGTCTAAAACAGAACAACTCAGTCTTCCTCTTCTTCTTCCTCTACTGTTTCATGTTTCAGAGTTGATAGTTTGGGTCAAGGAAGCTACAGACAGCATATGAGTCTATGTATAAAAACCAGAAACAGTTCAATGATCTTGAACCTTAGCTAAGTGTTTCCTTCATTTACAGGCACTCTGCCTTTCCTGAGTTATCAACCTTTAGGTCCTCAAACTAGACACATCTATAATGGACATGGCTGACCTCCACCAGGGAGGCCCTGCAGTCCTTAACACTGAGTACGCTTGAAGGCAGGGGCTTCTCTCGACTCTTTTTTTTCTGAGACAGAGTCTCGCTCTATTGCCAGGTTGGAGCGCAGTGGTGTGATCTTGACTCACTGCAACCTCCGTCCCACCAGGTTTCAAGCGACTCTCCTGCCTCAGCCTCCCAAGTAGCTGGGACTACAGGCATGCACCACTACGCCCAGTTAATTTTTGTATTTTTAGAAGAGACGGGTTTCACCATCTCTTGGCCAGGATGGTTTCGATCTCTTGACCTCGCGATCCGCCCACCTCGACCTCCCAAAGTGCTGGAATTATAGGAGTGAGCCCCCATGTCCAGCCTCTCTTGACTCTTAAATGTTTGTTGACTTCTCCGTAGGATTCCAAAACTAACTTCAAGTTAAAAAAAAAAAAAAAAAAGATGCAGGATACCTTTAGCTTTTTTTCCTTCTTACCAGCTATTTGGACAGTTGCTGCTAATTGACTTGGTTGAAGATGTCCATTCTTGAGGTAGTTCATAGCCATGTTTCTAGGGTCATCTTTATCTAAGGGTCAAGGATTAAATTGGGATCTTGAGAAGGAAAGTGAGTATTGACATATACGCACACATTACAAAGGAAGCAAAAGAGCCTACTATCATTTGATTAAATAAAAATAGGCTGGGCACGGTGGCTCACGCCTGTAATCCCAGCACTTTGGGAGGCTGAGGTGGGCAGATCATGAGGTCAGGAGATGGAGACCATCCTGGTTAACATGGTGAAACCCCATCTCTACTAAAAAATACAAAAAATTAGCCAGGCATGGTGGCGGGCGCCTGTGGTACCAGCTGCTCGGGAGGCTGAGGCAGGAGAATGGCATGAACCCGGGAGGCGGAGCTTGCAGTGAGCCGAGATGGCGCCACTGCACTCCAGCCTGGGCGACAGAGAAAGACTCCGTCTCAAAAAAAAAAAAAAAAAAATAGATAAGATTTTAAAAGTGATGGTATTTTAAAATCTACCCACTACAAACAGGAATTGCAAGACTTTCAAGACAGTGTCTACTGAGTGGAGAGAAAGGTAAACATTTAAGAAGAGAAAAACTGCCACACTTAAGTCAGACTGTCTTATATCTGGATAGTTTTTTTCCTCTTTCGACAAGGGACTTTTTGTAAGAAAGTAGTTACTTCCTACATTTAACTCTGAAAGATAGGGATGTTCCCCAAACACGCAATTTACTGTAATCAAACATGGATGATGTTAAATTCTTCCAAATCACTGCTTGCATTAGTTAATTATGCCCAATTGAATGATGTCATCAGTGCAGATAGCCAGAGAAAAACCATTAAGACCAAATACTATTTAAAAGTCTATATTCACTGAAGCATCTGAATTCTTAAAAGGGATGCTTGGCTAACCTCTGGAAGCACAAAGTAGTCCTCATCCTCCACCTGCAGAGTTAGCCTGCCTGGGACCAAAGCCTGGCTCCACTACCATAATACTGTGGAACTGTTTTTGTCAGGGTTCTCCAGAGAAACAGAAACAATAGGATTTAGAGAAAAAGAGAGAGTGCCAAAGAGATTTATGTTAAGATATTGGCTCACATGGTTGTGGAGGCTTGATGAGTCCAAAATCTGATTGAGAAGGATGCAGGCTGGCAACTCAGGAGAGAACTGCAGTTGGAGTTCATAGGCAGTTTGCTGGCAGAGTTCCCTCTTACTCTGGGGATGGCGGTCTTTTGTGCTATTGAGGCTTCCTTCCAATTGACTGGCTGAGGCTCACCCACATTATGGGAGCAATCAGTTTACTCAAAGTCCACCGATTTAAATATAAATCTCATCCAAAACACCCCCATGGAAACATCCAGAATGTTTGACCAAATATCTGGGCATTGTAGCCCAGCCAAGCTGGCATAGAAGATAAACCATCACAATGACCTTGGGCAGGCCACTTAACCTTCTTGTGCTTCACTGTGCTCGTCTATAAAGGGAGATTGTTTAAAGTATGGGCACATACTTCATCGGATGATTGTGAGGATTAAACAGGTTCATTTCTAAGTGGAGTGCTTAGAACAGTGTATGGCTCATAGTAGGCACTTTATTGCAGAGCACTGGAACAGAAGGGAACTTTCAAGATATCAAGTACACTCTGAGATTCAGAGTGGTGAAACGACTTCCCCAAAATTGCAGAGTTAGTTGTTATTAGGGATGAGATTACAATTATAATGCCCCAAACACCAGTCCAACCACTATTGTACAAAGTTTTACTGCTGCTTCCCTTGGTGTGGGTAGACTCAACAACAGTGTATCAGATGAAATGTATTATCACTGGAATTTAGAATCCCTTCATTTTTGAGATGTTATTAAAATAAGTACTTGGTAATCATTATTGCAGAAATGTATGCTTGATATTCCTATCTACAGATTGTTGAAAAAATACCTCTCTTGTCCACTGCATGATTTATTGACACTGGGATTCCTTTATCCTTCTGCTGTTTCACATGAGACATTGTATTCCCTTGGGACAGACTGAACTAATACACCTGGTGCTTCCACAGAACCTACCCTCTAAAGTTCAGTGAGAGTCAAGGTACGACTAATTAAAAATACTTGCCTAGTTTGAGTTGTTGGGGTTTTTTTCTTTCTTTGAGGCTTAGATCTGCATTCCATCCCAGCCTGCTGAGAAGAGCTCTCGCTCTTTTGCAAAGCCGTTTCTTCCTTCCTATGCGAAATGTTACTCAATCTGAGATTCTAGATCAGTGTTTCTCAACGTGAGTGCTACCGAGATTATTTGGATTATAATTACCTGCAGAGTTTGATAAAAATATAAGTAATTGGTCAGCACTACAGAATCACCGAATTTGAATTTCTTGAGGGGAGATTTGGGAAAAGACACTTTTTATAAGGTCCTCGTGTTGATCCTTACGCCATAGGAGCTTGAGAATCACTGCCCTCGATTACCTTGATCTTGCTAATAAACACTGCTTCGTGGAATTTCAAAGCTTTAATAATGTCAATTAAAGTTTGTAGGTGGATCAATCTCCACTTAATTATGTTGCATTATACATTCCTTCTAGCTGAAAACAGTTTAGTTCTTCTGCATTAATGAAGTGTAGCTGTGCTTACACAGTATTTCCTGATTTGAACTGCAAGCCTGGTGATTATTGTTAGCTCTGCCTTATAGAAGCTCCAGGATAGGTATCACGTGTTTTAATGCTGACCGTTAACATTCATGGTTTATTACATTAAGTGCCAAATTTTTAATCACCGAGTGTAAAAGTTTCCATTTTCAAAGCACATTAAATCCCAATGATATTCTTGACTGAAGTCATTCACATCCTTAATAAACGGTTTAGTAAGTGTATTTGAAGGGCCAGTTGGTAACAGGTAGAAAGATACATGTGTAGGCCAGGCGCGGTGGCTCACGCCTGTAATCCCAGCACTTTGGGAGGCCTAGGCAGGCAGATCACGAGGTCAGGAGATCGAGACCATCCTGGCTAACACAGTGAAACCCCGTCTCTACTAAAAATACAAAAAAAAAAAAAAAAAAAAAAAAAAAAAGCCAAGTGTGGTGGCAGGCACCTGTAGTCCCAACTACTCAGGAGGCTGAGGCAGGAGAATGACGTGAGCCCTGGAGGCAGAGCTTGCAGTGAGCCCAGATGGCGCCACTGCACTCCAGCCTGGGTGACAGAGCGAGACTGTCTCAAAAAAAAAAAAAAAAAAAAAAAAAAAAAAGATACAGATACATGTGTAGATGTTGGTACTGATGATATAATGATATAAACTTACATTGAGGAAAGAAGTCTTTGCAACCTCAAGGTGAAAATACCCACTGGAATTGATTCTTGACTCCTGCCTGACCAATTATCATTGACAATACTAAGATCGAGAACAATGCAACATTCAGTGAGTGTTCACTACATTGAGGGACTTCTATGCATTATATTACTTAATCCTCCAACAACACAATAAATTATATAATTTTATTTATCTCCATTTTTCAAAGAGGACCTGGGGCTTGGAGAGGTCATGGCTCTTGCCCATAGTCAAACAGCCTGCCAGGAAAAGAGTGTGGATTTGAACACAGGTTTATTTTACCTCAAAGCCCTTGTTTTAACCTTGTCTTTCAGTAGACCAGCTTCCTGTTTCTGTTCTGTTCTGACGTTATTCATAAAGTGAGACAGCAGACAAAAAGAAAATGGGATTTGGCCTTTGAGAACAGTGTCAGCACATCTTGAACATGCTGCCACTCCAAAATTAGAACCATGCCATTTTCGTTTTACTGCAGAGGGCGCTGCCTGGGGCCCAGCTGAGCTGAGCTGAGGTTTGGAATAGCTCAATTACTAGTTAAATATGGACTCTGTGCAAGTCATTTATTTCTGTGGACTCCACTGATCATATGTAAATCAAAGGGGCTAAAATCACATGCCTTCAAGCTTCTGGTATTTTACAAATACTGTGATTTTTGTATATTTTCACAGAACTTTAGAACCAGCAGGGATGATCTGGTTAGGAATCATTTGGCTATAAGGAAAAGAGATCCACCCAAGCTTGCTTAGGTAAAGGAAGTTTATGGTAAGGAAAACGGCTTATCTCATAGAAACCAAGTTAAGGGATATAGCCAGGCTTCACAGGAAAGAAAAGCCATCATTTGTCTTCTGTTTTCCTTTTTTCTGTAAGGGGCTAAGGGATGTTCATTTCTGTGTGTTGTTATTTTGTTTCTCTCCAACTCTGAAGATTGGTTTTCTTTCCTCATCTGCTCATGGCCAGTCAGAGCTGCCCAACTGGCAGCACTCAACACTGCTTCACTTCAGTCTCTGGGAATGAATTCCAAATTTTAAGACAAGAGAATCTAACTGGTTGAGTATGGGTTCCATGCTTAACATTAATTATCAAGCCAAAGAGATGGGATGGGATTGTTTGGTATTTGGTACTGTTCTTTCAAGAAATGATTTTAGTAATTTATGCAGAGATTATACAACCTTTGTGAGAAATTGAGAATGAATGTCTAATGGATAGGATAGACATGGTTTGCACTAGGAAAAGCAACAGCGTTTTTTTACTCTCTCTTATCCTATTTCTGTATCTTTGATCCTATTTTATTCTCATTCTTTCTCAGTGCCTTCATCTTATCTTTCATCCTGGTCTTTTCTGATCTCCCTGGTTCCTTTCCTTCCTCTACTCATGAAATTTCTCATTTCTTTGAGGTGCTGCAGTTAGGTCTTTGCGGTAGTAGCAAAAAGAATCAGATGAAGTAATTTCTGCCTCGAGTTAAAATAAATACATGTTCATTTTTCACTGAGTGATTATTATGTGCCAAATCTAGTGCTAAGCCGTTCACATATACTATTGTATTTATTCCTCACTGTAAACTCACAAAATAAACATTAACTTATTTTTCCATCTGAGAAACTCAAGGTTCTGTGAAGTTGAGTAGTTTGTACAAGCTCACACAGCTAGTAAATGAAACTGTGGGATTTAAATTCAGCCTCCAGAGCCTGAACCACTGTATGCTATGGCTTCTATCATCATGATATGTTATCCAAGCACGTGAAGCAGCGGGGTTATCCTGACTCACAAGAGACAAGTGTTACATTTGCTTGAATTTTGAGAGCTGATTATTAAACATGACCATTATGAAAATTTAAATTATACAAACTTACAATGAAATTACATTTATTTTTAAAAAATAATACTTAAAGCACATCACTAATTATGTTACTATATGTGACCACTATATATGCATTTGAGTTTATTTCTATCACATCTGTATGATAGAAATACTGCACCTCTCCCAAAATCTAGAGTATTTACACCACAGAAATTGACAACTGCCCATCTAAATGCAATTAAAAATTTTTTTTAAATGAATAAGTAGACAGCCATAGAGGTGAACGAAGTCCATCTAAAGGCTAAATAGGACTGTGAGTCACCAGTTTGACCTCTGGTTTTTTTGTTTTGTTGTGTTTTGTTTTGTTTTTTGAGACGAAATCTCGCTCTGTCACCCAGGCTGGAGTGCGGTGGCACGATCTTGGCTCACTGCAACCTCCGCCTCCCAAGTTCAAGCGATTCTCCTGCCTTAGCCTCCCAAGTAGCTGGGACTACAGGCATGTACCACCATACCTGGCTAATTTTTTGTATTTTTAGTAGAGATAGGGTTTCACTGTGTTAGCCAGGATGGTCTTGATCTCCTGACCTCATGATCCACCTGCCTCGGCCTCCCAAAATGCTGGGATTACAGGCGTGAGCCACTGTGCCTGGCCCTTGACCTCTGTTTTAAAGAAATGCATCTACAATGAATGAATCTCAAGCACTCATGCCAGAGCACTCTTTTAAGTGTGGGCATCAGACACAACTACACATCTGGTCAATCATGACTGCCTCAGGAACCACTCGTTGTCCAGACAAAAAAAAAAAAGGAGTTAAGTTAGTGCTAGCCAAAGGTTGTCTGTTGCCTAAGCTGAGGACTTTTTGAGGCCTGGCTAAGGTTTCCTGTCCTGCACAGCCAGGTATTTGCATTGGCAGATGTGGCATCACCACAGTCTCTGCAAAGAGCTGGCTGGACTTCTTGACTAAAGCAGCAGTGAGCAAGAAAGAGCTGACCCAGAGATTACATTTTTGCTAACCCACAGCAGTGTACTTTTTATGCAGACTGCCTTTGCATCTGTTTTAGACTTTATTTATTCATTAGTTCTTCTTTCTAGGTCAATGAGAAGCCAAAGAGAAGAGGGTCTTGCAGCTGGAGGAGATAAATATGTGATGGGGTGTGTGGGTGGTCATTTAATGTTTCTTTCTGGGCTGAAATGATGTCGGTTTCTTATGTTGTCTGTGGAAGTAGCAATTATCCTTTTCTCTTTGACTGGAGTAGTTATTTTTGGTAAAAGCTATTAAGTCTTTTGAGTAAGAACATTTTGGGTACCCTGTGGTTGGTTGTCTATGTTTAGATCACTTGATCTGTGACCTTGGACAAATCTCCCAGCTTTTCCATTTCTCTCTTGTTAAGTTGAAAATGATAGAGTGACTTGTCAATAACTAGACAATTTAAAAAAGGTTTTAAAGAATTGTTTAACTTCTAGAATATTTCAATTCAATTATGATTTAATATTATTTCAATTTTTAATGCCTAGAATGTTATTTTAAGTCACATTTTAGCGAGAAAAAAATCTTATTTATTTATTTACTTAAACAGTTACCCCAGTTGCCACTAATTCATTTTGTGCTTTGGATACCATATCATATCCATAATTGTATATGGTATATTGTTTCCAGTTGTGAACCTTCGGAGTGTTTCTCTTCTGGGTAGCTCTAAAAAGCCTCTTCACTTCTACCTTGCTATTTGAGTGTAAGGAGCAAAGAAAATTTAATGAATACTGTATATATAAATACATATATATTCTGTAAAATATCACTGTGCTTTGCTATGAGGAAGACCCTGCTTTGCTATGAGGATGACCCTAAAGGAATTGTAAACAATGTTCCTGGAGTCAACTATAGCAGTTTAGATGAGAAAGATAATTATCGCCCGAAAAGCAGTGTATAATCAAAGTCGAGTAATGATATAGATTACAAATATAAATGAGAATAATCTCTCTTCACTATCCACTTAACCAGTACTCTGGAAGACATTCAGCTCTTCATTCACCCCATCAAACACGCTGACCTTTGTCATAGCATACTGTCTGCTCAGAGCTAGCATGCACCCCTCTGCTAGGGCCACTTGAACAGTGTGCAGCCCAAGTGTGTTCATTCCAAACTGCCAGTGGCACTTGTTATTAAAATCATGTAACATAAATCAATGAAATATCGTACAGAAAGTAAGGTATGAGATTTTTTGTATGAAAACTAAATTGATTGCATTATGAAGACTTTTATATATGAATGGCTAAAAACAATTACTAATGAATATTGCAAGAAAACTTTTTTAAAATTTGGGGCAGAAATCAGAAAAGTGTATAGGAAGACTTCACACTCACAATACTTGGAAGGTTCTTGCTCTATTTTAAATAAACCAAGACTGGGAATCATGGAGGATGCATTATGGATGAATTGTATGCAAGAAAGATACTGTAGGATTGTTATTAGCAGACTCTTAATCGCAGGAAAATATCCCCTGAATCAAAAGCTTAATGAAATAACACATGTGTAGTTTTAAACATTTTAAATCAGAGTATTTATAAAGCATATGTATCATTGTTAGGATTCCTTCTCTGATCATTTTTTTTCTCTCTTTTTTTTTTTTTTTTTTGCTGCTGTTGTAGTTGATTGGCAAATCAACTACTAGTCTTGCTTTCATCAAATTAGAGAACTTCTACTATATTGAGGATTTGAGAAAAGATGAAATCAGTTTTGTTTAATAGTTGGGAATTTGACTGTAAAATGATTGGTGTGATTTTCTCACCACAGAAGAACAAAGCAACTTTTTTTTTTTTTTTTTTTTTTTTTTGAGATAGAATCTCACTCTTGTTGCCCAGGCTGGAGTACAGTGTCATGATCTCAGCTCATTGCAACCTCTGCCTCACAGGTTCAAGTGATAGTCCTGCTTCAGACTCCCGAGTAGCTGGGATTACGGGCGCATGCCACCACACCTGGCTAATTTTTGTATTTTTAGTAGAGATGGGGTTTCACCATGTTGGCCAGACTGGTCTTGAATTCCTGACCTCAGGTGATCCACCTGCCTTGGCCTCCCAAAGTGCTGGGATTACAGGCGTGAGCCACCAAGCCCGGCCCAAAGCAACATTCTTAATTAAGAATAAACACACAAGTGGCAAGACAATGCAAACTTCAGAGCAGGAGAGGTAAAAATCCATGCATAAGAGTAAAGAAAAGGCCCAGAAGAAGCTTTTGGAAAGATCTGGGAAGAGCTTAGGGACCTGATTATAAGTAGTAGGCAGTATTGAGCCATTGACTAATTTTGATCAGAACAGTGAAATTATGAAAGCAATACTTTGAGGGAATTCTTCTGATAACAGTGTGCAGAATGAGATGAATCTTTAATGGCAAATATGTGTTTGAGGATTGTGCAAACTCAGATTACTGGTAATGCTGATCTGGAGCACTGTGATGAGAAGTATGAGGCTGAGGCTATTCTCTGTAAAACGTGCTGTTTTCTACTAGTGATGCCTGACATGAGCAAGGGAAAGGAGGTTGCAGCACATCTATGCCTGATATTTGTAGGCCTCTGATCAGATTAAGGGTAAAGATAGTAGAAGCGTTTATGCCACCACAATAGCACGAGAGATTATAGAAGAAGGTATAAATTTTTTTTTCCAAATACATACTAATTTGGTTCCATGGATAAAATTATGTCATAAGTAGAATTTTTAATTTGTGTTTTGGAATCAAGCAAGATTAAGCTTTTCCTTATTATTCACATAAGGGCTTCATTAGAATATAATCATAAAGAGCAGCACGGGATTTCGAGTAAGATAGAATTTTGCTCAAAATCCAGACCTGCCATTGGCTAGTTAAGTAATTTGAGACAAATTTCCTGAACTCTTTAAAAATTTATTAAGTTGCTGTAAAATGGGAACTAAGTTACCTAGCTCATAAGGATCCAACATACTAAGTTTATTGGGTAGTATTAAAGGCAGTTAGCATACTGCCTATCACAAGCATGGTCAAGGAAATTCTGCTTAAAAATATTTTACTAATTTTTTTTTCATTAAGCCTTAAAAATAAAAATCCATAAGATTATTATTCTAATAGTTGGAATTTTCTAGCTTCTGAGACCCCAAGTGAAACTGAACTAACTCTAGATAGAAAAATAAGCTAAAATATATTTTTCCAGGTTTTTGGAAAAGAGACACCAACAATTCTTTTTCCACAAGAAACTAGATATTATAAAATTCCTCCTCTGTCTGAGCCACTGTTTGCCTGCTATTTAAAGGCTTTATAAATGAGGGATCATCATGACTTTGAAGCCATGGTCTGAACTGCAGGATGTTGGTATACTCATATACAGACATTTCAATATTTTTTTTCTCCTACTTCTATCCCGTGGGCAGTGATTTCTTGGCAATTCACATGCAAACACTGGGCATCCATTCACAGAATTTCTCAGTTTGTTTAGGAGAAGTTGTGATGTTCATTTGCAATAGGGTTTTGGCAAACTCCTGTCAGAATGTCTTTATAAAAAAGGACAGAGCACTTAATTTGGCATGGCTCTTTCATGTGTAGGTTTGTATTTCCTCTCTTCTAGTTTCCTTAAAAATATGTAGAAACACACACATACCCATTCATTAAGCACTTTGAAGCAGCAGTTTGTAATATTTCCAAACAAAACATTACTTTACCAACGTGGTTGAGTGTCTCAAACATCTCTTTTCTGTTGAATTCTACCAACTGACAGTTGAGACAAAAAAGGAAGCCAAAAATGTAGGTTCTGGCTAGTTGTATAGCGTGTTGCTTGTGGTAAAGGAAGATTTGAACCAATTCTAATCCAAGAGAAATATCATGAGTCATCATATTGTTCAGGGTGTGAATATCCTAGAACTGATCTATTTGCAAAGCCTACTTCTTCCCTATGAACTTTTCTTTTGAAGCAAATGGTAAGCTTTTTTATAATGTAAAAATGATATAGCTTTTTTTTTTTCTTTTTGAAACCATTGGTAAGCTTTTGTTTCTAATGTAAAAGTGATAAAGCTGTGATATATTAAACATATTATTTATAACAATGGCTTGAATTATTATAATAATTACCTCTATCATTGTTAATCATTCAAACCCAGCTAATTCTAAGTCTTCAAGTGCTCAAAAAACAACATTAAAAAGTCTGACATTTGAAAAGTATGGAATTAAACATCATGGAACTGGCTTTAAAAAGGTGTCCATTCATGGCATGAAAATGTGAAGAACTTTCTTTCTTTACAATGTGAGTTCAAGGAAATGCCTAAGAGTGAATGTTCCATCCTAAATGCTCTGCCCCCAGCTTTTCGAAGGACACAGAAATTGCACCCAGCAAAGATGTCCTGTCAAAATGATTTAAAAGAAGAAAAAGAAAGTTGCTAGAGGGGAACTGGTACTGCAGATCAAAAAACAATTTTAAGCGGTCTATTCTGGTGGTCTCTGTTGAGACATATAACAGCCCAGGCTGCTGTTTTTCCAAGAGGTTAAATTTCAAAAAGAGGAAACAACAGCAAACAGGCTGCCAATTTACTCAACGATGTCACAACTGGCTGGAGCTCTGTTCAAAGTAAAACCGCTGATTTACAAATTCCTGGATTTACTCTTAAATATTAACACTTCTTAGGAAACTTTAGAGCTTACATGTCCCATTTATGACTCCCAGGCAGACACAGCCCTCTCCACAAACACATGGTCCTCATGACAACTCTTCGCCACATATTTCAGCCCCACTAAGGGAAGCCACTGTCAACTCAACCTGTGATGCCAAGAAGCAGCCCAGGTACCAAGGGACACAGACTGGAGTTAACACCATTTGCGTTTCTGTATGGTGTAGTTTGGAGGAGCATGTTTACAGCACAATTCCAAAATAATATGCTGTAGCAGACAGAAGTTTCCCTTCTATCAGACACACAGAACTAGTTAGGGAAGGCAAGCTGGCTAGACCACAGTTCAGTTTTTCTCGTCTCCTTTCTCCAAGTGGAAAATCTGCTGGCTGGCAGTGGAAACAATAGGGAAACCACCTCAGAATGTTCGAGAAGAGGATGGGGGAGGAGTTGCAGCTCAGGAATACTTCAAAGAAGATGTGTGGGGAGAGGAAGACAGCACACATAAACAGGGAGAAGTAAGTGTTACATAGCCAGTAACTCTAAAAATTAAGAGAGGTGTAAGAGCATTTAAACATTCTATATCCCAAGTAGTGCTTCCCTCCAGAAAGCAGAAATTTCTCCAGGTTATTCAGCTGGAAGAAGGGTCCAGGATCCAGTCACAGAATAAATTTAAAGTAGGTCTGGTAAAGGTTGCAGGACTGCATATATAAATATACCAAATGTATTTTTTAAGAAGAGAAACAATGTACACTCCTTTTAAGAAGGGAAATGCATACTCCTTTAACTAGAAAAGGACTCAAGTTGTCATTCAAAAAAATAAGTGTGCAAACAACTAGAAAAACATAAGACACTCCACTAAAAGTTGCATGACTATAAATTGTACTGTATGCATTCATTTTTATATATTTTTGTGTGTGTTATTTCATCTGTATCTATTATCTGTCTATATCTATCTATCTACCTATCTATCTTCATTATCATCATCTGTCTCCCTATTAGTTTACCTAGTTATCTTTGGAAAAGGAACAGCTGTAAGAAAAGCTTATTAGGGTAAATAATAGTGTTAATCATAACTACATCCGAAGTTTCTATGACATCACGAGGTGTTTTTAAATAAATCTGTTATTCATCAGCTTGGCGCCGTGGCTCACACCTGTAATCCCAGCACTTTGGGAGGCCGAGGCGGGTAGATCACGAGGTCAGGAGATTAAGACCATCCTCGTTAACACGGTGAAACCCCATCTCTACTAAAAATACACACACAAAAAAATTAGCCAGGCGTGGTGACAGGCATCTGTAGTCCCAGCTACTCAGGAGGCTGAGGCGGGAGAATGGCGAGAACCCAGGAAGCAGAACTTGCAGTGAGCTGAGATTGTGCCACTGCACTCCAGCATGGGCGACAGAGCGACTCTGTCTCAATAAATAAATAAATAAATAAATAAATAAATAAATAAATAAATCTGTTATTCATCTAGAAATGAAAACACACACGGTAATAGAGCACACCTTAAACACCTTATTGCTAACTGAGTATGTCTATCTTCTGCAAGTACACAAGTAGTAGCTAAAATTTATTGAGTGGTTCTCACCTGCCAGCCTCTGTGCAAGGCACTTCACATATATCACGTATTTGATCCTTATAAGAATGTTAATGAGATACAGCCCATTATTTTCATCATTTTCAGTTGATGAGACTGAGGCTTAGAGAAACCAGTTGGCGAAGGCCCACTAAGTATAGTCATATTTCAGGGGATAAATGATTTGACTCTAGATTTATCCAAATTTGTTCAATAATTAGTAATGTTGTAAATGGATCCTTGTAGTTTCTAAGAAAGAGATCTTAAATGATTTGGAGGGGAAAAAAATGCATGAAAAAGTCTAGTGGGCTGAAGAGTTAATGGACTTTGGAAGCAGATGGCCTGGGTTTGTGTTCTGGCTGTACCATGTTTTAGCTGCATGATCTTAGGCAACTTATTGATATATTGGAAAGTGAGATTATCTTTCATTGTTTAATCTTGCCAAATGAATGTGTAACTTTAGCACTGACTTTACTGAATCCCTTTAGTTCTTTATGTAGGTGATGGTCGTAATTAATTTTATAACTATATTTCTTATCCAGAAATAAATAGAGCTAGCAATTCTTTTTTTTTTTTTTTTTGGATCTTTCATAACAAGCAGGTAATGTTTTTCAAGTACTATTTTCAAGTTGTCATATCAGGATGACACTGAAAAGTACCCAGCAGAAAGACTTACTTGGGTTATTGTCCATAGCTAGATATAATTCATTATTGTTTTTAGGTTACAATAAGGGAAACTCAGAGTTTCAAGAAAATATCTTATGAAAGATGGTTTAAATTTTAAATAATATTTACCAGGAATAATAAAAGCCTAATAACCCTGTAACTAAGCTTTGGGTTACTTCTTATATGATTCACTTTAATCAAATGTGTAACCTCATGTATCATTTTTTTAAAGAACTTCCAATCCCAGCACTTTGGGAGGCTGAGGCGGGGGGATCACAAGGTCAAGAGATCTAGAGCATCCTGGCCAACACGTTGAAACTCCGTCTCTACTAAAAATACAAAAATTAGCTGGTAGTGGTGGCATGCACCTGTAGTCTCAGTTATTCGGGAGGCTAAAGCAGGAGAATCACTTGAACCTGGGAGGCAGAGATTGCAGTGAGCCAAGATTGTGCCACTGCACTCCAGTCTGGCAACAGAGCGAGACTCCATCTTGAAAAAAAAAAAAGGAATTTCCACTCTCATTTTGTTAGTTCCACAAGAACACTCAGAAAATGTTACTAAAAATACGTCTTTATACTGAAAAGATTAATTTCAGATATCTTTTTATTTATCATAGCTTAAGAGCATGAACCTTACCAACATGTAAAAATGTGTCATGTTAGTCTTTTCAACATCAGCAACCGTGTTAAAAGATGGAGCACTGGAAGCTGCATTTTAAACAAATGTCCCAAGTAATGCATACTGAAAATGTAATCCTGATGCCTTAGGTGGTGGAATTATTGTTGTTTGGAGAATGCACCTGTAAATTTCTTTTGCAGTCTTCTCCCCTCACTTTCTGTGCTTAAGAAGTCTAAGTCCCACTGCCCCTGCTAATTGTCCCTGGTTAATTAGAATAGAGAATAACCCCTGAACCAGCACGGGCCCATAAGCCGCACTGGTGAATTGTCATTCAGACCCAAATTGCCATTCAGTCTCCCTGAGCATTGAGAAACAACAGAAAGCAAGTATGTTCTTTGATTAAAGATTAATTTTCTAGCCCCAGAGTTGGAACTAAAATATGTAGATAAGATAGTGGCAAGAGACAGACAAATGCCTAGGGAGATAAGGGAGGGTCCCTGGAGAACCTCTGACCTACCCAGGTCAGTGTGCACCAGGGTTTTGCCTAAACATGCCCATGGTGAAAAATTTCATCCTTTAACACACGCAGTGTACAGTGGCTCAGACGAAGGGCCTGCAGGCACATTGGAAAGACAGGGTAGAGCCACCAAAAATTTGCTCCTTATGCAGGGGAAGAGCCTGGCTTCTTCAGCTTGTGTGTGGTAGCCTGGTATTCAATTTGTGAGGTGGAAACCTGTGTCCAGGACCCCTCTCTTTGCTGACAGCTTTCCTTTTGCTTAATAAATTCCACCCTCCTCACCTGTCAATGTGTCCACGTGCCTAATTTTTCCTGGTTGTGAGACAAGAACCCGGATTTAGCTGAACTAAGGAGCAAAAATCCTGCATCAGATCTACAGATAGATAGACATAGATCCAGATATAGATACAGATACAGGTGTAGACTCAGATGCAGATACAAATACAGATAAAGGTATTTTTACAGAGTACACATCTATGTAGTATGAGTAAAACAAAAAGTTAACACCACTCCCCATGCCCCTAAACCAAGTGTGTAAAAACAGGAGACTAGCATAAGAGAAATAAAATCTTTTGGCTTCTTATTTCCCAGGCAGATTATAGTGTATGCCAAAAATGGATGTAATATTTAGACTCAATTTAGATTGCCTGTCTTACATTTAAGGCAGATGGGTTTCAACTACTGCAGCAGATAGTTGGTAACCTAAGGCAGAAAGCTTTGTTACAAGGTGGCAGATGGAAGGACAGAGGTACAAACTCCCAAAAATGACTCTCTCAGGGTCTCTTAAAATACTCCAGAACAGGGATGATCATGTTTGGCCCATTTGCCAAGAAAAACTGAGAACAGATTCCATAAAGAAAAGATTAAACCGACATGAGTAGAGAAATGTATCCTGCCCTTGGTTTGTATGAGATACCACTGATTCCTCCTAATAAATCCCTTACCTTTGATTTTTCTTGATATCACATGTGTAGTTTTCTGTTCTTTGTAATGAAATAATTCCTAACCAAGATAGCCACAATAGGCAAACAATTAGAACTCCTAACCAAGATAGCCACAATAGGCAAACAATTAGAACTATTAGAGCATGAATTTACAGGATACCTTGGCTATTTGTTTCATTGATGCCTGAAATTCTGTATTAGGGTTTTATTTTTTTCATGTCATTTTAAATTTCATGTCATTCTTTTGGTTTCTACTCATTCAAATATAAATATCTCTGAGAATAAAAATTACTCCTGAGTCCGTACATTGTGTATACCCTCAGAATTATTACATCAGAAATTTTTCTTGTGAACACTTTTTGGTAGGGGAAAAAAGCATCTGGTGTGGTAGGAGGGGTGGAAGTGATGCTACTGTCCTTGCTGCCAACTTCCTCTACAGTGACTGCCCCTGCCACCATGGTCTTCCTAAAGGTGGGGGTCTTCCTTCCTAAAGGATGATTTGGAGAGCCCCTTGTTACTGTGTTCTACCTGGCAGGATCTGAGTTAGGCATTTCAGATGTATTAAGGCAGGAATTTCTCACAATTACCCTATGATGTTGGCATTATTATTAATGATCTACAGATGAAGACTTAGAGACTTAGAGGATCAGAATGGTAAAGAAACTAGCTCAGAAAGAGCTGAATTGGAACCCAGGTCTGTCTGCCTGACTCAGAGTCTGTGGTTTTTTGTTTTGTTTTGTTTTTTGTTTGTTTTTTTGAGATGGAGTCTCGCTCTGTCACCCAGGGTGCAAGATCGCAGTGGTGCGATCTTGGCTTACTACAACCTTCACCTCCCAGGTTCAAACGATTCTCCTGCCTCAGCATCCCGGGTAGCTGGGATTACAGGCACGCACCACCACGCCAGGCTAATTTTTGTATTTTTAGTAGAGACGGGGTTTCAACATGTTGGTCAGGCTGGTTTCCAACCTCTGACCTTGTGATCCATGCGCCTCGGCCTCCCAAAGTGCTAGGATTACAGGCATGAGCCACCACGCCCAGCCAAAGTTTGTGTTTTTAACCATGGATATAACAAAAGAGGAGACACGAGTAAATAGGGGACTTAAGTAAAAAAAGGAAAGTTTTGAATGTCTATGACATTTCTACAATTTAACTTTTTGCCCAAGAATCTTAATAGAAAATGAATATTTTTTAACATTTATAACCTAACAAGATACACTATGTTAACTGTGAAAATTGATCATATTACTACATGTAGATATGTACAACACCACATTTTCCTAACTTTATCATTCTCTAGTTCCAGTTTCCAGTAACTCTCTGTAAATAATCGCAATAAGGAGGTAGTTTTGGAGGATTTTTGATCACAAGAATGTTCATGCTTGCAGTGTATAGGTAATTACTAACATGAATAAGATGGGCATGATCAAAAACTGCTTAAGAAGGATAAAACTTCTTTAAAATGTTAGATATGTGTAATCTATTACTTTTAAAATATCAACAAACTGTACCACAATTTTAACTGGAAGATGCTATCTTTTTAGACACTTTGCAGAGGAGTAGCCATCAAGGGCAAAAACTCCAGTTGAAGACCCTTTGCCCTGTATAGTGGGACGTTTCTGTAAGGTTACAATTGGAATATTTATCTTGCTTTTTATGTATAGGTTATATGCTACTTTAACTTAACCTTTCAACACAGTGATTACATGTAAGCTTGTCCATGTTTGATAAATACTCTGTGGAGTGGCAATCTCATGCATGAAGTCCTTTTAAGAATGAAAATAAAATGATTTTTCTCGTAACAATGCTGGTAGAGAGAAAAACTTTATTAAGTCAAGTTCTGTACTTTAAGAAATGTGATTAACTCCAAGTTCATTAGCACAGCCTAATACCATACATCACAAAATATGAGCATTTAGAGAAGCTTTTTTCTAAACTTTAATTAGAAAATGAATGAATTAAAAATAAATATAATTCTTTTGACAGTTGAACAACACATGCATATGATCACCAGATCTATTTGGTGAGAGAATAATCCATATTGCAGTGATATGAAATGGTCAGTTAATTGCTTGTCGGCCTCTTGGCTGAGGTCAAGTGAAATTGTCAGATGGTCTGGGCTATATTGTGGTCTCTTCACCATTTTACTTGCTGCTTCTGGCATTCTAGTTTTTAAACAGAAAACAATTACTATCCTCACTACTTGGGTCCATACCCACTTGGTAGAATAAAATAGCAAACTGTCAATTGTTCAGTCTACATACAAAGTATGGATTTTCTGACTGGATAATGCACAGTAAAAGCAGATTGCTGGCATGACTGGTTAAGCTTTTGTATTAACACAATTGACTACACAATTGCTCGCTACCTTAGGAAGTTCCGCTGACAAGTTCTGGCAACTTACCCACAAAAATTGGAGTCAACATCACCAACATAGTTGTAAAGCATTTTAAAAATAAATATATACAGGGCCGGGCTTGGTGGCTCATGCCTACAATCCCAGCACTTCAGGAGGCCAAGGCAGGCGGATCACAAGGTCAGGAGATCGAGACCATCCTGGCTAACACAGTAAAACCCTGTCTTTACTAAAAATACAAAAAATTAGCTGGGCATGGTGGTGGGCACCTGTAGTCCCAGCCACTCGGGAGGCTGAGGCAGGAGAATGGCGTGAACCCGGGAGGCGGAGCTTGCAGTGAGCCGAGATTGTGCCACGGCACTCCAACCTGTGTGACAGACCAAGACTCAGTCTCAAAAAATAAATAAATAATAAATAAATAAATAAATAAATAAAGTTTGCAGACAAGATAAAGATATGATTATTTACCTTACAAATAGTGATATCTCTTCCTTGATTTATTAAATAATAAATGTGCAGCGTATTTAAAAAAATTCTTACATTCACAGAAGTCTCCTTTATCCACAACTTTCAAGGAATACAATTATTAAATAGTTATTTATGTTAATTCTTATAAATGGGTTCATATTAGCCATTTTATTTCGACAAGATGGAGACATAACGGTCTTCAAATAATATAGGGATGCTAAGATTTGGCTCCAATCCCACCTTTAGGCGTAGGGTGTGAGAGAATAAACAATTCCTTATTATAGGCTTTTAGGTAATAAAAAGAAATAAGTCCAAACTGTAACATAAAACTAGGTAATGGATCTCACATGTTTACAGAGATTATTCCTGCCATAAAGTTAAAAAAAAAAAAAAAAAAAAAAAAAAAAAAAGGAATGGCATAAGGTAATTCCCTCCTTTGTAGTTCCTGGGTTGGTTTACCATAGAAGATGACATGTTGGACTCACCACCTAGGGCATTTATCTATTCTGAAATCCAAGTCCAACAGAGTAAAGCGTGAGAGAAAAAGCAACTCAGACTTCTCTGTTTCACCTCCATAAACTCTCCTTTTGTGCTTCCACTTTGCTGACTGAAAACCCATCTTTCTCTAGTGGTCCAAACTGTCCCATACAGAGTGGTGTGGCCTCTTAGGTTTTGGCAATATTACTACTGCCTTCAAACAGCACCACCCCTGCTCATGCAGGAGATATTAAGCTACACAGTCCTTAAATGCTAAGTCTGGTTTTGTTCCTTGTGAACCATAGGAATGTGGCAACATCAGAGCTACTGTAAATTTCACATGCTTTGCTGACTCTGTGTGTGTGTTTACAAGTTTATGCAATATTAGGATATATAGAAAATGCAGTATTACAAAGAGAACTCACTTAAGAAATAATATTTTGTCTAAATAATTGAAGGCCATGTGTACTTTTTTCCAATTATACCAACTTACTTCCCTGCCAAGAATCACCATTTTAAATTTGGTATCTATCATTGCTTGCATTTATTTCCTGCTCATTCCTTTTATGTGGGCTAACAATACTCTTAATATGTTTTTTTAGTATGGTTGATTATTTTATTTTATAATAAAATAAATAAAAGAAGTAAACTTTGGTTAAAAATGAAAAAGATATTTTTATAGAGAATAACATCAGCATAGCTTTACTAATAGTCATAAAATGGACTTATTTTGAAGATGTTATTATTTTATACTAAATACACTTCCCCTTATACCACAATACTTATTCTCTTGATCAAATTTGCAATTTTAGTACCTGTTGAATATTGAAAATCAGACAAATATTAAGAAAAACATCTCATTTCTGAAATGAACTACACTATAGAAAAGTGGAAAATTTCTGAGGACTCTTTTCTGTTCCATTGGTCTATATCTCTGTTTTGGTACCAGTACCATGCTGTTTTGGTTACTGTAGCCTTGTAGTATAGTTTGAAGTCAGGTAGCGTGATGCCTCCAGCTTTGTTCTTTTGACTTAGGATTGTCTTGGAGATGCGGGCTCTTTTTTGGTTCCATATGAACTTTAAAGCAGTTTTTTCCAATTCTGTGAAGAAACTCATTGGTAGCTTGATGGGGATGGCATTGAATCTATAAATTACCTTGGGCAGTATGGCCATTTTCACGATATTGATTCTTCCTATCCATGAGCATGGTATGTTCTTCCATTTGTTTGTGTCCTCTTTGATTTCACTGAGCAGTGGTTTGTAGTTCTCCTTGAAGAGGTCCTTTACATCCCTTGTAAGTTGGATTCCTAGGTATTTTATTCTCTTTGAAGCAATTGTGAATGGAAGTTCATTCCTGATTTGGCTCTCTGTTTGTCTGTTACTGGTGTATAAGAATGCTTGTGATTTTTGCACATTAATTTTGTATCCTGAGACTTTGCTGAAGTTGCTTATCAGCTTAAGGAGATTTTGGGCTGAGACAATGGGGTTTTCTAAATATACAATCATGTCATCTGCAAAGAGGGACAATTTGACTTCTTCTTTTCCTAACTGAATACCCTTGATTTCTTTCTATTGCCTAATTGCCCTAGCCAGAACTTCCAACACTATGTTGAATAGGAGTGGTGAGAGAGGGCATCCCTGTCTTGTGCCAGTTTTCAAAGGGAATTTTTCCAGTTTTTGCCCATTCAGTATGATATTGGCTGTGGGTTTGTCATAAATAGCTCTTATTATTTTGAGGTACGTTCCATCAATACCGAATTTATTGAGCATTTTTAGCATGAAGGGCTGTTGAATTTTGTCAAAAGCCTTTTCTGCATCTATTGAGATAATCATGTGGTTCTTGTCTTTGGTTCTGTTTATATGCTGGATTATGTTTATTGATTTGCGAATGTTGAACCAGCCTTGCATCCCAGGGATGAAGCCCACACATATACAGCCATCTGATCTTTGACAAACCTGAGAGAAACAAGAAATGGGGAAAGGATTCCCTATTTAATAAATGGTGCTGGGAAAATTGGCTAGCCATAAGTAGAAAGCTGAAACTGGATCCTTTCCTTACTCCTTATACGAAAATTAATTCAAGATGGATTAGAGACTTAAATGTTAGACCTAATACCATAAAAATCCTAGAGGAAAACCTAGGTAGTACCATTCAGGATATAGGCATGGGCAAAGACTTCATGTCTAAAACACCAAAAGCAACGGCAGCAAAAGCAAAAATTGACAAATGGGATCTCATTAAACTAAAGAGCTTCTGCACAGCAAAAGAAACTACCATCAGAGTGAACAGGCAACCTACAGAATGGGAGAAAATTTTTGCAATCTACTCATCTGACAAAGGGCTAATATCCAGAACCTACAAAGAACTCAAACAAATTTACAAGAAAAAAACAAACAACCCCATCAAAAAGTGGGCAAAGGATATGAACAGACATTTCTCAAAAGAAGACATTCATACAGCCAACAGACACATGAAAAAATGCTCATCATCACTGGTCATCAGAGAAATGCAAATCAAAACCACAATGAGATACCATCTCACACCAGTTAGAATGGTGATCATTAAAAAGTCAGGAAACAACAGGTGCTGGAGAGGATGTGGAGAAATAGGAACACTTCTACACTGTTGGTGGGATTGTAAACTAGTTCAACCATTATGGAAAACAGTATGGCGATTCCTCAAGGATCTAGAACTAGATGTACCATATGACCCAGCCATCCCATTACTGGGTATATACCCAAAGGATTATAAATTATGCTGCTATAAAGACACATGCACACGTATGTTTATTGCAGCCCTATTCACAATAGCAAAGACTTGGAATCAACCCAAATGTCCATCAGTGACAGATTGGATTAAGAAAATGTGGCACATATACACCATGGAATACTATGCAGCCATCAAAAAGGATGAGTTTGTGTCCTTTGTAGGGACATGGATGCAGCTGGAAACCATCATTCTTAGCAAACTATCACAAGAACAGAAAACCAAACACCGCATGTTCTCACTCATAGGTGGGAACTGAACAATGAGATCACTTGGACTCAGGAAGGGGAACATCACACACCGGGGCCTATCATGGGGAGGGGGGAGGGGGGAGGGATTGCATTGGGAGTTATACCTGATGTAAATGACGAGTTGATGGGTGCAGCACACCAACATGGCACAAGTATACATATGTAACAAACCTGCACGTTATGCACATGTACCCTACAACTTAAAGTATAATAATAATAAATAAATTAAAAAAAAAAAAGAAAAGTGGAAAATTAATCTAGAACGAGAGGAACTCAAACACAGAAAGCCATAAGGAACTTTAAATTTAAAAAATCTAAAGCTATTTAGTGATATATAAGAACAGAAAGCATGAAATTCAGGCTAAAATTCAGTTGGTTGAAGTTACAACTATGGTGACTATTACGATATCTAAACTATAACTCAGATCATTGGAACTCTTTAGTTTATCTTAGCAGCACTCTTCCAGATGGTTTTATAAAATTAGGAAATAGAACAAAAGAAATCAAATTCAAAATAAGTATTTGTCAATACTCTTCTGGACTCCTAAGGACAATTTCTTTCCAACCTTCATTTACCTTTTCTCGTGAAATATTCAAAGAATAGACCAAGAGTTATTGAAATCGTTTATCACTTTTCCCCTTCAGAAAACTGATACCGTTTTAGAGGTGTTGTGTATTTCTACCCATTGGAGCTTGAAAATCATAATTTCTAAACTGGATTTTTTTCTTTTAATAAATCAGTCCATACATGGTTAAAGTGTTTGTGTATATACTTTGTTTTAAAATATTTTATTTACAAAATTTCAAAACAAATAAGACAAATTAACTATCTGTATTTCAAAAAGAACTCACTTAAACTGAAAAGGTTTCCTAAAATATTAAATATATGTTGAGGCCAGGACTTTGAGATCAGTATGGGCAACATAGTGAAACTCTGTCTGTACAAAAAAGTTAAAAATTATCCAGGCATGGTCACATGTCTCGGCAGACCCATCTGCTTAGGAGGCTGAGGCAGGAGGATCTCTCAGACCCAGGAGTTGGAGGCTGCAGTGAGCTATGATCACGCCACTGTACTCCAGCCTGGGCAATAGAGAGAGATGCTGTGTCTAAAAAAATAAATAAATAAAACAAATATACCTATGTGTCTTTATTTCAGGTTTTTTGTTGTTGTTGTTTTTTTTTCTTTTTGAGATGGAGTCTTGCTCTGTCACCAGGCTGGTGCAGTGGCAAGATGTTGGCTCACTGTAACCTCTGCCTCCCAGGTTCAAGCGATTCTCCTGTCTCAGTCTCCCAAGTAGCTGGGACTACAGGCACATGCCACCATGCCTGGCTAATGTTTTGTATTTTAGTAGAGAGAGGGTTTCACCATGTTGGTCAGGCTGGTCTCGAACTCCTGACCTCAGGTGATACGCTAGCCTCGGCCTCCCAAAGTGCTGGTATTACAGGTGTGACCCACCATGCCCAGCCCTTTCTTTCAGTTTTATAAAAATATAGGTATGTTCTTTCTTTTTCTCTCTCTCTTTTTGTGATAATTGGTCTGTACATATTTAAAAATGCATGCCGTATTCAAGGTACTGTCCAAAGCCTGGAAATCCTCCCAACTTTTATTGTTGTATTTGTACCTACTATTTTATCTAGTCACATTTGTAAAAGGTTCACAATCCTCCAAAATTATTGCTCTAAGAGTCAAGGAAATTGACTTTCTTAATGCTCAAGTAAGAAATGATACTGGCAGAACTGTGCCTCCAGAAAGGAAAACCGTAAGGCCTCGCTCTGATATTTGAAACAATGGATTTCGGCAACCATGTAGGTCTTGTAAGGCACTGTTTATTCACACACACACAAAAATATTTCTAATTCTTTTCTTAGAAATGAAGAGGTCACCAGCAGGTATGCTTCATTCTACAATGATCTCTTTTGGAAACCTTGTTCAGATAAAATCTAGAGATAAAATTCTTGCCTTCTCAAAAACAGCTGGTTCATTGGCACGGGCATGAGAGGATAGGTATATGTAATAATATTTAAGAAAGAATTAAACTTGACTTAGCAGTTCTTGGAAAAACTGATTTAAGCAAATAGTTGACCTTAAGGCTTTGAATTCTCTGAAATTTTCCCTTCAAATTTTAATCTTTCATAGATATTTAGAAATATATATTCAATAGGGAATAAGAATGCCATTAGATAATATGAGACAGACAAACAGTACAGGTAAAAGGAAAGTGATACATTCTAGACTATTTTCCTGGGAGTTCCGAGTTCCAAAGTTAGCATACTAGTACAGTGGGGGAGAATAGACATGTTTGGTACAACAAATCAATTGCATAGAATTTTAATCTCGGAGAATTTGGAAATATTAATCTTGCTACTCAGAGGGTCATAGTAAGTTGAGAATTGGCCTGACCACTTTGGAAGTAACATCTAGTCAAATCTTTTAGCCTGGAATAAAATTCAAGTCATGATTTTCAACTTTTAAAAATGTCTGAATTGTTCAAATAATGGTGTCAACGTGTTATGGTAGAAAAGTGATGGAATTTGGTTTAAATTTTTCCAAGTAATTGCTTTTCTTTTTAAAAAAATATGCCATTGATTTTTTTTTTAATCAGAGTAATACATGTACATTATTTTAAAAGCAAGCCAGTTGTAGATGCTATCTCTTGCTTTGCTATTGGGAAAGTTAAACATTTAGCTTTCTCAACCTATGTGCTATTTCTCATCTCACCAAAAAATCAGATGCACTTACCTTACCCTGAAAATTGTTATTACAATGGAAATACTAGTCACAGATATTACTCATGATTACGCTTCTTTTTGTGTAACTTGCTTTCCCTGGAGTTAAGCATTACCTCTTTTTTTTCTTACTTTTAAATGTACCAATTGCTAATTCATCCCTAAACTTTCTGCCAAAAGTGTCCTAAGTATTCCAGCATATTGGTTATTCCAACTGGAGCCCTCCAACCTCCTCACCAGTCTAGATTGGTTTCTCTCAGACCACAGGCAGCTGATGTTCTAGAACTTTTCTTCATCAAGATCCTGGGAATTTTCTTTCTTTTCTGTTTCTCAATGCTTGTTTCCTGGATCCTCTAGCTACTTCTGTTTTGGGTTATTCCCTCATGTTGCTCAATCATATCCTCCAATAGCTCTTAAAATATGGTATGTGGATGCATTTTTTGAGACCTTGCAATTGAAAATGCTTATTTTCTACCTGCAGTTAACTATTTTCTTTTCTTTTCTTTTTTGAGATGGAGTCTCACTCTGTTGCCAGGCTGGAATGAAGTGGTGTGATCTCGGCTCACTGCAACCTCCCGGGTTCAAGTGATTCTCCCGCCCCAGCCTCCTGAGTAGCTGGGACTACAGGCGCATGCCACCATGCCCAGCTAATTTTTTGTATTTTTCGTAGAGACGGTGTTTCACCATGTTGGCCAGGACGGCCTCGATCTCTTGACCTCGTGATCCAACCGCCTCGGCCTCCCAAAGTGCTGGGATTACAGGCATGAGCCACCACGCCCAGCCTAGTTCACTATTTTCTTCCCTCATATTTGTCTTTTAAAATTTCTTGGCATGGAATTCTAGGCTGGAATCGTTTTCCCTCAGGTTTTCAAAGCAATTTGTTCATTATTTTCTACTTTCTAAGGTCGCTTTCTGACCTTAGAAATCTTTTCTAATTTCAATCTTTTCAAGTGACCCTTCTATTCCTGGCATTTTATCATTTTATATACATGTGCCTTTAGTTGAGTATTTGAAATTCATTTTTCTGAAAATCTGAACCGATCAATCTGAAAATTTATTCATTTCCATTCTGGAAAACATTTCTGTATTATTTGCTTGACAATTTTTTTTTTCAATTTTGTTTAATTCTCTCTTCTTATAACTCACATTACACTTTATTCTTTATCTTTCTTAAATTTAATCTATAATTTTCCTGTTTTATCTTGTCCTGCTTTCTGAAGTTTATCCTGAACTTTTTTATATTTCCAGTTTCCTGTTAACTTTTTAAGATAATTAACATATTTTTAATTACAAAGATTTTTCTCCATATGATCCTTTTCATAGCCTGCTGCTCTTGTTTCTTATATACCTCTGAAAACATTAGTTTTTAAATATTTTCCTACTCTCTAATTTGTCTCTATTTTCTCCAGATTCTTTTTTTGTTTGTTTCTTTAGGTCATGGCCCTTTATGTAAGTTTTTCCTGTAATAGCTATTGATTTGGTCATCAGCTGACATTTTAAATGCAAAGTTTTTAAAAATAAGTTGCTGACTAGAAACTTTGGTTTTCACATGGGTGAGGGTAGTCAGGCTGAACCACAGGGTAATCTGGTGGGGACCAGGCCATTTTGGGGAGATCCCCAACTGTTAGCACTCCAACCACTCTCCACATCTTAGGGTAGTTCCTCAGATTTTAGTTCTTCAATTTCTTTTCTTTTTTATTTCTTCTTTTTTATTTTTTTTTAGACGGACGCTCACTCTGTCGCCAAGCTGGAGTGCAGTGGCGTGATCTCGGGTCACTGCAACCTTCTCCTCCCAGGTTCAAGCGATTCTCCCTCCTCAGCCTCCTAAGCAGCTGGGACTACAGGTGCGCCCCATCACGCCAGTCTAATTTTTGTTATTTTTAGAAGAGACGGAGTTTCACCTTGTTGGTCAGGACGGTCTCCATTTCCTGACCGTGTGATCCACCCACCTCCGGCTCCCAAAGTGCTGGGATTACAGACGCCGGCCACTGCGCCCGGCATAGTTCTTCAATTTCATACCTGGAGATTATGAACCTGGTTGCCAACATCCTGGTAGTTGAATGAAAGAAGAGAGTTTGGGTGTCTCCATTCAGTATGTTAATTTTCACTTAACTCCCCTGTTTTTGGTACAGCATGTCAGACTAACTAACCCTCAGTAACTCTGGCATACCACACTTTACAGTCTATCTTATTAAACTCTTATCTGCAGATTATGAGAGGAATAATCACCCGACTGGGTGTGGTAATTGAGGGGTTCTAAGGACCCAATTTCTTCTTTAATAGACTTTCAACATTTCTTCTTGCTTTCAGTCCCACCTTGCCCTTCTACTTCCACAGGTACTAAGGTCTCAAACTCGTAAGCTTTTCCAGGGTTTTCTGCATTGAACAACTTTTTGTTTGTTTGTTTGGTGGTGGTAGTCAGGAATAGACCTTCCCCCTTTGAAAGCTTCCCTTGTTTCCTTTAGTCTGATAAATCAGTTACCACTTAAATATCTGCTTCCTAGCTTCTGAATTCATGCTGATAATGTCCATCTGCTGTCTTTACCTCCCTAGTGTCCCTGATGGTCATTTTTCTTAGGGGCTTATTCAGTGCCAATAAATGACTTTCTAAGGAAAAAAAGAAAAGAAAGGAAAAACTCTGATTTATAGCATTTGCCCATTTCCAGTGGTGTAGACACTCTTACTTTGACTGTCTTCAAGCTGCCAATAATTTAACAAGCTTTCAAGAGTCCTGAACACTTACTAGTTATATCTCAGTAACAGTTAAGTGCACTGTTTATGCCTTTGTTAGTTTTACTCTCTTTAGTAAGGTTTTTGGAGAGGGTTGAGATAAAAGTATATCTCTCCATATTTAACTGGAAGTCTCAATTTCTTACCTGTTCGTGTAGACATAAACTGACTAGGAAAATTAGCTACTTGAGTGGAATAAATTTTAAACATGGAAATTATCTGGAATATATGTGTAGGGCTTTGCCCCAAACAATGACAAATTTGTTTTTTCTATAGCCCCAGCTATTCAGGGGACTGAGGCAGGAAAATCCCTTGAGCTCAGGAGTCCCGCAGGGGCAACATAGCGAGTCTTAAGGAAAAACAACAACAACAAAAAACAATGTTTCTTCTTTATTCAATGTCATTGCCCTAACTTTCCTTTAAGTGAATAAGGCTTCTTCCTGCTCATTCTTTCCCTAACATTCATAAATACATTTATTAAAGTGACTAAGGGATTTAAAAGAAAAAAAAAAAAAGTTCACTTCCTTAAACATAAGCCTGAAACGAAATGAGTTTACTTAGGAAGATGTGTTTTAAAACACTGAGAGGGGCCGGGCGCCCTGGCTCACGCCTGTAATCCCAGCACTTTGGGAGGCGGGGGCGGGCGGATCACGAGGTCAGGAGATCGAGACCATCCTGGCTAACACGGTGAAACCCCGTCTCTAGTAAAAAATACAAAAAATTAGCCGGGCGAGGTGGCGGGCGCCTGTACTCCCAGCTACTCGGGAGGCTGAGTCAGGAGAATAGCGTGAACCTGGGAGGCGGAGCTTGCAGTGAGCCGAGACTGCACCACTGCCCTCCAGCCTGGGCAACAGAGCAAGACTCCATCTCAAAAACAAACAAACGAACAAACAAAAAACACTGAGAGGATATTTAGGGCTATAATGTACTAACACCAACTCATAAGCAGTATCAGTCATTTACATCTTGGAGGTGTGGAACACGTAAACTGAGATAATGAAATAATATTTGCCTTCACATTAGTCACTGCTCAGTCACTTAGAGATGTAAATTGCAGAAGATATACAACTTGTAAAAATTATCTCAGTCTTTCTAATTGGATTGTGAAATATCTAACAGCAGCTCCATTTCTAAGAAATGTTAACGCAAACCTGAGAGACTGCAAATACTGCCGGTGTTGCCTTCTATAGGAACAGGGAATTTGGCTGGGTGATATCCCTGGACTAATCACCTACAATGTGGAAATACTAAGAATCATGGCACAGAGGTTAATACACTTAGGCAAACAACATAGTGAGTAAATTAAACTCGCGATTCTTTTAGCGAGATAAAGTTTGTCACATACCCACAGAATTCATGAGGAAGTTCTGAAAGGATCATACACTCTCAAAATTTACAGCGAAAATGATCTTAGATAATGTCGTTTTCACAGCACTCAGTTATGGATAAGGAAACTAAGGCCCAAAGTGGTGAAGCCTGTGAGAGAGGGGACTAAAGAAAGACTCATTGTATCTACCTCGCACTTGTGAATTTCCTATCTAAAGATTTCTGTTAGCCCCCAAGCCTCCCCCAGGATCAGGAGAACATGAAACCAGGATATTTACATTTCCCATACTTCTCATTTGGGAGAAATGCTTTCAGTTCCAAGTGCTGTTGTCCACTGAACATGTCAGTACACATGTTTGGAACGTTTTACTTGTGTGAAATAATTAAAATCCATGGTTCTGAGGGTCATGGATTTGTTTTTGTTTATTCCATGACTTCCGCCTCTGCTCATCACAAGATTTTGCATGAGTAAGTGAGGAATATTGCCTTTGGCTGTCTTATTTCCTGTGTCTAAAATACAGACAATGTGACCAAAAGAAAACCAGACTGAAAACCTAGCAATGCTGAAGGCAAAGCAAAAGATGGTGATTTTGGTAACTGCTCTTTGTTTCCTGTGAAAATAACCCAGGTGTTTTGTTTTCTTTAATTTTAATGTCTTTTCTCAAACGTTTGAAGTATTTCCCATGTTGGACACCAGTCAAGTTGTAGCATTTGTTGTCATGTGCAGCGTGTTCAGAAAATCTGCTTCGGTTTATTTTGGATGATGTCATGTTACATGCAACCATCTTAAAATGTAGCTTTTCCTGAGGGAGTTGATGAGAGATGTGACAAAATGTGCACATGGCTAGAGTTAACTTTTGGAACTTAAAATCTAGATAATAAAGACAACATTTCCCTTTAAGTTTTAAAAATAGCCCAAAGATATGTAGAGCCTAGGTGAGTTTTGATGGGCAATTTCTTGTTTTTCTAATCTTTCATGGGGTTGGACCATTCCAGACCATCACTGGCAAAAAAACATCCAGATTTTACCTTCAGTGAGTCGTCCTTTGAGAGAGTCAATGTAGACAAGGCTTGCCAATTAAAACTGGAGTCCATCCTCTATGAGTATTTAACCCTAATGCTCATTGTCTACATGCTTTGGATAGCATTTCTTTTTAAAAATTTATTTTTTGGCCGGGCGTGGTAGCTCACACCTGTAATCCCAGCACTTTGAGAAGCTGAGGCAGGCGGATCATGAGATCAGGAAATCGAGACCATCCTGGCTAACACAGTGAAACCCCATCTCTACTAAAAATACAAAAAAATTAGCCTGGCATGGGCACATGTCCATATTCCCAGCTACTTGGGAGGCTGAGGCAGGAGAATTGCTTGAACCCGGGAGGCGGAGGTTCTGGTAAGCCAAGATCGCACCACTGCACTCCAGCCTGGGTGACAGAGAGACTCTGTCTTAAAAAAAAATTATTTTTGAGGGGTAGAATGGGATGTCACTATGTTGTCTAGGGTGGTCTTGAACTGGCCTCAAGCAGTCCTCTCAGCTTGGCCTCCTAAGTCACTGGGGTTACAAATGTGAGCTATTGCACCCAGTCTGGGTAGCATTTCTGAGCTATTTTTAATATCTTTTGTCCCAGGGAGTTGAGGGCCACCATTTATTCTATTTAATCACAGGTTGACAAGAGTAGATGGCCTTATGGAGGTTTAATATCCTCTTAACATTTTGTCAGAATTTCTTTCAGCTCTTTTTGTACTTGATGACTTACTGTTTTCTTGGTGTCATAATTGTCACAGAAGAAGTGGAAGAAGTTCTTTCATTATAAGTCCCTGATGGAGAAGAAAGGAATTCCCACAGGCCAGGAAAAAGGAACAAGTGGATTAACACCTGGCATTGTGGCTGATATGGTTTGGATCATCTGTGTCCCCACCCATATCTCATGTTGAATTGTAATCCCCAATGCTGGAGGTAGAGACTGGCAGGAGGTAATTGGAACATGGGGACAGTTGCTAATGGTTTAGCACCATCCCCCTATTGTAGTTCTTCTGATATCGTTCTCATGAGATCTGGTTGTTTAAAATTTTGTAGGACCTCCCCGACTCCTCTTCCTCCTGCTCCTGCCATATAAGACATGCCAGCTTCCCCTTCACCTTCCACCATGATTGTAAATTTCCTGATGCCTCCCCAGAAGCTGAAGCTGCCATGCTTCCTATATAGCCTGCAGAATCTTGAGTCAATTGAACTTCTTTTCTTTATAAATTGCGCAGTCTCAGGTATTTCTTTATAGTGGTATGAGAACAGATTAATACAGTAATCCATCAGGAGACTGTGATTTACTAGGTAAAAAAATTAAAAGCATTTTTAAATTTAAGGAAGTCAGTATAATAAACAAATAACAATAATATTTTACATAATGTCCCCTAGTTCCATCCATGTTGCTGCAAATGACAGGATTTCATTATGTTAAGTGAAATAAGCCAGGCACAGAAAGACAAATATTGCACGTTCTCACTAATATATGAGAGCTAAAAATAAAAACTTGTAGCCATGGAGAGAGAGAGTAGAATGATGGTTACCAGAAGCTTGGAAGTGTAGTGACGAGGGGGGATAAAGAGGGAATGGTTAACGGGTACAAAAATAAAGTTAGATAGAAGGAATAAGATCTAGAATGTGGTGGCACAATAGGGCAATTATAGTTAAGAATAATTTATTATATATTTCAAAATAACTAAAAAAGTGCACTCTGGATGTTCCTAAAACAAATAATATATGCTTGAGGTCATGGATACCCCAATTATCCTAATTTGATAATTAAACATTGCAGGCTTGTATCAAAATATTACATGTACCCAATAAGTATGCACAACCAGTATGTATCTGTAACAACTAAAAATTTTTAAAAGAATATTTAAGGATTAATTCCTTCTTTAAAAATAATTCAAGGGAAGCTCAAAAAAAGTGAAATTAAAGACGTGTCCAGAATCCTTTAACTTTCTAACTGCTGCCATTCTAAGTTGTTCTTGAAAGAGAACTAGAATATTCGAGATGAATAAGCTCATGTGTGCTCCTACACATCACCATACTATCACAACTGCAGGAATTCTAGACAAATAACAATTAGACTTTTAGAAAAATATTGCTAATGATGTGCTACAGGATATCTATTTACTCCCTGTAATTATTATCTGGGGGAACTCCTTGTAAGTTCTTATATGGATGTGTCTTTATTAAGATCATTATGTCCAACAATTTACTTGCATCCATGCTGGTCCCATTTTTCTAAGAAGAATCTTTCCCACTGTCTTCTGGGGAGCATTTTATTTCTGTAGGGCAGGGGGCTGCTTCTTTTGTATTGCTCTTCTGTCTCGTTTACCTCTTGACTTGTTACAGGACACACCCCACAGACATGTGGAACTTAATTGGCCTTTCTGGTTTGGTTATTCCCAAAAAGTCACACGAAGGGTTGAAAGTTCTTTAAAAGCATGTAACTTCTTTCCTATTGAATTATAACTGGTTTCCTTCCATCCCACCTGTTTTTTTCCTCAAAAAAGGCAGAGGAAAATAATCAAAAATTCCTGCTGCTTTCATATCATGGCTTTTGGTCAGCAGATTGTATTAAGGTGAACAATTTCTGATTTTTTTGATGACTTATGACTGTCATTGGATATGTAGAGTTTGGTTATCATTGCAAGGCTCTGATTGGGAGGAAGGGAAGCTCCGTCAACCAAGGAAGGGGACAAAGGAGTTAGGTTTTAGCTGGAGATCCACGATTGATTGTGCCTCACTGGTTATTGGTCAAGACGGCGTATTCTAGGGTGTAGAGAACGATGCAGACAAATTGCTTGTTTTTATGGAAGTAGAAAGCATAATAATCTACAGTGTAGATAGATGCTGAGTCCCTGGGCTGGCGAAAAGCAACACATTTGACAGCATCTAACCTAGCACAGAAATACAGAATGCCAGGCAGGAGGCAGGGAGACACTAGGGACATCAGTGAGGGAGCAGCTTCCTTCTGTGACCCTGCCACCTGGCTTTTGGACCTGGGAGTATTGTAGTGGCCAGAGAGACATAATACCTTTACAAATTACCAGGGATTTACTCTTTAGCACCATGATGTCATGTAGATTAAATAACAAAATAGAACAAAAACAAAAGCAGTCAATGTTGCTACCTTTGAATCATTTCCTGTTGAGGATAGTCAACCTAACCAACTGTTTAGAGACCACTTGATCAAACAACATGACTCGCTGATGCCTTTTTCCATTTTTACCTGGTTCGTTGATAGTAGGTTGAGACAAGTTTAGACAGCACACTCACTTCCATACAAAAGATAGAAGATAGTTTGTGAACTCTTATGAGAGAGACAAAAACAAATATTTTAAATTTTTTTCTCCAGAAAATTAAGCTTACAAAAATTGTACTGCTTTATACATGACAGGCTTTTCTTTTATAGCTGTACTTCCCCAAGCCTTAAAATCATTTCATGAGTTAATACACAAAATTCATTGGATTATTTTTCTCCTGAGGCCCTCTCCTGCCCATGCCAATCAATTTACCTTCTTCTGAATCCATTCACTACCTTACAGGAAAAAAAATTATATATATATATATATATATATATATATATATATATATATATATATATATATATATGTATACACACGAACACACACACACACACACCCCCATACATATAATCTTTATACATATATAAGCCCACTCAATTTTTGTAAATAGAAATATTTTAAAAATCTGTACTACATTATAAAATCTAAATATTGTTAGGTTATATAAACTGTTATATAAATATATATAGCACCTTAAAGACTGTGGTGCTAGCCTCTTCATGGGGCCAATGCAAGAATCAGGCCTCTCTATTTTTGGGTGAGAAAAGAATGAAACAAATGTTTTGTAAATTCCAAAACCTTGTTATTTAAGATCAGATATCTTACAGTGTTCTGAAGAAAGAATGTATAATCAAGATGTGAGCAACAGAAAGTGATTAATTCCTGGCATTATTACAAAAATGTTAAGTTATGATTCAAGAAGGTCTGACTGTACTTACTAAAGAAAAATATTCACCCAAATGAAGACTGAACAGAGAGCCTTCCACCAGAGTGTGGAAAAGAGTTCATCTATTCTTCGTGGTCATGGAGGTGCTCTGCACCTCATGGGCTCCAGGGAAGCCTGGATCTCAGAGGAGCCACATGCAGAGAGGCAGTTTGCTACAAGGATCACAGAGGCAATGATGTCAGAGATTCCAATTTCTATTCTTCCCCAGGCTCAGGTTCAATTTTAAGACCACTGGAGTCATCTCTGGGCACAATGCTATAGTGTCAAACACTTGGAGGCTATGGGGAACTTAAGCCAGGGGCCTCATGCTTTGGGCCACCTTCTGATTATCTGGTCCTCCAGGAAATCAAGCTTGAGGACCACCCATCATGTGCCACTGCCCTCTTTTGAGTCTGTTTTGTGAATCATCTCCTCCAGTCATCCATCCATCCCTGGGGCTGCTCAGTGTCCTCCTTCTGCCTTGAAGGAGACGGAGGAGAGAAGGATGATGCACTTTGGTTCCATGGAGGCTTACAAGAGCACCGTAGAACTATGCTGCTTTGAGGAACTCTACATGTAAATTTGTGTGCATGTAACATATACACAGACACACTGCTCTTTCAGACAGCTTGGAATCACTCCTACATGGGCTACAGGTGAAAAAGAGTAGAGCAGGGAGGCAAGAAACCTCACAAACAATGCCACTGTCCCTACATGAGAGGGAGAAGGTGCTCTGATCTCCTCCTCATCCCCTTCCGATGGCTGAGATGTTCATGCCTGCCTCTCAGGAAGACTATCATAACATGTTAATGAGGTATACAATTGAGTAACATTGCACATGTAAGTGAAATTAATGCAAATACATCAGAAAAGTGGTATGAGAATGCATTATTGAGATACAAGTGCCCTATTTCTAAAAATAGGTTGCTAGCTGTTTTACACACACACATGTGCACACATGCTCCATTTCTACCAACCCCAGCCACTAGTAAGGGGTTTTCCAAGTCACATGTTGGGAATCCTACATTATTCAGGGTAATATTTGTAAGCGTGTATAACCGGCTGCCTTTTGAGCCAGTCCACACATTTAACACAGAATTGAAGTTTTAGCAAGGACTGGTCATTCCAGGATGTGGCTGTGTGTTTCCAGAATATTTCTAGACATGTTTGAGTGAGAAATAAATTCAATGTATTGCAGACTCCATATATTAAATTTTTCTGTTGCCCACCTTTTTGTGTATTTTTCAGATATGTTTTATTCTCTAAATCAGGAGCATTTTGTCAGGAATTTCCCTCAGAACCTCTTAAAAAGTCTGTGCATTTGGAGGTAAATGAAATCCATATGTTCCTGATTTATTCTCACTTTCTTCATCAAAACATTACTTTCTATAGGGACTTGATCATCAACAAGCTATATGAGATTTTTAAAGGCCTTTTTTTCCCCTAGAAAAGGGAAACCACATTTGATCAATAACATAGTTATAAAGACAACATTACACATGAATTTATAAAGATACATTGTTTTACTATTTAACTTTAATAACTTAGGCTATATATATTTGGAAACTCACCAATCATTGTCAGAAAAATGCACATTTTTATTTTTTTCTTCACAGGCTAAAAGCAATATTTTTTGTTTATCTTTTCTTTTCTTTACAGTTTTCTTTACAGTTTTCTAAAAAATTTGGTTCAAGATCTACAAATGTACCTAGCTCACATTTCAATACATCTGAATATAAATACCTTTAACTGAAAAATTCTAAGTTTGTAAACATAAACATATAGTCATAATACATAGTTCTATGCACATAATATAATACAAGACAATACTCCTCTCTCTAGACTCACAGCTCACTGAAGACAACAGGGATGTCTTTCTCATCTATCTCACCTATCAAATAGGCCCTTGATAAATATTTGTTGACCAAATGAAAACATTGAAAATAACAGTAAGGACCGCGTTTATAGAAAAGAGTCTGCTGTTTCAGAACTCAAAGGGATGCCAGTTGAACAAGAAAGAATGTGTCAACAAGACAAGATAATACACTAATTCATACTACAGTCTAATTTAAAAATTGATTAAGGCCGGGCACGGTGGCTCACACCTGTAATCCCAGCACTTTGGGAGGCCGAGGCGGGCAGATCACGAGTTCAGGAGATCGAGACCATCCTGGCTAACACAGTGAAACCCCGTCTCTACTAAAACTACAAAAAAAAATACAAAATTATACAAAAATAATTAAAAATTAGCTGGGCATGGTGGCAGGCACCTGTAGTTCTGGCTACTCAGGAGGCTGAGGTGGAAGGATGGCGTGAACCTGGGAGGTAGAGTTTGCAGTGAGCCGAGATCGCGCCACTCCACTCCAGTCTGGGAGACAGAGCGAGACTCTATCTCAAAAAAAATTGATTAGAAGTACATGGCTGAGGGCAAGAGGGAGTGGGGGATGTTCTCAATCACACAGCTGTTTAGCCTTCCTCAGCATAGCCCCTTGTTGAGAAGAGGAGTTGGGAATTGGAGTTGGTTACAGGGCTTGAGATTAATTTACATTCAAACTTGGAATGTTAACATGATCATTGTACTTCAGAAGTAGCAATATTTTTTTCTGTCTATGTAGCATTTAATACATGTATATACACACATACATACACATATATAAAATATAACATATAAATATATACAACAAATAAGTATTTGTTATGTGTATTTGCTCAGCTATATATATCTAATTCTACATGTAAATTTGTGGGCATGTAACATATACACAATATATATGTAATATGAATTTATATATTATTTATAAAGGATAATAAGGTAAGACAATACCATTGCAGTTCATATATTCCTTTTACATTACATATTATTTACTTAAAGAATATTATTTTCTTTTGGACCCTGCAAGGAGGCTGGCGATGATTTCTGATGTCTGAAGCTTGTCCACACTCATAATTTTATGGGCATTACCAAAGAGTAAAACATGAAACTCCCTAGAGACACTCAAGAAACTTAAACCCTTCCTAATTGATATAATCACATTTCTAGAATCACAAAAGAATAAAGAAAACTTGTTTGAAGCTACATTCCCCATCAAAGATTTTCATTGGATTATTTTTTAAGCTGCAAAGACGATGAAATGGAGACCAAAATGAGATCTGAACAGCAACATTTTCCCACATACCAGCATTACTGACTTCTAAACATAAAGCCATCCATCAGAGTTTCAGGCTCACAGAATTCCCTGTTTCCACAGAACCCACATTCACCTTTATGCAAAAATGCTGATTCAGAACAGACATTGTGAGGAATATTTAGATGTGTAGCAACTCTTTCAGTTCTAAACACTGAATGTGGAGTATAAACGTGGAGAAAGGAACTTGTGAAAACAGGAACTGGTATAATTCGCTACGGGGCAAGACTTCGAAATGCAAATAACAGAGGAATAATAATGCTATTAGTCATTCAAACCTTAGTGGATATTAGTTTAGTCAGGGCTGCTGTCATTCTCATTAAAATCAGCTGCTTCTTTTAGCCTTTCTCATCACTCACCCCTGCAGAGATTTCATAGTGAAAGTATAGAACAGCAAAAAGTCATTGTGGAGGTAGGTTGTGGGAGTGGAGAGCAAGTAAGCACAGCATGATTTGAGAGACAATTGCCAGTAATAAAAAAAATAAAATGTGAACGAATATCCCAAATGAGCTTGATCTATTTTGGAATTTTGATAAAGCCAACATTCCAGGTACCAGAAAATTATCTTCTTTCTCTATCTTCTTCCCTCCCACACTATACCATGACCACCTGCTCCTAGAAGACAATTCCCTACCCTACACTCACAGGACGAAGTCCAACACAGCACTGTGGTGACTTCATCTCCATAGATGGTTTATGGGTTTCTGTTCACATAACCCCAGAAGTGATTTCTGTAATAGAATCAGGGTAGAAGTTAGAGACTTCCTGTTATAAGCTCACAGTTGTTTCCAAGTGATTACAGAAACAGAGTTTTTTAAATCAAACCAGGTAGGGGAGAGGAAGCTCTTCATTTGTCAGTTACTGGGCATATGTAATACACTGTGCACTGATCAAAGCACAGGGCAACAAACAATGATAAATCAATTGTTGTCTCCTAGGAAATCACAGTCTTGTCGGTATTGCAGATGTTCTTGCAGGTTGATGTGAGTGGTGCAAACAAGCAAGGCCAATTGAAAATTTGTTTAGGTGGTAGAAACTTTTTCCAATATTCAATATTCACAGGCCAAGTGGATCCATAAAATCCAGTGGTGTTGCAATGACTGACGAGTGACAATGGAAGATTATCTAGATGAATCAATAGCACGGAATGTCTGCATTCACATCCTGATTACATGTGAGGTCCTAGGATCTGGGTCCCAAAGTCAAGTAGCTCCAGCTCATGCATGCAAATGTGCTGAATGGGCAAGAGTGAGCAAAAGAGACAAGCCAAAACATTTCTCAAGCTAAAGGAGATTGGACATGAGAACAAAATAAAGACACATCTAAGTGCAAAAGACTAAAGCCAGTTATTAGCTCTCTCTTTAGCTCTCTCTCTCTCTCTACATATATATACACACACACACACACTATATTTATATATAGTATATATGTGTATATAGTATGTATTATATATAATATATATGTATATTTATACATATATATAAACTCTTTCCTAGTTTTCTTAATTCATGCTCATGTTCTCTGTGTGTGTGTGTGTGTGTATGTGTGTGTGTATATTAGGAGATTTCCTATGACTGAGTATCATAGCACAAGGTGATGATGTTTGGAAACTTTGCTTGGGCATGGGGAAAGTGGGGTTAAAGGTGCCCTCTGAGTTTAGACATTTAACGTGCTGTCTTAGATGGACACGTATTAGCATTTTAGCAAAAAAAAAAAAAAAAAAAAAAAAAAGGCTGGTGAAGGAATGATAAAAATAAAAGAGCCAGTGAAGGAAAAGCTAATATAACCTATTAATGTATAAAAATATTTCTAAAGTTATTTTTGTTTTTTGTTTGTTTGTTTTTCGTGGAGACAGACTCTTGCTATGTTGCCCAGACTGGTCTAGAACTCCTGGCCTCAAGTAATCCTCCTGCCTTGGCCTTCCAAAGTTCTGGGATTACAGGTGTGAGCCACTGTGCTTGTGGAATTGTCAGAGGAGTGATTTATAGTGAAGTTGTGTCAATAAATGTAATCTAAAGTCTGATGTGCAAGTTCTTACGCAAAGAATACAGCCAGCAAACAAAATACAAAATGATTTTGGATAAAATATTCAGATAAGAAAATAAAAAAATTAGTTTGATTGCATGTTCTAGCCACATATTTTTCTCAGACCCTCATCTTCCTATTTAATAGGCAAAAACCATTACAGAGACCTACTTTAATAAACTCTAGAACATCTTTAACATATTTTTCCATTTAATCTTGTTTTTGAAGAGAAGGTATAATACAAAGCAATCATTTCCACAAAAGAAAAGAAGAACACTTCAAATCACTTGAATTAAAAAATGAAATATATATATATATCTTCTCTAGGAGATGCAGACTGAAGATAATGAAGTAAAATTAACTGAAAGAAATACAGTATTCCATCACATACAATACCTAGATATTGTTCTGGTGTTAAAATAATTTCTTGAAATATTTTTTCTTTCTCTGAGTTAATAAAAAATTAAGTTGTTCAAAATGTCATTTTTTATAGTGCAGAATATCAATAATATGTCCAAAAGATACCTGTGATGAAAATATTATATGGGATTTGCTAAGTGCATGCAACTATTTCAAAATGATTTCAGAAGAATTCCACTGTCACAGTTCTGTTTCCCAGCAGCAGTGGCACCACCAGTAACCAGGCAGATACTGGCTTTTCTGGTTCAGAAGAGCAAAGAATGTTGACAGAAAGCACCACCCAGTGATTCATGTGTCACAACAAGGTTTAAATCATTCTTCAGTAGAAGAATTTCCAAGGTTATTCCTTCCCACAAGCTTTGTATGTAAGTTACTCTGCTATTCCCATGGTTACCAAAAGGGGAGACAAAAACAATACACTTCAAATTTCAACTGTTTTGCTGTTCAATCCCAAGCATAAAGTGACCTTCATCTGAACACTGTCTCCTAGAAGGTTTATTTTTTCAATTGATTTGGATATGACCAATCCCTTTGAAAACAATGTAAAAATATCCCAAACAAACAACAATAACATCTTCTATACGCATAACAAAAGCTAGAGTTTTGCATCCAGCTACACTGCTTAACTTTAAATAATCTGAGGGGCCTGGAGAGCAAGGAAATTACCCAGAAAACTATCATCTGGCAAAATTTTATAAACAAAGCACAATGGAAAGATGAAACAAATGATCCTTTGAGTTGGGTTGTTGGGCCCAGTAACCCATGTGAAGGATTCCCATTAGCTCCAGTTAAAGGGCTATTTTAAGCTTTGTAGTAAATAGGAGTTTAAAAAAATCCAGCCACCTTGGGCACATGTTCTCAGGACCTCCTGAGGGCTTTGTCATGGTCGCTCATATTGGGCTCAGAATAAATCTCTAAATATTTGACTGGAGTTTGACTCTTTTTGTCGACAGACTGCAACAGCAATGAAACATATATGTTGCTTCTGTTTATCTAAATAAATCTGTAGTCTTTGTATTAAGACACAAAAGGACAAACCATCCAGGTTACATGGCTCATCAGTCCTACCAACTCCTTTTTCCTCAAGGAAATTAAGAAAGCAAGCAAGTAAAACGAAACAAAAACACTTGTAAAACAAAAATAAAATTCTAAGACCCCCTCGACCATCTCCTCAGCAGGCTGCTCTTTTAAAATTTAACCTGAGAGACTGTTTCAGGCCATGAAGGGAAGTGGGAGTTGGACATGTCTCACCACACCTCTCCAGCATCCACATCGACACAGACCTTAAGTCTCATAAGAAGGATTTACAGTCTATTCTCTGTGAAGCCTGCTACCTGGAGAGGCTGTATCTGCATGATTCAACTTTGGTCTCCACAACCTCTTATCTTAACCCAGACATTCCTTTCTATTGATCCCAGGTCTTTAGATGGACTCAACCAATTGTCAACCAGGAAATTTTTAAGTCTACCTGTAAGCTGGAAACCCCCCCTTCACCCCCAACTTACACCCAGCTTCAAGTTGTCCCACCTTTCTGAGCAGAACCTATTTATTTGTTTATTTTTTAAAAAGGAGTCTTGTTCTGTTGCCCAGGCTTGAGTACAGTGGGACAATCTTGGCTCACTGCAACCTCTGCCTCCCAGGTTCAACTGGTTCTCCTGCCTCAGTCTCCTGAGTAGCTGGGACTACAAGCATGTGCCGCCATGTCTAGCTAATTTTTTTTTTATATATATGTTTACTAGAGATGGGGTTTCACCATGTTGACCAGGCTGGTCTTGAACTCCTGACCTCAAGTGATCCACCTGCCTCGGCCTCCCAAAGTGCTGGATTACAGGCACAAGCCACCACACCCAGCTAAACCAATGTATTTCTTAAATGTGTTTGATTGAAGTCTCATGTCTCTCTAAAATGTGTAAAACCAAGCTGCACCCCAGCCACCTTGGGCACATGTTCTCAGGACCTCCTGAGGGCTTTGTCATGGTCGCTCATATTGGACTCAGAGTAAATCTCTCTAAATATTTGACTGGAGTTTGGCTCTTTTTGTCGACAGACTGCAACAGCAATGAAACATATATCTTGCTTCTGCTTATCTAAAGAAATCTGTAGTCTTTAGTATTAGAGTCAGCTCAAGACTCGTTATCAGTCATAGAGGAGATGATCTGAGTGGTGTTTCCAGCAAAGTTCTTTCCTATTCTTGTCCAGAAGCAACAACACAACAGAATGAACACAAGAAATTCAGTACTTTCATTGTGTCCTCAGTATGAGCCCTAGGCACTAAATAAGATTCACAGATATTCCAATTCTTGTTCTCAGTGAACTTACAGTCTAGTGGGGAAGCTAAACACCTAATTTTACCTTTTATTATAATTTGATTTCCTCTTTTGTGCTTGTACAAGGAAATGAAATGAGAGTTCAAAGGAGGAAGAATTAATATCTCTTTGGATTCAGAAATTACTTTCTAGAGGCTGACCGTGAATGTGTAAAAAGGGCAGGATTTGAATAGGTGGCAACTGAAGGGAAGATTATTGCATGTAGAGAACGTACCATCAGGAAAGGCATGTAAGTTGTATTTCAGTCATAATTAGTTTAGAATTCATGTTACAAGGAGGATATAGACTGCAGAGCAGAGAGCAGTAGCAGATAAGTAAGTGGGATCATTCTGTGTCGGTCCTAAAAGGCTAGTTTAATAAAAATTAACTTCATTTTGTAGACAATTGTAAGTCATTAAATATATATATTTAAAAAATAGTGGTTGAGCTTCCTAAAGTGCAGTTCTGACCATATCCATCCCTTGAAGCATTGTATAGACCAAGTGCAAGGAGGAGACATATTTAAAGGGAAGCATGGTGTGTTAGTTCTCACACTGCCATGAAGAAATACCTAAGATTGGGTAATTTATAAAGGAAAGAGGTTTATGGAAGGGGACGCAAACACATCCTTCTTCACCTGGTGGCAGCAAGGAGGAGTGCCAAGCAAAAGGGGGAAAAAGCCCCTTATAAAACCACCAGATCTCATTGGAACTCAGTTACTATCACAGGAACAGCATGAGAGTAACAACCCTCATGATTAAATTATCTCCCACCAGCTCCCTCCCATGACATGTAGGGATTATGAGAACTACAATTCCAGATGAGATGTGGCTGGGGACACAGCCAAACCATATCATTCTGCCCCTGGTCCCTCCCAAATCTCATGTCCTCACATTTCAAAACACAATCATGTCCTTCCAACAGTCCCCCAAAGTCTTAACTTGTTCCAGCATTAACTCAAAAAGTTCAAGACCAAAGTCTCATCTGAGATAATGCAAGTCCCTTTGACCTATGATCCTGTAAAATCAAAAGCAAGTAAATTACTTTCTAGATGCAAGTTAATTACTTTCTAGATACAATGGGGGAACAGGCATTGGGTAAATACACCTGTTCCACATGGGATAAATTGGCCAAAACAAAGGGGCTACAGTCCCCATGCAAGTCTGAAATCCAATAGGGCAGTCATTAAACCTTAAAGGTCCAAAATGATCTCTTTTGATTCTATGTCTCACATCCAGGTCAAGTTGATGCAAGAGATTATCTACCATTCTGGGGCCTGGAGGACGGTGGCCCTCTTCTCACAGCTCCACCAGGCAGTGCCCCAGTGGGAACTCTGTGTTGGGGCTCCAACCTCACATTTCCCTTTCACACTGCCCTAGCAGTGGTTCTCCATGAGAGCTCTGCCCCTGCAGCAAACTTCTGCCTGCCTGGACATCCAGGCATTTCTATACATCCTCTGAAATCTAGGCAGAGGTTCTCAAACCTCAAATCTTGTCTTCTGCACACCCACAGGACCAACACCACATGGAAGCTGCCAATGCTGGGGGCTTTCACCGTATGATACAACATCCTGAGCTGTATCTTGGCCCCTTTTAGCCACGGCTGCAGTAGCTGGGACGCAGTGCTGAGGCTGCACACAGCAGTAGGGCCCAGGAAACCATTTTTCCCTCCTAGCCCTTCAGGCCTGTGATGGGAAGGACTGCTGTGAATGTCTCTGACATACCCTGGAGACATTTTCCCCATTGTCTTGGTGATTAACATTTGACTCCTCATTACTTATGCAAATTTCTGCAGCAGGTTTGAATTTCTCCCCAGAAAATAGATTTTTCTTTTCTATTGCAGCATCAGGCTGCAAATTTTCTAAACTTTTATGCTCTGCTTCCTCTTGAACAATTTGCTGCCTAGAAATTTCTTCCACCAGGTACCCCAAATCATCTCTCTCAAGTTCAAAGTTCCACAGATCTTAGAGCAAGGTCAAAAAGCCACCAGTCTGTTTGCTAAAGCATAGCAAGAGTCACTTTTATTCCAATTTCCAACAAGTTCCTCATCTCCATCTGAGACCACCTCAGCCTAGACTTCATTGTCCATGTCACTGTCAGATTTTGGTCAAAGCCATTCAACAAGTCTCTAGGAAGTTCCAAACTTTCCCACATCTTCCTGTCTTATGAGCTTTCCAAGTCTCTTGGAAGTTCCAAACTTTCCCTAATTTCCTGTCTTCTTCTGAGTCCTCTAACCTGTTCCAACCTCTGCCTGTTACCCAGTTCCAAAGTTGCTTCATTTTCGGGTATCCTTATAGCAGCACCCCACTCTACTGGTAATAATTTACTGTATTAGTCTGTTCTCATACTGCTATGTAGAAATACCTGAGACTGGGTAATTTATAAAGAAAGAGGCGTAATTGACTCACAATTCCACAAAGCTGGGGAGGTCTTAGGAAACTTATAATCATAGTGGAAGGCAAAGCAAAACTGTCCTTTTTCACATGGCAGCAGGAAAGGGAAGTGCAGAGCCAAAGGGGGAAAAGCCCCTTAAAAAAACCATCAGATCTTGTGAGAACACACAATCAGGAGAACAGCATGTGGGTAACTGCTCTCATGATTAAATTACCTCCCACTGGTTTCCTCCCATGACATATGGGGATTATGGGAACTACAATTCAAGATGAGGTTTGGGTGGGGACAGAGCCAACCCATATCACATGGTCTGTGGTTTCCAGAAAAGCTAGTGATGCCTATTACCATCATACTGAGACTATCGTCTCTCCACTCTTCACTGGGTCTGCCCACAACATTTCATTCCTCCCCACTCTCCCCCAACGTTCCTGTGCTGGGAATCCAGGTAAGCCCACTCCATCATCAATCCTTGTTTTATTGGGAACACTGCATATGGTGTGCAATGTCTCTGTATCCCTAAGTATTTAGATAAAGAACCAGGCAACAATCGGCCTGAGGTCAGGAGAATGCTTTTGGGATTGTATGGTGGTTAACTCCACGATAATGTTGTAAACCCGTTATTTTTGCACCACTCTCATCTCCACTACAGCCCTACCTCTGGACCCAGGCAGCCCTATGGATATTCCTGGTGCTTCCCAATGTTGAGGATACAAACTGAAATACACTAGACCTGTAAGAGTACAGTGAGATGGTGTGCACAGAAGAATATCTCAGGTAAGGGCCTAAAGGCTAGGGACCTTGGTTATACCAAATTCAGTGTCAGCCTTACCTTAGCCATACCAAAACATCCATAGACCATGCATTTAGTGGGGATGATATCACTTCCAAGAGGTGAAGATTGGTTCTTGAAGGGGTCAAAATGTCTAACTTGTGTTATGTATAAAACACAGATTATACATATAGTACATAAGCAGATATACAGTACATCTGTGGTATTAAATTGTTACAGGGAAATGTTAACTTGGTCCTAATGTATTAGGAAAAACATGTCTAAAAAGGCTCAGAGCAATGGTGAGAAAAAAGGTTGAGAGAAGCTGTCATAGGAGCCTCAACCTTGCCCCAGTGGGTTTACAGGGGAAGTGGAGAGGGGGAGGGAAAAGAAAATCTCTGAGAAAACCCCACCTTGACTTTTTATGCCATGAGCCAAGGTGGAACTGTTTGAATACTTCAGCATCCACTCTGACAGGCTAAAGGTAGCTATCCAGAGAGCTGATGACAGAATATGAGATTGGCAGGTCTTGCCAGGGTAGAGAGAGAGCCAGGGTAGAGAGAGAGTGGCAGCGGGGGAAGAAGCAGGCTCTGCCAGCTTCAGCGTGGTGCATTAAGCTTGAGGGTGGGGATTTCCCATCGCCTTCCTTAAGAGCTCAGGCTTGTAGGGACAGAGCTGGAGTTCCCCGAGTATTGCTTTGCACTCCGGAACACATTTGCAAGGCTGAGCTTAGCCTTAATGCTGTCTCCCCAAGGCCTGGAAGTCTCTCCCTTCTTGTGGACTGTGGAGGTGCTCTAAAGGGAAGTGTTTTGACTACACTGGACTTTTGGTAAGCCAGTGGACTGGCATGGAAGCACACTTTGGCAACCAAATGCTGCTTAGAGTGATGCCATATTCTCCTCTTCGTGGCTGAATGATAAACAGGTGGAGAGAACCAGTCGTGGTCTAGGACCATTCACAACCTCAGATGGAATCTTCTTTGTTTCTATTAGAGTTTCTATGTAATTGTTTTGTCCATACACAAACAGTTGGAGTCTTGCCCAGTATCTGAGACTCGGGAAGAAGGTGAGAGTGAACAGAATCAGAGCAGGAGGAAGGAGCTGGCACTGCAAGGAAGGCGTAAAATGTGAAGGACGGTAGGGGAGAGTCAGAGGAGGGCAGTGAGTGAGAGAGAAACTGCAGAAGATTAAGGTAGGGTTATCATAGGACATTCTAGCTAAGGAGAAAGAAAATACGAAGAAAATTGTTCTGATGACGAATTGGCTAGATACATAATTTTCTATAATTATGTTGTATGAGAAAATTATGCATATTTATATATATCAGAACATGTATAGCCTCATATAAACATGCAAACACATGCATATCTCATTTTATTATGTGTGTGTGATATTTAAGTATGTAATTTTCTAATTTGATAATTGTTTAATGAAATTCTTCTTTCAAGGTACCTTCCTTTGAATTTCTTTTTGTGTTCCTGTATGTAAAGGAAAAAGTGAGAGGATACTTCCAAAAATGGAAAAGCATCAAGGTGGGCAATGAAAATTTAATGAGGCTGTCGCTCTTTAGATCTTTAAGGGATTTCTTCTAAACGGTGAATAATACTCAATAGAATTAGTTGCTAAAGGATTAGGGTATATTTTTTAATTATAAGTTTATACAGGTAAATGTTGATGGGCTTGCACTGACAAGCTTTGAGAGAGGTAAAGAAGTTTTATGTCCTGTGGGAGGAGAAACAGGTCCACAAAAGGAAGTAAGAGTGTTATCCCACGTCATTTCATGTAAAATCAGCTTTGGAATTTATGTTCATACCTTTTATGGTGAAAAAAAATGAAGACTTGATTTGCATTTGTAATACGTACTCGGGTTCACATCCAGTTAAATCCAGCTAAGCTCACACACCCATGTCATTTTGACAAGACTGAGGTACAGATGAAACTCAGGATTCTCTGAGCTGTTCAGACCAGCATTCTTTCTCAGTCTGCCAAGTGGAGAGGAAGGACAGAGATTTTTACCTCAACTTCAAGAAAGAAAATGTCCTATTTTCCATATTTTTTATGTTTTGTAAACCCAAGTTGTCCGCATCATTATCACAGTTCTGCACTTATTTCAACATACACACTCACAAACACACAGAGATTTTGACAAAGCCATGTTCACTACCTTGGTAGAACAGACTTCTGTTAAATCTAAGTTTCCAAAGGAAAACTATTTAATTACATGAGGGTACTAACATGGCAAGGAGAAAAAGAATTCTTAGTCATAAATCAAATATGCACTATGGAAACCACATGCTTTTAAAAATAATGGTTTCCATCTTTATAAAAAAAATTACAGTATTTGAAAATTGTAAGCTATTGTACCTAACTCCCTCCATCCATCCTGCTTGGATGGGGAAGAGCCACCTGTCATCGATGCACCAGAAATATGTCTCATACACAAATCTCTGTGCCTTTTGAAAAGGCACTGCCAGAAGCCCCGCTCATTCCTAACTGTGCAGGGGGTTCGACTGCTTTAGAGTGCTGATTCTTCCCTCAGAGCTAACACATACCTTGGGATGAAATATTTTTGTGTGTGTGCATGAGCTGTGCCTTACAGCTTGGGTTTCTAAATATGTTTTTGTTTGCCTGGTTGGTTAGTTGCTTGTCATGAGTTTACTAATATCCCTATAGAATGTATGTGAAAGAGTCCAACACTGGCATTACTAAATTCAGATTCTAGACGAGTACTTAGGCATTACAAAACTGGAAAGTATGAGAAAAGGATACATTGTCCAGGCTCCATAAATCTACTCTGTCATTTTATTTTAAACATTCCTAAGAGAATTTTTTTTGCAATTAAGACCTTTTGTTCACAACAATTTCTCCAGTATGTTTTTATTTTACAAAAAAGCAAGGGTTAAAAGAGGTGAACAAATGCCAAAATTTGGGGAGGGGGAATTGCTGTGTTTTCTCTTTTGTTGTTTGAAGAATTTGGGGGTGGTTTTATTGTTCTTTTCTCTTTTCAAAATCCAGTTAATATAAACGCTTTTCTAATTGCAGAATCAGGCTTTGATGTCATTTAATGAGACATTCCTGAGGAAGTACAAAGTAAAAATAACATGAATAGTTACGCTGCAATCATTAAATCATCATTCCACCATGATAAAACCCAATATATGGTGAAATGAAAGTCATCTGTTGTGTAGGCAATGAGAGAAATTAAAATCCATTAAAGTAACAGAAAAAACAAGAAACTCCCACATATACAATTGTAGTGTTTGTGAATCTAAATACATGATCATTCATTTCTTAAAAAAACTTTTGATGAAAAAACAATTTTCCAGATAGAAATATATACATTAAGAAAGAACTTCTTTTCTGAGAAAATTTCAGGTTTGAACATGTAATACCAATACTGACGAATTTCTTTTACTTAGTCACATATTTGCCCCTTCCTGAGAAGAAACAGACTGTATAAACTGTTGGTTCTCAAAACAGTCTACCTTAATTGGAGTAGAAGCTAAAGAGATAAAGATAAAAGAAAGATACCATTTGAAATAGTATGGCCTTTGCTAAAACCGAGGTCACTATGGCCACCACAAATATAAACTCAAAAGATCCTGAATCATACATGAATGAATGCCAAATGCTGCTTCTCCACCGACGAGACATTTGAAAGGGCAACAACGGCTTGCAAAGTACACCATGTGCCTGTGTAATCCTAGTAATGTGTTAAAATATCATTTATAAAAAAAATTACTAAAAGTTTTGTTTTTTAAAGCCAATTTCTTCCATACCAGAAATGAAAATGAAAAAACAAAATCCTAAAAGAAACAGGAATCTCATTTTTTTCTAATTAAACTGACTGAACCTATAAAGAATTTTAATTTCTGCAAATGACTAAGAAGTACTGAAATGTTACGACAGCGGGAGAATCATTGGCATGCCAGATACAAGCAAGGCTGTTTGCATATCTTGTGGCTTGGCCATCATCTATTCAAAAGCTATTTGGAATTGTTTTAACTTCACTAAAAATCCAAGAGGAGTTTATTATGACCTCTGCAGTAGGAACCCACTCAGCTAAAACTTGTAACATCTAATTTTTATGATGTTACTGAAATTTTAAGACTTTACATTTTGGTAGCCATGGCAAAAAAACACGCTAGAGAGATGATTCTACCATGTTAACCCTATGAATAATAACGAACCTTTGGTTGACTTCTCTGATGAGCCTTAACATATACTCTATAATATAATCTTTTAACTGGGCAACTTCTAAATACTGACACAAACATTAATAATAATGCTTATAGGGTAACAGAAAATCTTTGAAGCACTAAATTCAGTAACCTGGGTCATGCTACAGTTTTGCTTGCTACTTCATATCTTTTATGTACATTATGTCTATAAACATCTTCCCTAAATTCCATGTCAGTTTGTAAAGTCAATGGATTAAATTATTCAAATGTAGCTATTTAATGGTCAGTAACAATCCCTAGAAACCTATTTTTTCATCTGTAATATTAGAAGGCTGAATTGATCTTGAAAATCCTTTCCAGATTTACAATTCTTATTCTAACAGTAAAAGAAATACAGAAAAGTTCCAAACAAAGTTGGACGGGAAGCTAGTATTTGTAATGTCACATGGAGAGATTAGCTCAACAAGTTCCATTAATAGGAGTCATATGGTGAAATCCCCCAGAGCTATTTATAAACAAATCTCTGATTGCTTAGAACTACAGGTAGAGCCAATTTACTTAGACTTTTTTTTAATTAGAAAATTCAGGGCATTCAGAGGTTATGCTCTGTCTTTATCGGGATATAGTAATAGACGCTTGGAGACTAATTGTGTTTTGCAGGTAAATATTGATAAAAGACTGACCTGAGTAAGGAATGGGTGGAGAAGAATGGCAGATGCTATCAAGGTCATAGTAACAGAACTGGGCTGAGGACTGGCATGTTACAAGTATTTCAAGACCCTATGGTTTCTTGCTGATAGTAAGCTAGCCTACCAATTTTACTGAATAACTTAAACAGTGAAAGAGGTATTGAGACACTATAAGCAGTGTGTTCACCATTTTATTTTAAGTTGTCTGTGGGATAGCTGATGCAAGACTAGGCAAATGTCAAAGTCAAAAAAAAAAAAGGAGAAACCAATCAAAGGAAGTTTTTAAAGATTTAAAAGAAACATTCTAACATGCTTTCCTTCTTTAAAAGTCAGTGTGTTTGGATGACGAGACTGTGTAGGCAATTGGGGAGAAGTGTTATTTTTCATAATCACATGAATTTATAAATTAGTCTTGAAAATTGAATATAATTGTTTCTAGAAAGTTGCTAGGTGTTTCATATTTCTGTAAATATGAAAAAATTTCAGATTATTGAAAAATCAGAGTAGAAATATTAGAACGAATGCTTTAAGAAAACAGAAAAGGTTGAGCGCGGTGGCTCATGCCTGTAATCCCAACACTTTGGGAGGCCAAGGTGGGCGGATCATGAGGTCAAGAGATCCAGACCATCCTGGCCAACATGGTGAAACCCCCTCTCTACTAAAAATACAAAAAATTAGCTGGACGTGGTGGTGGGTGCCTGCAGTCCCAGCTACTCGGGAGGCTGAGGCAGGAGAATGGTGTGAACGCAGGAGGTGGAGCTTACAGTGAGCCCAGATTGTGCCACTGCACTCCAGCCTGGGTGACAGAGCAAGACTCCATCTCAAAAAACAGAAAACAAACAAACAAACAAAGAAACAAAAGCAAACAAAGGAACTATCTTTCTCACATTCGTAACATTCATCCTTCAATTGCTCCTTAAAAACATATAATTTAATGGCAATAAGATACATAGATTTTAAAGAATTTATTAAAATTTTTGAGAATAAATTTTTTTAAAAGAAAAGTCTACGAAGGAGTTGTGAATTATATTTGACTCACACAATACAGGTATATACTAAGAATGCAACAGTCAAATCAATGTGTTTAAAAAGTTAAGAACTCATAGAAATAAAAATTATTTTTTCTCTGTGAGTTCTTCCCTGATAATCCATAGGTAGTTTTAGGTGTTCTTTCTGTCCTGTCCCCAACGTACATTATGTTATAAACTTACTGGAGTAGAACTGTTTCTTTATAGGTCTATCTGCTTCTTGTACTAGATGCCATTTGCAATCAGGATTGTCTTTTCACCTTAGTGTCTTCTGTGATTACTGGACAGAGTGAGCATTCAATATCAATTGGCTCAATAGCTTGGTATTGCTTTGATTTATTCTTAATGTAAAGAGAAAGGTCACACAAATAAATAATCTTACCCAAGTGTTTAAGGCCCTGGAGGGTAATATTGAAATACTTACAAATTAAAAACCTAAAACAAACAATAGCCTGGGAGAAAATACTTGCATCATATATAATAAAAGGAATATCCCAAAGAGACAAGTAACTACACCATAACAAGAAAAGGACTAATAGCTAAATAGAAAAGTCATAATAATGGAGAGATACAAATAAAATATATAAACGACTAATAAATATATGAAAAGAAGAGGGAATTATTAGAGAAAGTCAAGTTAAAACACCAGTGAACTAGCAGGTTTGCCCATTTCATCAAGAAAAATTTTAAAAGATCGATAAGATCAGTGGTTGGTAAAGATACAGGGAAATAGCTACTCATATATTGTTAATGGGCATGTAAAATGGTAACACCCATTTCAGGGGTTGAGGTTTTCCATTCTATCTATTAAAACTGAAAACACATATATCCTTTGAACCAGCAATTTGACATCTTGGAATTAATGTTAGAAAAATATTTGCACAAAAGAGCATGTGCCTGAATGCTTCTGGTAGCATTTTTGCTGTTGTATTAGTGAAAAATTGGAGGCAAGCTAAATATCCATTAATAAGATGCAGCTGTAATAAATTGTGGCCTGTCTGCAGAATTCTGCACAGTCACAAAAAAAGAATAAGTTGACTATGTGTTAATAGACAAGAAAGTGTGTATATGACATAATGTATGAAAGAGAAAGTTGTAGATGAGTATCTATAGTATGCTCTAATTTTTTTAGTAAAATACATAATCACAAAAACTATGCATGCTAGTTATCTGGAAAGGTGCATAATGTCAATGGCTATCGACTCCTGTAACAGAGACAAGAGACAACCAGAGACATTCATTTTACTTTTACAAATTTTTGCAATGACTTTAGTTGCCACTTGATAATCATTTAAAACACAATGTTTTAAAGATGTGATATGCAGAGCTAGGACTTTGTATGCCTGGAGTAAAATTTGTAACATTAAATATGATGTTTTTATCTTAAGTGTTTTTAATGAATATAATACTTGCATGTACTTTAGAAAATCAAGCCATACAGGAGGACTTTACATACAGGTTTGGATGGTTTTGGCTATAAGGAACAAAAGACTTGATCAACAGAGAAAAAAATATAGGCAATTATGATCTCAGTTTACAGTATGCCAAAGGGAGGGCAGGGTTGGTTGATTCAGCACCTCACAGATATCAGGAAGCCTGAGTTCTTTCCAGTTCTCTGTTTTGTTATTCTCAGTGTGAATCTCACCCTTAAATGGCTGCAGTTGCTCTCGGTGTCCTATCTGGATATGGCAACACCATCAAAAAGAGGGTAGAGCATATATATCTCTCTATAGTTCTCTCTCAGTAGCGAGGGGCACCTTTCTCAAAAACATCCCCTTCCATACCCCAGAACCCTTCCTTTTGCATTCCACTGGGCAAACCAGCATCCTAGTCAAAAGAAGTGGGATCATCCTTCGAGTTTTAGGTAGAACTGGCCTCCCTTGAGCTCCATGAATAAAAACAAAATCAGGGTTCTCTTAGGAGGGAAGAAGGGGTGGATAGATGCTGGATAGTCAACCAACAATGTCCATTAAAGTACATTACACAAAGGAACAGCCTTTTCTTTGCTTCATCACTTCCTTCTCTAATCTCTCATGAAGGAACAACTTTTAACTCCTGTATTCCTTAGCTAGTTAACCCTGCATTTCTAAGCAATATGCTTATACTGTTACAGCTTGATTTATTAAGTTTAGAGTTTATCTGTAGAATTTAAAAAGAATTTAGTTTATTTACATTCTCCACCACCACTGTTGATCTTCTCCCAAATGTAATTACATCATTAATTTTGCTTCCTCTAAACAGTACTTTGCAACTCTAAGAAAAATTATATTTACAGTTTTTATTTCTTATTCAACCAAAGACAGTAAGTGTCTTATGACTCCACACTTTCTCAGCTGAGGCATTACTCATTTCCACCATTTCCTATAGCTTTTTTCCCTGGCTACAAACTTTCCAGTTTCTATCATTTATAATTTTATTCTTACATTGACATGCCCATAATATCCTATAAGCACAGGGAAATTTGTATTCTATAAGCATAGTTCACTTTTCTGTGCTGTGACTCTAGGTTTTCTCTAAAGGTTGAAAATCAGTAATAGTTATTTGTATTAGCACAATTATACATGTTTCATTGGAATTTCCTTTTGGGTAAGCTTTTCTATTGATACTTTTGCTTTTTTGGTTCTTGAACCATTTGCTTTATCATATTTTCAGTTGTTATCAGACTCTTCCTTTATCGTTTATTCTCTGTAGTTTCATTTCTGCCCTTGTCGGAGTGATCCTAATAAGAGTTCTTTCCTCCTTCCCTCTGTCCTGGTTGCTCTGTGGGGCTGCTGGGCAGCTGTCCTTCTTTGACTTCCTTCAACCGTTTCCTTGCTTTGGATAGATTATTTACTTGAGTTCCCACCTCTTTTTCTTTGTCCATTCCCTCCTTTTGCTGAAGAATATCCTCAAAAACTCCTAGAAAAGGCCAGGCACAGTGGCTCACGGCTGTAATCCCAGCACTTTGGGAGGCCGAGGCAGGCGGATTGTGAGGTCAGGAGATCAAGACCATCCTGGCCAACATGGTGAAACCCTGTCTCTACTGAAAATACAAAAATTAGCTGGGCATGGCAGCGCGTGCCTGTAGTCCCAGCTACTCAGGAGGCTGAGGCAGGAGAATTGCTTGAACCCGGGAGGCAGAGGCTGCAGTGAGCCAAGATCTCACCATTGCACTCCAGCCACTGCACTCTGTTGCTCTGGGCAACAGAGCGAGACTCCGTCTCAAAAAACAAATAAACAACAACAACAAAAAAACTCCTAGGAAAGTTTGCTTGGAAGGTTGACTCTCTAATTTAGAGGTTTATTCTGATACCATGTTTGATAGTTTGGCTGGTTTGTATATCACATTTCCAGCTTGCAAGGCATTGTTTCGTTGGCTTATCATATCCAGAGTGATCTATCTATCTATTTATCATCTATCTATCTATCTAGATATATGTATACGTATATATATGTATGTGCAATTGACCCTTGAACAACATGATTTTTAATTGCATGAGTCCACTTACATGTGGATTTTCTTCCACCTTTGCCATCCCTCAGACAAGACCAAAACCTCTTCTTCCTCCTCCTCCTTAGCCTACTCTACATGAAAATAGTAAGGATGAAGGTCTTTATGATGATCCACTTCCACTTAATGAATAGTGAATACATGAATCATATTTTCCTTATGATATTCTTAATATTTTCTTTTCTATAGCTTACTTTAAGAATACAGTGTATAATACATATAATATACACAATATGTGTTAACTGTTTATAAGTAAGGCTTCTGGTCAACAGTAGGGTATGAGCAGTTAAGTTTTGGGGGAGTCAAAAATTATATGCAGATTTTTAACTGCATGCAGGTCAGTGCTCCTAACCCTCATGTTTCAGAGTCAACCGTGTGTGTGTGTGTGTGTGTGTGTGTGTATGTATATATAAAATATATACTTAAATTTATATATATATTCTCTGGAATCTTTTAGATACTTCTTTTTAATCTTAAGTGTTCTGAAATTTCCAGCAGATGTTCCTACATATGTGGTTTTCACTAATTTTGTGTAGATGTTGAGTTCCTTCAATATGAATGTCTATGTCCTTCTCTACAAGAAATGTTTTTAATTTTTTTGATAATATATCTTCTCATCTGATTTTATTATTCTTTCTTTCTGAAACTCATTATTTGGATAATATGTCTGCTGGATTGGTTATCTTTTTTTAATCTTTTCACATATCTTCTTTCTTTTTCATCAATAGTCATTTGACTATTTTCTAAAAGATTTTATCTACTTAAATACTTCTTTTATAAATTTTGCTTTGTTTTTTCTTTGCCTTTCAGCACTAATTTTTAAATTCCAGAAGCTCTTTCTTTTTCTCTGTCCATTTTCTTATCCTTGTGTTTTTTGATGGACATAATATCATCTTCTTAAATCTATCTAAGAATACTATTTAGAGATTTTTGTTTTATCCTCTTCAGTTTCCTGGATTATTTTATTTTCTCTGAGGTTAATTTTTTATTTATTTCCCTTTCATGCTATAGGATTTCCACAAAAACTTTCTTTCTTTATCTATTATATTAATAATATATATTATTATTATATTAATGAATAATATTATTATTATACCAATGAATAAGGCAACATAAAATTTCACTCTGGGTGATAGTATAGAAGCAGGGATCTTCTTTACAATCTCCATAACCAACAATCTTCTCTCCAGGAAGAACTAACAAGGAATGAGCTATCATGCTTTGGTGTCCCTAAATGTCAGAGTACAGAGAGAGTTTTGATATGGATTTCCAACTCCCACACCATCTACCCTAATTTCTCCCAAATAGTTACTTCAGCTTCTTTAGAAAAATGTCCTTTGGTTGCTGTGGTTGCAGTGGCAGTGGTAATGACAGTGGATAGATACCTTGATGCCAGGCATTTTGTTACTGGAGATCAACTGGGTTATACTCAGAATTTAATTTTTCTTTTGCTATTTCCACAGCTTTCTCTTTACCTTTAATAGTGTCTTCTATTTCTGAGGCCTAATCTTTTTCAGAGTTCTTAAGTGAGGATAAACTCCAGAGTCATGGATCTCTCCACGTGAACTCATGACTGTGTTGTCCACTGGCCAACTGCATCACCAGTCCTTCATTTCCTGTTTGTCTTCAGAAATCTGTTACAAGTTCTTGTCTGTTGATATCTACCCCTACCTTTTTTTTTTTTTTTTTTTTTTTTTTACTGTTTCAGATTTTATCTTTTTTATTCTCTACTACTATTTTATTTTATTTTATTTTACTGTTCGGGATTTTATCTTCTTTATTCTCTACTACTATTTTAGTGAGGTTTCATGGGGTGAGGGAGAGTGATAGGAGAGAGATAAACACATGTACTTGATCTCCCATTTGGAACCAAAAATCACAGATAAGCTTCTAAAGACAAATTTTCACCTCCGGTTTAGCATTATAGTTACAGAAATCTTTACCTTTTACAAGCACCTTGTCAAGCAACATTTTCTTTAATCTTTACAACCTCATGAGATAGACAAAATTATCTCTAATTTACAAATAATAAAAATCAGGTGCAGTAAGATTGGCTTCCTTAAGGTTAAAACATTAATTAGAACTCAAAGTATTGTAATTTTATGATTTTGGTACCATGGCCAACAACATAACTATGTTAAGAGGTCATCACTTTAGAGATGTGCCTCAGTTGCTGACATTGTTTAGGATGAACGATAGTATCACATAAAGAGCCCTTGTCTGGAGGAGTCAGGAGGCTTAAAATCTAGTCTCATTCCTCTGAACTAATTAACCACAACTTCACAGGCTTTTATTTCCTCATCTTAAAGTAAGAGGGTCAAATGAAATAATATTTTCAAATTTCTTTTCGGCGTTCATGTTTTATATTTCTATAAACCTGGAGAATGTGATCCTCAATGATATTATCTGAGGCTTGATAAACCTCACTGTAGAAGTGTGTTCTGAGCATGTTGCTTTCGATTTAAGCAGACAGTGCTCTGCCCTTAGTGGGATGGGTTTCATCAAGAGTTTTCCCAGGGCATCAAATTAAGTCTAATGATATTTAATAGTTAGGACTCTTGCCTAATTGGGACAGTCATGCTCACTTAATTGAGATGCCTCTAGGTAATTGTGTGGTATATCTACAGAACTTGAGGTGACCGGAGACTAGTTATGTTTTGGACTTAAATAATTCTTAGTGACAATTCAGCAGAGCAAATGCAGAGTGAACTCTTCTTTAGAAAAATAATCTCTTCTAGATAAAAATAATCAATTTTCCTGGGAAGATGACCCTTTAGCTGTCTGGTAAAAATCAGTTGGTAAATGCCACTCTTGCTTCCAGAGAGGAGGCTAATAATTGATAGGCTGGTCTAATACGTTGAGCACTCATCATAGGTTTGTATCACAGCAGGCGTGTGCTTTAGAGAATCTTATAATCCACATTAAAAGACAAACCCATATAGAGAAAAGAGGCAGGTGCTGACTCTGAGGTATAAGAAAAAGGAAGACTTCAAACATGTGCACACATACACGCACACTTATTAGACAAATCAAAGAAAAGCACAGGGACATAGATTCTTCTTTACAATCTCCTTAACCTCAACAGGAGGTGCTGAATTTAACACCTGGCTGTTTTATCCATTAGTCTTCTTTCTTCAAGACTGAATGAGGTCTCTCGTTTCTTAAATAGTTGCTATATTGAGGTTTGCTCCCGTGGACTATGAAAATCTTCATGTTTTCAATATAGTCCATTCTATCCTCCACTTGCCCTATATGACAATATTTTCCTTATAAGTAGCATTTAGGAAAGTTTTATAATTCAGAACTTTTTAATTTTAACATCTACCTACCTGGTTGGGATGCTGAAGTGGGAGGATTGCTTGAGCCTAGAAGTTTGAGGCTGTAGTGGGCTATAGTGGTGCCATTGTACTCCAGACTGGGTAACAGAGTGAGACCCGATCTCTGAAAAATAATCATCATCATAAAATAAAATAAAAATGAAATAATTTTTAAAAGATCTAAAATAAAGCACCTTAATTAAAAAACACACACACACATAGACCTATAAACACATAGACCTATAAACTATGATTTGATGCCCTTCTGGGGACAACTTTGGCTTTATCTGAGATAGGCTGATATCATATAATAGTGAACATGTCTGGAAGAATCACAGTATTTCCTGAGTAGTTGAACACTGCATACATACAATTTGTTCTTAATCCAAATAATCTCAAACCACATGTCCCATGTAATCACTGTAGTTGTCAACAGCAGACTCATACTGGTTTATTTTTTTCCACAGGGGTGGAGCTTTTTAGATAATTGATTTAACAAAGTTAAAGGTGTAAGTTTAATTATTGCTTTTCAGCAGTTTATATGACACTTGGGCTCAGTAACACCACTGAGATTTTTTTTCCACCCAAAGCAGGAATGTTCCATGCCCTTGCTCTAATCCCATCTGAACCAGCCACTTACCTACACTATTATTAGCAAAAGTATTTTACAACTCCCTGTGAAAGCAGAGAGTTACCTTTCTCTACTATCTCACTGAGGCACTCAGGCTGGGGCAAGATACCAGTAGTGGTTAAGCAAATTAATAGGCTAACATCAGGTGGATTTTAACATCCCAAAGGATAAGCATTTATTTAGCATCCCTCTTTCCCTTCCCTTTGGTTCCACCTCACCCCTATGTCTGACTTGTACTGAGTAGTAAATTGGCAGTTTTCACTACAATGGTTTGGGATATAATAAAATATTCACTAGTTTTACAATATTTGTGATTTTATTTTCAATTTTAATTATGTTCTTGTTATAAACATCCTTTGTTTATGAGACAATGAATATATTTCATATTAGTTTAAAATACTTTAAGTGCCATTGAAAGGTTGTTTGCAATTTGGGAAGCAGAGTCATTGTGTCATTTTTCTATTTAATGCTGTGTTCCTGATAGGTACTGAATAAATGACAATCGTTGTTGATTACTTAACTTATATCAATGTATTTCATAAAATAACCTATATGATATTTTATCAATATTCTAGTCCATCTGATGAGCATTAAACCTGCCAACAATAATGTCATATTTATTACATAATTCTTCTGAATAAGGTCATCTTATGACCTTTTTAATTCCTAAGAATCTCTATTTACTTTGAAATTCAGATTTATGGATCAATATATAAGGTCAAAGTTGTGCCACCACTTCACAGACATAAAAATCTGCTCAGCTGTAGACTTAGATTACGCTAGCATACATCCTGCAGCAGAGTTTTAAATTTAATTCTGGACTTTAAAAAAACCTGGATAGAAGCAAGAAAGATTGCTGGATGGAGTACTGAGGAAAGCAAGGTGAAGTTGAGTGTCAGAAGGCTGGTCAAGGTTGCATAAGTGCCTTAGTTGCTAATTTGCCTATGGCTTTCTTTACACCTTGGTTTTATAATTTTTATAGTGAAGGTACAGAACTCAATCTCTCCGGCTTTATAGCATGTTGATGTTTCACGCACCTCACATAGTTCTTATAAAGGCACTCTAATGCTATGGTGATTTTCTGAACCCAAAAGCTAGTAATGTAACAAAGGTTGTTTTCTAATCTACGAAATGTCTGAATGTATTTTATAAATATAAAAGTCTGTCAAAGCTGGGCAAAGACACAAAAGTATTTTATCTTTAAAAATATTACCAAAATTTAAAAATCAAGTCACATTTAGTTACACATTTAAGTAATTTTCTATCTCAAAAAAAAAAAAAAATTCAGCAGTTGAGACACTGCCAATAAATCTCCATATTTATTTTCTGTTACAGACTGAACTGTGCCCTCCTCTATCCCAAGTTCATATGTTGAAGTTCTAACCCCTAATGTGACCATATTTAGAGATAATGTCTTTAGGAGGTAATTAAGGTTAAGAGAGGTTACGAGGGTGGGGCCCTAATCCAATAAAACTGGTGGCCTTCTAAGAAGAGGAAGAGAGAGAGAAATATCTTCTAGCACATGGACAGAGGACAGGCCGTGTGAGGACACGTTAACAAGGTGGCCAACTACAAGCCAGGAAAATAGACCTAACCAAAAACTGAACCTTGCCAGATCTCAATTTTTGATTTTCCAACCTCTAGAACTGTGAGATTAATTTCTGTCGTTTAAACCATGCAGTCTATGGTATTTTATTATGGCAGTCTGAGCTAAGACATTCTCCATATTTATTAAAAGTATCAGAAGTAAATAAAATATTATGCTGTGGAAGTTCACGGGAGTCCTCAAAATAGATCCGGTGCTATTCTGTCTGAAATATTTGACTGTCTGGAAATAGTACCCTCTTAAAAAAATTCACTCTATTAGGTTTCAGGAGGTAAGATCTTACTCTGTTGTAGTTCTAATTATCATAAGACATTGTGGAATTAATATTCAGATAATGTTTACCACATGTGTAGTTTTAAACTGAACAATGGCAATATTCATCTATTTACAACCATTAAAGATGATCTCTTAAGATTCATTTTGTCCAAAATAGAGAGGGGTATAAGTGTCCCCTGTAGGGTGGAAGACTACTGTGGACATCCTACAGGGCTGCCATGTGGTCACTCCAAGCTTTCATGCATTTGCCAGGGTGTTCTGCCCTCTCTCACAGTGAGTAACCATAGAGACAAGCAAAGATATCAGGTAAGTCAGAGATTAGTGTTACTTTTCTTGTTACTAGAATCAAAAGAATGTAATTGAGCCATTGTCCACAAGCACAAAGAAGAGAAAGGTGAAATGACTCGCCCACAGTGCTCATTCACAGGAAAAGTCAAAATCTGAAACCAGCTCTCCATCAAATATTCACTCCATTGTTCAAGCTTTTGTCCAGTCAACTATACATAATTCCTCTCTTTATATGGAGATATGACTGGGCCCAAAACATGAATGCCACAGATTCTATGACATAGCAAAATATTTTAGAAAATACTATAATGGATGTACATTTCCTCAATGTAAAAAAATTAAAATATTAGATATTTTTAAAAACACTTATGCCACTCCAAACAACCAGATGTTATAGTGAATGTTTTTCTTTCTTTATAAATTTGGTAACATATGGACCCCACATATATTCAAGAAAACAAACTTTTTTTTCCCTTGGTTGATACTCATTTTGTTATTATCTCTTACAGAGGTGCATTCTTGGAAGAAAAGTAATGCTTTTGTTGTGTGACCTTTGTCAGAATCATTTGTAAACACTCTAATAGAAAAGAATCAACCTTGAAATGAACTAAAACACAGTTATTTTTCTTGGTTGAAAGTATTTGTCTAGAAAAGAACTTCAGGCGGGCATGGTGGCTCATGCCTGAAATCCCAGCACTCTGGGAGGCTGAGGCAGGTGGATCATGAGGTCAGGAGTTTGAGACCAGCCTGGCCAACATAGTGAAACCCCGTCTCTACTAAAAATACAAAAAAATTAGCCAGGCATGGTGGCATGTGCCTGTAGTCCCAGCTACTCGGGAGGCTGAGGCAGGAGAATCACTTGAACCTGAGAGGTGGAGGTTGCAGTGAGCCAAGATCGCACCACTGCACTCCAGCCTGGGTGACCAAGCGAGACTCCGTCTCAAAAAACAAAACAAAACAAAAAAGAACTTAAATTTACTTCTAATTATCAAAAATGCTATATTTTATTCATGGTAGGGACTCTTTCTGGGAAAAAATAAATAACAAAAAGAAATCTTTAATTTCTAAGATCATTGCAGTTGTTCCAGTTTATATATCTTTTAAATTATGTAATATAGATTTTAATGTTACTTGAATTTGCTTTTCATTTTAAAACTGTCACGTAAGCAAAAGTCACAACAAGTAATTTAGCTTTAGTTTTTTATGTAGTTTGTGGCATGAGGATCTTATTTCTCCCATAAACTAATAATACGTTATTATTTTGAACAATTAACAATCTGACAATTAAAAATTTTGTTACAGTATTTATCAAAAATTCCATTCGCCATTGACAAACAATAGCATACTCTCTAAAAAATCTTGTGGCCACATTTTGGTCAGCCAGGATGAGTGCTTAAGTAAATTGTCCCACCTAACACCACAACTCTATAGTTTACAATAAAAGATAGAAGCAGTAATATCACAGTAAAGGCTTAGCAGGAAATCAGCTTACTCTAGGAATGGCATTAGATAGTATTAAGACCAAGAACATTCAATTGACCTCAAGTTTTGTTTCTTTTTCTTGGAATGATCTTGCAAGAAAAATAGAAACAAGCAAAAAATAAGAGCAAATAAAAATAGTATGAAATTTTAGGGATCTTGAACAAATATTTCGTTTACTTCTCTCATCTGTAAGTTTTACCATCTTAGATAGGTGAAACTATATCCTAATTTTTAAAAGAATCAAACCTCTAAGGGCCAGATATTATACTCTACCATACTAATTAGTAATAATTCCTATTTGGAATAGTTCTTTCATGCGTTTCCTAAATTCTGCCTCTTGCACATTTTTGTGCATTTCCTCGTTTAGTCCTCAGTGGAAATGAAGTTCTTTGTTAAAGAAGATGAAGAATGTCTAGTCACTATCTTTTAAATTAGAATATTTCATAGGCTTGATAATTGATAATGTTTGGTTGTGTCCCCATCCAAATCTCATCTTGAATTGTAGTTCCCATAATCCCCACATGTCATGGCAGGGATTCAGTTGGAAGAAACTTAATCATGGGAGTGGTTACCTCAATGCTGTTCTCATGACAAAGTGAGTTCTCATGAGATCTGATGGTATTATAAGGAACTCTTCCCCCTTTGCTTGGCACTTCTGTCTCCTGCTGCCATATGAAGAAGGACGTGTTTGCTTCCCCTTCCACCATGATTGTAAGTTTCCTGAGGCCTCTCTAGCCTTGTGGAATTGTGAATCAATTAAACATCTTTCCTTTATAAATTACACTGCCTCGGGTACTTCTTTTTTTTTTTTTTTTTTTTTTTTTTTTTTGAGACGGAGTCTCGCTCTGTCACCCAGGCTGGAGTGCAGTGGCCGGATCTCAGCTCACTGCAAGCTCCGCCTCCCGGGTTCACGCCATTCTCCTGCCTCAGCCTCCCGAGTAGCTGGGACTACAGGCGCCCGGCACCTCGCCCGGCTAGTTTTTTGTATTTTTTAGTAGAGACGGGGTTTCACCGTGTTAACCAGGATGGTCTCGATCTCCCGACCTCGTGATCCGCCCGTCTCGGCCTCCCAAAGTGCTGGGATTACAGGCTTGAGCCACCGCGCCCGGCGGGTACTTCTTAATAGCAGCATGAGAACAAACTAATACAATGATAGATACTGTATTTGAACTGCCATTTTCTTTCTAAAATAAATTATCTCACTACCCTGCATACTTTCTCATCTCCTTTAATTTCAGAATTAGTAGTTCACATTGAGAACTGGAAAGATCAATAGACAAGAGATAAAGAGTCAAGGCTGTAGTCACAATTCTGCCATATATTAACTATGTGGCTTCCAATAACTTGCTTCAAGCTTTCTGAGGCTAAGTATCAGTTAAATGTGAAGTTTTGACAGTTATCTGTAATTATTCTTGTGCATCTAAAGTCAAAGTTCTAATTCTTCTCTGAAATTCATGTAGTTCCCCCACATTAATCAGGGAATCCAGAACTGGACACAGTATGCTGGTGCTAAGTATATAAGTAATGTCATTATTCTGACATGTTTTACTACTATGTCTGAATTGTAGTCTCAAAATAATGTTTCAAATTATTGGACTCCTGCAGTGAAATAGTAATTTTATTATCTATGTTGACTTCAAGATGTTTTGTTTCTGCCAATCTTGCTTATCTTCCTGAGCTCTGAAATGTTTAACTTTGTTTTTGAATGTATCAGCTGAAGATATATGTATTGGCATGACTTTTGTTTACTAATGATTATTCCTCCAACATATCATTATATATATGATCTGGACAATTGGCTAACCTTTCCATCTGACAATGCATTATTTACTCCCTTAATTATTATTCTCACAAATCACCAAAGAAAATATTTAGCATTGTCGGGGTGGTGCTGGCCCTGGAAAAGAACCACCAGTGTTGACACTGATCCTCTGATAAGTCCTCTCTTTAAAATGACCATGAATTGTGTGATCCACCCTAGAACCTAAGTACCCAACTGACTTATTTTCCACTTCCCAGTTTATTTGCTTCTATTTAGAGCAATATGTTCCATTGATCCCCTTTCCTTGAGAGATAGAAAGCAACTCAAGCTGAGAGTATGACACCTAGGAATCTATTTAGACAATATATGACAAAAGAAATCTTCCCATGGAAGAGGAAAAAAAGGCAATAAAAACTATAGCCAGCTGAACTCTGTCAATCTACATTAAATATAAAGAGCTCAAAAACTCCAATTACAAACAGAGATGATCAGAATGCGTAACAACACAAGACAACTATATGCGGTCAATAAGAAATCCACTTTTAACTATAAAGATACAAACAGTATAAAAGTAAAAAGAAAAAAATATACATCATGTGAATATTATTCACAAGAAAGCCATTGTGACTTCATTTATATCAGAGAAAATAGTCTTCAAACAAGAGTCAATATCCAAGATAAAGAGACATATTTTGTGATAATAAAAGGTTGAATTTATTCAAAAAGAATTTAAATGTGTACATTTAAATTTTCATCTGATAACAGAGCCTCAAAGTACATAAAACAAAATTGACAAAACTGAAGGGAGAAATAGACAAATTCACAATCATTATTGGAGACTTCAACAGCTTATTTGTAGCAAATGATAAAACAAGTAAATTTTTTTAAAGCCAATAGCATTATATTATATTTGAACAGCACCATCAACATGTGATCTAATGGACTTTTGTCTAGTCTGTTATCCAAGAAATGCAGAATATACTTTCTTTTCAAGCATGCATATAATATTAACAAAAAAGACAATATTAAAACCTTTCAATAAATTCAAAAGTATTGAAATCACAGAGTATTTTATCTGACCCCCAACAGAATTAAAGTAAAAATTAGTAATAAAAAGATATCAATAAATTTCCAAATATTTGGAAACTAAGCAACATATTTCAAAATAATCCATTGGTCAAACAGGAAATCACAAAAGAAATTAGAAAATATTTTGACCTGAGCAATAAAAAATACAACAAATTAGAATTTGTAAGACGCAGCTAAAACAGAACTTAAAAGGAAATTCATAACTTTTAATGCTTATATTAGCATACAGTAAGTTCTAAAATCAATAATTTCTTCCACCTTAAAAATCCATAAAAAGAAATGCAAATTGTTTTAAGTAATTGAAAGAAAGGAAGTAAAGATAAGAACATAAATTAATCTCAACTAATACAAAAATCAACAAATTAAGTTTTTTCAAAAAGTTATTAAAAGTAATAAACCTCTAGCAAGGTTTAGCAAAAATAAAGAAATCACAAAATATCAAAGTCAAGAATAAAAGAGGAACTATCACCATAGATCCTACAGACATTAGAAGGATAATAAAAAAATATGAACAGCTCTATGTAAACCATTTTGACCATATAGATGAAAAGGACAGATACCTACCTTAAAAAATATAATTTCCGGCTGGGTCTAGTGGCTCACACCTGTAATCCCAGCACTTTGGGAGGCTGAGGCAGGTGAATCACGAGGTCAGGAGTTCTAGACCAGCCTGGCCAACATAGTGAAACCCTGTCTCTACTAAAAACACAAAATTTAGCCAGGTGTGGCAGCACAGGCCTGTAATCCCAGCTACTCAGGAGGCTGAGGCAGGAGAGTCGCTTGACCTGGGAGGCGAAGGTAGCAGTGAACCGAGATTGCGCCATTGCACTCCAACCTGGGAGAGGGAGCAAGACTCCGTCTCAGCAGAACAATATAATTTCCAGCCGGGCGTGGTTGCTCATGCCCGTAATCCCAGCACTTTGGGAGACCGAGGTGGGCAGATCACAAGGTCAGGACAGATGGAGACCATCCTGGCTAACACAGAGAAACCCTGTCTCTACTAAAAATACAAAAAATTAGCCGGTCATGATGGCGGGCGCCTGTAGTCCCAGCTACTAGGGAGGCTGAGGCAGGAGTGAACCCGGGAGGTGGAGCTTGCAGTGAGCCGAGATTGCGCAACTGCACTCCAGCCTAGGCGACAGAGCAAGATTCCGTCTCAAAAAAAAAAAAAAAAAAAAAAAAAAAAATATATATATATATATATATATATATAATTTCCAAAGTGATAAAAGAAGGAATATACAATCTATATAATAGTATACATATTTTAAAAATTGAACTTGTAATTTATAACCTTCTCCCAAAAAAAATACTCCTGGGCCAGATGCCTTTGGGAGTGAATTCTACCAAACATTTAAGAAAAAAGAAACAAAAATCAACCTTACACAAACTTTTCTAGAAAATAGATGGTGGGCAGGGGTCGGGGGTGGTGGTGACGGGCAGTGCACACATATCAATTAGTTTTATGAGGCCATATAACCCTTATACCAAAATCTGAAAAGGGATTCTTTTGTAAATTCTTACAAAAGACTTACATCATGACCAAATAGTGCTTATCTTAATACAATATTGGGCTGGGTATGGTGGCTCATGCTGGTAATCCCAGCACTTTGAGAAGCCGAGGTGGGCGGAGCATCTAAGGTAAGGAGTTCAAGACCAGCCTGACCAACATGGTGAAACCTCGTCTCTACTAAAAATACAAAAATTAACTGGGTGTGGGGGTGCACACCTGTAATCCCAGCTACTCAGGAGGCTGAGGCAGGAGAATCACTTGAACCCAGGAGGCAGAGGTTGCAGTGAGCTGAGATCATGCTACTGCACTTCAACCTGGAGCAAGACTGTGTCAAGAAAACAAAAACACAATATTGGTTTACATTCAAACATCAATGTAAATCATCTATGTTGTCAAAATTGTTGGCATAGATCTGTTCATAATGTATTTTTAAATTATCCTTCTAATAATGTCTGTAGGATCTGTGGTGGTAGTTCCTGTTTTATTCTTGACTTTGATATTTTGTGATTTCTTTGTTTTTTCTTAATCTTGCTAGAGGTTTATTAATTTCATTAACTTTTTTTTTTTTTTGAGACAAAATCTCACTCTGTCACACAGGCTGGAGTGCAGTGGTGCGATCTGGCCCCACTGCAAGCTCCGCCTCCTGGGTTCATGCCATTCTCCTGCCTCAGCCTCCCAGGTAGCTGGGACTACAGGCACCCGCCACCACACCTGGCTAACTTTTTTTTTTTTTTTTTTTGTATTTTTAGTAGAGATTGGGTTTCACCATGCTAGCCAGGATGGTCTTGATCTCCTGACCTCATGATCTGCCCACCTCGGCCTCCCAAAGTTCTAGGATTACAGGCGTGAGCCAATTTCATTAACTTTTTGAAAAAACTTTTTGTTGATTTTTGCATGTAAATCAAAAAGGAAAAAATCCCATGGTCATTTCAATAGACATGGAAAGAATATTTAACAAAATTAAACAAAGTCTCAGCGAACTTGGGGTAAAGGATAATTTCCTCAATACAATAAAAGGAATCTATGAAAAATCTCCATCTAACATTATACTTAATGGTGAAATACTAAACATTTTCCACTAAGTCAAATAAAAAGTATGTTTATTTCACTAATTTGATTCAACATTGTACTTGCCTTAATCATTGCAAGACATAAAAGTTAGAAAAGAGGAATTAAAATTGTTTTCATTTTTGACATGATTGTATATGAAGAAAATCCTAAGGAATCTACCCCCATAAAAAAAGCCAAAAAACCCAATAATATCTACTGGATCTACTAGATAAGTAGTGATGACATGATTTGATTAAAGTTTAGGAATTCAAGACGAATATCAATTCTATTTCTATGTGTTATCAATCAACAATTGGAAATTAAAACACAATAGCACAAAACATACTTTAGGGGCATGTTTAACAATATATGTGCAAGATGTGTACATTGGAAACTACACAGTATTGCTGAGAACATGGAAAGGCATAAAAATGATACAATGGACTCTGGGGACTCAGGGGAAAGGGTGGGAGGCAGGTGAAGGATAAAAGACTACAAATTGGGTTCAGTGTATACTGCTTGCGTGATGGGTGCACCAAAATATCACGAGTCACCACTAAAGAACTTACTCATGTAACCAAACACCGCCTGTTCCTGAAAAACCTATGGAAATTAAAAAAAAAAAAATTTAAAGAGAACAAGAGAGAGAAAAAAAGAAAATCATTAAAGTTCCAGGCTAGCTATTAATGATAATAATAACAATAATGATATTTTATATGTCTATAGTGTCTTTCTATATGAGCACCTCAGAGGACTTTACTGATAAATACTTTGATTTTACCCAAACAAACATACTTTTTCAATTAAAAATAAATAAATGGAGGGATATACCATATACATGGATTACAAGACTCAATATTGTTAATATCCCAACTGTCCTCAAATTAATCTATAGATTCAATGCAATTCCAATCACATACCCAGCAGGAATATTTTTTTAAACTAACATTTAAATGGAAATGTAAAAGGCCTAGAATCAGTAAAACACTCTTGCAAAAGAATAACAAAGTTGGAGTACTTACATAATTTCAAGACTTAGTATAATGCTATAGCAATCAAGAGAATGTGGTATTCATAGAAGGCTAGATAATAGATTAATGGTACAATATACAAAGCCCAGAAACAGTCCCATCCATTTATAGTCAAAAGATTTTTTTTTACAAACTGTCAATAAAATTTATTGGTAAAATGATTATTCTTGTCGACAAAAGAGGGTGAATCAAGTGGATATCCATATCAAGAAAAAGTGAGAGATATGACTAACTTGTTATATTATACACAAAAATTAAGCAGAGAAGTATTACAGACATAATGTAAAAGTTAAATCTATAAAATAAACAACTGGAGACTATCTTTGTGAACTTATGATCTGGCAACAATTTATAGATAAAATGCAAAGAGTACTGACTATAAAGGGAAAAGTGGATAAACAGGACTTATCAAAATTCAAAACATTGGCCGGACACGGTGGCTCATGCCTGTAATCCCAGCACTTTGGGAGGCCGAGGCGGGTGGATCACCAGAGGTCAGGAGTTTGAGACCAGCCTGGCCAACATGATGAAACCCTGTCTCTCCTAAAAATACAAAAATTAGCCTGGCATGGTGACATGCAACTGTTATCCCAGCTACCCAGGAGGCTGAGGCAGGAGAATCACTGGAACCCGGGAGGCAGAAGGCTGCAGTGAGACAAGATCGTGCCACTGTACTCCAGACTGGCAACAGAGCAAGGCTTTGTCTCAAAAAAAAAAAAAAAAAAATTCAACACACTAATAAAAAAAAAGTCTAGCCACATACCAGGATAAAATATTCATCATAGCCAATAAACACATGAAAATATATTAAATACATTAGGGAAATGCAAATTAAAAGTACAAAAAAAAATCATATATCCATTAGAATTCCTAAGATTAAAACTACTTAATGTCAGAGAGAAGGTAGAGCTATGGATTACTCATATTGCCGGTGGAAAGTAAAATAGTACAACCACTTTGGAAAACTGGCAATTTCTCCTAAAGTTAAACATATACATAACCTTTGACCTAGCAATTCTAATTTTAGGTATTTACATGCAAAGGTAAAAAGATGTCCAAAAAGTTGTGTAAAAGAAATGGTCACTCTACTTAATTTATAATCATAAAAACTTGGAATTAATCCGAATGTCTTTCAACAGAAGCACAGATAAGCAAATTGTGGTATGTTCACACAATGAAATACTACTCAGCAAAAAAGGAACAAACTACAAATACATGCAATCACATGAATGCAGCTACACAAGATATTTATATTATGCAATACATCCAGTTCAAGAATTGGCAAAATTGGGCAGGACGCGGTGGCTCACGCCTATAATCCCAGCTCTTTGGGAGGCCGAGGCAGGTGGATCACGAGATCAGAAGATTGAGACCATCCTGGCTAAGACGGTTAAACCCCGTCTCTACTAAAAAATACAAACAACAACAACAACAACAACAACAACAAATTAGCTGGGTGTGGTGGCGGGCGCCCGTAGTCCCAGCTACTCATGGGGCTCAGACAGAAGAATGACGTGAACCCAGGAGGCGGAGCTTGCAGTGAGCCAAGATCGCACCACACCACTGCACTCCAGCCTGTGAGACAGAGCGAGACTCCGTCTCAAAAAAAAAAAAAAAAAAAAAAGGAAAAGAATAGGCAAAACTAATTTGTGGGGATAATAATTGTTTCTGGAAGAAGACAGTTTGATTAGAAAGGAGCATGAGAAAACTTTCTGAGCAGCGCTTTGTATCTTGCTTGGGATATTGATAACAGGAGCATATACATTTGTGAAAATTCATTCGTTGGTACACTCAAGATCTGTACCTCAATGACATAAAGTATAAAAAGAAGCTCTTCAAACCCCCAAATCTGGCATGTATGATATGTCATATTTATGCAGGTATATTTGTGTGTGCGCATATGAAGAAACCAGTTTGCTTGCTCATGTTAAAATCTACTCTTTTGAATTGGATTTGAATGAATTTTTTCAATGCCTTATAAATATTATCTAGACGAGACAGAAATCCAATGCCTTTTGATCAATGATCTCAACATGTCATATAGTTGAATTCATAAGCCCAAATACAGAACTGCTTGCAGAGAATCTGGGCCCTAGGAAAATGAAGCAGGTGCCCCAAATCTTGCATTTAGGAGCCTGCATGCTGCAGGCTTTGGGAAGGCAGGCAATAGAGGATACAATTATTTCAATTGAGCTAAAAACTAAGTAATACCCCATGGCATATGAGAGCCATATGAGGTCTCAGAGGTCTTCCAGGTCAGCCCACTAACTGTACAGGTGGAGAACTTGACACCCAGAGAGGTTAAATATTTGCCCAGGAACACACAGCTTGTTAGTGGAAATCTCAGGCTAAAATCCAAATATCCTTATTCCCAACACCACGTGAAGTCACTGTAGCTGTATGCCTCTTACAGCTGTAATTACTCACCATTTTCAAAGCAGAAGGGAATGGATGGACTATCAAGATATTCAGTCTAAACATTGTTGTTTTCTTTTAATCTCCCCAACCACTTTATGGCTTCCTTTGATATATATTCCAACCCGATATAGACCAGAAAGAAGAGAGTGACTAACTAACTGCTTGCCCGAGCCCATAACCCTTTAGGGCTGCGTTATGCCTAAGAAAGAATTTTATTGCAAGGAAATTGCATTTCAGTTTCTTACAGCAACTTCCCTACAGAGGTTTTAAGATTAGAGAGTGGAATGCACTGCATCACTGAATACAACTGGCATGCATCTATTCCATGACGTGAACACAAACATTCATTTACAATTACTGTACTCATTGTAATAAGGCTGACTTTTTCTTTTTCTGGAAGGAATTTAAGGATCATTTACGTTTTCAAGATACAAGCAAAATTTTACTCTCCAAATTATAACCTTATTTTTTGCAGTCATTGTGTAATTTTAGAAAATGTAGAGATCTTGTTTATATCCCAAATTTCCTTTGGAAGACTGAATTTGCAGTCTAATACTCTGTTTATATTTTAATGCAAACTAATTTTTTTTTTCCACAGTAGTGAAGGCCTTCAGGGCTGTTGTGTATATGGGAACAGTGAACATCGGGGACCTGGAATTACCCAAATAATTTGCTGTCCAAAGGATTTCTGTTATTCTTGCACCCATGCCCTAGCCTATGCCCCAGCCATTCTGGACTGTTACAGAAAGAGACTTTTATGGTTAGAATTGCAGTTTCCAGAGTTTATTTATTCACCGGGGAATGTTTGAGAGCCCTGTGAAAAATTCTATCCACATCGGTCAGTTGTGGAGGACTCAAGGTGTCTTATAGTCCATAGGTAACTTCAGGTAGGTGAGCTCCAGAAAACTGCAAAGTCTTCTGATTCTCTTTTTTGCAATTCTTTTTGACCTCCATGTTAATATTTTCCAGGCCCTCCATGTTAATTTTCTGCAAGCAGGTGTTGTGAAGAAGGCACATAAACAGAGAGAGGCTTAGCAGGGAATAGCCGGGGAATAGAAGGAGGACCAAGAAATATAGGCCAGGAAGCATTCAACAAGACTATTAAAAATGAAAACTGAAAAGTCTGGGGGGAAAATTAAACCACAAATTCATGTATTTCAGACTTTTCTGGAAAGTGCCATTCTTGGAAAGTTCCCAAGAAATATTAATTGAGCAACAGCTAGTTAGCTTTTTTGGAAAATGCATCAAAGTTGAATGACTTCCATTGTACTTTATAATAAATAAACCTCTCTTTTGGAAGGCTAATATTTGCTATTCTTTTTAATTCTTATTTTTTAATGAAAAAATAAATGCATTCACATTTCTTGGTTTTTTCCTTTCCCTACCATGCCAAGATTTCTGATGTACCACAAAATCCAGTTTCATATGTCTGTCTTAATTCTACACGAACCAGCGTATGTGCCCTGGTGCCAATGTGTTAAGAGCCATTAGTGACTTCATCTATTACTAAGACTTCTATATGTGGGACTTGATGACATGGGGTACTCGGGAGAGCAGTCATTTGATTGATTCCATAGTGTAGCTGTGACAGTGTGGAAGCACTATGGGGCATTTTCAGAGGCAACATGAAGGCTATATAAGCCCGAACAAAATGTACTGGCATAAATCCTCAGTAAATATTTATTAAGATCAATGGCTTCATACGATGTGCTGACGATAGCTTTTTGCTCTGTTAGAATTAAGATAAATTATATTATTAGTATTAGGACCTCCTCTTTGCTTTTAAAGAACAGGACAGTAGTTTTTTTTTGTTTTTTGTTTTTTGTTTTTTTTTCCTCATATAACTTATATACCTTCCTAGTCACCAGAAATGGCATCACAATGCTTTCATACTCCTTTAATCTATGGCCAGTCTGCCATGGTTTGGTAACAATGATGTGACCTACAGAAATGTCTTAGACAACAGCCAGAATCAGATTGCGATGAATCATTTGACCTGTGCTTATGTGGCCAGTGTTAAGGTGTTAACAGTTCATAATCATATCCAACAGTTATCAATAAGTAATACCTCAGCTAACACTGTAAAAAGCAGTGAGGACTAAGTCAACACAGCCTTCAGAGAACATTACTAAGAGCTTGTGATGGAAAAGCACCCAGCAGACCCCCAGGACTAGAAGATGTTTATAGAACGCAAGATTATTGTCGGTCACTGATGAAAGAGTACTTTTCTTCTTCCTGACGTACTTTTTCAAAAATAACTGGTTTCAAGACCTTATCTGGATCTACGTTACCTTAGATATTCTTGAGTGCTATTTTGAACATTTGGGTATATTTTCCATGATGCCCTCTTCCCCCAAACTGGTGTCCTTCAAAGGAAAGAATAAGATTTGGGGTTTTATTATATAGCCTGGATATAAAGAAAATTTAACTAGATCATTTAAAATGGAAACAAAGTATTTTAATAATTAAAAGAATAAAATAATTTTGTTCCCATTTCTGTGACAAAAAGAAAGAATCAATACTGTCATATTTCTACTGTCTTTATCAGGTAAGCCATAAACTGATTGGTAAGTGTAGTTGGCTGCGACCAATTTAGTTGAAACTATGATCTGAATTACTGAATCCGCTCTGCTGAAGTCAAATCAGTTGTGTCAAAAGGAAACATTACCCTCTGCCCACCAAAAGTATAATAAACTGGTCAGACGCGGTGGCTCACGCCTGTAATCCCAGCACTTTGGGAGGCTGAGGCAGGCGGATCACGAGGTCAGGAGATCCAGACCATCCTGGCTAACACAGTGAAACCCCATCTCTACTAAAAAATACAAAAAATTAGCCGGGCGTGGTGGTGGGCGCCTGTAGTCCCAGCTACTCTGGAGGTTGAGGCAGGAGAATGGCGTGAACCCGGGAGGCAGAGCTTGCAGTGAGCCAAGATCACGCCACTGCACTCCAGCCTGGGTGACAGAGACTCTGTAGCTAAATTAATTAATTAATTAATTAATTAATAATAAACTTGTCTAGAGTAGAGGTTTTCAAATTCAGTGCCAGGAAACACTAGTGAGCCATTATAGCCTTTGTTCACAGGTTACTCAGGATTTAAGTTCTAATATAACCCCATCTATGGCACTTGACTTTTAAATAAATATGACAGATTACAAAGCTTAGACATCTCTTTATAAGTTTGCCATCAAAATTTTTGCAGTCTCCCCTCTCATCCTGGGTGCAGTATCCTATAGATCATCTATATTTTTTCTTTGTTGGTTGGTTAGTTTTGCCAGCCAAAGTAGTAGCCCATGGCCCAAACCTATTTGACAACTACTCTTCTACAGAACACGTTAAGTTAAATGCTTTAAAATCTACTCTCTGCCTTTGCCTGAGCTAATGACTCTCTTCAAGGTATCCTAGCCATTGTTTTCTGTTTCCTCACTTTGAGTTCAATAACAATAAAATAGTGGCTACTAAGTGTTTTTTTAAATAAGCTTGACCTAAGAATTACTGCTTTTTTAAATTAAACTAACACAGACCTCAACTAAGTTTTCATTTTTTTTTTTTTGTTATTGTTGTTGCTATTTCAACAGAGGGGGCAAAAATTTCCACATAAGATCTTTGTAGAGACTTGATAGGACATCTTTAAATCTCTCTTTTAAGTCTTAGATTAAAATATTAAATGCCACTTGACTGTACACATAGCCATAAATAACTCCACTCAGTACATCTCATCAACTTGGCAATGAAGCTCTGGCAATCTCCAAAAGAAGGCCTAATTGGTGCTCAGTAATAATCTCTGTTTCCCTTTGACTACTCCTAAAATACTGGAAAAGGTGTATCTTTGGAACATACTACATGCTTCAAGAGAATAATGTATAAAGAACTCATCCTTTAAAATGTTTTCTTAGGGCAATTCCTTAAATATTTTTCATATCTCATTGACAAATTGACATAAAGTATAATTGGGTGTTTAGAAGATAAAGTAATCAATGGGTCTGATAGTTTTGTATTTTTGTTTGTTTGTTTTGTTTACCTAGGAAATATTGAAGTATAAACAAACGGCATCAGGCATCAAAGATCTGAAATTTGAGAGGGGCAGGTGGAAAGGGTTATTTGTGCCCTATAATATACAGAATCAAAATCCTGTGGTCTGGGTTTCTAAAGAATGCAATGGACTATTTGTCAAATTAACCATAAACAGAGAAAGGATGATCAATTTCAAAATGACTTCTTATTCAGTACTCACATGGTTGTGTCATTTCCTGTTGGCTAAAGAGTGAGGACTAAGTCAACACGGCAGCAGTAAATCATATTCACAGTCAGCATTCATTAGAAAAAACAAGGCTGAATGTTTCAACCTAGACTGGAGTGCTCTTACCACACAGCCTAGAGAACTTAGTGCAATGTCCTTGAGAGGGCAAATAGGCATAATTTTAAGAGAAAATAAAGGAAAAGATTCTCTTCCAAGAAAACGAATTCTTCCTAAATACCCAGTTTAATCCATTAAATTTTATGAATCATCTTTCCTCAATTTCTCACTTCAAAAAAAATGCCTTCTATTTTGTTGATGCTATATAAGACTAACAGTGATCACCCTCTTCTGACCACCCCAAAAAGAGACAATTGTGAAATTGCCACCTTTCAGTACAGAACGGTTTACAAGTTTACGTTCTTGTCTTTAATTTTGTATTGAAATGCCTATATTTGAAACTATTTAATACCCATCATCTTATTAAATTCTCAAAGAGAATGCCCATGACTCATATCCATATTTTGTGACATAACGTCTATGAAGGCATCCTGCACGTTATCTTGTTTGAGTTCAGCCATCTCTCTGCTCCACTGATGCTGACCATAAAAGACCAGTGCTTCCTCCTCATTGTGCACTTGCTCCTTCAAACACTTCTGCTGGAGTCTGAAGAGAGGCAGGTGACCATGAATAAACAATTAGGATTACACCTTACAATATTCCACTGTGGGCTGAGATCTCCATAAATACACTGAACATGAAAAGGGAGGTGCCTGTAGTGTGTTTCTAAAAAAGAATTTTGGAAAGTGCAGGGCACTTGATTTTCTGAGCGGTACTATTGTGCAACTTAAAGGAGGCAGATGTTATCATCCTCTGTAAGGATGAAACTGCGGAAAAGAATTTAGTCAGTGTTTGCCCAAGGACAGATAGTTCATTGGTTTAGCCTGGACTAAAACCCAAGTCCCTGACTTGTAGTCACTCAAATCTCAGAAACAATTGTTTATCAGTCTCGTGCTATCCCTAGATGGGGACTCTCTCTCAGTTAGTTCTCTCTCCAGGTCTGGAATCAACCCTTTTTGTGTCAAAGGGGATGTAGTTTCTATGGGAGGGGAGATTTCCTCTGGTAAGTAAAGGGTTAGACACGAAGAAAATAATTTTTAAACTCAAACTTTTTGGGGCAACTGAATGTGTTCTATTAACTAAATCACAGAGAACTATTTACTATTGGTTTTCTGTTCTCTTGGTCTTAAGGATAAATCAGAAAAAGGAGAGAGTAACCGGAAGACAAAAGAAGACAAACAAGAATCACAAAAGGAAAGACACTAGGTAATATACTATCCTCTCAGGTAAGGCGTCACATTTTCTAAATGAATGTGTTTCTTAAAGATAAACCTTTTATTACAGTCTAAAATTTTAGTCTTTTCCAGGAATTTAGGTATGCTTAGATCCGATATTCTCACTGAAGATGAGCAGTTTCATCAAGGTTTCACAGCTAGTGAGTGACAGTGCAGACCAAGAACTGAAGTCATTTGTTCATTCATTCATTCATGTAATCATGCTGCTACCTTGTTCCAAGTCCTGCCATGACTGACTTCACATTACCCTGAGAATGAAATCCAAATTCTACAGCCAATTATTCAGCCCCGCCTGTTTCCTTTTGCTTCCCAGGCTATGCTCTTCCTCCTTCAGTGGGCCCCAGTCATTCTGGCCTTTCTTCTGTTCCTCAAACCTACCAATCCCTTTCCCTCCAGCCTATAACCTTTCCACTGCCTGTGAGCATCCTTCTTCTGGACCACGGGTCTGATCCCTACCCTACTGTGCTTTAATCATGCCACGCCCTGTTTTCTATGAAGAAAACATGGGATGGTCTTACTTCTTTATTTAGTGTCTATCTCCTGCCTGGAATGTATGCTTTTTGAGAGTAGCAAACAGGTCTGTCTTGTTTACTGCTATATCTGCAGTTCCTAGAACAGTGCCTGGTTTACAGCAGATGCTGAATAAATCATTGTTAAACTAAATGTTACATGAATTTTAAAATATATTAAGTATCCACTTCACACTGAACACTAGAGATTTTAAGAAGAAAAAGGAAGAATTTTTACCCTAGAGGAATTCAAATCCTGGTGACTTCAGGCAGCTGGTTTTTCTACTTTATTATACATCCATTAAATTTTGCTCAGCAACTGGCAGATTACTGGAAATTCAGGTCACCTGATTTCCAAAAATAGTCATCCACTATGATTCCAGATGATTCTATGGTGAAGTGATTATGCATCTTGTTTTGCTTGGGGTAGACCCTGTTTACCCCTGTTGTCCAGCCACAATCATTGGTAGTGCCTCTTCTGCTCTCAAAAAATATCCCAGCTTAGATGATAAATTATATGGTTACCCCATTCATTGATCGGCCAATTTGTAAACATTCTTAATTATTTCTGTTAAAGTGATTTAACCATATAAGCTACATCAGTTCAGAAATATGGAGGATCAAATCGTATCTCTGGAAGTTAAAAATAAGACAAAAGATGGGATGGACCCAGCTCCAATTAGTGAGTCCACTAATGAAGCCAAAATTTCTCAAGACACATTCAACAGTTCTGAAAAGTGCAAATAAGATTTTACATGCAAACTACAACGTAGGTCAAGGACTCTTTATTGTGTCAGAAACCATTCTACAAACTTCACTTGCATTTCCTCCTAATTACCATTATGACTCCTATTTTACAGATGATGAAATTGAGGCTCAGAGAGGCTAAATAATCCACCCAAGGTCATACAGAAAATGTGAAGTTGAAGACCCAAATACACCTCTTTGTGATCTGCCCCAACCACTATGCCCATTGCTTTTTAAACAACTAAACAAACAAACATGTAAATAATTCAATAAATGTTTCCTGTGTTTAAGTAGTTTTGGGAAATGCTAGGTTAAACTATGTTAAATAGTCTGCTTTTCTCTAGGTTTTCTAAATGTTTGTAACATCAGTGGGTTTGGTGAATCTTCAATGGTGATGCGGGTACAGTGTCACCCTCACTAATTGGGCTGTGGCACCCTTTGTGTCAGCAGAGAATTACAGCTCGGAAGAACAAACATTGGCAAAGGCTGCTCTAGGAACCCTAGCAGGGCCAGCAACCCGCTTCTCTGTGGGTCAACCCTCCACTTGTGTAAACACAGACCCACCGATCGAGTCTGAGTCGGTGCTCTCTGAGGGGGCTTCAATTTTCTCAGCCCCAAATAGTACATCATTCCTGGATCCCCTAGGCTTCAGGGGCCCTGCCAGTCCACTACTTACATCAGTGCTTTTGACCAGTCTTCATTGTGCCTTTTCACTTCCCATGTTGAACTTTCTGCTTTGTTTGTTTTCACCTCATCTTCTTCTCATTTATAAGCCTAGGAGTCTCCATAGGAGACCATATAAGTTGGTTTTGGCCAATGTCCCACTATATTGTAACAATTGAAACCTCCTGAGCATTTGGGGTGCAGGAGATGAAGATGAGAAAAAGACTTCTCATAGAAAAAGAACAAATGTGTGGACTATTCTGGTCCTTTCTAAGACTCTTGCTTGCGGGGAAGAGTAGGAGGGCTAGAGAGATGGATGTGGAGGAGGGGAGAGGAGAGGGTGGAAGGTTGTACCTGCATTTTTCAGCTAAAGATATTTGTGCCTTTTGAGTCAAGCCTAGGGTGCTTTGATTCCAGGAAGATGGAGGCTATAAAGAATTAACAGATAATATCAACATCTACCCCCCCGCCAACCCCCAGTCTCCTCACTGCAAGTGTGGGGAGGTGTAACTAAGCTGACAAGTGTTTGGGTCCCTAGGGTTGAGTTTCCAATGGCCTTTGTCACTCAGTGATGGGCATCTTCCACTTCTCTTTCTTCTCCCCTCCCACCTCCTGTACCCACTCCTCAAAACCTTTCTGCCTGACAGGTTTTAGAAGCCAGTGTACTGCTATGACCCAGCCAAGTCAGTTCTTGCATCTGGAATAAAGAGGCTAATCTGTTGGTCCATGGCCTATGTACCTGACACAAACCATTTAAAAAAAAAAAAATAGAACCACTCAACCATTCTCCACCCAAGATTTGCTTCCTATGTTTTATACTGTGCTTTAACTTGGGTGGGAAATGTTTGTTTTCATAAAAGGTCATGAGGCTTCTACAGATAAGCCCCTATATTAAACTATATTTAAAGGGATTGTAGTTTAAATCAATATCCACAGATGCCAGTTTCCCACCTTGCCCTGTGGACTTGTCAGCAAAGCATCTTTGGGGTCTTCATGTCGTCGCAGAGCCTGGTCTGAAATAGATCCCGAACGGGCACCCTAGAGGGCGCACTGCTTACATTTTCGGCAAGCAAGGCAACAGCGCTCACTCCCAGGCTCCATAAAAGGGGAGGAGGCAGATCAGTTTCCTCCTCTCATTGAGAAAGAAGAGGATTGGAAGGCCGGGCGTATAAAGCCGCGCAGAGAGCGTGAAACAAAGCAGTCGGCTCGGAATTGGACTTGGGAGGCGCGGTGAGGAGTCAGGCTTAAAACTTGTTGGAGGGGAGTAACCAACCTCCTCCTCTCGCTCTCCTCCTCGTCTGCGCCGCGTTTCAGGGGTTGCCCATCAGCCTTGCGATTTATTTTTATATCTGCTTTTTATAAAGAGAAAAATATATTTTCTTCTTAAGAGAAAATTCCTGTTCCAAGAGAAAATAAGGCAACATCAATGAAGGAGAGAAGAGCCAGCCAGAAATTATCCAGCAAATCTATCATGGATCCTAATCAGAACGTGAAATGCAAGATAGTTGTGGTGGGAGACAGTCAGTGTGGAAAAACTGCGCTGCTCCATGTCTTCGCCAAGGACTGCTTCCCCGAGGTGAGTGTGGCCGGCCGCGGCTTCCAGGAGGGGGTCGGCCAGTGGGATCCCAGTCCTGAGGTGGGCTTCCCCGCTTTCACCCGTTTTTGCTTAAAAAAAAAAAAAAAAAAAAAAAAGTCTTTCTCGCCCTTACTACTTTCCGCTGGTTAGACTGCGGGGAAAGGGAAAGTGCGCTGGAAACGTTTAGGGTTGGGACGCGCCTGCACATGGGCTGGTTAGCTCCTGAAACTTGTTCGTTCCTGTGTGCATAACCTGGGTTTGGGAAATTCGGGTCAGCACGTCTGTGAGAGCCGGGTCGGGTGGGTGGGGAGTAGGACAGGGATTTCGGAAAGGGTCTATGTGCTTAGTGTATGGTCTGATGTATGAGGGTTTTCTTTCTTAATTGGGGAGCCGGGAGGCGAAGGGTGTTCAACGGGTGTCGTGCATTTAAACATAACCTCTTTGCCCTCTTTCGCCCATTTTGTCTATCCAGAATTATGTTCCTACAGTGTTTGAGAATTACACGGCCAGTTTTGAAATCGACACACAAAGAATAGAGTTGAGCCTGTGGGACACTTCGGGTAAGAGTGGGAGGACCGCGTGGCGCTTGGGGCGGGTTTCCAGCCGCTGGGGGATGCGCGGCGGGTCTCGGGAAACCTCGCGCTACAAGCCGTCTGCGCCCCTCCATTAACTTTGGCCCTCCCAAAGGATTCCCACGGTCCCTGGTGGGCGAAAATTGTATCCCTTCTGGGCGGGGGCGGCAGACGACAGCGTGGACCAGGAGATGGCAGTGGGGAGAGGAGGGCGCTGTGTGCCCGCAGGGTGACCCCGCGGTTGGAGCCACTAGTGGCTAGGTGGCCGGGAGCAATCTGCCCGCGGAGCCGTGGTCAAGTCGCCTTGGGTCGGCCGAGGTGGCCCGATGCTGAAGGGTGTTGCAGCGGCGCTGCGTGCGCCTGGGCGGAACCACCCGGCTCAAGGCAGGCGCCCCTCCTAGATCTAACCTGCTGGTTGGCAGGGAGGCGGGGAGCGCCGCGGGGGTGATGGGAGGCGGGAGAAAATCCCAGAGGCGACGCGGATACTTGCAATTGCCGCTCTTAGGGGAGAGAAACTGAGCGCAGGCAGCCGCGGCACCCGTGACGCCTACAGCCGGGAATGCGCTGGTGGCGCAGGGGCCGGGCAGCCGCTGGGCCTCCTCTTAGCGCCGCCGGCCGCCCGCGGCGCCTGGGTTGCCACCTGTACCGAGCCTCCCCTTTTTCCTTACTCCATCCCAGTGATCACGCCGTTCCCCCTTCACCACACCAGTCCCTCCTGACCTCTATTGCATCCCCCACTCTGCTTGCCTCCAAGGCCGCAGGCAACACTATTCGCCTTTGACCTTCCAGTCTACTTGAATTATTGGCGCCGCGGTGGGTTATATTCATTGGTCTGAGGTTCAAGGCCGGGTTATTGCTTTCCCATGCGCCCACCCACCTACCTGCCGCGCGGTGGTAGGGAGGGCTAGGTACCCTCCCGATGGGAAGGCATCCGGCCCCCTGGCTGAGTTAGGGGTTTGGGGCAGGTCAAAGGCCGGGGAGCGGCAGGGGAGCACCATGTGAGGTCTTGGACTGGGACATAGGCACCCGCCGCCCTAACCAGCGGTGTCCAGCGAGTTTGTTTCCAAGAAGGGTGTCGGCTGTGCAAAAGCAGGACCCACTGGGAAGGCTGGGTAAAGGCCCCTGCGCTTAGGGCTGGGAATTTAGCAGGGAGCTGGGTTGCTGGTGGACCGAGCCAAATCCGGGGTGAAACTAGCGAGGAGGAACGCGCAAGTGCCAACAAGCAGGTTTGCTGTTAGGCGGGGAGGCCCTGAGGTGGAGCCGCGCCCAGCGGGGAGTGGCCTCGTGGAGGTGTTCCTGTGAGCTTCCCACAACCCTAAGCTTGAACCGCTGGAGCCCCCGAGGGGACGCGGGAGATCAGAGAGCAAGAAAGGAACCAGACTGACAGGGTCGCCAGAGGCAGTCCCAGCACAAAGGCAAGCGAGAAGTCTCGCACGAGCAAGCGCCTCTCACGGTCGGTGCCAGATGCTCCGACTGCTGCAGTGAGAAGGGCTGATTTGTTCCCCCCTGGAGTCAGGCTCTTTCTCCAGCCGTTCCAAGGGCAGCAGAATCAGGACTTTGCCGCCGTGTTTTCTGGTAGGGATTGTACACAGACTCGAAACTATGGAGAAGGTGTTGGTAGACAGAATTCAAGTGGTTCCTTATTTCAGTAGTTCCCATCATCAGAATTATTATACAGCCTGGTACTTACTGGGCTCTGATTCCCAGACATATCATGGTATGTATTTGTTACGCCTACTGGATGGCACAGCTGGTGTGGTACCAATAATAAGCACCAGTACTCCCTGCCCCGACACGCAGCCCTGTTTGGACCTAATGCACGATAAAAATTATTTTGGCATGGGGTGGAGCAGTGGGTCTGATCCAGTCGTTGATACAAAGCTGTGTTTAGATCTTAGCGCCTGGTTACCATGGATTTCTGTGTGCAAATCCCCTACCTCCCTGGGTCTCATTCTCATCATCTGTAAAAAGAGGACACTGAGCTAGATGATGTGCAGGGTCTCTCCCACTGTACACTTCTTGGCTTTATTACGCTGGACAGGCAGGTCTTTTTGTTTCCCAGGATGTTGGCTGGCTTCAGCTCTTAGTCTTAGGGGATCTGGCATCCCGTGCTGGGGTTTTTACAGCCTACAAAGCAAGCCAGGTTCTGGGCAGAGCCAGGCTTCCTGGTGGATTTAGGAATGAAACCCATTTGGACAGGGAGGGGGAACGGGTGGGATTATAGGAATGCTGGGCTCTACGTTTCCTATCTCAAGCTTCAAGAGTCACAGGACCACCAATGGATATTTTGAATTCGATGCCTAAAGGGCTAAATTGATTCTTGTAGGGGAGAAAAGGCACATTGTTTGATAAAGGCTAGAAAATAAAACAGAATGTGGGCAGTTTATAGTTGGAGGCTGTCGGTCGAATGTGCAGATAAATACCACTTCAGGTATCTTCATGCATTTAATCAAAACTCTACAGACTCTGCACACATAGCACAATGCCTTGCACACAGTAGTTATCCAATACAATCTGATGAATGAATAAATGAGTAATGATATGCATAGTTTCCAAGGAGATGAGGTTACCTGACATTTATTCACACTGAATTACCTGTGCACAAAGAATGACAACTTTATAAACATTGCCTTTCACCGAATTAGAGATAATCATCTGAAATGAAGTTGGTAGGGAAATAATCACTTGTCTTTTTATTTAATGAAACCAAAACCTATGTATGTTTAACTAAAATATAAAGGTTTGAAAATGTGATTAAGAAAATTTTGTACTGCAAAATTATCCAGTAATGAAATCTTAGTTAGAATTTAGATTTAAACAAATGGAAAAAAGAGGCATAAGGGAATTATTTAGAATTCCATTATGTTGTTCATAAGGAGAAATGTTAGTTAGTTCAACACAGTCACCAAGCACTGCTTACTTAAATTCTAAGAATAGCCTGTTTCCATCAAAGGTGATTTGTTGTTTATATATAGCAGGAACCATTGCATCAGCAACTAATTATTTCAAGGATCTTTAACATTTTTCCATTGAATTCCAAGCTTTTCATGGCAAATTTCTGGACAGGATTATATTTTGGTAAATGTTTGACATTTTCTTTGCCCACTAAAATATTTATTTAGTTCAGATTGTAAAAATAATTGCATATGCCTTATGCCTCTTGATACATCTGTTTTTTCCAAAGGCCATCAATTTAACTCTGGAGAAAAGATCCAAGCCAAGTCTCTAAAGTTCTAAATGTCAGATAAATTGCACTTTTTATTTCCCTGCTAGAACTTTGTGAAAGAGACTTATATAGGAAAAATTGGGTGTGCCTGACTGCTCTTACATAGGGAGAGAGAACATTGTCCTTTGAATGATACTTCCTGCCCTGTTTCCCCTCCTAGCAGAAGGGCAACCATTTAGAAGACAGAAGTAGTTCCTCTCTTATCTGGCCTGTTTAGTTGGACAGCTTCTCATAAGGGGTCTACTTTTGCCTCCAGCAGTCATGATCATGCATAGGCGAAACTCTGACAATTTGGATGTGGGGAAGACTATCAAGTGAAAGTAGGATATGTGAAGTCGCTTTGCACCAAAAAAAAAAAAATAATAATAATTAATTTCCTGCTTTTTGAGGCACAGTAACTTAATATTTCCTTCCTTTCTCCCTTTCTCCATCCATCTCTTCCTTTTTTTCCACATCCACTATAAATAGGCCCTCTGTTAGACCTTACAGATACAGTGTTGATTAAGCATGGTCCTGCCCCTAAGAAGCATACAGTTCAGGTGGGGTAATGGAGAAAAAGAAGCTCTTCCAGTTTAGCGTGTATTTCACCGACAACTCATAATGTACCCAATTTTGTCAGGTCCTTGAACCCCAGTGCCCTTTTCAACTTGGTTGCAATGTTTTTCCTTTGTCAGACATCCTAGGGTTTATAGATCCTCTGGATCCTCTTCAGACAGGAAACAGCTACCCCCTCTTCCCATTGCACATACCAGTTAAAGCAACTACAAAAGGCATTTTGCCAGTCGATTCTTAGGGCTACAGTACTCCAGCCCCCCAATAAAAGTAAACAAAACTTTTGTAAAAATGCTGTAGGAATCATCTACGAAAGGGAATTTTTAAGGCCCATAACTTCTTCATTTTCCTAAAATATATTTTTCATTATAAAATGAACATTCTTAATAGTTGCAGAAATGCTCCCATTGATTTTCAAATTTCACCCAATGAGTTTCAGCAAAACAATGGGTATTAGTTTCAATTGTGAAGTAATAAGTAAGACCAAAGTAATTCTAATATCTTGTGCTTCAAAATTGGCCACATTTGCCAAGCATAGAAGTAATTTGTAGCATGAAGCCAAATGCCTACTAATAATAGAAACATAGTCATTTAAGGATCACCGTATCTTTTCCTAAGAGATTTGATTGCAGTGTAATTTCAGCACATGTGATTTAGGGAGTAATAATCATTCATTCCAGCTTTTAACCAAGGCAAGTTAATGCACATTTTATTTAAGGCTTATTATTACTTTTAATATATTCAATTCAGCTGTTAAAATTCCCCACAATAACTATGCTATTGCCTTATGAACACTCTTTTGAATCTTATCATGATTCAAGTTTCTTTCAAGCCCTGAGTGCTAAAGTTAGTACTTCCTATTTAAGTTTTTAGCATTATTAACAGTTAAGGTAGTATCCTTTATATCTTAGAGAAAAAGGGAGGAAAAATATCTTAATTACCCAATGGCCTTAATATGAGAAGAAACTTCTCTATAAACAGAAGTCTATCTAAGTTGTTATATTTACCTTATTATACATCAAGTATGAAGAATGGTCTTGGTGACAAGCTCTCTAATGAAATATTTCTTAATAGGGATGGAAATGGTTCAGCAGTATTGGAGATTAGTATATAATTAATCCAGAAAAGCAGCTTAAAAAGAGATCACTGCTCTCTCTCCCCCTCCCCCCCTTTTTTTGGTGATTTAGCATATAAATGAACACATCTAGACAAGACATAAAAATGATTATAAAGTCAGTAAACATGGTTTAGTGCTTTCTGTGTGCATACAATCTGCTAGATGCTATGGGAGGGGTACAGAACTGGGCGAGAGCAGCTTCTGCCCTTAGGTACTCACAGTTTCACCATGTGATAAGACAGACGTGGTGAAAACACAAGTGACAATGACATTTAAAATAATCAGGCTTTCCCAAACGAACAGAAGAAATCAAATGAGGAGCCCAGATTAAGTGTCAGGTGTTTAGGTGAGAGGAGATGCCTGTAGACTGAGATTTGAACAGGGTAAAGACATCCTTCTTCCCTGACAACCTTCTTCGAATACCCACAGGACAAACAGAGGACATAGAAAAACTTCCTCCTGTCTAGTGCTGTAATACCTGTTTATAGGAGGGTGAGCCTGGAGGTTCTAAAGCTGGATTTTTCCAGGAGCAACAAGATCCAAAGAGTTGTTGAAGGTCATCTGGGTAGCCCAGGCTCCCTAACTCATGACTTAATGCTCATTGAGGCCCACCACAATTCCTTTCCTTTCTAGAAGTTGACTAAGTTCTAAGAAATTTCTAACATCCCTCCCACATGGAAACTTGCTTACATGTAGTGGCTCTCAGAGAAAACAAGATTCTGGAAGCTGAGAATTATAACTTAAATTAACCTTCTTGGAGAAAGGAAGAGGTTAAGAATTTATGAAGGAGCCAGAGAAGCATGGATGCTTGGGATTTGAATATCAAGTGTGAAATTGCAGGAAACCAGGCATTTCATCAGGTAGTAATGATCCATTGGAGCTTAGGGTTTCAAAACTAGGTTTAATTCTTAACTTGAGTTCTTGAGTTTCCACACTGAAACTCTGTAAGAGACCTGGGTTAAGGTAAAACAGATAGTTTGTATGGTGGTTTCCAATAAGCAGTACATAAAACTGCATTTGGAGATTTGTCCACCATGTGATAATTTCCATTTAAACCATGGAACCTCCTAAAAAAAAGGGAGGTGGCAGTATGAATGCTCTTTCCATGTCTAAAAATCTGTCTGTAGATTTTTTTTTAGCCCCATTTAGTGCTGTTTTTTTTCCAATCTGGTTTCTCGCTAAGTTGCACATTTCAATGAATCGTCCAAATTGGTCATTCTGATACCACCTGAAATAACCAGATGTTTCCTCATTAATCCAGTTCTTTTGCATGTAAATACGACACCAAGGACCAATACTTTCTCCAGTTAGCTCATGGTGCCTGGCAGGCTGTGCCAAATGAATTAGTCGTGGCTCAGTCATTTTCTGATGTCCTTTAAATGACTTCTCAGTTGCTACATATTGGCCACTTTCTCAGAGTCTCTCTTGGGAAGGCAGACATTTTATTGACATGGAACATAGTTGCCTCAGAAGTTTGACCAAGTGTTGTGCACTTTGGTTTTGAAAAATGAGCCTGATGACATAGTTTGTGGAAAGATGAATTCATTCGTGGGAGTCTACTCCAAGAAATCTGATTCTTAGATATCATATGAAACAAAACCTTGAATCCATTTTCCCTATTTACTTTTAGGCATATACATATACATACACTCTTATCCCTAAAGCTCTTGACTTAACCATGGTTCCACTGTCAGTACAATTTTTTGATTCTTACCTATTTTTAAGTATCTCAGTAAGATTAGGAGTTTAGAGCTAAACCTTTATTTAAAGGCCAAACATATCTAGCTGTGTGACTTTCCAATTTTGTATCTGCATTGCCCCCAGAAATAGAAAACATTTATTCCATCTTAATAGCAACACATAAATGCCCACAAAATTTTATAAGATCTGTTCATAGTTCCCATTATCTGAATCCATAGAAGAAACAAACAAAATATTCTTCTGGGAGTGTTTGTTGCATATTTGCAGGCATGGTATTTGTTGTGCAGACTACTTGAAACAAGAACTAAACAGTCTTATACTGAGTCAGACACCAAAGTTCTGCCCAGACTTGATTCACATTCTTGAGATTGCTGCTAATTTAAACCTTTTACTGTGATTAGAGATGGCATGAGGAAATGCAATCTTGTAATAATTGGGCAGATCAGGCCCTCTCACATGTTAGCTGCTGCTGGGTTCAGATGTGCTCGTGGTGGTCACTAAAAATACCAAAAGTTAATCTACTTTTCTCTGCCAAAAATATGCAAGAGCTTTAACTTACTGTTCTTGGTAAAAATTTCTTAAGGGGAAACGGGAAGCTTTTCAAATGAAGGTTCAAGTGAAATAAATTATATTTATGAAATATTCAACAAGAAGAGTTTTCAGTTCCCTGACTCCTCTAAAGCCTCACAGTGTTTAAACTGGTATTTTTTTTTTTTTTTTTTTGAGACGGAGTCTCGCTCTGTCACCCAGGCTGGAGTGCAGTGGCCGGATCTCAGCTCACTGCAAGCTCCGCCTCCCGGGTTCACGCCATTCTCCTGCCTCAGCCTCCCGAGTAGCTGGGACTACAGGCGCCTGCCACCTCGCCCGGCTAAGTTTTTGTATTTTTAGTAGAGACAGGGTTTCACTGTGTTAGCCAGGATGGTCTCGATCTCCTGACCTCGTGATCCGCCCATCTCGGCCTCCCAAAGTGCTGGGATTACAGGCTTGAGCCACCGCGCCCGGCCTTAAACTGGTATTTTGCAAAAGGTTCCATAAAGCCTCCCTTTTGGGCATGAATCTTCTTACATATGCATTTAAGTATGTACATATATGGTGTGTTCTATCTTTGCGAAAGGGTGACTTCAGCAGGCAGGTATGTGTCTGAAGAATTAGTTTCTGGGTGAGGCACGTTGTGACTATTCTTTGGCTGGAAATTTTGTTCTCACCCAGAATTAATGATCTTGAACATAAAGATGGGTAGATCTGAAATTTCAAAAGCGCTCTAGAACTTTGCTGATGTTTGCCAAACTTGGGCAACTCACAGAACCCCAAGTGTACACTTGTTCCAGTCTATCTATCCCCAGCAAAGCCTTTCAACTATGTTTTCTGGGTGAGGGGGGCACACATTTTGCATATATAGTGTAGTTGTTTCTTTACAATATAGAGTTTCCCAAAGTTTTCCCTTCAGAGGTCTGGCAGGTTACTTAAAAAGGAGCTTGGAATAGGGTGGTGAGCTGAGAAAAGTTTCATACAGTACCAGAGAAATGCTGCATCTGAGAATTTCCACATGCATTAGGCTATTCCACATGCTGAAAAAGAGTTTTATTTGACAAGCAAAACGCAGTTCCTAAATGTTACTGGACTTTAGTCCACTCTAGAGCACATACTTTATGTATATCAGCACCTACCATGTACTGCACTGAAAGTTGAACACTTTCATACTGAGTAAAAACTGTTGAGCCCTCCTGCTTGTGTTGTGTTTAGTTCTATAGTTAGCACCTTGGGAGTTTTTCATGTGCATCTTTAAGAAACACCTATAGAAGTTAATTTTTTTGTTTTCTGTTTGGCTTCGCAGGGTGTTGTAAGACTTTCCTGGAGGGATATAGGAGTTAGGGGCAGGTATTGTTCCTGCTTTACCCACTGACTTTCAGCTCCTTCCTTTGGTGACATTTCTGCTCCTCTATATTGCTTCTCACGTCACAGAATCATTTCTGGAATTCCTCTTCCTTTTCTGTTGGCTTGTGTTATCTCACGCATGCCTGTGATTCCACCATGCCCTCTCCAGCTTTGCTTGCCTTACTTCCTTTGTGCAGTTTCTTGGACTTTCTGGGGAAGAAAAGGAAGAATTCCAAGTGCTTAAACACAGAGTAAACACTGTAATGTTACACAGGAGTTGTTTGTGTGTGTTTGTGTGTGTGTGTGCGTGTTTGTTTTTTGTTTTGCTTTGTTTTTTTTTTATCCTGAAAGTCCTGCTGAGCTGATGAATTACATCTTTCCTGGTGGGACAGTTCTTTGATAATTCTATATAAATATTTTTCACTATGAAAAAATAGAGACAATAGACACTGCTATCTATGACAGGATAAACTTAGCCTATCAAAAATATAGTGAATAAATGGTCTTGTTATTTTAAATAAATTACTCTTGTCATTGCCAGTCAAATTATGCTTATAACTAAAAAATATGGGAATCAGTTTTACTAGTACCTTTGGACACTTGTGTTGATCTAAAAGCAGCACTGTTCATTAGCAAAAGTAATAGAATGGGATCAAAGTGGCATCCCTAATTAGATCATGTTAAAACTCTGAAAAATTACCTGTCTACCTCCACAAGCACGGTGGTTTATTTCTTATAAACCTTTGCACTACATATGTATTTTCACTCGTACTGTTAACCAGGTAAAAACAAAAGCAGATACAAACTTCCCTGAGAATCTGGTTTAACTAGAGAACCCTGCTTCATTTTAAAATCAGGCCAGAGTCTAAATTTTGCAAATACTTGGATATATGCACTAAGCACAGAAGCCAGCCCGCTGGATTTTAGTAGGTAGCAGTCTCCAGCAGGTGACACAGGGCTGAGCACAAAGCCAGATCTCCTTTGTGGCCATAAAATGGGTGGGGGATGGGAAACATAGTCCACAAAGGGAGGGGTATTCCCAGCAGTCACATGGTGACCTGAATGTTGAAACCATTCCTCAGGATTTTCCTGGCAGTCTCAATTTCAATTAAACTCTTTCATCCTCTTTGTATTTCTTCAATCGCGTTTCCTAATTTTTGTATTTGGAAAAGATGGTCTCCATTGTCATAGAGTAGTGTTACATCTGGAATTAGCAGTGAGTACTCTCACATCATACAGATCGTATCCTGAAAGGAGCTGGTAGGTACCTGGAACTGTCCTCTAAAGATACCAGGTCTGCTTGTACTGGAAGCTCTCCACAGGGAGACAGTGGTTTTTCGTGTTGTGAGTGATTTCTGGGAAAAGAGATCTCTGAAGCCTCGTTAGGTTTCTGACAATCCTAACTGTTGGCAACTTTGCCTTCCTGGGTCTGGGATCAGGTCGTCTCTTGCTGACTTTGAGGACCAGAGGAAACTCTCATTTATGTGTCCAGTATTTGGAGCTCCACTCTATGATCTAGAATTTTCTGACTCCCTGTTTGGAAAGAGTCATTCAAATGTTTACAGCAGGCGCTGTGCTAGAGTTAGACTTTGGACACAGAAACAGGAAAGGTTCTAGTTGAAAAAGTGTGAACTTCTCAGAGGTAATACAGAAATACTAATGTAGCCGTAAATAGTGTTCAACCATCTAGTTTCTGATGCCTCTCGAATGTTCAAATGAGTGAACTATTTGTGAATTATTCTCTTCACCTCAGAGTTCTTTCAGCGACTGAAAAGGCAGCCACAGCTTGTCATTTTCAGAGACAGCCTCATTCTAATATACCTTCATACTTAAAATGACTTGACTTTTTAAACTCTAAACCCTTTAAGCTTTTGAGAAATATCTTTCAGCTGTCAGCCTCTGCTCTGCCAGGGTTCTGGTTCCAGATGAGGGTAGGCAGCTGCTGCAGCTCATGAACAGCTCTGACTTAATTCTCTATTTATTCACATTTTTCTTCCTGATTCTTGTAACTTTCTTTTCTTCCTTGCTTAGCAGACACACGTGGCTTGAAGTTGTCACTCTCCATCGTAAAGCAGCTAGGGAAAAAGCTGCACTGTTGCCTGGGGTTCCGCAGCGGATGCCAGGGACCCAGAGTGTACTGTGTGAATAGAGGGTGATGCCCCCTGACTGCAGTGCCTTTTAGATCACAAGAACAGCCTCCAAGCAAATGTTGTTTTAATAGAAATATAAACAGTGATATTTTTTAAAGCTGCTTTTTAAGTCTCTCTTCCTGACTTTGCCTGTTGAGGTTTTGATTTATCAGGGGACAACATGTCCTGTTTTTCTGCTCAAAATGGAAAGTGATGTCAAATTGAAATAGACTTTTAAAAAGAGTTTGGTGGTTTAGATTTTCTTTTTCTACTCTGGAGTCAGATACATACGTGTGTATATATTTCCTAGTAAAATCATTTTCATGTGATGCTTGTGAAATGTCAGTATACCTAAAACGATTTCTTAAACAAGCTGTATTTAGTTTTCTAGTCAATCACTTCATAACTATTGTCCTCATGTAATTGCCCATCCTTTGGAATTCTTAAAGAAATAGAAAAACTTCCTTGATTGACTAGAGAGTTCTGTGGTTAAAGTAATTGGCTGGTGCCTTGAACATTTAGGGTACCCTGGATTTAATTCAGGTTAAGATCCTTGGATCATGCCTTAGCATCACTCTCAGAGATGGGACTCTGTAAAAAAGTGACATGATCCTATATGACATTTATTACATTCTTAGTTGTAACAGGAAGAAAATCTGCATAGGGTTTGGCAATAAGTTGAAATAAGCAAGCTCAAAGGTCAATAGCCTATCTAAACTTACAACTTGGAGATGGGGTAACACTGTGGTTTCTCTTTGCGTAGTTGTTGAACCCTCCCTCTTCCGCTCTCCCTCATTCACCCCCATCCTGCTGTCAGATTTATCTTGAGTTTAGGTCTCTTTCCCAAGAAGTAGTTCAGTTTCTGATTCTTTTTACCACTCAGCTTTTAACAGTAGCGGTAATACAACCATAATACCCATAGTGAATACGTATTGATCCCTTACTAAAAGCCAGGCACTGCCTGGGTTTACTTAATCTCAGGTACGTATGTTGTCAGCATCTTCATTTTATGAGTGAAGAATCAGAAGCACAGAGTCCTAAAGCTACCTTGCCCCCTCCCTCTTTAGTGGTGGAGGCAGGTTTGCACTCAAGACCACCTGGCCCCAGGTGCTTCCCTACTTCACCCAGGTAACTTCAGGCCCTAGTCTTTGAACCATACAGATTTCACCTTAAGATCCAGGCCCTCCTCTTGAATTTATGTCAGATACATGTGAGGTTTCATTCATCATATACTTCCAAGCAGGCTTTTGTGTGTCTGTTTAAATTCTTTTCCAAGAATGAGGGGAAGTGGGGGTTGGGTCATGATGTGACAGTCAAAGGACTTAGCCCGAAAGGGTAGAGTTAATGCATGACAGACAAGGGGACTCTCATCTGAAAATCTGTGTATCTTTGTTTCTTCTCAGGTTCTCCTTACTATGACAATGTCCGCCCCCTCTCTTACCCTGATTCGGATGCCGTGCTGATTTGCTTTGACATCAGTAGACCAGAGACCCTGGACAGTGTCCTCAAAAAGGCAAGTGCTGGGGAATGATGACACACTTCAGTACTAGGTGATATATAAATAGAAACATGGGGATTGCTGGGGAACTCAAAGACTCTAGTCAATTCCCTGCCTTACAATTTGTAATTAAACACTAGAAAGAACCCTTTCACACCAAAATGGGGTTTCCACTTTTTGATGATGAACATGCTTGAAATTTTATTTCATGAAGCTCTGAAACAGAATACCTTTCAAGGGCCTGCGTGTTTGTCTTTCGGGAGAAAATGGTACAGCTGAAAACAGTTATATTTGATTACTATCATATTCATGTCTTCCTTCCTTCTTTCAGTGACTCAACCGATTGCACCTTAGCTTACAGAGTTACATTTGACCTCAAGTCAGTTAGTGAAAGGAATGCAATAATGGCTATTTTAATAAGCTGTGTTTTAGTTATGGTATTAGAAACAGAAATGGAACTAGTATAGGAGGAATAGGGATGTGTCCAATGTGAATTGTCTGATGATCAGGTATCTGTCTAGTAATTATGATCAGTTATCTTTCTAGTAATGTAGAAGCAGGGCTTGTAAACATGTTATATATTATAACGTACACATAGTTTATGGAGGCAAAGGTTAGTCAGGTTCTGTAGGTGAAGAAGGAACCTAACTAAGGAAGCTATGGATGGAAGGAACCAGAGGGAGATCAAGAGGAAGAGGACCTATTACAGGATGGGTCACAGGAAGTAGGGAGGCCAGTGGGAGGAAGGGGCATTTCTTGACCTCCAGCAGCAGGGACTCAGCCTCCAGGTAGTTGTAGAAGGCACGTGCCGTGTAAGTCCATGGATCAGCATTTATTAGCCACTAGCTGTTTTCTCAGACCTGGCCTGTGTGCTGTGGGGCTTCAGGATCAGACCCTTGGTGGAGCACTCCCTCTCCTCCACGCCCTGGCTTAGACACCGGATGTGGCTGAGAGCAAGGCAGTGTCAGCTGAGGGGTGAGCCATGCAGCCCAGTCTGAGTATGGTATGGATTAAGAAAGACAAACATGCAGGTGTGCCTAGGTTGGTTTTGTTTTTTTGGTTTTAATTTTTAGTGGAATTTGTTTGTATTTTGTGTGTTTTTATTAGTTTACATTCCTCTATTATATTTGATTGCTTGGCTTGTGTGTCATTGTGAAATCAGGATTTGAAGTAAAATCACTCCTTCTGTCTCTACTAAATATTACAAACAGAGTTCAATAAAATATGGTTTTCTTAATAGATCAAAGGCTCTTTTTCCCTTTTTAGCTCCTTTCAATTTTGGGTAATACATATCTAACACAAATAATGCTAATGCTTGTCAAATCCAGGCAGGAATACACCTTTCCTGTCTTTAATGCTTGTAAACAATTGCTAGACATGCGGAGGGAGGCCAAAGTCATTACACAGCTGAAGAGCAACATAACAACATGTCTAGTTCTGTCTGGAGATAAAAGGGGTTGCTTATTTACTGGAGATTTTATTTGATGTAGTATCAGGCTATGCATAATTTATGATGAAAAAGCCTTTCTCCTGTTTTATTTTGCTTTTTTCTTCTAAGACCAAATGAATAGTGACTTTGGCCTTATAGATATTAATGAGTATGTTTTACATTCCTGTGAGGTTTAAGGCTCATGATAACCCCTGTGGTTTGTCTTGATTAATGGAAGCCTTTAAGTCCTTCACTATCAAAGAGGAGGTTAGAATGACTTGAAGTAGGAAGAATTTCTTTTTTTTTTTTCCAGTTCACCTTCCACTTCTAATGCTAGTGCCACCTAGCATATGGTAGGTGTTCCTACATAATTCTGAAAGGAGTGAGGGAGAGAGGGAAGAAGGGAGGGAAGGAGGGAGGGAGGCAGGGAGGAAGAAAGGAAGGAAGGAAGGAAAGAAGGAAGGAAAGAAGGAAGGAAGGAAGAAAAAAAGGAAGAAGTGAACACAATAGGCTCTTATGGAAAGTATATTACTCCTTTGAATCCACTGGTGTAGTTTGCACTAGAGTTCATTACCCAAAGTACACCCCTAGATTTGGAGATGTCTCCTCTAGTGATCTTTTAAGTTATTCTTGCAGGATGTCCCTCTTATCTTGTGTTATACTTAATACATGACTTCATCACCCCCAGTATTCTGTGAATTTCTTTCCAGAAGACACAGCTATGTCTTAATCATCATTGTCACGGCCACAGTACTTTGTAGAACACTTACATATTTGTGAATGTGGGTGGGAAGAGTCAGGCACCACTTCCCCATCTCAGCCTCTCCAGGCCCTGCCCTCAAAGGCCAAAGATCTCCTGTGACTGCCCTGAACCCTTGACTCCCATGCTGTTGCAGAGCTCAAGCTTGAGGAAATGAAGCCACAAAAAGCCACTTGCTTGTTCTTAAAGAGGACAGTTGGAATTCCAAGCCAGGCATTGCTGAGGGTTCTACTAATTCTTGTTAGATCATGAAACAAATAGACAAACTGGAATAGATTGAAATAGTTTTAAACTAATTCGAAGGCATATGAGCTACAGGACCAGCTGCCTTCCCGATCACCAGGAGATGTTCCTTTGCAAATGTCATGATCTGTGTTGATGGAACCATGTGAATAGAAACTCCTTCAAGGCAGGATGTTCTGTTTTATTAACTATCTCAGGTACTTAAATAGAGCCTCAGCTCGCGGTGGCATGCTTCAGTGTTTCATGATGGGATCAGGGAGTGCATACTTGTGCTACTGTTGCCTCTGCCTTATCCGCAGCCTTCTAGTTAAGGAGGATCAGATCCACACATCGAAGGATGTGGTCACTTGTTAGGATATATAATTATTCTTAAGACACATTTATCTTTCAGAGACATGCCAATAATTAAGACATTATTGAAGCTACCTTTGGACAACATCTACCAAATCTCTTTCAGTAGCAACAGATGAGTCACAGAGAGGGAGAATCGATCATAATATACATAATCATTCTCTAATGCTTAAAAAGTCGTAAAACTTCACATCTATTCAGGAGATAAATGCAAAGTTTGCTTCTTCATCTCAAGGGACACTCCTTTTTTAACATCTTTTTTTGAGTTTCATTCTAATGTCTGCCAGTGGAGAAATGGTTTTTATGATATGGATGCCATTACTTTGTTCATTTTTAATCTTTTTTTTTTTTTTTTTTCCTGTCACAGTGGAAAGGTGAAATCCAGGAATTTTGTCCAAATACCAAAATGCTCTTGGTCGGCTGCAAGTCTGATCTGCGGACAGATGTTAGTACATTAGTAGAACTCTCCAATCACAGGCAGACGCCAGTGTCCTATGACCAGGTATATATGTTGCCCATGTGCAAAAGTGGATTTTAGAAAGAGTGAAAGAAATGGACTGTCACTCACAATAAATAAAATAAAAAGTAGCTGCTTTTCTAAACGCTCAGCCAGTGGTCAGTTGTGAAATTTAAAATGCTGTCATTTATTAGTGTAATTACATGATATTTGGGTACATAAACAGTTGATATGCTAACCTTGTATATTTCTGCAACTCCAAGTAGGTTTAAAGTTCAGTAGGTTTAACAGAGAATGTGGTCAAAATCAGTAATACTCTTTAAGAGAGGTAATCTGATTTTACAGTCGGCAGTGCAATAATAAGGCTGTTTCCAGTAAACTGGAGCACTCCGTAACACCATCTTTCAGAGAGTCTTCATTTCTATAGGCATTTCCCCCAAGTATGTAGAAATGAGAATCAATTTCAAAAGCTCATTCTCGTAAAACCTACAACCAGAATCTAAAGAGAGTTCATGTTGAAATACCAAAATTGTATTAAGAATCATCATTTTAAATACTGCAGTCTTCTTAGTCTTCCATTTCTCATTAGCAAAAATTTGGTATTTTAAATAAGTAGTTTTGGTTGATGTGCACATGTTTATTGTTGCGTATATTGGTGGTATGGTTCACACTTAGAAATTACGTATTTTGTGTTTGATATAACAGATGTCACAATAGTATTATTCCTTTCCTCAACTTATTTTGGCCCTAAGTAAGACACAATCACGTACATTTCAAAATCAATTTTAAATTTCATTCATTACCCTCGTTTTCGGTACAACCTAGTCACTAGTCTTGAATGCCATTTACCCTCAAGAAAAGAGAAATGGAGTCCCCCAGGAGACGCTGGAACAGGTTCTCAAAGCCACATCGCCACAGCCAGAGCTGTGTGGAAAATGTGGAGTTTATGTTCATGACCTTCAGCTAACTTACTTCACCAGTAAGATTCTCTGGGCCATTTCATGCTTGCTGTGACTCTGGAAAGCCTGAGTAACCAGTTAACTCTTGCTTGCAGTTGATAGTGAAGATGAATCACCTCGTTAGCTCCACTCTACACTTCTTTGAATCACCTCATATTAAGTGTTTGATAATGAATGTCCTCATTTGTTAAGATCAGCCTTTAGCATTTATTCAGAGCTCTAACACCTCTAATGAGCCATGAGAGTTGGACATCTTAGCGATTGGCTCTTGACTGCCAATATTTATGAAGTAATAAATAAGGCAGTTCAAATTTTAACAACTTTTATTTTTGCAGTGACACTTGGAAAATTCAGTTAACATATCAGTAAACGTTTTGCAATGCATTATTATTTTGTGGTATTAGAAGACACTAGCTAACTTTCTCCCAAAGTCTTATTGCTGATTAAAATCCCTTCTTTTGCTTCTCAGGGGGCAAATATGGCCAAACAGATTGGAGCAGCTACTTATATCGAATGCTCAGCTTTACAGTCGGAAAATAGTGTCAGAGACATTTTTCACGTTGCCACCTTGGCATGTGTAAATAAGACAAATAAAAACGTTAAGCGGAACAAATCACAGAGAGCCACAAAACGGATTTCACACATGCCTAGCAGACCAGAACTCTCGGCAGTTGCTACGGACTTACGAAAGGACAAAGCGAAGAGCTGCACTGTGATGTGAATCTTTCATTATCTTTAATGAGGACAAAGGAATCTAGTGTAAAAAACAACAGCAAACAAAAAGGTGAAGTCTAAATGAAGTGCACAGCTAAAGTCATGTATACCAGAGGCTTCGGAGGCGTTTGAGAGGATACTCATCTTTTTGGAATCCTGTCCTTAGATTCGGCATGTAGACCAAGTGGTGAGAATTGAATACGTGGAAGAGTTTTGAAGTGTGACTTGAAAAATATGCCAAAAAATGGAGATACAAATGAGCTAGAGGAAGATGAGGGGGGATGCGAGTACCTCCAAGAAGAAAAATCACACTCTGAATGGTGCTTGCATTTTTGTTGGTTTTTTTTTTGTTTGTTTTTGTTACAATCTATTCATGGATCTCTACTTTGATTTAATTTTTAAATGTTTTACTCTCCTTTACAAAAAGTATATGTTAATATACCGTCCTCACTGGGGAACTGGCACTGTGACCTTAGCATTTAGTTTTCTAGAGGATGTGATCTAATTTCTTTCTAGCTCATCATTAAAATGGAAATTGTATCAGGACCCATGGGGATATATCCAGAGGAAAACTTTATGAGGCGTTGAAATCTTGCCTTCCTGAAGATAGCTGAGTAGGATGGTTCTAAGGAAAGCCTTTGCAATCTTGCAAGATTTGTAGACCAGCACTACAAAGATCGCATAGATCAAATAGGAAAAAAAAGTGTCGATTTTTATTCAGTCTGATGGTTCTGTTCTTCATTGTGATTGTCATTAAAAAGTGGTAAATTGCTCAATGTAATATTTTTGTGCGCTGTTTAGAAAAGAAGTTGTGTGATTTTTTTGCCATCGTTGATAAAAATGCAAAGTCAAATAAAAGGTGTCTTGGTTTGACGTCATAGAATGATCCAAGGAGAGAAAAAAGGTAGTTACTGTTTTCACCAGAAGAGGTAATGAGTGAAGGAAAGAATAGTAGCGGAAAGCACAGTTTGTGAGTAAAGCTGTCTGGAATTAAGTTACCAAAAATACAAAGCAAAAGGACTATTATTTTGGGTTGGAGCTCCAAAACTGGCAGCATCTGATGATCTGTTGGTTTATTTCACTTTCATTAAATGAACATTGATGAGAGAAGAATTCACTTACCCAAGCTTTAGAGAATCCCTAGTGGAAGATTATATAATAGAGTTTCAGTCCTGACACAACACCAGGGCATTTCTAGAGCGTGATTGCTAAAACCTCACTGAGCAGACGCAGCCAAGGTCCATGTTCAGCACTTGGTCGCTGTTGTTACGTAAAATAAAAGCATTTAAAATAGTTTACAGATATTTTTGACCAGTTCATTTTAGAGATTATTTCAGAGAAGAAACCAGATCTGACCTGTTTATTGTTGGCGCTTGTTGAAAACGAGCTTTCTTTCCCATGATAATGCTTCGTTTTTGAAGTGTTGAAGCTGTGCTCCCCTTAAATTGTGGCAGGAGAGATTAAGGTAATTACAACACTCAGTTCTATGTCTTACAAGCACTTTGTTTTGTCTCTGCAAGAAAATACGATTCCAGTCATTTCCCATAAAATACAGACATTCTACCAACATAATACGCTTTGATTGATGCAGCATTATGCTTTGGGCAGTATTACAAAATAGCTGGCGAGTGCTTTCTGTATTTAAATATTGTAAAAAGAAAATAAGTTATAACTGTTATAAAGCAGAACTTTTGTTGCATTTTTTAAACTGTTGAAGTCACTTTGTTTGTTTGGTCAATGTTTCTGCAGTATTTATTAAAACATACTTTTTTTTTCTTCAAATAAAAAAGTAACCATGTCTTTGTCTAAATGTGATCTGTCTTCTATTACCTGCTTCCTGATTTCGCTGTTTAGCTTTGTTCTTTAACATAGGTGATTACAGAATCAAAATGCCTAACATTTTCTAAATGAGAAGGCTTTGGAATTTTTTAATTCTTCATAGTAGTAACAGATAAACCTGCATATATAAAAGGTTTTCATGATGCTTTCAAATCACAAGAAAAAAAAATGGGGCATAATTAGATTAAGTGATTTGATCATATACGAAAAAGAGCCCTGATACTGCCTAAGATTAACTTGTAGAAAATATGGAAGTCTTCAAGTATTTAAGAATGAAGCAATATGATGCAGTCTCAAGTCACAGGTTTAATGCTAATACGAGCCTAGTTTGCCTCTCTGCCCTGTGGGGTTCTGAGCCTTGGTCTTTAACTCATGCCACCTCGCAAGGCATGTCCATGTCCTTGTTCACAGCGGTTGTGGGGATGACCCAGCACACAGCTTTTGCAACAATTGGAAGGATTAAAAAAAGCAAAACAGAAATTGTCTTGCATATGGTAGTAGCATCTTTAAATAACACAGTACAACATAATACAAGTTTCCCAATGACCTGGGAGATGTACAGTAAGCATAGAACTTACCGTAAAATAGAGGACTCTCTCCCCATAAATCCAGTTGATTCTCGGTCTTCAGCTAAAATACTTACATATAAGTTTTACATAAGTGTCCAAAGATACTCTATGTGGGATTTTTAAAACAGTGCTTCTTTCTACACAGCTAAGCCACATCATATTAAAAAAATGCATCCTTGTGGCTTCTTTTTTTCTGAGTGGCTTTGGGAATCTTGGAGGTACAGTTATTTGCTTGGAAATAATTCTCAGAAGCAAAGAGGGAAGCAGAGAATCCAACATGAGTGAACCAATTAAAGCACACTGACATTATGAAATGGCCTTATAAACAATTTTAAGCACAGAGATTTACTGAGAATGTCTGTAACTCATTCTTGTTGTCATCAAACAGTAAAGGAAATAAAAGTACTTTCCAAATCCTTGGTGTTGAGTAACTTCTGAGCATAATGTCTAAGTCAGCCTTGCAAGAAACTCATTTCTCAACAATCACTGGCATAGAAAAATAAAAAAGTAAAAAGCTGAGGTTTTGCTGACCTTGGCAGTATTTTATATGCTGTACAGTAATGTTCCCCTCTGGTCAATTGTTCTTTCCTAGCAGCTTTAATTTGTTGAAGCGAAAGAGAAACGTTTGTCTTCAGCCTTGGGCGTGGATGCCTTCCTTTTCTCTGACTTCTTGCCTTAGCAAACATTTCTCCTAAGCATTCTGTGAACATTCCTTTCTATTGATTAATGATCTTGGTTAATGCCTTTTTAAATACTAAAAGGTGGTTTTCAAACTCTGAGTAAGACTTTACACTGTGTCTCATTTTAATCTTTTACGGGAACAGTTTCTTAGAATCTAGTCTTGCAGGGAGTCTGTCTTAGGTGCAGACTTAGAAATAACTCGGGGAGTTATTTTTATTAGAAAGAATTTTTTTAAATGACCTCATCTTCTAACCCTCCTGAAACTCTTAAAGCTGCTTATCTTTTTTCTGCTGCGTTATTTTGACACCAGCATTCTGCTAATCTCAAAGTTTTTATTTTTATCATTTTTCTATTCACCAAATATTTATTGAGTGCTTACTACATGCCTGACACTTTTCTAAGTTTGGCACATTATCATGAATTAAATTCGATCTCTGACATGGGGAATTTATAATGTAGTAGTGGGAGACAGTCACCACCACCAAACTATAGTACACCAGATCTGGTTGTCATTTCCATTGACATTAACTGAATCATAGAAAATGGGTAGGCACTAAATATTCCAATACATAGCCAGGCACGTTAATGCAATAGCCACATATGTTACACCACATATGTAATGCTATCATTGCAACAGGAATTTTCTAGTGCATCCTAATGCCTGTGGCCCATTTATAGTGATTGTAGCAAGGCAATGTGAATGACAGTGTTTGCACAATGAGCATAAGTTTTTGTGGCTGGTTAGAAGTCCAGTAGGAGAAAATTTTCCTCCACAGTTGAGCATGAACAGCTCTTAAACAGTCATCTCTTTGTTTTAAAATATGCTGGAATTACTATAGATTTGTACTCTCTTTCTGCTGTGATATCTTCAATTGCTGAGCATATTAAAAAAGAAATTAAACTAATGTTTGAAATAAGTGATATAAAATTCAATTATAAAAATAAAATTAACTCTTAGGAGATGATAAAAAGACAAAGTAAGCATTTTGGTTAAACATGGAGAACCCGTTATTTATCTAATGTTGAAAATACATATTTTTGGCAGTCCAAAAGATCTCTTAAAAAGTGTTTGCTAGCAATAAATTCTAAGGCTCTTTGTCTCTGCCCCACTGGCAACACAGGGAACACAGGGAAATTTTTATTCTGGTGAACCCCAGAATGAAAATGTGTGGAAATGGCAAAGCCAATTCACTCTTCAGGACTTTACTTTTGGACTTTTTTTTTTTTTTTTTTTTTAAGGGATCAATAGTGATTTTCCTCCAGGAACACTGACCTACTGACAGTGGGCCTCTACAAAACAACTAAATTTTTAAAAAGACATTCCATGATAAGAAATGGAAATTGGGTCAGTATATGGTCAATCCTGCCATCAAAGTAAGAGCTAACACTGAAATTGCACAAATTATGCACCAGGGGCTGCATTAAGTGGTTCACATAACTCACATATTTCCCACTACAAACATATGCAGCAAGTTAAATATTAAGTTCCCGATTTTGCAGATGAGAAGACAGATATTTTCTCCAAGGTCATGTGGAAGAACAAAGATTGGAACTCAAGCAAGGCAGTCTGCTGTGCAATTTCAAGCTCTCTACCACAACACCATCTTGTCACAAATACTTCACATGTGTAGCATGGTGCCCCAGGCACATGAGAGCTAAACTCTATGGCCATACAGCTAAGGTCTGAGCCCCCATGTAGCCACATCCCCTGGTCTCCCCTGCACCTTCCTCGTCCTTCTTTGATTCTGACCTTTTCCTGAATCCTGTGACTCCGCCATCTCCTCTTTTCCCCTCTGCCTTCACCTCTGTGTTTGCTCTACTTCTTGGGTGTTGAGATCATTGTGAGAAAACAATGAAAGGACCAACGATGGTTGACACACATGACCTGTCACAATCCAGGGATTCTTGAATTGTGCTAGAAGTAAGAGGTTCCACAGCAATAGTTTAAGAATCTTCAGCCTGAAATGGATGCTGTAGATGCCCGCATTAAAAGCGGTCAGCTGCAGAAGAGAAAGAGATTTGGCATTGTGGTTGCAGAGCAGCTACTGAGTTGTGTCTTATTTTTGGTGGGCCAGATGTAAAATTGATAGTGTAAATACTGATGAAAGATGAGCAGCTACATTAGCCATAGTCTCTTGATTGCAGATTCCTTATTTTGAAGAAACCAGTTGTAGGGGGTAGGGGAGGTTCTTCATTACACTTAGTTTCCACAAAATGTACCATCAAATTGCTGTTTAAAGTGTTGAAGAGCAGCTGATGTGGTTTGTCTCTGTGTCCCCAACCAAATCTCATCTCAATTTGTAATCTGCACATGTCAAGGGAGGGACCTGTAATCCCCACGTGTGGAGGGAGGTAGGTGACTGAATCATGGGGGTGATTTCTCCCATGATGTTCTTGTGATACTGAGCGAGTTCTCACAAGATCTGATGGTTTTATAAGTGGTGGTTTCCCCGGCTCGTCTCTTTCCTGCCGTCTTGTGAAGAAGGTGCTTCTGCCATGGTTGTATGTTTTCTGAGGCCTCCCCAGCCAGAGGGAACTGTGAGTCAATTAAACCTCTTTCTTTTGTAAATTACTGAATCTCAGGGAAGTTCTTTATAGCAGTGTGAAAACGAACTAATACAGTAGCTAAGAGTTACTTTCCCTTGCAGAGGACTGACACATTCCCAGAGAACAGGGAAGCACATGGAAAACTTGACTCAGTTGAAACAATGCAGTGGTTTTCATTCAACTGATGGTCATCAGGGTGATTTAACTGTCACCAGAGCTGAGAGAGGTGCTACATGCAACCTGTGTTCAGGACTGCATGGTGTTTTCTTGAAGTGCCATTGTACACAGCTGGAAAAGAAATTTGTTTCATTGCTTTTGCTTATCTAGTGCCTACTCCGTTGGCATCCCCTCATTTTCCAACTGAGCCAAGTGATCATTTCTAATCATTTGTTCATCTTTCTTCAAACTTATTCTGTGAAGAGAAGGCCAGAAGCGATTGCATAAATATAGCTTTTATGGTCTTTTAAACATTATCCAAAAGTCTTAAAAGATTTGGATGTTTTTGGTCATTTTCCCCAATTTATGAGTATGGACATCTAGGTCCCCTCCTACCTAGACAGTGAAATCTCTAGGGTGTCTTGAAACACCCCAACTCTTAGCTCCACAAGAAAAGGACTATAATTAATTTACCAATACATACTCATAAGCTACTATAGTTGATAGTAGGTTAATTAAGGAATTAATGAGTTAATTAGTGAGTTAATGAATGGCTTGAACTATTAGAAGCAAAGATGCTCTTAGGATTGCTAAGCCTGACTTGAATTACCACTAACACTTTGGATTAAGTAGAGCTTTTAGAACTATTTCAGCAGCCCCCAGGAAGCTTATTAGGCCTGGAATTGCCCTAAGGGGAAGGTACAAGTGCACAGGAAAGGTTTGTGTTCATGTGACTCTCCTCTGGTATGTACTTGCATGTCCTCTCTGCCACTCTATATTTTGTACCCTCTGCACAGAACACATCTCTGCCCCAGAAAAACATGAGCTGCTGTGGTCCAAATATGTCTCCCAAACTTCATGTCTTGGAAACTTGATCCCTGTGGTGGGATGGTGGGGTGGTGTTGGGAAGTGGGGCCTTTTGAGAGGTGTTTAGGTGTTGAGGGCTCTGCTTTCATGAACTGGACTAACACCATCATGAAAAGGGCTTGTGGAAGTGGGTTTGCTCTCTCTACTCTTCTGCCATGTGAAGACACAGCATTTGTCCCCTGCCTGCCCATCTGACTTCTGCCATGTGAGGACACAGTGAGAAGACACTCACTGGATGCTGGTGTCTTGATCTTGGGCTTCTCAGCCTCGGGAACTCTGATAAATTTCCATTCCTTATACATTACCCAGTCTCAGGTATTACATTGCAGTAGTACAAACTAACACATTAGCATATGAGAATGTTACAAAACATTTTATTTAGCTACGATGCACAGTTATTATATTATTATAATATTATAACATGATAGTATTACATTATTACTGTTGTTTTTAAATGCTCCTATTTTTTTTCAGTCTTTCACATAAGTATAGACGTGGAAGATGACAGATTGCTAGTGAGAGGAGGCTCCTTCATTCTTTATGTCTCCCAGAGGCAATTGGTAACTTATTTACAACTTTAGGTTCCTCTCAGCTCTGGGCACATAGTTCTTCCCTCTTCCCACTTGTTCGCATACTTGGCTGCATAAATTCCCTTCCTGTTTTCTCGTTTCCTGAACATAATCTCCATGAATATGACTCTTTCTACAAAACTATGGCATAGAAATAAATAGATGCAAGCAAACATAAGGTATTGTGGTAGGCTGCATTATGGCTCCCCAAGCATGTCTACCTCCTAATCCCAGAAACTGTGAATGTTGCCTTATACAGCAAAAGGGACTTTGCAGATGTGATCAAATTAAAGATCTTGTGATGGAAAGATTATTCTGGATTATCCAGATAGGGACCATGTAATCACAGACCTTTATAACAATTATGTAGGAGGAGTCAGAGTCAGACAGTGGCAATGTGATGACAAAGATGACAGAGGGTCAGGCAGGAGGACAGAGAGATTTGAAGATGCTATTCTGCTGGCTTTGTTTGTTTGTTTGTTTGTTTGTTTGTTTATTTTTGGCAGGGTCTCACTCTCTGTCACTCAGGCTGGAGTGCAGTAGTGTGATCACAGCTCACTGCAGTCTTGAACTCCTGAGCTCAAGTGACCCTCCTGCCTCAGCCTTCTGAATAGCTGAGACTACAGGTATATGTCACCATACCTGGCTGATTTTTAATTTTTTTTTTTTGTATAGATGAATTCTTGCTATGTTGTCCAGGCTGGTCTCAAACTCCTGGTCTCAAGTGATCCTCTTACCTCTACCTCTCATAGTGCTGGGATTACAGGTGTGAGTCACCATGCCTGACTTATGCTGCTGTCTTTGAAGATAGAAGAAGGGGGCCACGAGCCAAAGGATACAGTTGGCCTCTGGAAACTGGAGTGGTCAAGGAAAGGAATTCTCCCCCAGAGCCTCCAGAAGAGTTGCAGCCCTGCGGACCTAGTTTAGATTTCTGACCTCAAGAACTGTAAGATAATTAATTTATATTGTTTTAATCCACTGCATTTGTAGTAATTAGTTACAGGAACAACAGGAAACAAATACAGGTACACTAACAAAACTATTTTCTTCCTTCACCCCTTGCTTTTGGCTTCTTTAGATGATGAGGCAATGGTTTTTACTCGTGGAGCTGCTACCACAGACCCTGGGAACTCCCTTCACGCATGGCCTCCCTGCCATTCCTGGGTAGATCAGAAATTACTCTCTTTTCACTTAGTGTCCTCAAAGCTTCTGGGCAATCACCTCACTCTGTTGGCCTTTTATGAGAACATTCATGGTAAATATTCCCTCTAATATCTGCTTCCTGAGGACCTTTGAGATAGATGATAATTATGGTCCTGGTCCTGAAAGGCACAGAATATTGGAGGGAAAAGAGTCAGTGTTCTGGGATAAAATAAACCTATGAAAATTTTCATCCAATATTTACTATGGGCATGACTACGATAATTCCTGCATGGAATTTGCAAAAGTCAAAGACCTATCTCCAGATTCAGCTAAGGTAGATGAACTTTACCCTGACCTTACATAAATGTTTAAAGTATTCTGAGGTGGTGACTGATCACGGGGAGAATGACAATCGGAGGAAAAATATATATTGTGGGCTAAAGCAGTTTTAGAAGTTTTCTTAGAAGTATAGACATTTTATAGAAAAATATATCAAAATTAACTATTCAGGAGTTTCTTAACTTCTTGTTTTTAAAAAGTTAGTTTCCTTTAAAAAACTTAATGACAGCTATAAACCCTTTGTTCCTTGAAAATGCAAAAATACATATGACTTAGATAGCCATAACACTTTACACACAATTTCAGGAAGTTCACAGACTTCCCTTGATATTCATCCATGAACCTATAGTTCCCAGATCAAATATTTCTGTGTCAAACTTCTCTATTTTACAAAGAAGAACCTGGAAGTTTAGTTACATTCAGGGACTTGCCCAAGGTTGCTAAGCTAATGGCAGAGACTAAAATCAGGCCTTCAGATTCTCAATCTCTGTTCCCCCAGGCCCTGGCCAATGAGGAGGCTGTTGCTTGCAGAGGCCCAGTCACTGCGTATTTGCCGTTTGACGGGATTAGAATGTGTGGTTTCCTCCAAATCCAGATGTGGCACTGCTGGCAAATGCAGCGGAATTTTTCTGAGTCTAGAAAATAATACAATGGAAATAGTTGTTTGGGTGATGCCTTTTGCTTTTGCAGACCCAGTCACTTACTTAGTCAACAAATACTCTCTGAGTACTTTCTATGTGTCAGATGCTGTGTTCTGTGCTGGGCATACAGAGAGATGAATTAGACCCTGTCCTTGTTCTATGAATGCCTGTCTGGGGTGAGAAAGACAAATACAAATAAAATCACAATTCGGAGTGATAAGAAATGTTGGGGGAGTATAAACAGACAGTCCTCTTCTCCCTCTGATTTTATTGTTGTTGCTGTTCTCTGCCCATGTCCTAAATGTCAAAGACAGATTCTTAGAAGGATTAAAGAACAAATAAGATGAGATCAGATTGCACTCAGTTGATTTTTTTCCCTCTGTAATTCTATGGAGAATAATTAACAGTCCAATTCTCCTGATGAAAAAAAAAATGTGTTTCCTTGTCCTCCAAGTGCAAGCTCGCATTCTGCCTAGGATTCAAAGGGAGAAGATTCAGGTGTTCTCCTAATGCCATGTGCAGAAACAGACGGGTATTACTTTTCATAATTAGTGATAAAAGGAGTAATGTGTTTTCTCAATAAAGACATCAACCCTATAGTGTGAGCATGTATTGGTGAGCAAGGAAGGAGATAGACACACACACACACATATATATGTATGTATGTATATGATAGGACCAATTAACCTCAAGAGCATATAGCAGTAACACCTGCTATTCTAAGGAACAGAATGCTAAGGAACAGAGCTGTCCGAAGGAACAGGATTCAGAAATTCAAATCGAAATCATCAATTCAGTAATGAGGGACCATGTGAATGATGTCTTTCTTCCCATTTCATATCCAGCCATTTTTCTGTGGAAGGCTTTCCTAATGTTCACCCAAGGATCTGTTAAACCCACTTCAGGCAGTAGCTATTCGTCCTTTCTGTAGCTTTAGATAGAAGTTGGTGGGAAATCCCCTTAATGCTGACTTAATTATAGATAAATGGTTATTTGGGAAAAAAAGGAATAAATTGCCTTGACTCTTAAAGAGACATTCAGATTTGTTGAAGTCAGTCTTCCAGCTGCATAGGTCTTGATGTGGTTGGCAAACAAAGTCCTAAAATGAAGCTGTCAGCCAAGAAAAATCAAAACCTGTCAGTTGTTCCTTTCATATCATGGCCACTTCTGTCATTCTCTGAGGTTCTTCCAAAGTGGGAAGAAAATAGTTTTCTGGCTAGAATGTTGCAACAGCTTCCTTGCCATCTCTTGACATCACTCAAGAGAAAAATTGGGTTGCATTTCCAGTTCCCTAACGAGACAAAACAGATTGAGGAAAGGCAGAGAAATTATGTCAGTTTGGAGTTTGGGAAAGACACAGGCAGAACAGTAAATGATAAGTTTTTTTTTTTTTTTTTTTTTTTTTTGGAGACGGAGTCTCGCTCTGTCACCCAGGCTGGAGTGCAGTGGCCGGTATCAGTTCACTGCAAGCTCCGCCTCCCAGGTTTACGCCATTCTCCTGCCTCAGTCTCCCAAGTAGCTGGGACTACAGGCACCCGCCACCTCGCCTGACTAGTTTTTTGTATTTTTTAGTAGAGACGGGATTTCACCGTGTTAGCCAGGATGGTCTCGATCTCCTGACCTTGTGATCCACCCGTCTCGGCCTCCCAAAGTGCTGGGATTACAGGCTTTTTTTTTTTTTACGGAATCTCACTCTGTTGCCAGGCTGGAGTGCAGTGGTGTGATCTCAGCTCACTGCAACCTCCACCTCCCGGGTTCAAGTGATCCTCCTGCCTCAGCCTCCCGAGTAGCTGGGACTACAGGCACCCGCCACCACACCGAGCTATTTTTTTGTATTTTTAGTAGAGACGGGGTTTCACCATGTTGTCCAGAATGGTCTTGATCTCTTGACGTCGTGATCCTCCTGCCTGGGCCTCCCAAAGTATTGGGATTACAGGTGTGAGCCATCACACCTGGCCATAAATGATAAGTTTTTAAACAGTAGACCTTAGATGGTTATAGTTTTTGTATGTGTTATTCCCTTAAGTGCTGTCCACAGATACTGATAAAATTTTTTTGATGATAATTTATATATGGTTTTGTTTAAATTAAACAACCTAGAATCATCAATGGGGCTTATATTAGTCAGTGTTCTCTTAGAGGGACAGAACTAATAGGATATATATGTGTGTGTGTGTGTGTGTGTGTGTGTGTATGTGTATACATATATATCCATATACATATATATATATCCATATACATATATATGGATATATATGGGAGTTTATTAACTTACATGATCACACACAATAGGCTGTCTCCAAAGCTGAGGAGCAAGGAGAGCCAGTCTGAGTCCCAAAACTGAAGAACTTGGAGTCCGATGTTCAAGGGCAGGAAGCATCCAGCACAGGAGAAAGATGTAGGCTGGGAGGCTAGGCCAGTCTCTCTCCTTTTCGCGTTTTCTGCCTGCTTTATAATCGCTGGCAGCTGATTAGATTGTGCCCCCCCAGATTAAGGGTGGATCTGCCTTCCCCAGCCCATTGTCTCAAATGTTAATCTCTTTTGGCAAAACCCACAAAGACACACTCAGGATCAATACTTTGTATCCTTCAATCCAACCAAGTTGACACTCAGTATTCACCATCACACGGCTATTCCCTGGAAAACTGAGACAGGAGAAAATATCATGTCAATTCATTTGTATTGCTGTTATTTACAGTTTAAGTTAGAGAAAAGGTCTTGATAAGAGAAGAAGGGATGAAAGGAATACAACCCCTGCTATTTTTCCAGATTAAACAACAGAAATTGGCTTAAAATTGTGTCTTCCCATTACTCTTATAATCATGTTCAAACCTATTCACATGGCTTATAAGGTTCAGCCTTAGCTGCTCGTTCACCAGCCGAGCCTCATCTCTTACCACATTCGTCCTTTCCCTTCATCTCCTTGTGGTCTTCGTTCCAACCTTTAAAATGTTTTTTTAAATTCTCCTAAATCTATAACATTCATGGTCCATGGACCACTACTCCCTCCAAATGGAACCTACAAATGAATCATAATCTGATCTCAAACCTTATAGGTAATTGATAAGGAAATCATTTATACTACATATAATATGGTTTGGCTCTTTGCCCCCACACAAATCTCACCTTGAATTGTAGCGCCCATATTCCCCACGTGTCATGGGAGGGACCCCGTAAGAGGTAATTTAATCATGGAGGTGGTTGCCCTTATGCTATTCTTGTGATAGTGAGTAAAATATCTCAATATGAGATGGTTTTAGAAGGGGCTTTTCCCCATTTTGCTTTGTACTTTTTCTTCCTGCTGCCATGTGAAGAGGACGGTTTGCTTCCCCTTCCACTGTGATTACAAGTTTCCTGAGGCCTCCCTATCCCGGAGAAACTGTGAGTCAATTAAAACTCTTTCCTTTATACATTACCCAGGCTCAGGCAGTTCTTCACAGCAGCATGAGAACAGACTAATACAATACATAAAGTAAAAGTATTTTTCCCTCCCAAATAAAACAGTAAAGTATTAATGTTTACTATTCTACATTCCTTAGCTTGCATGAAAATTAATAAAGCAAAGACAAAGTAGGGCCCAGCCACTGTGTCCTCTCACTTTTGACCTTCATACATGCTGTTCCTTCTGCCAGAAACACTCTTCTCTCTTCTCATGGTTGGCAATGGCTACCTGGAAAAATCATTCTGATCCTTCGTAGTTCAACTCAGATATCATAAATTCAGATATTTTCCCACTGACTCCACAAATTGAGTTAGATGTTCCTGTTATCTGGGTCTATGGTACTTTTCATGCCATAGGGTACATTGCAGCATAAAAGGAACATATATGCCGTATTCCTCATTATAACCAACTATCTGGCCTGGTTTCTAGCACATCGTAGGCCTTTAATAAATATGTGTTTCAAAATAAATAGCAAAACTAATACAACCCTGCCATTTTCCCTCTAGCCCACTCAAGCAGAATGGAGGAGATAAGCCATGGCTATGCTCATTGCTCATCGAAAGCCAAGAGATGGAAACGCAGTGCTAGTTGAACATAGGATTGGGGTTAGGTTGGGGGGAGTATTAAAAAACTATAAAGAATAGAATAATTAACTACATTTGAGAAAATAAGTAGAGAAACTAGGGTATCTTTAATATGATCCCAAGTGAATAAATTAAAAAATAAGCAATTATGTCTAAGAAAATACATTCAGTCTTGGGGTGTGAGGTAACAGTAAGAAAAAAAGTCTCCCTTCACGAAACCACACCTCACCTTACACTAAATTTTCAGAGGGACATTTCAGGGAAACGTGTAACACTGGAATCAGACCTCTCAACCAAAAGAGGGATTAGAAAGACCCGGAGTAAACCTCAAGGCAAATGAAAATATCTAAAAAATGAGAAGTATCTTCATTACAGCTTTCAGGTAATCCGTGTGATTTCAGAATGGGAAAGGGCAGTAACAAGATTGTCTTGCAAAGGTGGCTCATGCAATTCCGCTTTATTGCAATATTGTCATTATTCCACTATGAGAGCATGGTTAGGAAATAAATAATTGAGGCTAACAGAAAAGCAATTAAAATACAATTTTCTGCAAAGCAGAGCTTGCCAATGGAAAATATTAAATGGCAGCAAGGACATTGATGAAAGTGTTAGAGTTCAAGAACAGGCTCCCACCTGTCCGGAGGTGAGGTTGATGAAGCTTTCCCAAAGCAAGGTTCCTTGCAGCTCTTGGGTGAAGCCGTATCCTTTGCTAGGCAAATTCTCCCACTTTTTTTTTTTTTTCATGGGAATATACCATCAGGACTTTTTTTTGGTTTGTTTGCTTGCTTGCTTCTTCAGAAATGTATGTAACTTCTACAGCTGCCCACAAGATAGTCCAGCAGAAAACTGCAAGTGTTCAGAAGCTGGAAGACTTCTCAATAGTTTCTTCTGCGTTTGCTCCCAAAGATATTTATCTTTCTTTGTCTTTCCATCCCTGCCTACGACTTCAGCCAACCCTACAGACAAACATGCCTCAAACAAGCCTACCCGAAACCACAAGGCCCACATCCTTAAGTAACAGATAATTACACAGTAGTGACGTTTTTCTGGCTAGCATATCTATAATTTTTCATCCACCCTGCTTTTTTCTCACTGTCTCATGGTCATTGTTCTTTTAACCCAAAGTAGCTGCTTCTCTTACTATGTTTAACCCGCCATAGTTTTATGACTCTCTGTTTTATATAATTCTCATAGTGCCTTAGTGAAATGTTGAGTCTAAATAAAGATCATGGTTTTTCTAATTGTTGTTTTACAGAATAAAGAAATTAACAATGTTTCTCAAAGAAGGTTAGAACTAAATTCTTGAGAATGTGGCTCTCAAAATCTGAGTTCCTTTGTGAGGCCTCGCAAAATTTGTCACGTGTATTGCTGTAATAAAGACCACTACACAGTCGGGTGCGATGGCTTACGCCTGTACTCCCAGCATTTTGGAAGGCTGAAGCGGGCGGGACCCAAGAGGTCAGCAGTTTGAGACCAGCCTGACCAACAAACCCCATCTCTACTAAAAATACAAAAATTAGCCAGGCATGGTGGCCCATGCCTGTAGTTTCAGCTACTCAGGAGGCTGAGGCTTGAGGTTTGTTTGAGCCTGGGAGATGGAGGTTGCAGTGAGCCGAGATCATGCCACTGCACTCCAATCTTGATGATATAGAGAGACCGTTTCAAAAAACGAAACAACACAAACAAGCAAAAAAGACCACTACGGCTGGGCACAGTGGCTCACACCTGTAATCCCAACACCTTAGGAGGCTGAGATGGGAGGATCACTTGAGCTCAGGTCTTTGAGACCAGTCTGGGCAACATAGTGAGACCCTGTCTCTACCAAAACATACAAACAAGCAAAAAAAATGGCCTGGCACAGTGGCTCACACCTGTAATCCCAGAATTTTGGGAGGCCAGGGTGGGATTATCACTTGAGGTCAGGAGTTCAAGATAAGCCTGACCAACACAGTAAAACCCCATCTCTACTAAAAATACAAAAAATAAGCTAGGTGTGGTGGCATGTGCCTGTAATCCCAGTTACTCAAGGCTGTTACAAGAAAATCACTTGAACCCAGGAGGCAGAGGTTGCAGTGAGCCAAGGTTGTGCCACTGTCCTTTAGCCTAGGTTACAGAGTGAGACTCCATCTCAAAATAAATAAATAATTTAAAAAACTAGTTGGGCATGGCAACACGTGCCTGTGGTCCCAACTACATAGGAGGTTGAGGTGGAAGGATCACTTGAGCACAGGTGGTCGAGGCTGCAGTAAACCATGTTCACGCCAGTCTGGGTGACAGAATGAGTCTCTGTCTCAAAATAAATAAATAAATAAATAAAAACAAAAACAAAAAAAATCCAATGAATTGTAAGATCTATGTTATATTCCAGCACTGACCACAGAAGCAAGTGTATTGGGTAATGCTTACTCAATCTGTATTAGCTAAGTAAACAATAAAAATTATTATACACTGAAAACATTGGTCTTCTTTGTAGAAAGTATGCTTTATCAAAGAAGTACATTTGAATAAAATAAAAGATGGATGCATGCACTTATGCTGTATGAGAAAAGGAATTGAGTTATATTACATTGCAGTATAGTATAGTACAGTATTTTAGAGATGGAAAGGAATTCTGAAGTTTTCCAGCCCTACCTTTTCATGGTCACCAAAGCAAAGAGTAACAAAGAAAGGCAAAAATCATACCTCTCCAAGGATATAAGAAATTTATGAGACAATTTACAAGGGGTTTCAATCGTTATTAAGATCATTACTAAAACTAAATCATGCAGCATTGATTGAGAGTGTCCAAGAGTGAGAACTGTGCCCTTACTTCAAGTTACTGGGTCGCATACTTTTTTATGTTCCTCAGTAGCATCTTTCATGCATGTTCGCTAAATATTGGTTTATTGGTTGATGAATAAATAATGCAGAAGAATTTCCCTGAGTTGATTTACCCATCTTTTCTCTTCTACCTTCTTGTCCTTTCTACTTTTACAAACAATGTGATTTGATGGAAAGCATTAGTTGGCATTTCCACTTTGAGGAAGTGGTTTGATAAGGGCTTGTTAAAGAATCAAGACAAATCTTCCATGGCATAAGGATTGTTTGTTCACACATTAATATGAAATACCACTGAAGAAAGTCCTGATTTTTCCTTTCAGTTTTTTCCATATAGCTATGTATAAAACTAGACAGTGAAATTAGTCAACAGGGAAACTCAAGTTCTTTTCTCCGTTTAAACCAGTAGGACTGTCTCCTGTGTTTGGTGATTCTGAATGAATTATTTTGTGTTTAAAATCTTCCTGTAATGGCTGAGTTCTGCCACAATCTTGCATCTGACTTAGAAACTAACCTTCTCTTAGGTCATGTTTTTTTCTAGGTGCTGTTTGGTTTTAGAAGACCTAGTTATGTATCTCTACTATGAGACTGGATTAACAGTTTTGAGAACCGGTGATGCTCAGTTTAAGATTTAAAATTGCCCGGAGATTTTAGAGAAAATAAGGTCTGGCCTCTTATTAAATTGCTATTTATGGAAAGATTCTGATGCCAGTGAACTTTCAAGTTATAGAAAGCCTAGTCACAAAGCTTGCTCTGCAGGCATCTGCTCTAGAAATAAATTAATTATGTAGGAAATTAATGAATGTATTCTTCTTTTAGGAAAATATGACATAGACAACAAAGTCCCTTAAAACATCAGCCTCATGCAAGGACCATCCTCTCTTCCTCCTTCCTGTCTGGATTTTAGCTTTGTTTCTTTTTTCACATTTTACTTTGCTCATTCACCTGCCTTACTACTCATATACTTCTTTTTGTATTACCTTTATTTATCCATTCTATTTTGGCACTTGGCAGTGAATCAACTAGATGACAGAACCATTTACTGTTGATACAAAGGTCCTACAGAATGTACCCACACAATGATCCCATAAACCCCCTTTATCACCATCACCTCCACCATCATCACCATTATCAAGACACTGACTTAACTGCTGTGATGTCTTCAGACATCCCTTTCAGATCCTCTTTTCTATTTTATTTTCTTTTAAAGGGCTTTCCTTAAGTTTTTCCCAGATAAAGAAATTAAAATACAAATAAACCATAGAAGAATAATAATGTGAATAGTCTTATGGAAGTTTAGTTCCCTAAATCTGAAGTAGTCTGCTAGGCCTTCTAAAATATTATGCATTTATTTACGTCTTGCCATATTCCAAGAAGAATTAAAGGTGACTTGTAAGAAATACACAAAACAGGATAATAAAATAAATAAATGAAAACAATGGGGACAGGAAAATAAATGGAATCAAGGCCTATATCACACAGATCTGTAATTGCTTTGAAATAAATCATAATTTTGCCTTGGTTTTTTTAGTAAATCAAACAAGGAGAGGAGCTTTCATGTTACCATGGGCCACAGAGGCCATTTTAAAAGAATAATACAACTTTAAATGCAGCTCTAGTTTCAATAGAATGAATTTGAATAAATACTTCTATAATTCAACGAAAAGAAAAGAAACAGTATCAGTTCAAAATTTCATGGACATTTTGTTTTACAATACAAACATTATTCAAATCACCTTCCCCTAAAAAAGGATCTTTAAAATAAACTAACTTGCACTGAATATATTAGTTATTTATCATCTAGTCAACTTTTAGAGAATTACACTTATGTATCTGGAACTGTGTTATATAAACTGTAGTTCCTGCCCTTTAGGACATTTCTGTCTAATTGGGAGAACAGATGTGTACACAAAGTTCTAACAGAGCAAGAACATGATAATTGAAGGTGGCACAGTTACACAATGTGATGGATATACACTGGATTGTAAAAATCACGGACAGATTTAAATCTTGGCTCACCCACTCCTCCATTGCTAGATATACCGGAAATGCATTTCTCTCTTCTAGAGGTAGATATGATAACATCACATACATTTGCTATGAAAGAGTAACTTCTTTTTAATCTCAGCATGACTAGCATCATCCCAGGAAAACTGTTCTTAACCTGTTTGACAATGTCACTTTCCCCATCGGACACTCTCAGAGCACCTTGTGCCTTTCCTTCTTAGTATTTATCACAGCTGTAACTTTATATTTATATTTGCGATTCTTTTTTTTTTTTTTTTTTTTTACAGTCTCACTCTGTTGCCCAGGCTGGAGTACAGTGATGTGAACCTGGCTCACTATAATCCCTGTCTCCCAGTTTCAAGCTATTCTCCTGCCTCAGCTTCCCAAGTAACTGGGATTACAGGTGTGCACCACCAGGCCCGGCTAATTTTGGTATTTTCAGTAGACATGTTGGCCAGGCTGGTCTCGAACTCCCAGCCTCAACTGATCTGCCTGCCTTGGTCTCCCAAACTGCTGGGATTAGGGGCATGAGCCACTGCACCCGGCCTATTTGTGATTCTTTGATTAATGTGTGTCCCAGCCCAGTACCTGGAACCTAATAGGTGCTCACTAAATTTTGATTGAATGAATGAATGAATACATGTATGACTAAAGGTTAACAGACATACCATAGCACATGCTCAGTTCAGTGTCTAGCCTCTTGGCACCATATCTTGGCAATGCCATAGTTTGATTAGGAAATTTCTCCTATTGTCCCCACAGGAAAATAACATTATTATTATTATTATTATCATCACTTGAGCTGAGTGTCTAGGAATTCACCAAGTAAAAACACTGAAAAATACGTTATGGCTGTGACCTAGACTAACTTATGTCTCACTCCATATTTTGTAGAACTAATATGAATAAGAGATCCAGTTTGTTTTTCTGTAGTAAAGAAAACAGTGTAAGCTCTTAGTATTAAGCTTAATCAAATCAGAAAACGCTTCCAAAATTGTACCTTGAATTATATTTAATGATTAATGTTTATTCCAGGATCTCAGTTACCGTAATGAGAGACTTTTCTCTTAGATCCTTTAATAGAATGTTGTATAAACTATCTGTTTATTTCCTGTGGGTTGAATAAGTGGCTAAAAACAGAAATACCCATCTGATTAGAGCAGTTTTACTTTCATGGTGACGAAGGAAGTGTCCTAGTGTATAAGGCAAAAATCGTCTTCAATCTTTGCATCTGTAGATAATTAGCTAATTAATGTCCAACTGAACCTATAGGGTCAATAAGAGCAAGAATTTCATTTGTTTTTTGTTCTCCAATCCTAACACAATGCTTGGCACATTTTATATACTCAGCAAATATTTGTTTAATGAAAGAGTATATGACGGAATGACTTACTGGTTGAATGAATAATAATGGATATAAAAGCTCAAGCAATATTCTAGTCCTTCTAGAGAGAAAGGCTGGCCTCACAAACAGGGTCTCAGTATAACCCACTCATTATTTGAAAATCCTTACCTTTAATCACTACTTTGAATTTTATACTAATACACTTTGCTTTGTACTCCTAAATTTTGTTATGTAACGTCAATCTCCCCCCACAAAAGAGCATCAGAAACACACCTACAATCAAACAAAGTTGAGTTTATTTTTCATTGCAAAGAAGCATAGGGCACTTTAAAGAGAAGGAGTTAGGAATGACTAACTGTAGGATTTACGCTTGCATTAGGTAATTGAGAGAAGAGTTGAAGGAAGAGGGAGTTCACTTTGGATTGAATGCTGTCAGAAAGCTGACTAATTCTATGATTTGTTATTTTAATAAATTTTAAGTAGAAAACAAAGGAAAAATGGAGGGACACAGGAGCTGTCACAGGTAAATAAGCAATAGTCATTCACATTAGCTGAGCAAAGACAGTGTTTGGTATTTTGTGACCTGGAAAATGCTGATGTTGTTAGTGTTCAGACATGATTATGGAGCAGTCTTGTTTTTGCCCTGATCTCTCATAATCCTTGAGTGGCTTTATCTGATGTTGATGTTCTATAAAACTGGCATGTTCAACTGAACACCACAACCTGGCAATGAGTGCCAGCCCAGCCCTGGATATCAAAGACCACTTTCTCTTTCTCAATGGAAAAGTGACATAAAAAACTATTATCACCTATTTAATTTAGGTCAAATTGATTTCTCAGTTTTTTTAGTGGAGTCTAGTAATTAAAATATTAGTCAAAGGTGGGGTTGTCACAATTAACAAGTGTCATACTCAATGGTGAAAGACAAGTTTTTTCTCTAAGAACAGAAACAACACAAGAACCCCCACTTTTGCCATTTCTATTCAACATAGTATTGGAAATTCTTGCCAGAATCGTTAGGCAAGAAAAAGAAATAAAAGACATCCAAACTGTAAAGAAAGAAGTAAAATTATCTCTGTTCACAGATAACATAGTCTTATATGTACAAAATCCTAAAGGTTACACACACATGCACACAAACTTAGAACTAATACATGAAATCGGTAAAGTTGCAAGATACAAAAACAACACAAAAAACAAGTTGCCTTTCTATTGATTAACAATGAGCAATCCAAAAGTGAAATGAACAATCCCATTTGCAATAGCATCAAAAATAATAAAATATTTAAAAATACATTTAACCAAGAAGGTGAAAGGCTAGTACATGTAAAACTATAAAAAGTGCTGAAAGAAATTAAACAACATTTAAGTAAATGAAAATATGCACATGTTCATGGATTGGAAGAAAAAAATGTTAAGATGACTATATCATGTAAATCAGTCTTCAGATTCAATGAGATCGCTATCAAAATTCCCATGCTGTTTTTTGCAGAAATACAAAAATCCATCCTAAAATTCATTTGGAATATCAAGGAACCATAAGTGGTCAAAACACGCTTGGGGAAAAACAAGAACAAAGTTGGAGGACTCATATTTCCTAATCTCAAAACTCACTACAAAGCTATATAACCAAAACAGTGTGGTGCTGGCATAAGCTCAGACATATAGACTAATGGAATAGAATAGAGAACTCAGACAAAATGCCCTTGCATATATAGTCAATTAATTTTTGACAATAGTGCCAAAACCATTCAACAGGAAAAGACCGTCTTTTCAATGTATGGCACTAGGACAACTAAATATTCACATGTAAAATAAAGAAGTTGGACCTTTCATTTATGCTACATGTAAGAATTAACTCAAAAGAGTCAATAACTTATCTGTAAGGGTGAAATTATAAAATCCTTAGGAAAAAACCTTCATGACATCGAAATTGGCAATGATTTCTTGAATACAACAGTATAAACACAAGTAAGAAAAAAAGAGATAAATTGGACTTTAATCAAAATTTAAAACGTTTTAGCACCAAAGGATGTTATCAAGACAGTGAAAAGACAACCCGCAGAACAGGGAAATATATTTGCAAAGCATATATCTGATAAAAAATTAATATCCAGAATTAAAAAAAAAACTTATAAGTCAACAACAAAATAACAGATCACTCAATTCGTAAAAGGGCAAATGATTTAAAAAGACATTTCTCCAAAGAAAATACACATAAAAATATGTTCAACGTCACTAACTGTTAGGGAAATATAAATCAAAACCACGATGAAATGCCACTTTATGCTCATTAAGTTGGCTATTATTTAAAAATAGAAGGAGAAGGAGGAGGGGAAGGAGAAAGAGGAAGGGAAGGAGGAGGAGAAGGAGAAAGAGGAAGGGAAGGAGGAGGAGAAGGAGAAAGAGGAAGGGAAGGAGGAGGGAGAGGAGAAAAGAAAGAGATAAGAAAAGAAGGAAAGAAAAAAAGAAAAAAGAGAACAAAGGAAAATAGCAGTTGTTGGTGAGAAATTAGAACCTTGTGCCATCTTGCTGGTGGCGGGAATATAAAATGGTGTAGCCACTGTGGAAAATAATTTGGTGCTTCCTTAAAAAGTTACACAAAGAATCGTTGTGTGATCCAGCAATTCTACTTCTAGTTATATACCTAAAAAAGTTGAAAGCAGGGATTCAAACAGATACTTTTACGCCAACGTTTATAGCAACATTACTCACCATAGCCAAAAAGTGGCGACCCAAATGTCCATCAACAGATGAACAGATGAAACATAGTATATACATGTAATGGAATATTTCAGTCCTAAAAGGAATGAAATTTTGATATGTGCTACAATATGATGAATCTTGAAAACATTATGCTAACTGAAATAAAGACACGAAAGGGACAAATACTATATGATTCTAGTTGTATGAGGGACCTAGAATAGGCAAATTTATAGAGACAGAAAGTAGACTAAAGGTTACCAGGGCCTGTGGGAAATTGGGAGTTATTGTTTAATGTGCATAGAGTTTCTGTTTGGGATGATGTAAGAGTTCTAGAAATGAATAGTGGTGATGATTACCTAACATTGTGAACCACTGACTTCTACATTTAAAAATGGTTGAAACTGTAAATTGTATATTATGTATATTTCACCACCACAACAAGAAAAGGTCAGGTTGTTTGCACAGCAAAGGAAGAGGTATACGTTTTAGAACAGGCAGTCATGTGAAATGGGTGCTTTATTACAGAAATGACTACTCAGAGGGTTGGGATATTTAAAGACATAACACGTAAGGAGAAGGAAAAGGAATCATAAACATCAATTACTTTGTGTTTTGAATTGTTGAGACTAAATTTTAGAAATAAGAATTTGTACAATCATGACATACTAAAATAAAATTTCTTTTTTTTTACAAAATTTACAGAAATGAAATTTTGTAAAATTATGACATGGTGTTTCTACAAAATTTACAAAAAATGGTATTTTGTGAAATTATGAAACAGAAAATTGGAATTTCTGTTGCTACAAGAGTTATACAACACAGTTACTAAACATATATGTAAGCAGTATAAATGACTACATGGGACTCTATCTTCTACACAAAATGCTCCAGACAATTCTAGATTTGAGTTTAAAATTTTTCACCTCTTATTTTAAAATATCGCTTTAAAGATAATTACATTTGTGAGTGACTCTTATTGCTCTCTGATTAGGCAAATAGCAAATACCACTGAAACATGCTTTTATTCATAGATATTAGAATGTTCTACACATATTTATGTATATTTTAAATCTTTTTTTTAAGACTTCTTTTCTTTCTTTGAAATCTTTCTTTAAAGATCAATTGACTAACCGTCAGATTGTATCTCTATTCTTTACATACCTTTCAAATCATCCATCACATCCTGTCAGAGAAGTTAGTGGTTTTGGCTAGTTCCCAGAACCTCTGACAAGCTTTCATCTTCAGAAACACAAATGTTTCCTGTATGGGTAACCTTTGGAACAAAAAACCTGCTCTTCCACTGATTTGGAGGCGAAACTTGTAGGATAGTTTTTGCATGCCTTTTTGCTGAAGACATAATTATCCTTGTAGCTTCTCACACATGAAAGTTTCTGACTTTGCCATTATCCTCTTCAAAGAACATATTGCCAGAAAGAATTCTAAGTACACAATTAGTTTTATTTTAGTCTCTGCAGTTTCCTTTATTCACATGTGTGGTCTTCTCTTTCTCCTTCATTTTTAGCACAATATTTATATTTTACACTTAAGGGAAACATACACATAGACACCCACATTCGGTTTTCACTACTAAGACTGATTCTTATCAGAGACTCTAAAAGTGTACTTCTAAGAACAAAACTTGGCCGGACGCGGTGGCTCAAGCCTGTAATCCCAGCACTTTGGGAAGCCGAGGTGGGCGGATCACAAGGTCAGGAGATCGAGACCACAGTGAAACCCCGTCTCTACTAAAAATACAAAAAATTAGCCGGGCGCGGTGGCGGGCGCCTGTAGTCCCAGCTACTCAGGAGGCTGAGGCAGGAGAATGGCGTGAACCCAGGAGGCGGAGCTTGCAGTGAGCCGAGATCGCGCCACTGCACTCCAGCCTGGGCAACAGCGTGAGACTCCGTCTCAAAAAAAAAAAAAAAAAGAACAAAACTTGCAGGGCGCGGTGGCTTACGTCTATAATCCCAGCACTATGGGAGGCCAAGGTGGGCGGATCACGAAGTCAAGAGATCAAGACCATCCTGGCCAACATGGTGAAACCCCTTCTCTACCAAAAATACAAAAATTAGTTTGGCGTGGTTGCAGGTGCCTGTAATCCCAGCTATTTGGGAGGGTGAGGCAGGAGGATCACTTGAAACCGGGAGGCAGAGGTTGCAATGAGCCGGAGGTTGCAGTGAGGTGAGATTGCGCCACTGCACTCCCGCCTGGTGACAGAGTGAGACTTGGTCTCAAAACAAACAAACAAACAAACAAAAACAAACAACAATAACAAAAAAAAATCGAAAAACAAAAAACAGAACTCTGCTGAGAGACGCTGTTGAGCTTTCCTCTACACAGCCACATATCAAGAAGAGATTTGCCAGTTTTCTGGTTAATTAAAATAATTCTCAGTTTCTCTCTCCACGTTAGACTACATAACCTAGACAATAATCAAACTTTTATTTTGCTATGCGTTAGGTAGATCTGTCAGATTTAGACATAGACACTCTTGCTTTGCAAACGTATAGCATCAATTTGTTCTGGTAGCACACTAAATCAGCCCTAGTTATAGTTGAGATAATTATCATATAGCTTAAATAAAATGTTGCTATGGTGGACATAATTTATTTCCTGTTAGTTTTTCAACCTATGTTAATTAATATTCAATCAATTATCTGGCTCATTTAAATTGTTGATACTGTTTAAAATACAACTGTAATGTTAGTGCAAGCCATTAGTTTAGTGTAGTAAAGATTAATTGAAAAGTTCAACTGCTTCTTTGATAGTAATTTCTTATAATTCCAGGTCATTTTAATCACAATTCACATTACAACTTTGTACACATAGAAAGGATGTGAAATTTAAAAGTTGAATTCAAATGATCAAATATAAAAATTGATGTGGACACTTTGGTGGACACATTTTTGTTTATTGAAATACTTCATATTTTAACATTGCTCTGAATTGCTTTCTATGCTTTTATTACACATTTATTAATATCTTCTTGTTGCAACTTCAAATCAGCAAGAACAATGTTAGAAACCCCAAAATAAAAGCATGAATTTGATAATATGTTTATTGATAGTTGTAATCAGAGATCGTTTTTCATTTAAATTATTTTTCTCTTGATCATTTTACATAAACTTGTGGAAATTAAGATAATAAAGGGCAAAACAGAATTCTTACTTGTTCAAATGTTCCCAAAGCAAGTATAATCTTTGCGTTTATAATTTCCTCTGAAAAGCCCGGAGCTCATTTGCATCATATTAAGCAGAATGAGGCAGGCTGGCAAGATTTGAAGCTTGGTTACAGGTTGTCTAGAGATGCGTTTCACCAAAGCACATTTTGATGTTGTTCCTTTCTCCAATAATACAATATGTATTCCTGTGATGTAATATGAAATATATATAGTTTGTCTCTGCCCCTAGTTCCTGGCACAGAGCTTCTAAAATCGTTGGAATCTCCTGAGTGGTAGGAGTGAGAGAAGCATATTTGTTACTCATAATAAACTCATCTCAATCACACGAGAGTTTATGCTGAGGTGGCTCTGGGAGCACGAAGCCTGATTGCCAGAGGAATCAACCATGGGATTAGAGCAGTGGAACTTGCAGCCTCACTCCCTGACCTCCAGAAAGAGGAGGGGGTTGGAGATGGACTTGATCACCATTGACCAATGATTTCATCAATTAGGTTTATGTAATGAAGTCTCCATAAAAATCCTAAACAACAGGCTTTGGAGAGCTTCTGGACTGGTAAACACATCAAGGTGCTGGGACAGTGGTGCATCCGGAGAGGGAATGGAAGCTGCTGGAACCCCCATCCTCACATCTTGCCCTATGCAACTCTCCTATTTGGTTGTTCCTGAGTTGCATCCTTTATAATACACCGGTAATAGCAAGTAAAACACTTCCCTCACTTCTGGGGACCATTCTAGCAAATTATTGAACCTGCAGAGGTGGTGCGGGTACCTTTGATTTGTAACTGGTTGGTCAGAAGCACAGGTCATAACCTGGAACTTGTGACTAGGGTCTGAAGTGGGGGGTAGTTTTGTGGGACAGAGCTTTTAACTTGTGGGTGTCTGTGCTAACTGTGGTAGTCACTGTCAGGGTTGAGTTAAATTGTAGGAGACCAGTTGGTGTCCACAGAGAATTAGAGAATTTTTTGGTGTACAAAACTCACACATTTGGTGCCAAAAAACAGATCTGTTTAGTGTGGTTTGTTTTGCTTTGTTTTTTTTTTGTTTGTTATTTTTTTTTTTTTTTTAGAACTCCCTACCTGGTTCTTCTTTAAAAAAAAAAAAAAAAAAAAAAAAGGATGAAATTCCTCCAAAGTTTTAAATTGTGATGTTAGGTTTTATAACCTGGGGAGTTCAGCTTTCAATTTAAAAGGGAAGTAAGTTATTAGGTGGGTGTAAAAGTAATTGCAGTTTTTTGCACCCACCTAGTATTATAAAACCTACTTAATGAAAGCAATTCTGCAGAGTGTTTAGAAATTACGACTCACATCCACGGTTTATTGGTGGTCCAGCTTATTCCCAGAAGGTCTGAAGATCATTTCCAAACTTCTCAATATCTTTCCTTAAAGTACTAGGGGAGACAAAGAAGAAACTGAAATCTTATAACATCAAAAATCATAATGAACAAATGACTCACCACTAAGATTACACATAATTGACATTAATTATAAAGGAGTCAGATTGAGAGAAAAATCTTCCCAGCTACAACTCACATGAATAATGGCAAACAGTTATGTAGTACTTACTATATACCTGGCACTGTTCTAAGGGGTTTACTTATACTAATCATTGAATCTGCACAAGAAACCAGCAAAATATTTACTATAATTAAATAACATTTTCAGTTGAGGAAAACAGAGACACAGAGAAGTTAAGTTGATTTGCATACAGCTACCAAATGGTGGTGTTGACATTGAAACCAAGAAAATCTCTAATCATTATAGCATAGTTTTGGTACATCACAGTTCTGTTTCCTAAAAAAGGAGTCACCTGAAAAAAGTAGGGAAATACTTCACAATTCCCCTAACATGTTTCCATGACTACAAGAGCCAGAACCTGTCGTAGTGAAGAACTGGACACCCTTGCTTTCCATCCCTGGGCACTTTCCCATGGTGGATCATCCTCACTGACAACATCTTTCTACATACAGGCAAAGAACATGCCACCCAGGGGATAACTGAGAAGATGGAGGGGAGAGGTACAGGCTGGTTCCAGTGTAACTGCACAGATTTCACCTGGGACCAGGATAAATATAGAGAGAAAACTGGAGCCTGTGGGGAGGGGAAAAAACTTAAGGAAAAATAAGTAAATAGCAACGAGAAGTTTAAGAATAAAAGCTTTCTTTCAGTGCAAGTTTCCATAGTGTAATGGTGGGCACTCTGGACTCTGAAAATGATCACTTGTAGACTTAAAAAAAAAAAAAAAAAAAAAACCTTCAGTAAACATCTAGCAACCTAACAAAATAGCAAGAAAGCATGTCTTCTACAAAAGAAGAAGTGACAGGGTTTTTTTTTTGTTTGTTTGCTTGCCTTTTGATTTTTGAGACAGACTCTTGCTCTGTTGCCCAGGCTGGAGTGCAGTGGTGTGATCGTGGCTCACTATAACCTCCACCTCCTGGGTTCAAGCAATTCTGCCTCAGCCTCCCGAATAGCTGGGACTATAGTGCGTGCCACCATGCCCGGCTAATTTTTGTATTTTTAGTGGAGATGGGGTTTCACCATATTGGCCAGGCTGGTCTCGAACTCCTCACCTTGTGATCCGCCCGCCTTGGCTTCCCAAAGTGCTGGGATTACAGGTGTGAGCCACTGCACCAGGTTAAAGTGATAGTAAAAGAAAACAGGTGGAAACAAAAAGGCATCTAACTAAAATGAAAAAGAGACTAAATAAGCATGGAATTAATATAAAAAAGAATGGAATTAATATAAAAAATATACAATGGAATTAACACCTAAACTGAAGGCATTAAAGAGCCACTATCCAGAGACAAAACTGAGAACCTTTCATGGATGAAACGAAGGGAATAAAAGTATGAGAACAATGAGAGAAAATATGATTATATCAGCAAATAAATAAAGGCTTTGGAAGGAAATAGATAATCAAGTAGAGCAATTGGGGTTTTAATGAAAGAACTTTGTACAATGGTATGAGTAGGGTTAAGGGAAACCAGCAAGGGATAGTGAAACATCTAGAAGTAGCAGTAATATAGACGAGTTACCACTCTCGGGTCAGAAGAAGTGAGGAGGTAACAAATACTGAGACCTGGAGAAAACAGTAGAAGATCATCTACAGAAGCTGTGGCTGGAGGTAGAATTATTCAAGCACTGTCAAGCCTTGTCCTAGCTGGGGGGAAACTGAGGGAATAAATTCGTAGCTTTTCCTGCCCTCCAATCTCCTGCAAACATCTCCCATTGGCCAGACACACACAAAAGGCAGAGGACCAGGGAAGCCAATTATACAGTCATGAAGGTCAGACTCCCAAGGCATAGAACATAGCGGAGAGGAATGGATAATAGACCTGTGGAGCAAATGAATTTTCAACCCAATGAGTAATGTGGAAGTGGAAGGACAGAAAACAGGCATACGGGTAATTGTGTGTCAAAAGAACAAATGGAATAGGAAAAACATCAGAGATATTACAGAAGAAAGCTTTCTTCAGCATGGTACACATCGAAGGGATCACCATGCTCTCTAGGCAATGACAATGAAAAAGAGTTACACCTAACTGATCTTGGCCAAAGTATAAAGTAAAACCATACAGGGTTCAAGAAAATTTGTTACAAATGGTACAAAATTTAAATTGTTTGAATCTACATGACAGGATACCAAAACAAAACAAAAATAACAACAATAGTAATAGGGTAATATCTACATTGTTTTGAAAGGTGCCAATTGCAAGTGAAAAATTTCATACTCAGCTTGTTTAATATGTAAAGAAATCAGAAATGAATACTCAGATATACATAGGCACAAAATAATAACACCTTTATGTTTTTTTAATTTCCTAAATATATACTTTGAGATAGAAAACAAAATTAGGAACTAGATAGAGTGGTCATGTTACCCAGCAGCAAGTGGTCAACATTAAAACTATTTAAACACATACACACAAACTTTGTTTGTAAGTTTAGTTACAAACAAAACAAAATACAAATATCCAAATATTCTTATAAAAGAATTGTAAATAAAAAATAATATCATCATAACACAAACATAGGTTACAAATCTAAGTTTATATTAATGGAAGGGAAAAAGTGAGTTAAATTTCACACCTTTTATATTAGAATACATCCATCACTGACATTACATAATAGCAAAAATACTAGCTGCAACAATAATCATACCATCTTTTATGGAATGCTTACTATATGCTAGGTACTCCTGTGAGCAATTTACATGAATTAACTAATTTCAAACTTAAAAGAATTTTATCAGGTAGGTTTCATTATTATCCTTATCTTATAGATGAGGATTAAATAACCTGCCCAAAGTTAATCATCTGGTTATTTGAGCCTATCTTTAAAATTAGTATTTTATACTTACTACACACGTTCAACAATAGGAAATTGGTTAAATAAATATGTCTAAAAATAGAATACTTCCTGGATAATATTATAAACGCATATTTATTGATATGTATGCAAGTATATTTATTTTCAATCATATGTAAAAATATTTACCTTATATTACATAGTAGGCAGTTGTTTTTGCCTTCACAGTATACACCTCACAGGACTGTCTACAGTGTTAAATGATTAAACTGGATTAAGCTATGTCTCAAGCTATCAACCTTTCAACTGTAAGAGCCAATAAATTTCTTCTTTGAAGCTGTATGGCATTGAGTGTCCTGTCACTTGTGAAAGGATTCCTAATGATGCGTATTTTTAAAGGAAAATGAAAGTTGCCAAGCTATCTATTTTTAAAAACAATATATGCATGCAAATATACATAGCAACTTAAGTCTTTGGTTGTTATTAATCATTGCTAATAGCAGTTATATTTGGAGGGTAAGACTGAGTGACTTTTTAAAATGAATATTATTGTACAATTAAAAAATACTAATGTTTGAAACTATAGGGAGACAATTACCCTTAGATATTATTTCTCTTAAATAATTTTTTATATGACTTGTAAATCAGGAAAGTTGAGGATCTCTTCTCTCATGAAAGTATAAGTATTTGCTGAATGGATGCATGCATGCGTGGATGGATAAATGAATGAGATTCTGAAGGTATTTGTATGGATAGCCATTTATCTCACAGAGATAGGTAGAAGAAGAACTCACAGGCAAGACTTGATTTTGTCTTTTCTTTTTTTTTTTATTTGAGATGGAGTCTCGCTCTGTCGCCCAGGCTGGAGTGCGGTGGCACGATCATGGCTCACTGCAAGCTCCACCTCCCGGGTTCACGCCTTTCTCCTGCCTCAGCCTCCCTAGTAGCTGGGACTACAGGCACCTGCCACCACGCCCGGCTAATTTTTTTTTGTATTTTTTAGTAGAGACGGGGTTTCACCATGTTAGCCAGCATGGTCTCAATCGCCTGACCTTGTGATCCGTCTGCCTCAGCCTCCCAAAGTGCTGGGATTACAGGCATGAGCCTCCACGCCCAGCCAAGACTAGATCTTTTCTAAGATGCATGTCTTGCCTGTTTTATTTAGCATATGAATACAAATTTCTTCAAATTCTACAACATAGAGCATCACAAGATTAGTTCACAGGTGTGTGTTGCTTTACTATGGGGATATGTTCTGAGAAATGCATCCTTAGGCGATTTCATTGCTGTGTGAATATAATACAGTGTACTTACACAAAACTAGATGTTAGAGTGTACTATGCACCTAGACAATACGGCATAGCCTCTTGTTCTTAGGCTGCAAACATGTATAGCGTGTTAGTGTCCTGAGTACTGTAGGCGACTGTAACATGATGAGTATTTGTGGATCTAAACCTAGAAACCAGAATGCTTTGTGCTATGACATTGCAATAGCTATGACCTCACTATTAAGTGATAGAAATTTTTCAGCTCCCTTATAATCTTGTGGAACCACAGTATATGCAGTCCATTATTGACTGAAACATCATTATGTGGCACATGACTGTATTTGGAAAAAATATTTAAACTACTCATTGTCAGACAACCACAACTGCCTTAGAAAATATATACTGCTGCTTCAGTTTACTGTCTAATATTGGCCAACATGACATACATTCACAAGAAAAGGAAAATTGTTCATTGAATTTTTCTTATTAGAAACTATTTATTCCATTTCTATTTTTCATGGTACTTTTCAATGTAATACAAATCAAATGCATTACAAATAATAAACATTGAACATTTATTACATTCCAAGTACTTTACATACATTATTTAAGCCTTTTAAATTAAGTTTCAAATGGGGAAACTGAGGCTCAAAGAGACATACCTGGTGCAAGCTAACACAGCTAACATTTTGTAAACTTGGTTTTTAAACCCAGACCTGATCAATTCTCAAGTAGTTTCAGCACTGCCTTCTTCCTTGGCCATGAGAGCTTATGTTCTATATTTTTAAATACTAGTTTGGGCAGTCATGAGAGAATGAGAAATGACTGAAATTAGCTAGTTTTTTTCAATTCCTCCCTTTAAGCCAGATAGAGCTCAAATTTCCTTGTCATCAGCAACAATCACAGGCAAATCTTCAGCTCAAGCAATCTCAGCTTTGCTGAGGCAGATGTCTGTGACTCTGGGACTGGGCCCAGGTTGACTTCTTAGTTTTACTTTCCAGGTGACTGCAGTAAATCAGAAGAACCCACTAGAAATGCTGGCATAGAACTATACTGAAGTTGCATGAATAGTAATATTTGCTGTATAAATAGGAAAATGAGAGAAGGTCGATTCATAACTGGACCTTTGTATTTCCTATTACATTCTAGAAAATGCAAAAATAGGGCAGTTTCCTTTCTCGTATCGTTAATATTATTTTATCCCATCCTAAATTATCTTTAAGTACTACAAACTTATAGTCAAACTTACTCTAATTTTCCAGAGTTTTAGATTGTCTCTAGCACATACTAAATAAATATTAAAATCTATAAGTAAACCAATAAATATTATATGTACATTGCTCTCAAAATTGTGACTAAGTAGTTATTATGGAGTGATGAGAGAGAGGCATGGTTATGAAGATTTTTTATTCACAAGAGATGGACCAAGAGGAGATGATCAACTCTTCTCAGTTGTATAATTTTAGAATGATGTCATAATTAAAGTTGGAAAGGAGATCCTGGAATCTAAAGTAATGCCTATATTAAAAAACAAAACAAAACAAAACAAAACAAACAAATGGTAAGACTGTACCAGTGGCTAAAGGGTTATATGATATTATTGTTTTTAAAAAAAGGCCTTGCTTTCCTGGTGATGGGATAATTTAGTTTGGATGCAAGGCTGAGGGTGTTTCCTTTCTGAGGAGTCAGGTTTCTCTTTCCAGATGGTTTCTCCTCCCTTAACTCAAAAACAAAAAAAAAATGCTTTTATGGCTATTGATTTTGATTAATGGATACTGTCATGGGAAACCATTTGCTTTTTCTTGAAAGAAACACAGACCATTGTGATAAGAAAAAAGTTTGGGCTTAAAACCTTCTTCTATCATTAGCCAATTGGATGGAGAAGGACGATGCCTAGGAGTTCTTTTCATTGTTTGAGAGTTGTCTGCCTCCATGATAGAATCTTAACTTTGAAAAACTTTTCATTTCTTTTCCATTATGTGGCAGAATACAATGGCTGATGAAGAGAAAGCTTGTGACTGGAGCCCTAATTTCAATTCAGGAATATAATTAATGCTTCCAAGGTCAGGCTCTTGCCTGGTAGATGTCCCATGGGCTCCCAGTGGCTGAGAGGAGGGAATTAAGCAGAGGGAAATCATCTCTGTGAGCCAGCTGGGCTTCCTTGGTTGCCCCTCCCTGGCTCAACTAACCCCACTGCATCCCCAAACCCTGCTGTTAGCTGCTATCAAGCAGAGACAGAGGAAATTGATGGAGACAGTGCCAATATCAGTGCCCCAGAGGGTTCCCCCTTTGCCAGCGTTAGTTAGAAAGAAGCTAGTCTCATTCACTGTTAAAGCTATTGATTTTTTTCCCTCCCTCAGGCCAGCCCTGCATTATGCTCCTTCCAGGGTCTGAGGGCTGTGTCCTTCACCAATATGTTTCTTTTAGAACATTCATTTAAAGAATCAAAGAAGAACTCTCCTGAGTATCTTGTTATCTTGCCAGTCCTGACCTGAAATACAGCTGGAAAATGTAGGCAGCTTTGTAAATAACAAATCTGACCTTCATCACTTAGCACTTCCTGCCATGGTTCTTGTTTAAAAAGATTCTAATAAAATCAGGAGACAGGCTTCATTCATTGCCCACTTCTTCTCAGGGTACCTGTGCTTAAATTCTCTTCTGGTTGTATGTAAAAAATATTTATGGTTTCTATTTTCTCTTTAATAGATATACTTTGTAATTGGTGGTTTCTCTCTTGAATCATTTATTCATCTAACTCATATTTGTTTATTTACGCAATTCACTCATTCATCCATTCAATACTTAACTACTTAACCACTGCATGACAGGTGCTGTGTTAAATGATGGGGCTTCCATAGGGAAGAGAAGAGACCCTATCCCTGCCCCCATGATGCTTACAGAATAGCAAAGCAGGTATTAAATAAAAAAATGCAAAAAACTACAAATGTATATTGTTGTATGTGATATCAGGAAAAAGTTCAGGTTGCTCTAAGAGAGTACACCAATTTAGATAGGGGAATCTGCAGAGAAAGTGACATCTCAGCACTGACACAGCTGGGGGCCAGAGAACTTCATATCTACGTTTTCCATGTGGAGACAGATTGGAGGGAGCAGGCACAAGACTGCAGGCAGGAGGTGAATTAGGATGCGATTGCTCAAGTCTAAGGGAGAGGTGATAGCCCACCTCATGGCACAAAAAGGACTTTTGGAAGTTATTGACAAGTTTTTGTCTCATTTCATCAGCATAAAACAATATTGAATATTATTTTATTTGAAGGGATGGCATAAATATTCTTAAAATGTCTGCTTAGTTTTATAAAATAAAAAAATATATAGTATAGGTGATAGAGTAAAATACAGGAGAAAAAGATACAGTATCAGATTTATCTACAAACTCATTTCTTATCAGCCTCTTGTTAACACTGAGAATTATCTGTCTTATCTTTTTCCCTTATATGTGTGTAAACACATAAGAATGTATGTGTTTATATGTGTTTGTACACACATACGTACATATAATTACATGAGGAAATTATACTATTATGTTATCAGGACATTATTTTTAAATTTAATACAGATGTCTTTCTATATCAGCACATATAATAAATGTTATTTTTAATGCTTCAATAATATTTCATAAAATATAGATGAAAGTACTATCATATTTCAATAATTCCACACTGTTTCTACTGTTTTTTATAGTTTTATTGTTTACATTTAACTTTCTAATTTATTCAAAAATTATCTTTGTATGTTGTTTGAAATCAGATCACACTTTCCCTCCCAAATCATTCTATTTTCTAAACCTTATTTATTGAATGATTTATCTTTCCCTTATCGTCATCATCTACCAAATTCTCTCATAGACATAGATGACTTTTTGGAATCTATTTTCTATTCCAATAGTCTATTTATCTATTATTACAGCCATATCACCCTGTTTTATTAAGGTTGTGTAGTGCTTTGACATCTTATAAGTGAGTGAGCCCAAGGATAGTGGTTAGCAGTGCAGTTACTGGAGCTAGGCCAAATATGACTCTAGTCCTGAAGAACAGTCATTTATTTACCTGGATGACATTGATAAGTACTATATTCTTATATCAGCATGATACCATCAACAGTATATTTTAGTTTAGCTTGTGGCTACAACTGATTGAGTGTTGACTTTCAGTGACAGACGCATATTAAACAATGTATTCCTAAAACAAAAATATTGAAATTATTTAAAACATAATTTTTTTCTGAAAATTATCTACTTTCTTAATCATAATTGATTGGATGCAATGATGGTTTTAATAAAGTTACAAGTAAAAATGTTTTGGATAACCTGATAATGCTGTCCATCACTGTGATGGCTCTAGTGCTCAAGTCTTTAGGTATAAAATGAAATGTCTTGAGTTGTGTTGTGTGGTTAGCAGCACAGACTGTGAGCACCATCCAAAGAAAGGGAGATGGAGAGGGAATCAACACATATTTGTGAATCCTATAACAGTAATACTCATTATAGCCCTAAACTCTCAGCCACAGAGGAGGGAGTACAGAAAGCAGAGTCCATTCTTCTTCCTTGATCACTTGGAGAAATTACAGATGGCCGGCCATGGGGATACTCAGAATCTGTCGGCTGGAAAAATGCCATAAGCAAAACCTCTTGAATACATTGAAAGAAAACATTTGCAAATATTAATATCATGTTGCTGAAAATATGTTAGCAGGCAAAATAACAAAACTTGAGTCATAACTGGATAAGCGTAAACGAAGGGGTGTGGAAAATAAAATACCCTGAGTTGTGATTTGAACTGATAAATGAGATAGTGATGGTGCCAAATAACTGAAAATCCAAATCTAGTTAATGTCTTGGGGGGCAATCTGAACTGAGAAGCCTAAAAGAACAATTTTTAAGGGTAAAACATTGAAATCACAAAGTGGTCCTACTGGTTCAACCATAAACTATTTAATAAGCAAAATTATGATTTATTTTAGGAATAGTAAGCACCCCTCATCACACTACCCAGTTTATTGGACACTGAATCTCTTTTAATAGTACCTAAAGCCAAGTTAATTTATACAACTAAATGAAAATGAAAGTTTTTTAGGAGCCTCTGCAGACATTTAAACAAAGAAAACTGAATCAGATAAGAGCCTGAGGTGGCCATGCTTTCTCTCTCTCTCTCTCTCTCTCTCTCTCTCACACACACACACACACACACACACACACACACACTGCCAATTCTGCCAGTATTAACAAGTAGGCATAGACCTCATTACTCCCTCTTTGTCCTTTCCTTTATTCACCCACTCACTCCTATTAAAATTTCCTCTGCCAAGTTTTCCCCAGTTGTTTTCCCCACAACTCGTACTGTCACCATCCTTGCCTTGATGACTGTAATAGTGGATTAATTAGTTACTCTCTATCAGTCTTACTTCTTCTAATCCATCAATCTGTCCACAAACAGATTTATCTTCTTACATTGCAATCACCACCTTTTCTTCCATAACATTTAAAGACTGCTTATTTTTTTCTAGAATAAATACCAAATTCTTTGTCTTGGCCTTCCACAATCTGTTCCCAAACCATTCTACCCTTATGCCACTGATTACCACACTAAAAACCTGCTGATGATGGAAACTGCTCTACTCACTGTTGCCCACACACTTCTCGATGTCCACTCTTGTCCTTGGGTTTCCATGTTTTGATTTCACCAGATGTTTCTCATTCATTTTTCAAAAATATAATCTATTTTCTTCAAGGTCCAACTCATATTCTGTCTCTTTTCCATATTCATCCTTAACTTCCCCAGTGTCAACAGCAACTCCTTCCTCTGATGTAGGGATTATTTCTCACCATTTCATAACCTAGCCTACCCTGGATAATAAGTTTAAGAAACTCTCCAAAATGCACATTTAATGACACAAATAAAGTAGGTGTATTAGTCCATTTTCATGCTGTTAACAAAGACATACCCGACACTGGGCAATTTACAAAAGAAAGGTTTATTGGACGTACAGTTCCACATGGCTGGGAAGGCCTCACAATCTTGGTGGAAGACGAAAGGCATGTCTTACACGGCAACAGACAAGAGAAGAGAGAGCTTGTGCAGGGAAACTCCTGTTTTAAAAACCATCAGTTGTCGTGAGACCCGTTCACTATCACAAGAACAGTGCAGGAAAGACCCACCCCCATAATTCAGTCACCTCCCACTGGGTTCCTCCATGACATGTTAGAACTTAGAACTGTGAGAGTTACAATTCAAGATGAGATTTGGGTGGGGACACAGCCAAACCATATCATTCTGCCCCTGGCCCCTCCCAAATCTCATGTCCTCACATTTTGAAACCAATCGTGCCTTCCCAACAGTCCCCTAAAGTCTTAACTCATTTCAGCATTAACTCAAAAGTCCAGAGTCCAATGTCTCATCTGAGACAAGGCAAGTCCCTTCTGCCTATAAGTCTGTAAAATCAAAAGAAAGTAAGTTACTTTCTAGATACAATAAAGGTACAGGCATTGGGTAAATATAGTCATTCCAAATGGGAGAAATTGGTTAAAACAAAGGGACTACAGGCCCCATGCAAGTCCGAAATCAAGCAGGGCAGTCAAATCTTAAAGATCCAAAATGATCTCCTTTGACTCCACATCTCAGATGCAAGTCGAGCTGATGGTGGATTCCCATGGTCATGGGCAGCTCCACCGCTACAGCTTTGCAGGGTACTGCCTCCCTCCTGGCTGCTTTCACAGGCTGGTGTTGGGTATCTGTGACTTTTCCAGGTGAATAGTGCAAGCTGTCAGTGGATCTACCATTCTGGGGTCTGGAGCATGGTGGTTGTCTTCTCACAGCTCCACAAGGCAGTGCCCCAGTGTGGACTCTGTGTGGGGGCTGCAACCCCACATTTCCTTTCTGCAGTATCCTAGCAGAGGTTCTCCATGAATGCCCTGCCCCTGCAGCAAAGGCATTTCCATACATCCTCTGAAACTTAGGCAGAGGTTCCCAGACCTCAATTCTTGACTTCTGTGCACTCTCAGGCTTAACACCACATGGAAGCTTTAAAGACTTGGGGCTTGCACCCTCTGAAGCCATGAGCTCTATGTTGGCCCCTTTCAGCCCCGGCTGCAGCAGCTGGGATTTAGGACATCAAGTTTCTAGGCTGCACACAGCATGTGGACCCTGGACCTGTCCCATTAAACCACTTTTTCCTCCTAGGCCTCTGGGCCTGTAATGGAAGGGGCTGCTGTGAAGACCTCTGACATGCTCTGGAGACATTTTCCCCATTGTTTTGGGGATTAATATTTGGCTCTTTGTTACTTATGCAAATTTCTGCAGCTGGCTTGAATTTCTCCTCAGAAAATGGGATTTTCTTTTCTATTGCATTATCAGGCTATAAATTTTCCCAACTTTTATGCTCTGCTTCCCTTTTAAAACTGAATGCCTTTAAAAGCACTCAAGTCACCTCCTGAATGCTTTGCTGCTTAGAAATTTCTTCTACGAGATACCCCAAAATCATCTCTCTCAAGTTCAAAGTTCCACAGATCTTAGGGCCAGGTCAAAATGCCACCAGTCTCTTTGCTAAAACATAACAAGTGTCACCTTTGCTCCAGTTCCCAACAAGTTCCTCATATCCATCTGAGACCACCTCAGCCTGGACTCTATTGTTCATATCACTGTGAGCATTTTGGTCAAAGCCATTCAACAAGTCTCTAGGAAGTTCCAAACTTTCCCACATTTTCCTGTCTTCTGAGCCTTCCAAACTGTTCCCGCCTCTTCCTGTTACCCAGTTCCAAAACCGCTTCCACACTTTCAGGTATCTTTTCAGTAATGCCCACTCTAATGGTACCAATTTACTGTATTAATCCATTTTCATACTACTGATAAAGACATACCTGAGACTGGGCAATTTGTAAAAGAAAGGTTTATTGGACTTAGGTCCACTTGGCTGGGGAGGCCTCACAATCACGGTGGAAGGTGAAAGTCATGTCTCACCTGGTAGCAGACAAGAAAACAGAGAGCTTGTGCTGGTAAACTCCTGTTTTTAAAACCGTCACAATTTGTGAGACTCATTCACTATCATGAGAACAGCACAGGAAAGACCCACCCACATAATTCAATCACCTCCCACCAGGTTCCTCCCATGACATGTGGTAATTGTGGAAATTACAATTCAAGATGAGATTTGGGTGGAGACACAGCCAAACCGTATCAGTAGGTGACCACCCATTATATGGGGAAAACCATGAAAGCATTATGTAGTTAAATGCTTATAACTAAATATATAAGCATTTATATATAAGGGGTTGAGCTGAGCAATTTCACTGTGGGTTTATATCAGAAGATCAAGAGTGGAGAACCTCTCAGTGCCAGCTTTTAAGAGTCATTCCAGGTCTCTTGAAATGTAGTGATGCTTTGAAGATCAACTAAAGCAGATGTGGCATTTTCTTGGGAAGAGGAGGCTTCTTTCCTCATTTTCACAGCACTGAACTGCTATGACTCATGGAAGGGAATACTTTTTGGAACATCAAAATACTGGCCATCTGAAAAGCATCAGTGACAGGCTAGTGAATACACCCCACTTGACACTTTGGAAAGCAGTAACATTAGCAGACGGAGTTGTAGCCACAGAGAGAAATCATGACAGTAAGAATTGACTCTAGCAGACAGACTCCGTTGTGAGCAAAACGGAAGTAACTTGGGGATTCCCAGAAATAATTTGAGAAGATTGTGGCATTGGGAATTTCAGCCAACGTCATTTGGACCATCATGTTGACCTCATTTATATTGGATTAGCCATGTTAGTTATAAAACTATAATTATAATTTAATTATAATTTGAAAAGTTACACAAATTGTAACTATAATTAGTAGTTTATCATTCTTATTAGTTGGGTTGCAGTTGTAGCTGGTTTCACTTAATAAAAAAATCTCATCTTTACAAATATATATTTCAGCTTCTTGAAGACAAAGATAATTTTTCAACATGCAATGGGCACTTACAAGGTGATTGTGAATATTCATAATAAAGTTATGGTAGAAGTTTATTTTGAATGAAAAATCACTTTATTTTCATTTTAGGTAAAATTCAATGAATCTTTAATAAATCGAGTTTTGAATTTTAATAGTAGGAAGGAACTTACAGATAATTTCAACAAGATGTCAGAGGCCCTATACAATTAGAGGTTTCAGGAGTAGAATTTGAAGAATGAATCTGCTGCTAATCTAGTCCTATGACTAGATTGATATAGTTTGACTACCTTATATTATAAAAGTTGAAACAGACCAAGAAACATTAAATGGGTTGTCCAGGAATACATATATGATGAGCTGAGAGCCAAGGAATCAGGTCTCCTGACAGTCACTCTGGTGTTACCAGTAACAGTTGTTTTTATTGATTTTTATTCTTTATTTTTATAATTTACTACTCATTTATTTTATAACTTCATGAGTATCTACCTCATTTTACATATTTCTGCCTCATCAGGCACTATAAAAAATGTCTTTCAGAGAGGGTTAAATTAACAGAGATGAATAGGAAAACATCTTGATGTGGTTAGAAAAGTCCCCAGTCTTAGAATCCTGTCTTAGATTCAGAAGAAACCTAATTTGTCCTTCATATGATGAATCAATCCCCTTCATAGGACTTCTACTGGGGGACTTCCTGCCTATGTTAGATGACTGAGGAAACCAACTTCCCATCTTTGAACAAATCAGACTCTTCTCTAGCTTGCTCTTTCATTGAGCTTAATTTAATATCAACATAACCTTCCAACCCTTCTTTTGAGGACATAAATATCATATATGCTGGAGGCCATACTTATGTTTAGCTTGGCTTTGATGAAATTACTTAAATTGTATATTAGTTATTGTAATTTACAAATTAAATAAGTACTGAGTAGCAGTACTCGGGAATGAGCCCTCCAGTTTCCCACAATCCCTACCACTCTGTATTGCCCCACACTGGGTGTGCTTCTTTCAATTAATGACAACCTTTCTGAACACAAAGCATCCAAGATAGGCTCCATGTGAGATGCCATAAACATACCAAGTTTTTAATGTTTAGCATTTAAACTCCACAGACTTAAGCAAATGTGCCAACTTCCGATTTCTGAATCACCATATAAAGTTCCTAAAGAATGGTAACTGTCACTTTCACATTCTACCCTTGTGCTTCATGAGGAAGAAAGAGAGAAATGGGTCAAGTGAAACAGAGAAAGAGAAATACGTGAATTGTGAGGGTTACTATGAATACCAGGAATCCATAGAAATGTATGTATGAAGGAAGAAATCCAAAGTGGGATTTCTTTTTGCAGCAGGGGAGGCAGGAATTGATGTCAACTGAGAGGTGGAGACTGACATAGCAACTTCAATAGCAAAGCAAAGGATAGTCGTTGTGTGGGCTCAGGGAGGAATGTCCAGCTTTTGAGACATGTCCAGATATGGAGATCTGCTCTGTGGGTGGCAGCGGCACCTCCAGATACAGATGGGCACTGCCTCTGTCAAGCCAGCTTTCACCTTATGGCAGCTCTCTGGGATGGCAGTCTGGAAACACCATATGGGATATAGACTTTCCCACATAATCCCATGAAAACTGTTTTACAGCGATACATTATGAATATTTCATTTTCATCACAAATCCACTTGCAAAGTATGAAACATTTCTTTTCAATTCTTACTCTGTTTTCTTGGTCCTTGGTTTAAATGGGCTTCATTCAGTTAAAAAAATGCTTACTTATCAAATTTAGGATGTTAGTAGAGAATTTTAAATTATTTACTGTTGTGGTAATAATTAGAACTATGCCGACCTTCCTTACTATGTATATATGACAGCTAATCAACTTAGCAGACATGTATACAATAAACAATTGACTTGACTTTGATGGAGGCAAAATTGGGTGGATTTAAAAGCAGAGTTGGCTAAATTAATTTGGTGTTCTGGTTTCCTGGGGATGTGGCCCCTCCATGATCCAGCTTAAAGGGATAATCTTAAAAGCTTCTTTTTCATTCTGTGTTTTAATTTTTGTAAATATTAATCATCAGTCATTACAGTATACATATTGTTTTGAAATGAAGTTTTGTGGCTATTTCTTTGTCTCTTGATATTAGAAGAACCATTTTATCCTCCTAGTGTGAGTGATAGCAGCTGGTTGACAGGACCGAACAGTTCTGCAGACTGTGCCGAAAGGGAGGGGAAAATACCATATCTAATTAAAGCAGCAGGGAATGATTTTTAGCAAAGCAAATTGTAATCTGTTATCTGGAAGTTGGCCAGGGCATTAGGGTTAATAACCCTGTTTGTGAAAAATAATAATACAGATATATATACCTGCCATGTTTTTATGTATCACAAGTATCTGGAATGTCCAGGTTTTCATCTCCTTTAAAAGCTTTCTTACATTCAGTATCCTTTAACACACGCCAAAAAAATATGGCAAAAACGTAGCCGTTATAGAAAGACATAGTTAACTTCAAAAGTGCTGGTGAATCTTACTTGTCTTGAATATTTTAACAAGAATTCTAACTATGATCTCAGAAAAATAATCAATTGAACTTTCAAAGTAATATGATACAAAAATTTGTAATGTTTATTTCCTCTGGGTCAGAAGTTCAGTTTCACCACTTTCTAGCTGTGTAATATCCAGTGTGCCACGTGACCTGCCTCAGGTTCTGTTTTTTATTTGTAAAGTGCAAGTAATAATATTCACCTACTATCTTTTCCAAGTAATAGGATCAGATTAGATTCCATCAAACATCTGAGAGCACATGATAAACAGAAAGCAACTTACTAATGAAAATTATTGTTGTTATTACATTCTTGGTATATATAGTACCTGTTTATGCAGTGACATTGGAGGGCATTGGTGCAAATGGCTTACCTATGAATGGGTAAGCAAATTTCCCAAGACCAGATTTAATCCATCAATCAAATCTTTTGATTGTATTCAATCCACCTGAAAGTGCTCTGCACAGAGCCCCGAGGTGAGTTACTAGTTACACATCGAGTTGAATCAGTTTCAAAGAGGAAATCCTATGAGGTATTTGGGAACTCAACAGGTTGAGGCAGGCCACATAGAATCATAGATGAAAATTTAGGAGGAGGCCAAAATTCACATCCCTAGAAACAGTGTTCCAAGCTGTAACAAAGAGTTAAGTAGGCAAGTTCAAGATGCAGCCTTTACAACTTGAACAAAATTACAACAAAATATGAACTATTATTTCCGTATTAGAAATGCCTAATATGCTTCCATTTCAAGTGGTGTCACAGTTGGCATAGGTTACATCCCAGAATTACTGTCTGGTTTCTAGGGTAGTAAGTTCTAACTACAGGACAGTTTTTGAAATGGGAAACATTTTGAGGGGAATGGTAAAAGCATTATCTATCACTATATCTACATCTCTACTTTTACCTATAACTTTATATTAAAACAATAAATAGGAACACCTTATCAAATGTAAACATGCTTTGTAAATATAGAATAAAGTAACTAATAAAGTCCCTAGTCTTTGCATTTTAGAATTTTTTAGGTATTGATTTTAAGTTTTGACATAACGTTTTTTTAATTAGAATTTTATAACTGCAAAGATTTTGATTCAAATACCTATTTCTTATTTGAAAACAAGCATCTATATAATGGTTAGAAGAGAATGAATGCCTAAGCTTTGTGGTTTTTTCATTTGTAAAATTAATGTCCTGCATTCGAACAGAAATTTTAAAACTCAAGAGTAAGATGTTGGGCAGTTTAATTTAGGTTGTTTATCAAGAAGACATGGTTTTCTTTAGTGAATTAGGTGGTGACCTGTAGGCTCATTAATTATTTAACAAAAGTTACAGCCCAGAGGTCAGATCCTGGGAAGGGCATGGGCTGGGGGTGTCTGCCAAGTTCAGTATGAGTCTGCATGTTTCCCTCCACTCCCATTCCCTGCTCTCCAAGTAAAGTCCCCCACATTGCTGACTTGACTCTGAATTGTCCCTCTCAAGTATACCTGGAAAGCTTCAACCTTTGCACTGAGGCAAAAATAGGAAACATTACAGTTTGATCTATTCAGGGCAGTGTCATTGTTTTACTGTCTCCAGCAAACTCTAGGCCAGAAGGCTCATCTGGTATCAGTGTCATTCATGTGCAAAGCAGAAACTGAACTGAACACATTATCTTTGAGCTGAAATTGGTGTCTCCAGCAGTACCAGCCTCTTGAAGGGGTGGCATACACTTGAAGGTTGGTTATTAGTTCCAAATGCTGCAGAAGCATCTGCTCTCAACTAGCTAGAAATCATGTTTAATAACAAGAAAATCTACTCCAGCCAAATCCCTATTGGGAGGGCTCTCGCATGAACAAAAGGCCCCTACTTCCCCTGATTTCCATAACAGATGTAGTATCTGATGCATGACAGCTCAGCGCAGCCCTGCGCCATTATTCTCCTACATATCCATCTGCAAGAAACGGTGCTTTCATTTTATTAATTTCTCTGGTGGGCTACACGTTATGTTTTGCTGCCCAGAGAGTACTCTGTTTGTACTTCATGCTACACTGGTCACAATAATAGTTATTTTTTCTTAATGTTAAAGGTTACTAACCTTCTTCCTTTACTTTGCTATGCATCTTCCTTACCCAATAAACTATTAATGCCTCCCTGGGGGGTTGACAATTTCCCATAAGTTTGTCTGGTCTTCCCAATCCTGGTGCTGCCTCTTTGTCTTCTTATTGAGCAGTCTAGGGACAAGCCAGCTATGGGGGGAAGTCATTAGTAGGCTCCTAACTGCTGAATGCAGTTCCCAGTGCTTTTTTAAAAATAATAATAATTTAAAAAAAGGAAAAGAACAAGAATTTTAACATTTGTAAGGCAACAGTGGCTTTGAAATCATATACGCATGCAACCACAGACAAAAATATTTGCTACTTTGGAAAGACAAATGCTCTTTATTTATAATTAATCCCAAGTCAGTTTTCCCCTACTGGTGGAGTTTTAGGTAAATAGTGAGGTTTGCTTCCTGAGGCCAGCATGGAGCAGACTGTAACATAGGCTGGTCATTATCCCATGTCACTTTGTCATAGGATGCATCATAGAAGCTGCTATACTTGATAGCAAATGGGGCCCAGAAATGGGGGCAGGGAAGGAACTGATGGAGTGCTTGAAAGGGAAAAGAATAAAGAGAAGACAGAGTGGGGTAAAATGAGGATTCATAAATAGAGAATAAAGTAATAACATGTAATCTCCAGATTTTCATTCAGTTTAGCAATTTGTTTTATTTTCTTAAAAATAAAGTAGGCAGTATATGTAAATTTTCATCCTTAAAGGAATCTGTTTGAAACTTAAAACAGCATAACTTGACAGAAAGAAACTGAATTTGGCAATGAGTCCAAAATAGCATGACTTCAGCTTTTGTTTAAGGTGTTAAAAAAAGGTAGGGAGAGAGAAAGAGAGGTACAGTTACAGTTGACAAAGGACAAAGCGACAACAACAAGTATATATGAATTTGCCAAGGTCAAGCACATTTAAATAAAATTTGCATGTTTTTGTTAGCCAGTCATGTGGCATTTAGACACAAAACAGCAGGATACATAAGCTACCTCTATTACCAAAATCTCCCAAATGGAGTCTCAAAACATTAGAGCAAAACTGAAATATCCCAAATTATTTTTTTTTGCAAAAAGAAAACATTTTATATCTATAAAAAGAAATGTATGTTTATATTAACCTGTCTCTGCTATGGTTTTTAATGTTCTGACAAGCAACTATTCAAAAAACAAAAGCAAGGAACAATCAAAATAAAACAAAAAGCAGCAGTGAAAGCCATAACAAATTTACTTATAAGTACCATGTCACTGGAAATGTCTTAAGATCTTTATTTCTTTTTGGACCTGGCACATGTCTAACTATATATCCACTGATAAATCTTGTTTTAAAGTATAATTATAATAATAATTTTTCCATCACTTATGTTACAGGCTAATGTTACTATATTAAACATTTTGCATATGGTTAGGTTTTGAAAAACCTAACTTGAAACAAGTCTGTACAACTAAGTCAGAAAAATATTAAGCCTTGTTGTGACTATACACTATTACTTTATTTCTTCTTAGGTACCCTTTATTGCATAAAAGTAAATTTATGTAACACTTTATTATATAAAGGTAATCGTAGCAACCTAGTATAAGATATCCACCAAAACACCAATACCAAGAAAGGACTGTTTATTATATTTTACCAAATATTATTTAATGGAAACAAACCCAACAAATTGGTTTTTAAAAGTAGACTCTATCATGTTATTGCATGTAGATAATGTCAAGTGAAGGAAAGGAACGATTTATAGTTAGTAAAAGAGCAGACTGTCACTGCTGTGTGTTCTGTCCCCGACTTCACCCCAGTACATTTCTCAACGCGGTTTCTTAATGAGGAGGGCAATTTATTCCTCAGCCCCTGTCACTGTGGCTGGAGTCGCAGCTGGCAGCCACGAGTACTCATCAAAATGGCCCTTTATGGGATTTTGCTTCTTGAAGTGCACGATGGTTGGGTGGGCCTATGTTATTTTACTTCTGCTTCCCAGCCCAACTTTACCTGCCCCACATAATGAAGCTAATCCTCGGTGAGCATTCTAGATCTAAACGAGACATTAGGAAGACTCTCATTCAATCCCTGCATTTCACAGATGAGAAAAAGGAGTGTCAAAGCATTCATTAAGTAAACTGCTTAAGGATAATATGAGTCTGTGATTCCAATTCTGGGCTAGGAAAAAGCTTATGAGCATCTAATTTACAACACAATAAAAATACTACCATCTATGTATACACTTTGTAAAAACATCCAACACACTCGCATACAGGCTATTTAATATTCTTATCTTATCCCTCAAACTCTCAAAGAGGCTTGGTAGGCATCATTATCTCAGTGGGCCACAATGAAGATAAAGGAAATGCTCTGGGTCAATTAGCAGAAATGTGGGCAAAATGGAAGGGTGAGAAAGAGGTGGGAAGAAGTCTATTTAAACATACCTGGAAACATTTGCTGACTCCCCACTGTGTGCCAGGCACCACAGCTCTGAAGATAAAAGACACCATCATTCCTATTCTTCAGGAGTTGGTGATGTAACTGGGGAGAGAGATCTATAAGGCAATATCCACAGCATACTTATACAAGACGTTATACTTATACAGGATGTTTTGGGAGCCCAGGAAGTGGGAACATGCGTCGACAAAAATCACACAAAGTTTGGCAAAGGAGGGTCATTTCTTGCTGGGCACTGAAGGATGGGTTCAAGTTTGAGTCCATCAGTTAGATGGGGTAAGTACATTCACCATAGGGAGCATGGAGTACAAAACAGCGGGGGCTGAAGAGGATGATGGGAGTCTCTTGAAGGGCTTCAAAGGAGTACTTCGACAATACCCTTGGACTCCTTTCTGCTCTGCCCTTCGAGATTATTTTTCATCATAAACAGGCTGTGGGTACCAAGAATGCTTAGTAACATGAACATTAGAGGAAGTGTAGTGAGAAAACAGTAATAAAAAGACTTAGTAAATCAGAGGAAATAAAAGAACTGAAACCATGCAACAATATAAAGAATGAAGGATATTTATTAAGAAGAAAAAAAAAAAAAAAAAAAAAAAACCTTTCCCGCAGCAGTGGTACAGGTGTCCCTGATGAGGAAACGAAAGGTCACCCTTAACACCAACAACATTTCATTAAGTTGGATTATTTTTTGCTAGTCTCCCTAATTTATCCTTTATTTCCTCTCTCTCTCTCTTTCTCTCTCTCTCTCTCTGTCTGTCTGTCTCTCTAACACAAGCAGTGTCTGAAGTTGTAGCTAATGATGATCTATGTTTTGTTCCAAAAAGACCTGAATAACAAATAGTTTCCTTTGGGCCCAGCGGCAATGCCTTGCTCCAGGAGGGAGAAGAGGTGAGTGAACTGACAATCAGCAGCCCGCTGAAAAGGCTGAAGAGAGAGGATCTGCAACACTCAGGCGCACAAGGAAAACTCTCCCTGCCTTTCCGCACAGGAGCCCTATTAACACACACACACTTCACCCTCACATCTGGAAATCCTAATATAGACAAGTCCACCTCCTCTGCCTGCTTCCCCTAAACTCACAAAGATCTTGAAGATGAAAATGAAAACGGCATTTCATTAAGTGAATATTTAAGGCAATTCAAACTAAGTCAGAGGAAGGAAACTGGGGCAGGCCCTACATAAATTAATATTGTGAAAGGAGGAAATTTCCCTATTCCGATGTTAAGCAGCATTCTGGATTTGTACAGAAAATGCAGTTGAAACCTTTAAAGTTTCAGCAGCACCGTTTCTTCTCTCGGCCATTGTCTTCTTACCAAAAAAAGGAGGCGAGGAAAACCTGAAGAGACCATTTTGGGGGTGCTTAGAGGTGGGGTGTACTTGAAAAGGAAACGTAAAAGGGCTTAAGTCTATTCATTTCGCCCTTTCATTTTCCTCTAAATGGCAGCACAGCGTTCATGCCAGTGCCCAGGCCGGGGGAGCTGGCAGAATGACGCGGCGCTGCGAGGCAGCTGAAGCCTTTCATGGTGACAGCTTTTCTCCCAATGTGTCCTGGTAGGAGTTTGAGTTGACAGACAACAAAGGATGGGGAGGGGAGGGATTCCGACAAACAAGCCGAACAACCACCACCCTTCTCTCCATAAAGGCGCCTTGGCTAAGGGACAAAGAGAACAAATCTACCCTGGGAAAGTGTCCCGGGCCCCGCCTGCCTCCGGTTATCTTTAGTGAGCACAGAAACAGAGAGCTCAAGGGTGAGGCAGCTCAGCGTTGCCCCCCTGCGGGTCAGATGTTTTGGGGGTTTGGGAAAGAAAAAAATTCCCTGCAAAACGGGTCTAGCATCAGGGAAGAAAGTCTTTGCAGGGACTTGTTAAACCACTACAGGATGAAAAGTTTGGTTCCTCCCCCACCCCCAACACCACGATGAGAGGCTGTAGAAGCTACCTTTTCCCAGTGTCCGCACAGTGCCTGCGCATAGTGGGTGCTCCAAAGAGCCGTGTTTAAGTAGAGTGAAAAAAGGAAAAGCAGTGCTGGTATCTCCGAATGCCCAAGACCAACAAATCTCACATCTCAACCTTTATAGGACCCCTGTGCGGTTTATTTGGAATTTCTCTCCTCCTGAAAGAACTGGGCAGCTTGTTGGTGTTTCAAAATCAAGAGTATAAAAAAATCATTTTCATCTGAGCTTTTTCTGTCACATGCCTGGAAACAGCCAGTGACACGTTGAGTATCACTTGAGGATCAGATGATTAGGAGTATCAACGACGAAGCATCACAATAGATTTTAGCATTTTTGATAAGCACATCTTTGAGGAATTTTCCTTGTGTGGCTGGAGTCATTAAGTCGAGCCTGTGAAAGTGCTCAGGAAGCTATTATGCTGACAAAGCCGGCAAATGGATTTCTTCTTTGCGCGTGTCAGCATGTGTTTATATGTTATGACAGAGAGAGGACCAGCACAATTCTCCTCCAGTCAATGTGATTCTAGCAACATTACCAGATAAAAACATGACTCTGGGTATGGCTGGGGGGTAGGTCTCCAGAGAAATCTAAAGGCTCATTTCATAGACGCATTAACAAGCAAGTTGGTTTGTCTTGAAAGAAAGGGGTGGTGCAAAACCCAAGTGTTTGAGATGTGGTCCCCCAAATGGAGGCCCACACACATGAGTGTCACAAGCAGCTTGATAACTATTCCAGACCACTCCTTTGTGAAATCCCTGCATGGGATGAATAAATGATGTATGAAATGAGGATGCCCCGACTCCACAGGGAACACAGAGAGGACACTTCACACTATAATGTGTGGTTTCTGATGGGTTTTGGCTGTGAGCCCTGGGCACAATTTCTATCCAGCCGTGTGGAGCCAAACAGTCTCCCACAACCCTGAACACCAGAACTCACAACCCTTTTCTTATCCTGCCTCTCTCTTCCATGTTTGCTTGTAAATTTCTTTCATCACAGAGACTTCTCCACCTCAGCACCCCAACAGCCAGCTATAGTGGTGACACTTTGTAATTACAGTTATCAAGCAAGATGTATTACAAAATCTGGTGATAAATTGCTTGAATTCCATCACCAGTGTATCCAAAGCCTTTGAGAGAGAGACAGATAACTGCATGTATGCAGGCCCTTGAGGGCATACAAACATTATTTTTTTATTATAACATGATTCCAATGTCTATAATCCAGGTGGAATTGTAATTCTATGCTAGAACATTTATGTCCATCCAAGCAGTGCTAAAGTCGGGATAGGAAGCTTAACATTGTAATCAGCGACATGTGGACTATCTCAATGGAGGATTATTGTGGGAAATTATCAGCTCTAGGAAGATTTACCCATTCATTACCAAGGATGCTTGTAGAACATCTCTTCCTGAAGACACTTGGTATATGTTAAAACAATTTTCAACAATATTGGCATAATGAATGAAATAATAATTTGAGAGATAATACTTTAACAAACAAAAATAAGTAGGCAATACATTTCAAATCCATTCAAATCTTTGAATTTGGATGATTCCCTGTGGGTTTTATTTAAGTATCGTGGTTGTCTCTATCCACCAGAGGATCTGATTAAGCAGTTACTACCGTGGAGCTGCCAAGGTGTCTAAGTGTGGAAATCCTGTGTCTGCCCACCTCCCTCTACGCACTTTTTCCTTCTCTCAGCCATAGTCATGCGGGTCCTGTGGCAGCTGCCCCATCCGATGTGATTGTTCCAAGCTGAGTCTCTCACAGTACCTAGTCCTGTTTATCACAATGTCCCTGGCTCATATTGTGTCACTCAGAGTCCTCCCCCGCATGTGAATTAGACTTCTTTGATGGAAAAATTTGTGGGATTAAGCTCTGAAGCCCTGAAGTTTCCCTCCATGTGGAGGAAGATGGACTGGTGTGTAGTGAAATAACAGCTATGGGCAGAGAGAGACAGAGACTCAAGACACAGACCTTTCCCCTGCTCTCACTCCGACCCAGATCAGGGCTGCCAGATCGAGCAATACAGATACAGGACACTTAATTAACATGTGAACATCAGATTTAATGAATATTTTGTAAGCGTAACCATGTTCCATGCAAATGTAATACTTGTAATTTTATATTACCACAGATACTTTACTGACTACCAACTATAACAATGACACCTCAAAATGGAAACTCAACGGGGATCCTGTATTTATCTGCTAACCCCACTCCAGATAAATTGCTTCCTCACTGTCTCTTGGAATTCCAGACACTCTCTTACTTTAGGGACTACACCTGGGATATTCTTTCTGACCAAGGTTGTTCTTACCTTGATATTCCCCTGGCTAACCTTCATCCCTTTCAAGTATTTGCTCAATTTTCACTGTTTCCTTCCCAAATTTCCCACACAGTCTTACTCTCCATCATCTTTGCTCTGCTCTAAGTTCCCTCTTCCCAATAGCAGGTATTGCCTTAATATGCTACAGACCTTAACTGTTATGTCTGTTTTTATTATTTGTCTCCGTCTACCAGAATATAAGCTCCAGGATGGCAGAGATCTGATGTATCCCAAGCTCCCAGGGAGCCTGACATTGACTATGTGCTCAACAGACAACTGTTGAAGGAATGGCAGAGAATTTGCCCTCATTCTGGGACCCACCTACACTATTCAAATTCTTTGAGTCTATGACTTCCCTTTTGCCTGAACTAAATCACATTCCAGGTTTTCATGTAACCAAAAGAGTCCTGGTTTCCACAAAGCCCTTCCAGTAGTTGAAGAGAGTTAGCACCTTCTCTTTTAGGCTTCCCATTTATTCATTTATTCACTCATCTCAACATGTGTTTGGTTGACCCTGTGTTCTAGATGCTATGCTAAGCACCAGAAATAGTGGAAGAATTAGACTCAGACCTTGCTCTCGAAGCAGTCACAACCTACAATGGGACCTGGGGCAACTTTTGCTCTCTGCTCTTGAGTTTCCTCATCAATAAACTGGAGGTAGGGATGGTGCTCACTTCATGATTTTATTGTGCAGATAAAATGAGATGACCAGCTGGGCATGGTGGCTCACACCTGTAATCCCAGAGCTTTAGGAGGCCGAGGTGGGCAGATCACCTGAGGTCGGGAGTTCGAGGCTAGCCTGACTAACATGGAGAAACCCATCTACTAAAAATACAAAAAATTAGCCGGGCATGGTGGCAGGTGCCTATAATCTCAGCTACTCGGGAGGTTGAGGTAGGAGAATTGCTTGCTCCCAGGAGGCGGAGGTTGCAGTGAGGCGAGATTGTGCCATTGCACTCCAGCCTGGGTGACAGGGTGAGACTCTGACTCAAAAAAAAAAAAAAAAAAGAGATGACTTTGGCCTGTGTCCAATAAGTAGCAGCTATTATTATTAATATTAGTAGTAAAGGCAGAGCTGTCACACTGACAAGTGATATATTCTACAAAGTGAATAGAGTTTTTCTGGAGTTGTGACAGGAAAAATCTTACACGGCTATATGTGGAAGTTTGCAGTACAGCAGAGACTTGTCAATAAATAACTTGATATACTGTGACAGACACAATAAAAAATATATGCGCAAAGTGCAAAGATAGCACAAAGAAGGAAGTGATTGGCTCCTGGGAACACAGAAGGACAAATGGCTTTCCAGGATAAAAAACAAACAAATAGACAAATAAAAAAAACACAGAGGTCAAACTTCAAAGAATTATAAAGAGTTTGATATTGCTGAAGAAATAATGAGTGGTAGGTGGAGATAACAGTCAAGACGTAGGCAGGGGAATCTTATAAAAAGTATTTTATGGTGTACAGTAGACTTTGGGACTTTGTCTTTGAGACTTCATCATCAGACTTGTGCTTTTAATAGGTCAGTGTGGAAGAGCATAGAGAGAGCAGGCTCGTGAGGAAGATGAGCAGTTAGGGGGCGATCAGAACACACACATAAGATGGCTGAATCTGGTTTCATGAGCTGAAAACTCCCCGATGTTACCTATTTGTTGTCTTTAATGGGCCTGAGTTTTACAACAAGCCTTTGAAAGCATCTGCACTCAGCCTTATCCATTCTCTGATGAAGCTGGAATGAACTGACCACCCTGGAACACCTTCCTAGCTGCATAGCAATAGTGATTGATATCACTATTGATATCACCTCCTGCTGAATAGGGCTGAGAGCGGATTGAGGGTTACTTATTGGCACAAACAGAAAACAGCCTATCTTTATACTGAGAGCAATACACTCTCCAGCCCTATCCACCGCCCATTCTTTTGGTTGACCAGCTCACTTTTGGGTTCTGATTCTGATGACTAAATAAAGCTCTATGCATATAATTTTCTTCTCCCTTTCCCTTCATTTTGGGATTACGTATATAGACATTATAAATAGAAGTTTTATTCAGGGCAAGAGGGGGCCTAACAGAGATCAGCTACTGTACAAACATTTCAAAGACAAGACTGAGAGTAACAGGAGAGAATGTTTGGTTTGTTTTGCTTTTCCCAGAATAAAGGCAGGTAGAAGACTACAGCCTTGCTTTGCTTTGAAACAAAGGTTTTGAACTAATTTTATTGTTCGCCAAAGAAAAAAAAGAAAGAAAAATACCATTCCCTCAAAATGGCTAGAAGATGATAGTTTACAATGGTAATATAGAAAGAGAGGGGGATTAAAAAGAAAACAAAAAAGAACTTGGAGAGCAAGAAAAGATCTACTATAATATATTCTGAAAAGCTAGGAAAACTATAATCATTGTGTTAATCTTTGCTTACTTAGGTAACTGGGAAATTACATTTTCAGCTCCCTTATGATATGACATAGACAAAACAAAAAAGAGAACACAGTGACAAACGGAAACCTCCTTGGTAGATTCGCACATGTAAGCTTTGGATTAATAACTACTGTTTTCTTTCTTTCTTTTTAAATAACTAGTTCTTACTTCAGGTTATAGTAGTCTTAAGTCACTTGAGACTTTGAACATTTTAAGTAAACACATAAAAGAAGAAAGCATTTTAAACCTTTGTTTATCTATCAAAACCATATTCTGTAGAAGAATTTAGAGCCAGAGCATAAGGATAATTTTTTTTTTTTGTGATTCCCCGACAGAAATTGGAGAATGATTTCAGTGAAATGGGAAATCACAGTGAATGATGTAACAAGAAAGGTTGAAGCGAGATTGAAACCCAAAAGTATCATCTATAGTCCCCTAATTCTTAGGAGGTTGGAAAAAAATTAAAATGTGAAAGTGCATATAAAAATTCTTAAATAAGGAAATGAAAGTCTTTCATTTAAGAAACATTTAATGCATCACATAGTTTTCTGGGCTCTGTAGATACTGGGGTAAATTTAAAAGGTGCGTGACCTCAAAGTACTTAAACCCTAGTGAGTATTTAACACAGATACAAATTAGGATTAAGAGGGAAGGAAAAAAGAAAGGTAATATATCTTGGCTACCTACTGAGATTCAGGCAACATGTTGCTTCCTTTCAGTAATATTTGCTTTTCAGTTCTCACTGAACCATATTTTTACCGATGAAATTTATTAAAGTAAAATCAGGCTTATTCACATGAAAACATTACCATCCTGCATTTAGAAAGTCAGATTAATTTTAGCAATTGTTAAGAAAACAGATCAAAAATTGCATCTTCTAAGTCACTGTTTTTCAAACCTTTTAAGAAATAGCACACAATGGAAAAAGGATAGTATTTGCACAGCACTGGAAGTGAATCAAAGAGACTTCCCTCAGCCTAAGAGAAGAAACTCCTAGCAGCATCACCTCCTTCAAGTCCCTTGGGTCGAGGGGCTCATAATCTTTTTTCAGGAAGCTTGTGGCCCACGTAGAGTTGGTATACCAGTTGCCTCTGCTTAAAAAGCACAGAAACAGATGGCAGAGTTACAGAAACAGCAGAAAGATCATCCTTCCTGTTTTAACTCTCTTAGCCTACCCCTGTCCCCAGCCCCTCAGTGGAAGATTTAAGTCTCTACATGTTTGCATAATGTAAGAATCAAAGGTAAAGATGAGATGAATATTGCTCATATGCAATAGGCATAAATCCTCTGACTAAATACATGTAACATATCCAAGAAGGGGATTTGCAATGACCAGAAAGATTATTTATCAAGAAAGTACATTAAGAAAACTATTGTTTTCAAATTCTAATTAAAAAGAATGAGATTCAAGTACTATGCCTTAGATTCCCGTCTATGTTCTTTTCTTTGATACATTTTTTTAAAATAGAGGCAAAAATCTAAACACATTTTAATTGCATTATTCAGAAGCAAAATCTGCATTGAGAGTAGAACAAAGAAATGTTTTCCACTGTGCTGAGTCCTCACCAGCAAGGTGTCAATGTTAGTTTTAATTATAACTTTTAGCATTCTTCCACCAGCATCCTCCTTATTGATTGTGCAGCAAGAATTTAATGTTTAATGTTTAATTTAATCTTGTCTCCTGGAGCTGCCTTACTGTTTCTTCCGTTCCAAAGTACAATTTCACCAAAATCTGTACATTTTTCATATTGAGACTGTGATATTATGCATCCATACACACTCAGATATTTTGGTTAAAAACATGATATCAATTTTTATTAGGACCGTCTGCCAGAAGATTTCCATTAAGATGAACACAGGTATGTAGACCTATTTACATGCTGGTCAATGTTGCCACATACGATGATGGGAAGGCCTGGATCCAGGATGAATCCTGACCCTGTCTCTTGAGATACTACTCACAGATACTACTTGCAGCCTCAGTTGCCTTTTCTGTAAAATGGAAATCTACTTTAGAAAACGTGTAGTGAAGCATTTTGCACAGCGGCCCCCAACATTTTTGGCATGGGAGTAGGGGTGTCAGAGGCATGTGAACCAGAGCAACTCCATCTTGAATAGGAGCTGGGCAAAATAAGGCTGAGACCTGCTGGGCCTTATAACCCACACCATTAAGGCATTCTAAGTCACAGGATGAGATAGGAGGTTGGCACAAGATACAGGTCATGAAGACCTTACTGATAAAACAGGTTGCAGTAAAGGAGCCAGCCAAATCCCACCAAAACCAAGATGGCCACTAGAGTGACCTCTGGTCATCCTCACTGCTACACTCCCACCAGCACCATGACAGTTTACAGATGCCATGCAACCTCAGGAGCTTACCCTGTATGGTCTAAAAAAGGAAGGCATGAATAATCCACCCCTTGTTTTGCATATAATCAAGAAATAACCATAAAAATGGGCAACCAGCTGCCCTCAGGGCTGCCGTGTCTATAGAGTAGCCATTCTTTTATTCTTTACTTTCCTAATAAACTCCACTTACTTTACAGACTTACCCTGAATTCTTTTTTGCTTGAGATCCAAGAACTCCTCTTTTGGTCTGGATCTGGACCCCTTTCCAGTAACAGGGAGATGGATTTGGGATGAAACTGTTCCACCTCAGATCGTTAGGCATTAGATCCTTAAGTAGCTTACACAAGCTAGATCCCTCACGTGCACGAACAGTTCACAATAGGGTTTGTGCTCCTGTGAGAATTTAATGCCTCCGCTAATCTGACAGGAGGTGGAGCTCAGGAGGTAATTGGAGCAATAGGGAGCAGATGTAAATACAGTTGAAGCTTCTTGGCCCAGCGGCTGCTCACCTTCTGCTGTGTGGTCCAGTTCCTACAGGTATGTGGCCTGGGGCTTGGGGACTCCTGATTTAGCTCACTGTAGATACTCAACAAATGTGACCTTTTTCCTAGAAGGTGGCTTCAAGTCTCTGGGCTATGAAAAGCCGAGGAAATTAGAGAGCACCCTTAGGTGCTTAGGATTGACACCTAGATGCCTTAGGCTAATTACAATAAAAGCCCTTCTCAGCAGTTTGACACAGGCCCCATCAATTCATTATTTCAGGTGGCCAATTCACTATCATTCTTAGTTCCTAATTTGACTTGTTAACATTTTGTAGTTTGGGTCCTAATTGAGGATTTTCCAATATATGGTCAGAGTAGATTTTGCAATTTGGCAGAATCCATGAAATGTATTCTTCCTAACCCACGATAATTACCTTTATGAAAGATTTGGCGGGAGGCTGAGGCGGGCGGATCACACGGTCCGGAGATCGAGACCATCCTGGCTAACACAGTGAAACCCCGTCTCTACTAAAAATACAAAAAATTAGCCGGGCGCGGTGGCGGGCGCCTGTAGTCCCAGCTACTCAGGAAGCTGAGGCAGGAGAATGGCGTGAACCCGGGGGGCGGAGCTTGCAGTGAGCCGAGATCGCGCCACTGCACTCCAGCCTGGGCGACAGAGCGAGACTCCGTCTCAAAAAAAAAAAAAAAAGATTTGGCCTGCACAGGCTGAATTTGTCAGAGAACAGATCAGGCATCCAAGAGAGGACTCTACCCTAAAATTGTGTTCAACTTAATGGTAAAGTAGCCCAGTCAAAAAAAAAAAAAATATATATATATATAAAGAAAACCATTTTGTAGACTTGATTGACACACAAATAATCCAGAGCTATTTCAGAGGAATATATTTTGGCAGTTAGATAAAACAGCTTGAGTCAAGGCTAGATAGAACACTTTAGCAATAACTTTACCCAATTAAAGCAAAATTCCTGCTTAGAGAGCTATTGAGAACCTGAGATTTTGAGACTTTGTTTCATTTTTAATTTCAGAGCTTGGTTCTCCCCAAGATATTTGATTAGTTGATCTTTATTTTAGACAGAATTGGCTAAATTGTGCTGTGGTAATAGATTCTCATCAGAGAAGCATAACAAAAGTGAATTTATTATTCATGCTACACATCTTACATGGGTCCATCGGAGTTCTCCTCCATAGAATTACTCAGAAAGGGCCAGGCACGGTGGCTCATGCCTGTAATCCCAACTCTTTGGGAGACTGAGGCAGGCAGATCCCTTGAGCTCAGGAGTTTGAGACCAGCCTGGCTGACATGGTGAAACCCTGTCTCTACTAAAACTACAAAAATTAGCTGGGTGTGGTGGTGGGCACCTGTAATCCCAGCTGCTCGGGTGGCTTAGACAAGAGAATTGCTTGAACCTGGGAGGCAAAGTTTGCAGAGAGCCAAGATAGCCCCACTGCCCTCCAGCCTGAGTGACAGAGTGAGACTCTGCCTCAAAATAAATAAATAAATAAATAACAAAAACAAAAGAATCATTTAGAAAGTTGGGTATATCAGTTTGTAGTTCTAATATCTGTAATACAAGACCTTCTCAGTCACAATGACAGGGGAAAGGAGAAAAATCAGAGAATTATCCATGCACTTTTTTTTTTTTTTTTTGAAATGAATCTTGCTGTGTTGCCCGACTGGAGTGCAGTGGCCCAATCTCAGTTCACTACAACCTCCAACTCCCTGGTCCAAGCGATTCTCCTGCCTCAGCCTCTCGAGTAGCTGGGATTACAGGTACGTACCACCATGTCTAGCTAATTTCTGTATTTTTAGTACAGACAGGGTTTTACCATGTTGGCCAGGATGGTCTTGATCTCCTGACCTCATGATCTGCCCGCCTTACCTTTCCAAACTGCTGGGATTGCAGGCATGAACACATGAACACTGCACCCGGCCTGCTCTTGCACTTTTTACTGCCTGAGACTGGAAGTATTAAGCTGCATCTATTTATATTTTATTAGGCAAAACTAGTCTTGCCTAATAGCAAGAAAACTGAAGAATGTAGAGAAACAAATATTTGGTGAACATTACTGTATATTATATTTCTCTTGCATTGGCAATTTTTAAATAATTAGTTCACTAAGATTCAGCACTTCTTTTAAGGAAAGAAATAATTTTTTTTTTTTTGCTAATTCATCACTATTTGTAATTAAAATAAGCAGTTAAATGTACATTTTCTAAAAGACAGTAGTCCTTCTCATTGGCTCTGCACTTACTATACATTCCAAAGGTTTTTGAGCTATTCATGTAATGAGTATTTTTAACCATATGTCATCTAACACTAACTTATCCACTTTGTAGAAATTGCTTATCTGAAAAAATATATAATTTTTCTTTGTGCAGCAACAAGTTCACTGGCAGTCTGATTAGCTGGTTCACCAGATCTGTGAAAAGGCTGTCACAAACTCCCAAATCCCCAAATCTTCTTTTTAAGCAAGGGTCAAAAAATTTTACTCCCATCCACCACCTTCAGCAACAGAAGATAGAAGAGAAAAACACTTCTACATTCAATGTATGTTTTGCACTTTTAAAGAAAGTCACAGATAATACATATTTTACATGTTCATGATTGTTGGTGACCAAAGGAGTAATATGGTGCTAAGAAAGTTGCATTTATAGAAATCATCTTTTGTGAAATGACAGTACTTCTTAAGAGTTAGTCGTGACCAAGTCCCAGATAGACAGCCCTGGCATCAGCATGTGTACATGCAACAATATGAGTTTGTGGGGTATATGTGTGTAGGTGTATGTATGTGTGTGTAGGGTTGTGCCTTTTAGAGAAACACCAAGAACTGATTCCCAGGGACCTCTGTGTATGTCTGTCAGGCTACTTGCAGTACTAAAATTCCCATATCTAATCAATTGTCCAGTTTTTTCCCCTTCTTTCTTTTTCTGCTTTCCTTAGAAGTTTTATTTTTTAAACCTTCTGAAGTAAATTCAGTTGGTGGATTGCAGTATATCCATGTTCAACCTGTTGACTAGTATCTCTAGGCTGATTGTCAGCCATCTGGGTATGGTGGGAAAGAGTCATTGGTCTTTTCTGCTAGCCTCTTCTAAGGGTTATGGTGAAGAAACCTTGGGATTATTTTTAATTATGACTGTGTAACAGAACTGCATATGGTCTCCTAGTATCCATCCTTCCTTCCTTCCTTAAGGCAGAACAGACACATTTTAGCTGGGAACATGGCCAAGAATGACCCTCACAGCTGCATCAGGACACAGGTTTTGGCTGTTGAGCTCTAAGTAGAAGTCTCATGTGAGACTCTTGAGTTCACTGAAGGAAACAGGGAACTACATGTCTTTCTCACTTCCTCTTTCCCACTGGCTGGAGTTCAGGGATGATGGTTAGAGTTTGAATCTTTATCGTGGACCATCAGGCAAGTGTCACAGGCTGAAGATAGGATGGTGCAACAGCATGAGAGAAGGAGCCAGTTCCTTAGGACTTTGCGGTGCCATTCTATCAGTCTTTCATCTTCAGACCATGTGTGTGCATGTACGACAGAAATATACTTCTATCATACTTAAGCCATTTTTAATTTTCTGTCACTCACAGTAAACCCAGTCCTAACATCCTAACACACACAACATATGTAGCACCATTGATGGTCTTAACACAGGCGTATCTTCATTTTTTCTCCCCTAACTATGTCCGTCTTTAGGCCCTGAGGTTTTAAAACATGTGGGGGAACAGGTTGACGCTGGCATGTGCTCCATGCTCTTTCACTCATCATGTTTCAAGTAACTAACAGCTGTTTCCATCGTTCTGCGTGCTGGTTTCATCTTCTTTCTTAAACCTCTCTCAGCTCATCTGCCAGCTGCCTATCCTGGGGAAGAGAGCCAACCTTCTTGTCCCGTGGCAGCACTGGGCCAGAGTCACTCTTGGAATGCAGGTGGGATTAGTCAGGAGAGGGGTTCCTGCCTAGTGAGGGTAGATGAGGGGTCAGTGGCTCTACAGCTCTTACCTCTTAAATGTCCCATCTGCTGCCATGCTCGGCAGATTCCATTAACTTACTTCTCCGTGGTGGCCCTAGCCTCCAATCCTTCAATCCATACTGCAGGGGGCTCCCAGATTGACAAAAGGTGAATACTGAGCAAGTATGCAATGGTTACTTATTGACTTACTATTGTTTATTTTCTGCTTTTTCAAGAGGGCCCATTGGAGAAGCTTTGGAAGGAGAGACAGCTGCCACCCTTCTGGTAGTGCTCTATCGCTCCGTTATTCTGTTGGTTACTCTTCCCTCTGTTCCCAGACAGCACTCTACCCCAGCTACTGCTGCTAGCCTACATTTCTAGACTACCCAGGATTCATCTACTACAACTTTAAGTGAAACAACATAGAACTAAACCAATGTTTGTTTGTTTGTTTGTTTGTTTTTTCTCATCAACGTTATCATGAAACAATGCTGAAAGAAATGATATGATTCTAGGGCCTGCAGTACATTTTGCTTAAAGTCACAGTTTCTAGGAATATATTGGCGAAGTTAAGTGAGAATTTCTGTGCTTGTATATTATTCTTCTCAAGCGTCCACACAGAGAAAGGAGGTAGGATAGGGATTCTTAACTGCCATTTTATAGAAAGGAACCCTGGGTTCAAAAAAGTCAACTTGCATAAGATCATACCATGTGTTAGTGGCAGAAGCAAAACTAAAATCTAGGTTTTCAGGTCCAGTAGAGTTACAGAGGCTTAAGTCTGAGAAGGAGGTCCCTAATGCTTGCAACTCTCGAGCAATGTCATTTAACTTAGGCCCAGCTTGCTCCTTCTTTGGCCTGATAATGTCGCTAAGAGAAGGCTTCTGAAGTAGTTGAAAGGATGTGGCCTCAGAGTCAGGGAGGTGTTGATTGGAGTCCTGCCTCTAACCCAGACTATCTGTATGAATTTGGGCCCATTTTTTAACCTCTGTATTTGGGGTTTTTTGTTTGTTGGTTTTTGTTTTTGGCACAGCAGAGAATTACAGCAGTAATACATCTGTTTTCCGGCATGCTATGAAGATCGGGACTAATATGTAAAGAGAGTGGCACATGTTAGGAATTTGATATACGCTAGACTTTTTTGTTGTTGTTTATTTGTTTTTTGAGATGGAGTCTCGCTCTGTCTCCCAGACTGGAGTTCAGTGGCTCAGTCTCGGCTCACTGTAATCTCTGCCTCCCGAGTTCAAGCGATTCTCCTGCCTCAACCTCCTGTGTAGCTGGGATTACAGACACCTGCCATCATGCCCAGCTAACTTTTGTAGAGATGGGGTTTCACCATGTTTGCCAGGCTGGTCTTGAACTCCTGACCTCAGGTGATCCACCTGCCTTGGCCTCCCAAAGTTCTGGGATTACAGGCATGAGCCACCATGCCCAGTTATATGCTAGACTTTTACCTCAATTCAGCTGACATCTGTTGATTTCCTGCCATGTTCAAGGACCTATGTTGGGTGCGGTACAGCCTCGGGGCTGGCAAGCCTTGGGTGTGGCACATCACCTGCGATAATCAGCCTCTTCATCTTTCCTTGTCCTCTATCTCTCCACTTGATCTGAACATATCAATGGGTGTCTGGGCGTAAACTTCCTCAGATAAGAGTTGGGTCAGGCCAGGGCACTCACATCTTTTTCACATTTTTCTGCAACGGGCACAGTTTTCAGAGTGAATATCTGGACACATTCTATAAAGTAGTCTCTCAAAAAACACACACAAATACTTGCAGCATTGCTCTAGGTTTCTCATTGAAACAGATGAATCCATGATGCATGAAAAGGCTGTCAGGCAGGCTGAGGAAGGCTGAATGCTGGTATAAAGCTGGGCATCTGTTACTGCACACCCTAATGTGCTGTCTGTTCTCCTGGGTGAAGCAAGGCTCCACTAGACAAGCAGTACCATTGTAAAGTCCTGACAATAGACAAGCAAGAAGACTTGGCTGTGATGAAGAAATCCCCACCCATTTTGAGTTTTAAAGGAAGGGAATCTGGGGTCCAAGGCCTGCCTTATTAGAGAGAGACAAATCACCCAAACCAATCTTTATTATGAATGCCGAGCTATTGAATTTCCTCTGCTCTGTAAAGCCTATTGATTTTGTGACAGTCAAAGATAAGTTATGCTCATGGAAGCTGTTTTTTTTCTTCCTTCCTTTTCCTTCACAACATATTTTTTCAGACATATTGGCATTGGGGATTGTAAGTATAACTGTTATTGGTTTCTTTCGATTTAAGGGTAGGTCAGTGCTCAAGCGAAGCTAAGAACCATTTTTACTGTGACTTCCAATGCAAAATAAATGAGGCAAGAATCTCCAGAGCTGGGGTCACTCTGTTGTTATTTCAATCTCCAGCAGGAATGCTCCAGGCATCTCAGGCATTTCAGGAATTCTGACACTAGCAATGATCCACTTATTCACTCTTTGTCCTCTCTCTACCACACTACTCTCCGCTTATTGACCTGTATTCCCTTCCCACCAAGCCATACCATAAGATCAGTCAACCAAGGTGTCGAAAGGCAACATTTGAAAGAAGCACTTGCTGCCATCTAAAATGTCTGCAGTGTGTGTATGCATGAGTATATTCTGTATCAATAAAACATTTCTTATACTCTAGATGTGTCTTTTTAAATGAGCAAATTTCATTTCCACACTTTACAAAGATAGTGGCTCCTCTCTTGATAATTTATTCAGAATTCTATAATAGTATGAAAATACTTTGGCAATGTATATACAAGCATGTAAAAGCAAAGCATCATGGCTCACACTACTGACTTTTAAAGAAAATTGTCACAAATATATTCCAGTTGGCAATAGCATTTATGATGGCTCAGGTACCATTTTAAATCACAAAGCTTATAAGGTATTTTTAAAATATTTCTGAATGTGCAAGTATTGAATAAACAGAAACGAAAGTCCTCTTATATGTGCAATAGACTTTAAGCCCTGATTAATACTCACCAATGTATTCACTCACTCATTCATTCGTTCAGCACATAGACATTGAATACCAACTATGTGCTAGGCGCAAAATAAGAACATTGTGGATTAATCTCTCTTTTCAAAATTATAATGAGCTTGATTTTACAGTTTACTGGCTAGAAAACCTGCATTTAGATTAACCAGAGAGACATGGAGGCAAGAACTGTCGTCACCCTCTTTTCCCCCATTCTCCTACTTCCCTTAGAGGGAAGACCTTCTGTTTCAGTGGAGTAGAGGGCTAGGGAAGATACTTTGGTAGAGCTCATGAAAGCAGTGCTCTTGGTGACTATTCCTCCCCATCAATATGCCTAGAATGGTTTTTCCCAAGTCAACATACCAAAACCTTTTTATTTTTTTTTTTTCAAATAAGAAGCATCTCGGCTGGGTGCAGTGGCTCACGCCTGTAATCCTAGCACTTTGGGAGGCTAAGGGGGTCAGATCACCTGAGGTCAGGAGTTTGAGACCATCCTAGCCAACATGGTGAAACTCCGTCTCTACTAAAATACAAAAATTAACCGGGCATGGTGGCAGGTGCCTGTCATCTCAGCTAATGGTGAGGCTGAGGCAGGAGAATCGCTTGAACCCATGAGGTGGAGGTTGCAGTGAGCCAAGATCATACCACTGCACTCCAGCCTGGATGTCAGAGCGAGACTCCCTCTCAAATAAATAAATAAATAAATGAAGCATCTCATGGGAAAAAAAGGTAAAGTGTCATTCCAGCTGGCAACCACACATCTATTTCCAAGAAAGCACAAAATCCACTTGACATTTGACCATGAATGAGAAAGAAGGGCTTTTGCCCCCTTCACAAGAATTAAATCATTTTTTATGCTTACAGTTTAATTGAAGTACGCACACTTGGTTGTAGAGGTGTCAGAAAGTTCTGCGTACTCTTTTAACATTAGACCCCAGGGTCAAAGGGTCATAAGAAACATATTATCTGAGGCTAGACACTATTTTCAGAAATCCTCTTTCAAAACATATACCTTCTGATGGGAACACTGATAATGTGGAGATTTTGTGCTGTGCAGAAGAGAGGAACATTCTGTGACTTGGACATTTGTCAGGAGGGCAGGCACAAGGAAGGAACTGCAACAAGGAGCTATGTGTAGCCGGCTTCTGGGGCAGATAGCAGGACCTCCGATGAATTAATAAATAAATAAAAGAAGGACAAAAGGTCATGAAAAGAAAACTTTCTTTATAATTTTGTTAAAGACTCACTCTAATCATTACTTCATCCTACCATATCCTTCCAAAGGGTGGTATTATAAAAGAAAATCTCTAAGAAATTTGTTTCTAACGTTTAGACTCATTAAACTGAATTAATTTTATATTTTTACTCTGCAGGGAAATGATTCCCACAATTCTACTTTATGCATAATTTATCTCTCATTGTCTTAGATTTTTTTAAATCTTAGACTTGGAGCTTCTCTAGACAAAAGTGTTGGGAAAAGAATATAGATTTGAGACTCAGATAGATTAGGTTTAAATCCCTCATTCGATACCTGCCAGTCCTTGGGCAGATTAGTTAACCTTTTAAAGGCTTCATTCACTTGCCGATAAAGCCAGGTATACCTCTTATTTCTAAATGCTATTGTAGTGAAGAGAAATTTTAGAAAGAAGGGGAGTGGGTGGGAGATAGAGATAGATTGGATTATTGCTTCCAACAATATCCCCTAACACTTGGTTAGGATAAAACTTACCAGCCCATTGTCATGTGACTTATCCATGCTGACCCTAGCATCCTCATTCCTTTGCCTTCTGGCCTGGCTTGGCCATGTGACTTGCTTTAAACAGTAGACTATGAGTGGAAGTTATAGTTCTGAGAAGAGACTTATATAGGTAGCATGGGATTCTGGTCATTCCTCTTGAGATTCTCCCCTCCACCATAAAAAGCACACCCTAGTTAGTTCTTCCAAAATCAGAAGACATGTGGAGTATGTCCAAGCCTAGCTGAGTCCAGCTGAGCCTAGCAGAGTCAGGGCCAACCTCAGACTCCAGAGCAAGATACATATGGCTTATTGTTAAAAACCACTGAGATTTTGGTGTTGCTTACCACTAGAACCAAAGTGGACTAATAAAGTGTTCAAGAAATGTTTTTATGTATCCTTTCTGCTTATAGAGTTTTGTGCAAATTAAATGAGACAGTGTAAATATAGTCTTAAATCAGTGACTGACACGTGGTTGGTTGCCATTTCTTCTTTCCTCGTTCTCTGCTTATGTTTTTCTCAGTTTCATAATTTATCTTGTTTTTATTTGGGATCCAAATATTAACTAGATGGAGCAGTTACTCAGATTTTCAGCTGTTAACTAGATGGAGCAGTTACGCAGATTTTCAGCTGTTAACTAGATGGAACAGTTACTCAGATTTTCAGTCATCGTCATGATTTCTCTATCTGAGCCCATAAATGGATCAACTCTGCTCCCTGACCTTCATCTTTATAAAGACCCAGATGCTGGTGTCGAGGCTTCAGCATTACATCAGGGGTTAAATGGTAGTGCTCTTACCCCAAATTCTTTTTATTTTTTAACTTTTATTTTAAGTTCAAGGGTACATGTGCATGTTTGATACAAGGTAAATGTGTGTCATGGGGGTTGTTGTACAGATTATTTCATCACTCGGGTATTAAGCCTAGTATCCATTAGTTATTTTTTTCTGATCCCCTCTCTCTTCTTGCCCTCCACCCTCCAAAAGGCCCCAGTGTGTGTTGCTCCCCTCTGCGTGTCCATGTGTTCTCATCATTTAGCTCCCACTTATAAGTGAGAACATGTGGTATTTGGTTTTCTGTTCCTGGATTAGTTTGCTAAGGATAGTGACCTCCAGCTCCATCCATGTCCCTGCAAGGGACATGATCTCATTCTTTTTTATGGCTGCAAAGTATTGTATGGTGTATATGTGCCACATTTTCTTTATAAAGTCTATCATTGATGGGCATTTGGGTTGATTCCATGTCTTTGCTATTGTGAGTAGTGCTGCAATGAACATATGCGTGCATGTATTTTTATAATACAGTGATTTATATTCTTTTGGGTATATACCCAGTAATGAGATTGGTGGGTCGAATGTGTTTTTAACTTTGGGTATTTGAGGAATCACCACCTGTATTCCACAATGGTTGAACTAAATTACAGTCCTACCAACGGTATATAAGCTTTCCTTTTTCTCCACAACCTCACAAGGATCTGTTGTTGTTTTGACTTTTTAATAATAGCCATTCTGGCTGCTATGAGATTCTTACCCCAAATTCTGGTCAAACGGCAACAAGTAGAAACCTTGGGCTTGCTAGCCCCAAATATTTAGCTGTGCTCCATAGAAACTAATGAGGAGGTGATGAAAATAAAAGACCCTGCCCCGAAGGAGCGGCATTATTCAATGAGTACACTGGTTAAATAGACTTCACTCTTAAATCAGTCTGTTGTTCTTACTTCTTTTTTTTTTTTTTTTTTTGAGACGGAGTCTTGCTCTGTCACCCAGGCTGGAGTGCAATGGCGTGACCTCAGCTCACTCAACCTCTGTCTCCCAGCTTCAAGCAAGCAATTCCCTGCCTCAGCCTCCTAAGTAGCTGGGATTACAGGTGCCCGCCACCACGCCTGGCTAATTTTTGTATTTTTAGTAGAGACGGGGTTTCACCATCTTGGTCAGGCTGGTCTCGAACTCCTGACCTCGTGATCCATCTGTCTCAGCCTCCCAAAGTGCTGGGATTACAGATGTGAGCCACTGCACCCGGCTATTGTTCTTACTTCTATCAAGCCCAAAGTTTGGGTACAAAGAAAATCTGGGGTGTGCTAGACTGTTAACATAGATTGCAATATCAGAGGTCCCGTTGAATCCATAATCTGGAAGCAAGCTTTGTGGACAGATCCCAGGGGTCAGGGATTCACAACACAATCCTGAGAAATGTCTATAGGAGTTAACAATCCAAAGGTTAGAACCAGAGGGAAGCCAAGGAAGGAGTGCAGAGACCTAACTGGGTAGAAATCAAAGCAAAGAGCAGTAATCCAATCTGAGACATGGGAGGCTTGGATAAAGTTTCCCTGATGGCTTTCTTCTTGGCTGCTCTTACAGTTTTCCAGGGGCTACCTGTCTGTAATGGACTTTAACCCAGGCTACCCTAAAGAGGGTATTTAGCTTTTGACATACTCCTAGAGTTGAGGAATGCAGGACAGGGCTTCCCTGGGATGAGAGTCATTTTGTCATTCCAGAACTCAATAAAAAAGTGGGAATTGAGAAGGGCAGAACAAAAGGGGCCTCAATGAAAGCCTGCTCTATCATATATGAGGAATGTTTTGTGCACCTGATGTTCTTGCCTATCTAGTATACGTGATAACTGCTTCATTAATCACTAGAAATGTAAAAGAATCTAGAAGATAAGAGTATTTACTTGCATTGCATTTGCTAACTTTTTTTTTTTTTTTTTTTTTTTGAAGCGGAGGGCAAAGCTTAGGTTGAGTTAAGGGAAGAATACAGCTCAGCTTTTCTGTATAAAAAATACCCATAACGTGAAAAAAAAAAATCCTTTGGGAAATGAAAGTTTAATTAGGGAGACTGGTAAAGTCTCTTGTGGGATATAGGAAGATTCAGAAGGTGAGAACTTTAAGAGACAGCATGCTTTATGAATAATGCAATAGCTAGACTCCACCATCCTCTTTCTGCAGACTTACATTTCTGAAAACAAAGGGTCAAAGTACATGGGAAAAGTATTTGAAACCCCAGAAATCTCTAAGCTGGCAGAACCAGCCTCCACAGTGTATTTGCAGTCTGCCTTCCCAGCTTAATTCCTCTTTTACATGCTCTGAGCTACCACAAACTAACCACATGAGGTCTCATACAAACACTATGAACTTTCTCTACTCTTCCCCTCCCCACGGATGTATATCTCTTGACAGCCTCCCAGTGCTAGAAGACAGCTTGGGTGTTGCCCCCTCTACTGAGTCTCCTTCAGCTAGATATGATGGCTTTTCCTCTCAACTTAATGACATTATGTTTGTTTCTCATGATACTTATGATTTTCTACCTTTAAAATTAGTATATGCTATATATCTTCTGCAAGACCATGAACTCCCAACAGCAAGGATTCTATCCAGTATCTCTGGGTACCAAAAGCACAAAGAAGGTGTTCAAGACAATTATTTCTAAATAGAAGTAATAAGAAGAAAATAACAAAATCAAAAAACTAGACATCAGCTTTTTTATTTTTTATCTTTAATGTTCACAACCAAGTCTCTTTTGTGTAGTTTTTATCAAGAGCTACGTGTAAGTATTGACGAAATGATTTAAAAGAGTTAAATATTTATACGGGCTTAGACAGCAAGATAGTAGCCATCCTGCTCAGATATCCAGAGGCAAACACTTTCACCTCTTTTTGCCCCTTTTTCCCCTATTACCTCTATATAGCTAAGTTGCTTGCTTATTGCTCTCCTGATATTTTACTCTTTAGCCCTATATACTGATTTCTCACTATAAAGAATAAGAATGTAACTTTGTTTGTACCATCCCACCCTGCCACTTATGCCCTGTCCTTGTAATTTGGTATAGCGATATTCGATGTTGGTGTAATTAGATCTATACAGTATGCCTTGATTAACTTTCCTTTTTAAAAAAAAAAAAAAGTTTTTTTCCCTGCAGTTAATAATTGTTCTGCTTTTCTTAGTTTTCTGTACACTCTCTAGTAATTAGACCCCAAACTCCTCCAATTTTTAAAATCCCCTCTCAGTATTTTTAGATGTATCCTATGGTCAATGAATTTTCTTATTGAATAAATTTCTCTTGATAGCGCCTGAACTGCTTCAGTCTGAACTGGCATCTCCTACTGCACAGCTGCCCTGGGGAAGTCCTTCCTCTGCCATCACTAGAACGTTCTTGCCTCTGTCCTGGCTGGGAACCCACATCTTTGTGTTCATTGGTTTAGTGGCAGAAACTCTCAGAAACCTTCTAGGGAATCATGCAGATAAGGCATTTTATTAAATAACTGGAAGGTCTGAAAATGTCTTTGTTCTATACTCAGGCTTGACTGATAGTCTGGATGGATTTTCAAGCGGAATTTTGAAAGTGCTGTTCCACTGACTTCAAGCTTCTATTAGTTATTGCTGAGAAGTCCAAAGTCATTCTAATTCTTGATACCTCATATGTGAACATTTCTTTTGTTTCTGAGAATGTGTGGAATCTTTACATTGTCCCCGGTGGTTAGAAATTTCACAGTGATATTCCTTAGCGTGGGACCATTCTTGTGCAGTGCGTTGGGCACTCAGTACAAAGTCCAACAAATATCCCAAAATAAAGATGTTTCAGAAATATTGTGTATATGTAGCAGATTCTCTCCTGAGCCACTTAAAATGTAATATTACAGCATTGCTTTGAAATACATACAACTAAAATTAGTAGTCATATAATTTTGTTATTTTTATAGGAAATACTGTGAGTTCTTCTGTCTTTAGAAACTGAAAGTAAGCGGTGTAGATGTGTGATCATGACATAAGCATCTGTCTGAACATTTGAAACCTTGAACTCTGCAGAAATGCCAGGTGTTTAACATCAGAGCTGAAACCTGTGACAGGAACGCTTGAGGAGTCCTAGCAGGAAGGAGCTAAAATGGTCTGACTAAACAATCAAAGATCGAAAGATTTGAAGTTGTTTGTGTCAATTCTTGTAAATTCAAGGCTTAGCCTTGACAAGTAAGGATGTGGCAGGTTGTTCAACACCAGAAAATATGTAGGATACAATTTGTCTCAAAGAAAAATGCTCTTCAGGCCATTCACTGAGGTTAGAAAAGGTGCTAGAGAGGCCTCCACAAAAATGAGGTTTAAACATTTACATCAAAGCTATAATAAATAATTCCTCTCACAAAAATCGGAGTCTTATAAGAGGGGTAGGGGAGGAAGAAGAATGTTGCACTACTTTGTAAGAAAAAAAGAAAGACTATAAATTAGAGAGTATGGAATTATAATTACAGAATGTTCTGATTAACTTGCCCATAAAATAAGATGTATGGTAAAGGTCACCGAACCTTAGCGGGTGACATAATTCAGATCTGTCAAAGCACCTAGAATTATTCCTCAGGGAAATTAAAGTTTGCAAATTACAGAGCCAGTATTACTAATCATAGTGGACCAAAGCAGAACTTGGAGCTGGCCATTTCTCGAGTCAGGAGAAGATTTCATGATATGAGTGACTACCATTTTCTTTTCTGATCAAAATGTCTTCTGCAACTACTGCTATCATTGCTTTCTTCCTTTCCTCAGGTCTCTCTCTTCAATTCCTGAGAAACGTGAAATTTTTGGCTCTGACTTTCAAATTCTTCCATTGCTTCTATTTTTCTGCCAATATTCTCTCCTTTATTTTCTTTACAGCTGGTTTAAACTAACTTTCCTAGAGGCAAAAGGCTTGCCTCCAACTCCCTTAAAGAAAACCTCAAAATCGAGTTTCATGTTCTTCGAAATGATGCATAAGAAAACAATAAAACAAGAAGGTGGGGTAAGACTGAGATGGTGAGAGAAGTGACATTGTATATAATCATGCATGTTAATTTTTTTACCGAGATTATTTTGGTCCTATAGGAAAAAAAATGTTTCAAGTCATTTCTTGCACAGTCTTCCTTTCTTCATAAAGTATTTTATATCTTTATAAAATCACATATTTTATGATTAAAAACAGGAATAGAAAAACATGTAAAGAGGAATATTAAAACATTACATCGTTTGTTATCACTGGCTACGGATAACATTTTCGGATCAGTTTTGGAACCAGATTGCAAACATATGTTTGGATCCTAAACATTGCATCCAATGTATTTTTACCTCATTAAATATTGTATGAAAACATTATCTTTACTTAGTTAAGCAGTATTTCATCATTTAGACATATCCTACATTCTTTAAGCCACCCTCTGTTTTTGGACATTAACATATTTCCAAAATTCTGTTAGAAGTTATAGAATTTGAGACTTCATTACATTAATCTTTATGTGTTTTCTGATTATTTCCTTTGGATATATTCCTAGGAGTGGAAATACTGGGGTCAAAGGATTTGATTGCTTCTAGCATTCTTGATTTATATATATTGTCTAAGTGCACTTTGGAAAGGTTGTAGCAGTTTCATTATTATAAGGGTGCATAAGAATACCTTTTCATCAGGCATTTCTTTCCAACACGAATACCATAATTTAAAAATTTTTCTATTTCAATAAAAATATATATTACTTTAAATTTATTTGATTATGAGAGGTTGCATTATTAAAATGTGTATTAACAATTTGTATCTCTCTTTCTGTTTGTGCATCTCCTGTTCATGTTCTTTGCCAGTTTTCCCAGTTAGTGCTTATTTTTTACATAAATTATGAGAGTTATTCATAGATTAATAATATTAACCTCTTTTTTTTTTTTGAGACAGAGTTTCACTCTTGCCACCCAGGCTGGAGTGCAATGGTGCCATCTCAGCTCACTGCAACCTCCACTTCCTGGGTTCAAGGGATTCTTCTGCCTCAGCCTCCCAAGTAGCTGGGATTACAGGTGCCCACCACCACGCCCAGCTAATTTTTGCATTTTTAGTAGTAGGCGTGGTTTCACCACGTTGGCCAGGCTGGTCTCAAACTCCTGACCTCAGATGATCCACCTGCCTCTGGCTCCCAAAGGGCTGAGATTACAGGCATGAACCACCGTGCCTGGTCTATTAACCTCTTTTAACAGTTTTATTGAGTTACAACTGATGAAATAAACTGAACATGCTTAAAATGTACTTTTGATGTGTAAAAGTATCACTATAATCAAGATAATAAACATATCCATCATCTCCAAAAGTTTCTTCTTGCCCCTTTGCATCTCCCTTCCTCCTGCCCTCTTTGTACCCTGCTATGTTACCAGTTGTCCAGTCCACTTGCAATGCTTTAAAGGAAAACCCAAGGCTGGATAATTTGCTCAGAAAAGGTTACTTGGCTTACAGTTCTGCAGGCTGTACAAGAAGTACCGTGTCAGCATCTGCTTCTGGTGAAGGCTTTGGGCTGCTTCCACTCATGGCAGAAGGGGAAGGAGAGCCAGTGTGTGTGTGCTGAGATTACATGGTGAGAGAAAGGAAGCCAGACAGGGTGAGAGAGGAGGGAGGTGCCAGATTCATTTCAACAACCAGCTGTCATGGGAACTAATAGAGCTAGAATTCAAGCATTATTGTGAGGATGGCACCAAGCCATTCACAAGGGATCTGTCCCCCATGAGCCAAACACCTCCCATTAGGACCCACCTCCAACATTGGGTGTCAAATTTCAACAAGAGGTTTGGAAGACAAAAATCCAAACTATGGCACCAGACAACCATTGATTGATGTTCAGTTCCTGTCAGTTTCTTTTCATTTAAAAAATAGTCTCACATAGTATGCTCTCCTTTTTGTCGAACTTCTTTCACTCATAACTTATTTTGAGATTCATCCATGTTTTGGCATACATTACTATTTCATTTTTTTAATATTGCTGAGTAGTATTCCACTGTATGGATATAAAGTGGTTTGTCCATTTACACGTTGATAGAAACTTGAGTTGTTTTCAGTTTTGAGATATTTACAAAGCTTTTATAAACATCGATTTTCATCACTTTGGACATAGGCTTTCAATTCTCTTGGTTACACATGTGGGCGTGGAATGGCTCTCATATGATATGTGTACATTTAACTTTTTAAGAAACTACCAAATTGTTTTCCAAAGAGGTTGTACCATTTTATATTCTCATCAGCAGTCTTTAAGAGTTTCAGTTGTTTTACATTCTTACCAACATTTGGTATAGTTTCTTTTAAATTTTAGCCACTCCAATATGTATGGGGTGGTATCTTATTGTAATTTTGATTGGCATTTGCAGAATGACTAGTAATGTCAAAATAATTTCATGTTCTTATTTACTAGCTATATTTTTTTGGTGAAGCATTTGTTCAAATCTTTTGGCCATTTTGAAATTGAATCTAACATTAAATAATGAACAATACATTGTGATAAAGTGAAATTCACCCAGGAATGCAAGGTTAATTTAACATTTGAAATCAATCAATGTAATTCACAATATGAACAAACTAAAAAAGAAAAATATGCATAGATATCAAAACTGCATTTGATAAAATTTAACAACCTTTCATAATACAAACTCTCAGCATTCTAGGGAAATAAGAGAACTTGCTCAACCTAATAAAGGGTATCTATGAAAAACCTACAGCTACCATTATATCTAATGGTAAAAATTAAAATACTTTTCTCCTAAGATCAGGATCAAGACAAGGATTTACGGTCTTACTACTTTTAGTCAAAACCATACTGGAGATTCTAGCCAAAGCTATAATCTAAGAAGAAAAAATAAAAGGCATCCATATTAGAAAGAAATAACTAAAATTAGTTTTATTCACATTTGACATGATTGCCAATGTAGAATATCAGATGGAATTGAAAATATGTTACTAGAACTAATAAGGGAATTTATATAAGATTTAGAATAAATAACATTTATAAATCAATTATAATTTTATATACCAGCAACAGGGAATAGAAAATCAAAATTTAACATACAATATAATCTAAAAAAGCATAAAGGTTACAAAATACTAAGGAATAAAGTTGACAAAAGAGGCACAAAACTGATACACTGAAAACCATAAATGATGCTAAGAGAAATTAAAGAATTGAGAGATTTATGTATTTCAAGGAACAGAATACTCAATATTTTTCAATCAATTTTTCTTAAAATAATTTATAGACTCAATCCCAGTCAAAATCTCAGCAGACATTTTGTAGAAATTGACAAGCTGATTCTAAAATTCATGTGGAAATTCAAAGGCTGTAGAATAGCCAAAACATGAAAAGGGAAAAATAAACGTGGAAGACCAACACTACCTGATTTTAAAATATATTGTGAGATAAATTAAGACTGTGATATTGTTGTAAAATAACAGACAGATCAAACTAGAAAGTCCAAAAATATTTTCACACATATATGGACAACTCATTTTTGACAAAGGTAGGAAGGCAAGACAACTCATGAAAAGAGCAGAATTATTTTGATCAATAATACTGAAACCCTTACATATTTATATCCAAATTTTTTAAAACTTCAGTATATATTGCATGATATACAAAATTTAACTCAAAATAGATCACAAACCTAAGTGCAAAATGAAAAAAATTACAGAACTTAGTGAAGAAAATATAGGAGAAACTATTTGTAGACTTTGGTTGAGCAAAAATGTTTTAGGTATGATGTTAAGAGCCTCACTCATAAAAGGATAAATTGATAAATTGGGTTTTATCAAATTAATAATGCATGTACTTCAAAAGAATACTACTTAAGATAATAAAAGGACAAACTAAAGACAGGGAGACAATGTTTACAAATCTTATATCTGATAAAAGTCTTCTATTCAGAATATGTAAAATCATTCAAAAATCCAATGACAAGAAATTAACCCCTTCAGTCCACTAATTTTGGGCAAGGGTACCAAGAAGACACAATGGAGCAAGAATAATCTCTTCAATAAATGGTAGCGGGAAAACTGGATAACATCATGCAAAAGAATAAAATTGGACACTTACCTTACATCATAGGCAAAAATCAAATCAAAATGGATTAAAACTCTATAAGACCTGGATCCTTAAAATTTTTAGAATAAAACATAGGAAAGTCTTCTTGACATTGATCTTGGCAATGAAGTTTTGGAATAAGACACCAAAAGTACAGGCAATAAAAGCAAAAATAAACATAAGTATCACACTAATAGGCTTCTGCAGAGCAAAGGAAACAATCAATAAAATGAAAAAGCAGCCAACAGATTGGGAGAAAATATTTACAAACCATATATCTGATAAAGGATTAATATCTAAAATATATAAGGAACTCACACAACTCAACAGCAAAAAAACAAACTAACAAACAAACAAAAAAACCAAATAGCCTGATTAAAAAAATAGGCAAACACACTTAATAGACGTTTCTCTAAAAAAGACATAAAAATGGCCAAAAGGTACCTGGAAAGGTATGCAACATCACTAATCATCAAGGCAATGAACAAGAAAAACCAGAATAAAACAGGACCTCACATCTGTTAGAATGGCTTTTCTCAGAAAACAACTGGATCGGTGTTGATGAAGGTATGCAGAAAAGGGAACCCTTGCACACCGTTGATAGAAATGTAAAATTGTTGTAGCCACTGTGGAAAACAGTACAGAAGTTCCCAGATAAATTAAAACTAGAACTATAATATGATCCAGCAATCTCTTTACTGGGTATACACCCAAAGGAAATAAAATCACCACCTCATAAAGATATCTGCATTCCCACATTCCTTGCAACATTATTCACAATAGAAAAAATATGAAAACAATCAAAGTGTGTTCATGAATGAATAAAGACGTTATAGTGACACACACGAATATTATTCAGCCTTAAAAAAGAGATCTTTCCATTGGCCACAACATGAGTGAACCTAGAAAATATTATGTTAAGTGAAATAAGACAGATACAGAAAGAAAAGTACTGTATGATTTCACTTATATGTGGACTTTAAAAACAAAACAAAACAAAATAAAACAAAACAAAATTTAAAAAAAAAACGCCTCAAATAGGAGAAATAGAGAGTAGAATGGCGGAGGGAGTGCCAGACAAGCTAGAGAAATGGGAAGAAGTAATTCAAAGGGTACAAAATTGCAGTTCTCTAGGATGAATGCACTGAGATCTGATGTACAATATGATGACTATCATTAATAATATTGTATCATTTACTGGTAATTTACCAAGAGAGTAGATTTCCGGTACTCTTACTATATAAAAAGAGATACTCTTTTTTTCCGGTACTCTTACTATACAAAAAAAGATAGGAGATGATGGATATGTTAACTTACTTGACTGTAGTAATCATTTCACCATGTATATGTATATTAAAACATCATATTATAAACCTGAAATATATACAATAAAAGAAGAAAAGTATATTGGCATAAAGAAATAGGAAATTAACCTTTTGTTCTCTTTTGTTCTGATATGCATGAGGTATTTTTCCAAGGTTATTGGGCTATGTTTATCTCCTCCCGGCCCTCCACTTTTTTTTTTTTTTTTTTTTTTTTGAGACGAAGTCTTGCTCTGTCACCCAGGCCTGAGTGCAGTGGCACTATTATAGCTTACTGAAGCCTCCATCTCCATGTCTCAGGTAATCCTCCCACCTCAGCCTCCTAAGTAGCTGGGACTACAGGTATACAGCACCACTACTGGCTATTTTTGTTTGTTTGTTTGTTTTCTATTTTTAGTAGAGATGAGGTCTTGCTTTGTTGCCCAGGTTGGTCTTATTTTCTTAATGGTTTTCTTGAACACAGAGTGTTTTGAAGTTTTTATGTAGTCATATCTATCAATTAAAATGCACTTCCATAGTGATTTTTTGAAATACAAAAGTTTTAATTTTGCTAACTAGTGGAAGAAGGTCAAATCCATCTTGATATTGACTTTGTATGTGGAAAGATATTTTTTAAACTTTCAGTCATGCAAAACTTTTTATGTATACAAGATGTTTTACATTACAAATTGATTATACCAGTAAAACTGCCCATACGTCTGACCCTATGTTGTAGGCTCAGCAAGCCTCCGTGTGGTGAGGTAACTGGTGTTAGTGATAGGGAAAGAGGCCCAGAGAAATGCTGTCGACACTCAAGCTTGGAAGTCAAGAGAGTTTTTTAAGCCAGTAGAATGTCAGAGGCAAGTTTTCACAAATCTTGAGAAACAGAATGTGATGGCATCTGACTGAACTGGCACACAAATGGGGAAACAGAGGCAGGCAGAGATAGTGGAAAAAAGCAAAGACTGCTGGCTCTTCTCCCATTTCTCATATACCTATGGAGGAGGGAATGGAAACCTGTGCAAGGGGGCTTTACAATGTCAGAGTTGGGGAGGAGGCCACACTTTGAACTGTACTTGATATTCCCGGAAGGTCCTTGATGGCCTCCACCCTGGAGTTCATTATAATACATTTTGAAAGTTAATAAAATAAACAGTTGATAATTGACTGAGTAGAAAAACAATTTCTCCTGGTTGCAAGTACCATCACAAGCAGTGGGCTTCAATTGTTGAAGTGCCTCCGAAAAACATTATTAAAAAAAGATGTAAAACAACACGTTTTACGTAGGCAGGTTTTAAAATCTTAAGGAGTAACAAAAACTGTAATTTGTCTCATACTGTAAACAACGACATTTTAACATAAAAACCTTACATGTAGGGAAAGAATCAAAATACCATAGTGAGTTGATACCCACTGTTAACTTTAAAACTGTATGAATGACTTCTTAAACAGTATGAAATTATACATTGTTTTATTTTCCATGACCTGATATTTTCATTTTCCTTTCTCTCAGTATCTGTCTTAATATATTCATCTTTGAAAGTTTTCACTCATACTCTTATCCTATTTATATGCTGCAATAATATTTAAATACATTAAAATTTTATTTTTGTTTTCTGTAACTACAGGCCTTAAGTGTGAACAGTTTTTCTTCTGTGTTTAGTTGTTATTATAAGTATTTTTGTACACAGTTAATCAAAACACAATAAATATGTTAAAATACTGAACACATAGTTATAAGGAGGAAAATTTTACTGAACTATATTACTTAACGAGGAGTGCACTTTTGATTTTGTAATGGATTCATAGATCCATAAATAAATATTACTTGCTGCTAGAGTCAGACAGATTTCAGCTTACTACTATTGCTATTTTGTTTAAATAGATGCACTAAGAAACCTTACTCACATAAATAAGTAGATACAAACGGAAGGAAATTTTTAATAGCATTCTCACTCAATTCTTTAACCTTTTTCCTCACGGGGAGGGTTATGCTTCTCATGTGCAAAGTGGGAGAAAATCAATCGCAAAAAGGAGGGTGGGAGTGTAAAGCCATGACTACATTCTCAGATGGATTATTTTATTAATTAGGAAAGAATAATATAGAAATTGAGGATCTGGAAAGTGCTCTCAGTGCATCTATCTACTCCCGGGTACCCCTGGAAACGTTTTTATGTATCCCTGCATGTACATACATCTCAGTTTGTATATTGCTTGTCTAGAGCTCTCCAGTGTGGTCCTGCAGCAGCAATATCAGCATTACTTGGGCATTTGTTGGAAATGAAAATTATAAGGTCTCCACCTTAGAATCAGGTGTTGGTATCTACTCAACCAAATCAGATAGCAAAACTTCATTTTAATAAAGTAAGCACTAGATTCCTCTGCTCCTCAAATGAACAGTTTGCAGGAAAGGGTGTTACCAAGAATATAACCTTTTCAGCAATGTCCACTCTGCTTGCTCTTTCAAATGAAGACAGCCTCTCTCCTTACTATGTATGTGCATTCCCCCAAATGCCTCAGAGTGTGGGATTATTTAGGATAAAGCTGACAAAGAGATGAAAGACCAAAAGCTCAGTGTAGCCCCAAAGGTCATTTTCTGATAGTCTGCCTATCTTCTGCACAAAGCCCCCAAAGGCAGGAACGAAGTCTTATTTACACAGTAAGGTCACAAAGATGTTTGTTGAACTGAATTTAAATCATAGTATTTAAATACAACGGAGGAAGTGATATGTTTGGCATCTTAAAATCTGCCGATGATTTTGTGCTCACAGGACAGCTTTCCCAAGACCCTGAAAGGGGACTTAATGCAGTAACAAACTAACAATGATGAGGAAGTAGAGACTAAGGCAACAATGTATGAACAAGAAGGAATTAGCATTCATCATTAGGGACCACCAAGGCTACCAGCTCTGGGAAATATTTTAGCGTTTTATTCCTGTATTTCTTAGTGCATTTAATATATGCATTTAATATTAGCTGATTTCACCGCATTCTTCTCTCTGCAGTTTTTATTCAGTAGGCTATTGTCTTAAGTATAAAATTATGACAATGGCCTTGAAGATATGCTATTCAAGTACACCCTTCCTGTGCTGCCACTTGAGAATGCCTAATCCCATCTCACACCCTCATCTTCCACATGACGCACAAAGAGTTTACGTCTCTTGCCTAAGACATACAACCAATTATCAGTTGGAGGATCGGGTCTCCCTACTAAGTGCTCTCCTCGTGGCAGCATCCTGCTGTAAGAATTCCAGAAGAAATTCCTACTTTAGTAGTAGAAAACTCTACAGCCTGCAATATCAGGATTCTAGTGTCAGCTTCACTGTGCAGTGTCTTAGGTATTGAATAGACCATTTCATGTCCCTGAGTCTTGCTAAAAACCCTATTTGACTCTACAATTTTATGAAATCTGTCAACTTTGAGACATCTCTGAGGAGTGTGAAGCTCAGAACTTTATGATATTTGTGATTAGATTATTACTTCTGTTATCTTCAGTACCCTTCCCTCCTCAGCTCCACTTGACTTTGCTAATAAAGCTTTTATTTTTCTGCCTCGGGGATTCATACAGCCTTTAGAAGATGTTTGAGAGTTTAGGCTCGGAATAGGCAAAGGGAAATTAATTCTGATGAGAGGGATTTTTCTTATTTGTTAAAAAAACAAAATAAGAACTCATTTTATGACTGAATAAAAATATGAAGAATTGGGATTGTTAAGATATAAAAAGACCTCTCAGAAGCTATCTTTTATGCAGAATAGACTGCATCACTGTGCTCTTCAGTGCCAAGCTAGAATGATCACAGACACAGCAATCCCCAAAGCAAGCTCCTCTCTTTATGCATAATTTTAATATCTTCCTATCACGAAAAAAGGATATTTCATTACTGAGAATTCCACTTCTTACCCTGCCCATCGTATATTATTTCTCTTCAAGATACACTATAGAAAGATGGAGGAAAATCCTCTTTCCATTGAAAAGAGGGTCTGAGGTTCTTTAGAAATGGTTGTATCAGAGGTCCAATAACTCCTTTGAACGACCAAGTCTGCATTTTTGTCATTGTATTCCCATCTATGTTATTTTCTGCAGTAATTTACTTGTCAGAAAGATCACAGGAAACTAGCAATTTACTTTGTGCACAAAGCATTGTGTGGCTGTGACTGCCTTTTCTCATAGGGCTGTAATCTTTCATTTGTCTAAATGAAATGATGGATGAGCAGGGATCACCACTTGGCATGCCAAGGCGGCTGCTCATCCACGCCTCTCCCGCCTTCATGGCAAAGTGCCTCTGGCTGAGACACCCCTAAAAAAGGGGGCTGCTGGACCTAAGAGAAGGCTCTACATGGGTTGACAACCAACCACTGGAGACCAATCCCTACAAGCAGAAATGTTTACATTGCTTAATACAGCTTATCATCATTGTATAAGAAAAAAGCCAACTAAAATTTCTTCTTTTGCATATCTAAAAATGCTGATGAACATATTCAATATTTCAAAGTTGTCTACCATAAGATAAGACAGGAAATGTATTGCCTAACACTGACCCTTCCCCTTTTTTTTCAGCCAAAGGAAAATAAGCCAAGCATCTGTTAATAACTATTGGATTTCGTTCATAAAGATGCTTCAATTGCCTCCCCTACACACACTCCACTTTTTAAGCTCAAACTCTGAGCCGAATGAACATAAACAGGCTTAACAACTTCATAATTTTCCCAGGCTTCCTTCCCCTTCACTCATTTCACGTAAATGACAATAACCAAAATGAAAAGAGCTTAAAGTTTAATAAGAAGGTTTCACTTGAGATAATTATAGAGGTTTTGGTAGGCTTTCAGAACCCTCTTCATTATCAGAAATAGTTGGGAGATTTTACTTCAATTCTGTCTGTGCAATTTACAGTGTGAGTACCATGCCCCAGAAACTCTGTTGTCAGGGATGTGAGCAAATGCTGAAGCCAAGGAGGTTCCTGGTATGCAAATGTCAAGCCCTCAGGGTCACCACTGTCAAGAAACAGAGAGCAAAAGGTGGATGTCCTCAATCTGGCAAAGGGTGTTGACAAAAAGCAGTCAGCAAAGAGCGTATTTAATGTTGAAATTTTGAAAACATTTCTGCATGAGTTGTGGGAAGTAAAGTTTTTGTCAAGCAGAATTCTTACCCACTCCCTTCTCATACCACACATTTCCTCTTTAGGAGGTAAGTTGAGCAAAGATACATCAAACATCTACTCTGTGTTTAAGCATTAAGAGTGCAAAGATAAATAACAGATGGCTCTTGACCTGAAAGAGCTTACACATCATTGGACAAGGCAGGCAGAATCAAACTGACTATATCAAGATAAGTGCATAGCAGCCGTAGAAACAGAGCACTATGAGGCAGAGAACCCTCAAAATAGACATTATGCATACTTTTTCATATGCTGTCATGCATCACTTAATGATGGGGATAGATTCTGAGAAATTCATCCTTAGATGATTTTGTCATTATTTGAACATCGTAGAGTGTACTCACACAAACCTAGATGGTGTAGCCTACTGCACACCTAGGTTACACGGGGTGGCTTATTACTGCTAGGCTACAAACCTGCACAGCACATTACTATACTGAATTCTGTAGGCAATTGTAATGCCGTTGTGTATCTAAACATATCTAAACAAAGAAAAGGTACAGTAAGGATATAGTATTATAATCTTAGGGTACCACTGTCATCTATGTGGTCCACCATGGACCCAGACATCGTTAGACAGTGCCTGACTGTATTTAGAAAGACATGAATGTTTCTGTAGAGACTTTAGGAAATCACATACACTTAATTGTATCTAGTGTACTGGATTTCTGAGTAACAAATAAGTCATGCATGTATGCATTCATTCATTTATTGGGCTTTACTTTACACCAGGTGTTTTGCCAGGTGTTGGGGCTACAAAGATAATTTTGAATTGTCTTCTGCTCACAGGAGCTGTATGCTGGATATTGGAAAGTAGATTGAAAGGCCTTGAATGATATGTAGTCAAACACTATTCTGCAAGCATAAGGATGCCAGGAAGATTTGGTTGCTTTTGTTATTGAATAAAAGAAAGAAGACTGTGGTAAAATCTTCGGAAAAATAAAATGTGAGTGGAGAGGTTGGATTGGAATGGGGAAGGACTGGTGTGAGGGAGGCACAATTGTTCCTGTCCAAATGATAAGGGCCTGAACTTAAGAGTAGTATTTAGGTATGTAGGGGAGACATTTTTTAAATAAAATAGAAAGAAAATGGTGTCTAGTTCAAGAATTTGTACTGCAAGCAAGAACAAGTGTCTCTGTCTATGAGAGTAGAAAGGACTTTATTGGGAAAATTTTTATTAAGACTGGTTTGGATAACCAATGTGATAGTTGAGGACCAGATTTTAAAAATGTAAAACAAATAAGGCAAAGGCAAACAAGGCTCTGGACAGCCAAGAGTAGGGAGGATATTCACCATCGTTGGAAGGAAAGATGTGGCTCAAATGCACTGGTGTAGCTGCTGCTACTCAGCGTGACTCCCTCTGAACCTGATGCCCCTAACACTCTGTTCCAATGATGTTAAGCCCACTGAGTGCCAAGCCTGAGGGTGCAGGGAGAGTATGTCTCTTTCTTAGGAAAGGAGAAGATTGTGTGTCATTAAGTCTGGTAGCTTCTCCCAACTGGAAAAGGAGGTTTGGATATTGAACAGCCTCCCAGTGGCCATTGTTCACCCCAAACCTTTATCACGGGACACTTCAAAAGATCTAGATTTATTGACAGAGTGAATGATAATGCCTTAATTAATAGGACACAGAACCAGAAGGAATGCATTAGCAAGTCCAGGTCAAATTAAATTTGAGATATTTTTTAGAAAGCTAAGTAAAAGCCCAGAAACTAGTCTTGATCCGGGTGTCAGCACAGAGGCCAGCGCTAAAGATAGAGTCTCGGAATTCCATTATCTGGTTGTATTATACTCCCTCTACATTCTACTGTCTGTCCATAACTCAGAACCACCTGAAAATACTCTGCTCAGTTCTAGATTTGCTGCTATTATTTCACCCTCCTGTGTATTCTTATATTTCATTCTATTCCCTGGTCATTCAAAATAGCATTTGGTCCCACAGTTGGGTGGAAATTATTCCTCAATTGCTCAACCCCGACACTGCTAATTCAGAGAAAAGAATGTGCCAGGAATTTCTCTGTCTCCATCCTATGCAGACACCACCTTTCATTCATACCAAATTAATCACTTTGGAGTGTGCTCACTGGTGATTCCACACATAGTTAAGAGATCAGTAGTCAAGTATTTTTCAGTAAGAAAGCTCCAGTGGATCAATGGAAAAGGAGACAGGGGAGGTCATCCTGTCTAAAATCTGATTTGAGGCTCTCCCATCACTCGTCTTAGCAGTTGTGCCTGACATCATTCTCCACTCCCACTTGGCCTGGGATGCTGCATTCCTGCTGCCTGCTTCATCAGCTCACTGATGCTTTTGCATAGAGATTTTCTAACTGGGATTCCAGGGAGGGACTCATGAGGAAGTGAAAGGGAATAGGGAAGAGGCAAAACTGGGAGGCTTTGGGTCCTATTTTTCTGTTTCACCATAGCAACTCAGATTTTTATCTTTTCATAAATCAGTCTTCAAAGTTTCCTTTGAGCACAGGTTTCTGATGTTACAAACAAGTTTATAAATCATTGCTATCTTAGTGCATTCAGGTTGCTATAACAAAATATCATAAACTAGGTAACTTACAAATGACAGAAATTTATTTTTCACACTCCTGGAGGCTAGAAAGCCCAACATTAAGGCAGCTTCAGTGTCTGGTGAGGACCTGTTTTCTGGCTTATAGAGGACTGTGTCCTTACACGGTGAAGAAGTGTCAGGCTCCCTCAGGCCTCTTTTATAAGGACACCAATCCCATTCATGAAGGCTCTTCGCTCATGACCTAACACATCCCGAAGACCCTACCTCCTGATACCATTACCTTGGGGGTTAGGAGTTCAACAAATAAATTTTAGAGGGATTTAAACTTTCAGTCCACATCAGTTGCTTTCAACTGACAGTTCTCAAACCCTTTCTGGCTTCAGGATGCATTCACACTTTTAAAAATTATTAGGGCCTTTTTTTTTTTTTTCTTTTCCCAAGATGGTGGATTGGAGGAATTGTTAGCATGCCTCTCCCACTTGGAAAGACAAAATAGTTTGTAGAGACTCATGCTGTGAACTTGTTTCCAAGCAGCAACACAGACAATTAACAGGAAAACTGAAAAATAAAAATAACAGAACCTTTGAAAGAAGTGGCAGGCTGAGCCTATGCCTTGAGCCGGGAGGAAAACCGTAAGTCCCTAGAGTGTGAGAGGGGGAGAAATTGCCTCCAGGATGTACATTCCCACTGGGAAGCTGGCAGTCCAGGCCACAGGGGAAGGCCTTGTCTCAGTGCTGGAGTTGATTTAGTGAGTGGTGAGGAGTATATGAGAAAAAGCGGCATCACTCCTTTACAAGCACTTCCAGACTCCAACAGATAAAGGGAAACAATTCTTGATTCTTCCTCCCAGGGAACCTCGCAGAAATCTGCTGGTGAACTCAGTTGGTGGTCATAGGTGGGGGGAAGCTCCTGAGATTCATGATGTAATTTCAAGTTGGGACAGACCCCTTTGGCCAGAACCAGGGGGTGAGTGGGAAGTGTGTTGTAGCCATGAGCACAGGAACTGGATGCCCCTACGTCACAGACAGACTGATAGAGGCATGGCCTGAAAGCTGTGGTTTCTGTCTCATAGGGAAAGTTTACGGCCTGGGAAAGTTTTTAGTTCTGAACTCAGACTGCCTGGCACTTAGCTAGCCACTGTTAGTGGAGCACTCACTGTAGGTTTGAGATCTAACTCGCCAAGTGCGTGGGAGCTGGGTGGGGCTTACTGTCATTTGTTACTCCCCATTCCCTCTGTGGACTTCCTGGAGCATTACTCCAGCAGCCAGAGAACGGCTCACTGGGACCACTGCTTGCACCTGCATGTGGAGAGGCAGAGTGCGGACTTCCCTGATGCAGCCCCCACCTGGCTTTGCCCCTCCACCTGCCCTGGTAGCTTAACACAAAGGACAGAAACCTCTGGGAGCTCAGTAGCTCTGCTTGTTGCCTGAGAAACCAGAGTACTTCCCCTGAGTAGCATAAGGCAAGCACAAATCCCACTGCTACCAGAATACCTGGTGGTGTTTTACAAGTGCCACCTCTTGGCTGGAGGCCAACTGACACAGTCCATTACAACATCTTCAGGGAGAATAACATGGCCCCCAGGAAGGAGAAGACTTGTAAATAACCTCAGCTATCATCATTGCCTACATCACCCTGGCTAACCAGGAGGTCCTTAGTCTCTCCATGTGACCAATTCATTACTACTACAACCTGCACATGAGAAAGCCAATACACTAAGGCTGCTTATAACCAAAGAATCTCAAAGAGTCTAAGTCACTCCCCTGCCATGCCATCGGAACTGGTTCTGGTACCCGCTGCTGGGAGACGTGAGGACAGGTCACATCACTGGAGCCGTTGAAGACATTCCCCATCTCCAGCTTGGAGTGTGGCAGCCCCCTAGGAGGCTAGACCCAGAAAAAGAGAAGCATTCATAGTAATTTGGGCCTCAGGGACTACTACTTCTAGGGGAAAGGGAAGTGCACCCAAGGGGACAAAGAAAATCCAGACCACAGGCCCTGAGTCCCAGAACTTTCAGCTTGTGGGAAGTTTCTTTCAGCAAAAGCACAGGTGCAGTGCTGGGCTCAGTAGGAAAAACTGGCAGCTCTACCCCAACAGTCAGGAGCCTTGGTGCTCATAAAGTGTCACAAAGAAGGGGACTTCTCCCTCTCACCCAACACTGAAGACACAGGTGGGGGCTTCTCTCATGGGAGCTTGACTTAGGTCCATCTGTAGACAGCCTTTCTAGAACATTTCAGAGTGACTGCATCCCCACAAAAGGAATGCTTTCCTGGTACAGGCTTGCATGAGAGGCAGAATGACAAACCTTTTCTATGTGGAACATCAGCATTCCTTCAGATGAAAAGAGGTGTCTGTCTGATCTGAATAGCTGGAACCCTGGGTCAGGAGTGTGACTGAGAGGTGGATTGCTTTCCTACTGGCCTGGCAGCGGAACTCAGGTGACTCCCTCTCTTCACCCTGAAAAGACCTCAGTGTTTTTCACTGAGAGCTCCTCCAACTACCTCTGTCAATGCTGTGACCTCTGCCCTCCATTGGACATTACATTTACCCACGTGCTTTAGCCACAGCTGATTTTTACCTGTAGATACTTCTCACTGGCCTGAAGGCTGGACTGTTCAATCCAGTGATTAAAATAGTGGGGGAAAAATAAATAAATAAATAAATACACACTACTGGGAACCAAAATAAGCTTCAAGAGACTTTTGTCATTCCAAAGTTATAGGAGACAGTGAACCTACTCACACCATTAACATATTGCCACTACTACAATCAGTATCTGAAAAAGCCATCATACAAGGGCTCTTTATAACCAAGGAACTCATACAAAGTCTTCACCCAGAGCTGAGTTAGATTACAACAAATTATAAACATTAAAATCACATCCTCAAGGATGGGACATTTTTAAAAAGCACAGTTGAATCAAAAATAAATTCAAAAATAATTAAAAGAAATAGTCTACCCAAAAAAGAAGAAACCAGAAAAATAATTCTGGCAATATGACAAAACAGGGTTCTATAAAACCCCAGAAAGATCACACCAGCTCTTTAGCAATGGAACTAAACCAAGATGACAACTTTGAAATACCAGATAAAGAATTCAAAAGGATGCTTATTAAGTTACTCACAGAGGTACAAGAAAAAGATGAAAACCAACATGAAGAAATTTAAAAAACAATTTACGATGTGAATTAAAAATGTTCTAAAGAGATAGATATTTAAAAACATCAATTAGAACTTCTGAAAATAAAAGACACATTTACAGAATTACAAAATGCAGTGGCAAGTTTTAACAGTTTACTAGATAAAGCAGGATAAAGAATTTCAGAGCTCAAAGACAAGGCTTTTGAATTAATCCAATCAGACAAAAATAAAAAATAATTAAAAGAAGTGTACAAAGTATCCAAGAAATATGGGATTATGTAAAACAGCCAAACCTAAGAATCACTGGTGTTTCTTGGGAGGGATAAGAAAAACCAAAAAGTCTGGAAAATTTATTTGAGAGAATAATTGAGGAAAACTTTCCTGGCCTTACTAGAGATTTAGACATCCAAATTCATTAAGCCAAAAAAAAAAAAAAAAAAAAAAAAACAACTCCTGGGAGATTTATTCCAAAAAGGATATCTCCAAGGCATATAGTCATTAGGCCGTCTAGAGTCAATGTGAAGGAAATAATTCTAAGAACAGTGAGACAAAAATATAATGTATTCTATAAAGGAAAATCTATAAGACTAGTAGCAGACTTCTCAGCAGAAACCTTTTACCAGCTGTAAGGGATTCAGGTCCTGTCTTTAGCCTCCTTAAACAGAATAACCATCCACCAAGAATTTTGCATCCAGCAAAACTAAGTTTCATCAACAAAGGAGAAATAAAATCTTTTTCAAACAAGCAAATGCTGAGAGAATTTGTCACTATTAGACCATCCCTAAAAAGAAATGATAAAAGGAGTTCTAAATATTGAAACAAAAGGTCGATATGCACCAGAATAGAACACCTTGAAAGCATGAAAGTCACAGGACCTGTAAAACGATAACACAATGAAGAAAACAAAGTAACTAGGTAACAATCAACATGATGACTGGAACGGTACCTCATATCTCAATATTAATATTGAATGTAAATATTCTAAATGCTCCACTTAAAAGATACGGATCAGCATAATAAATAAAAAATCACAAACCAAATATTTGTTGTCTTAAAGAAACACATTTACACATATAAGGATTCTTATAGACTCAAGATAAAGGGGTGGAAAAAACATTCCACGCAAATGGAAACCAAAAGCAAGTAGGAATAGCTATTATTATGTCAGATAAAACAGTCTTTAAAGCAATAACACTAAAAAAAAAAAAAAGAAAAAATTTAAAAAAAGGATCATTATGTAATAAAAAAAAAGAATCAATTCTGCAGAAGACATTACAATCCAAAATACATATGCACTGAACTTTGGAACTCCTAGATTCATAAAACAATTCCTACCAGACCTCAGAAAAGAGATAGACACTAACACAATAATAGTGGGGAACTTCAACACTCCAGTGACAGCACTAGACATATCAGCAAGGCAGAAAGTCAACGAAGAAACACTGGACTTAAACTGCACTCTAGAACAAGTGGATCTAACAGATATTTACAGAAGGTTCTACCCAAGAACTGCAGAATATGCATTCTTCTTATCAGCACATGGATCATTCTCCAAGATAGATTACATGATAGGCCACAAAACAAGTCTCAATAGATTTTTAAAAATAAAAATCATATCAAGTACCTCCTCAAAATCACAGAAGAATAAAACTAGAAATCAATCCAAAACTATAAAAATACATGGAAATTAAACAATCTGTTCTTGAATGATTTTTTGTTTTTTGTTTTTTGTTTTTTTTTTTAGACGGAGTCTTGCTCTGTCACCCAGGCTGGAGTGCAGTGGTGCAATCTCGACTCACCGCAAGCTCCACCTCCCAGGTTCATGCCATTCTCCTGCCTCAGCCACCCGAGTAGCTGGGACTACGGGCGCCCGCCACCACTCTCGGCTAATTTTTTGTATTTTTAGTAGAGACGGGGTTTCACCGTGTTAGCCAGGATGGTCTCGATCTCCTGACCTCGTGATCCGCCCACCTCGGCCTCCCAAAGTGCTGGGATTGCAGGCATGAGCCACCGCACCCGGCCCTTGAATGACTTTTAACAATGAAATCAAGGAAATATTTAAAAAGTCTTCAAAATGGCTGATAACAGTGACACAAGTTATCAAAACCTCTGGAATGCAGCAAAAGTAGTGCTAAGAGGAAAGTTTATAGAGCTAAATGCCTAAATCGAAAAGTCTAAAAATAAAAGATGACGAATTGACCTCACAAAGTCACACTTCAAAGAATTATGGAAACAACATCAAACCAAACCCAAAGCTGGCAGAAGAAAAGAAATAACAAATATCAGAGAACTCAATAAAATTGAAATTTTAAAATGCAAATGATTAATGAAACAAAAAATTTGTTCTTTGAAAAGATAAATTGATAGACCATTAGCTGGAATAATCAAGAAAAGAAGTGAAGATTCAAATAAGCTCAATTAGAAATGAAAATGGAGAGATTACAACCAACACCACAGAAATACAAAAGATCATTTGGGACTACTATAAACACCTCTGTGCACATAAACTAGAAAATCTAGAGGAAATGGATAAATTCCTGGAAAAATACAGCCCTTCTAGCTTGAATGAAGAAGAAATAGAATTATGAGCAGCCCAATAATAAGCAGTGAGATTGAATCAGTAATAAAAAAAAAATTTCCCTGTTAAAAAGAAAAAAGCACAAGGCCAGATAGACTCACAGCTGAATTCTATCAGACGTTTAAAGAAGAATTGGTACCAATTCAACTGAAATTATTCCAAAATAATGAGAAAGAGGGAATCCTCCCTAACTCATTCTATGAAGCCAGTATTACCCTGATACCAAAGCAAAGGACATAACAAAAAAAGAAAACTATGGATCAATATCCCTGATGAACACAGATGTAAAAATCCTCAACAAAATACCAGCAAATTGAATCCAACAGCTGCAGAAAAAAACATTCAATAAAATCCAGTATCTTTTTGTGAAAACTCTCAACAAACTAGGCATAGAAGATACATACCTCAAAATAATAAAAGTCATATATCACAAACCCACAGCCAAGATCATACTGAATAGGGAAAAGTTGAAATTATTTCCCCTAAGAACTGGAAGAAAACAAGAGGCCCACTTTCATTACTTCTATTCAGCGTAGGACTGGAAGTCCTAATCAGAGTAGTCAGGCAAGAGAAAGAAATAAAGGGCATCCAAATTGGGGAAGAGGAAGTCAGACTATTTCTGTTTGTCAATGATATAATCGTATACCTAGAATACCCTAAAGATTCCTTCAAAAAATTCCTAGATTTGACAAATGAATTCAGTAAGGTCTCAGGTTACAAGATGAATGTACAAAAATTGTAGCACCACTAAATACCAATGACAATCAAATCAAGAATTCAATCCCTTTTACAACAGTTGCAACAATAAAATAAAATACTTAGGAATATATTTAACTAAGGAGATGAAAGATCTCTGTAAGGAGGGCTATAAAACATTGCTTAAGGTAATCGTAGATGACACAAACAAATGAGAATACATTCCATGGTTATGGATTGGAAGAATCAATATCATGAACATGATCATAGTACCCAAAGTAATCTACAGACTCAGTGTAATTCCTATCAAAATACTAACATCATTTTTCACAGAATTAGAAAAAAAAATCCTAAAATTCACGTGGAACCAAAAAAGAGCCTGAATAGTCAAAGCAATCTTAACCAAAAAGAACATATCTGGAGGCATCACATTCCCTGACTTCAAATTATACTACCAGGCTATAGTGACCAAAACAGCATGGTACTGGTATAAAAGTAGATACATAGACTAGTGGAACAGAATAGAGAACCCAGAAATAAAGCCAAAGCCAAATGCTTACAATCAACTGATCTTCAACAAAGCATACAAAAACATAAATCTGGGGAAAGGACACCCTATTCAATAAATGGTGCCGGGAAGACTGGATACCCACATGCAGAGGAATGAAACTAGATCCCTATCTCTCACCATATACAAAAATCAACTCAAGATGGATTAAAGTCTTAAATCTAAGACCTGAAATCATAAAATTTCCGAAAGAAAGGCTAGGAAAAGCACTTCCGGACATTGCCCTGGGGAAAGAATTTATGACTAAGACCTCAAAAGCAAATTCAACTAAAGCAAAAATAAGTAAATGGGATCAAATTAAACTGAAAAGCTACCGCAGAGCAGGAGAAATAATCATCAGAGTAAGACAGACAACTCGTAGAATGGGAGAAAATATTTGCAAACTATGCATCCAACAAAGGAAATAGCATCTGGAATCTACAAAGAACTAAAACTAATCAGCAAGAAAAAAACCCAGATAATCCCATCAAAATAGACAAATAGACAAATGACATGAGTAGATATTCCTTAAAAGAAGATATACAAATGACCAACAAACATACAAAAAAATGCTCAACATCACTAATCATCAGAGAAATGCAAATTAAAACTATAATGAGATACTACCACCTTACCCCCACCAGAATGGTCATTATTAAAAAATCAAAAACCAAAAAATGAAAAAGAAAAGAAAGAATGGCATGGATGTGTTGCAAAGGGTTTGTTTATATGCTGCTGATGGGAATATAAATTATTAATAGTACAACCTCTATGGAAAACAGTATAGAGATTTCTCAAAGAAGTAAAAGTAGATCTGCCATTTGATCCAGCAATCCCATTGCTGAGTATCTACCCAAAGGAAAAGAAGTCATTATATACGAAAGAAACCTGAATATGTATGTTTATTGCAGCACAATTAACAATTGCAAAGATATGAACCAACCTAAATGCCCATCAACTGGTGATTGGTTAAAGAAAATGTGGTATATATACACCATGGGATACTACTCAGACGTAAAAGAAAAAACAGAATAATGTATTTTGCAGCAAGTTGGATGGAGCTGGAGGCATTTATTCTAAGTGACACAATTCAGGAATGGAAAACCAGATACTATATATTACCACTTATAAATGGGAGCTAAGCTATGGATATACAAAGGCATGCCGATTAATATATTGGACTTTGGAGACTTAGAAGTGGGTGGCAGGGAGGAGGGTGAGGAATAAAAAGCTACATATTGGGTACAATGTACACTACTCGGATGACAGGTATGCTACAATATCAGACTTTACCACTGTATAACTTACCCATGTAACCAAAAACAATTTACACCGTAAAGCTATTGAAATTAAAAATAAAATTAAAAAAAGTGTTAGGGACCTCAGAAATAATTATATGGGTGTTATCTATTGATATATAATGTATTAGACATTAATACTAAGAGTATTTAAAATATTTCTTTATTCATTCAAAAATAAAAATAAAACTATTACATGATAACATAAATATATTTTCATTAAAATTACTATATTTTCTAAAACAAAGTATAATGTGAAGAGAGGCAGTATTTTCCATTTTTGCAAATCTCATTAATATCTGGCTAAGTAGGAGATAGATAGATTTTAATATCTGCTTCTGCAATAAATTTATTATATGTTGTTTTGGTTGAAGTCTATGAAAAATAAAGTCAACCTCGCAGAGATACATAGTTAGGAGAAAGAGCATTTTGGTAATCTTTCTAGATAATTGTGGATATTTCTTTTTGACAATATACCATAACTCACTAATTAGTAGTTTCTTAAAGGCTAGTTGCCATGTGAACTCAAAATCCATATCAATAAACATTTTGAACTCTATAACATTAAAATATATCAGCCTGTCTTGCACTTTGGGTGAATCTTTTAGTCATGAATAATTTTGTAACATCACACATCAGTCATCTGGAAAATATCAGTTCACTGAGTTATGCCATTTTTCAAGTTGACATACTTCATTTTGCAATCTCAAAAAACTTATGTTCATTAATATTATCACCGATATCATTAGAAAAATTTCTAAATATTGGGAAGCTATCAAGCTCACAGTGGTAGACACAAGTTTTTCACAATTCTAAATTTTGCTTGCAAGCTTTAATCTTCTAATTTGCAACAAATACCATCAGTCATTTTCCCTGAAGTGACAGGATCACTTCACTTTCAGAAAAGTATCTGCAAAATACCTAAGTCTGAGTAATCATGTTTGTCTGCCAGTCATTTTTTTCAAATTACAGGGTATTTCATGGAGGAAGTATCTAGTTTAGCTTGCAACTAAAATAACCACACAAGTGCTTTTCCCCAAAAAAACACCATACTTTGGCGTGCACCTTATAAGTTGCCTTACATGTACTTACCATTTCATCATATAAAATATTAAAAAGATGTGAACTGAAAGGTAGAGATTCAATAAAATCAACCCAGTATACTCTTCCTCAAGGACATTCTTAAACTGCTTTTCCTGCACCCTGTGAGTGCCTGGTGCAGTATACAACAACTACTGGTACAGTCTGGTGGCACTGCCTTGATTTGAGATAAAGCACCAGCAGTTCCACCCACCACTGCTTATTTTTAGCATCAGGGCTTACGTCACTGAAGTGAAAAGGATAAATACCACTTTAGTATCATGAAGAAAATCATTTTGACCTGAACTCCCTGAATGAGCCTGCAGGATCCCTATGGTTCCATAGGTCACACTTTGAGAATCTCTGCTTTAAACCTGGAAAAGGCAAATATCAAGAGGAAAGTGGAATAAGCCGTGTGTTAGAGTCTCTTGAAGACCAAAGACAAAATGCACATGTGTTCTCTGGGAGGGGTCTGATAAATAGTGATTACTCATTTGTAACAGCTTTCCAGGCTTCTGTACTTTTGAAAGACTTGAGGAGTCTATAGGGACAGCATCTACAACACAATAAAAAGAGGTTTTTGGCAACTATAGATAAAACATCCCAAGGTTCCAGGGAATATGACTAAAGTGCCAGGAAAACACTTGGAACTCACTTGTGCATTCCTTCACTCATTGTCAGAAAATAATAAAAAATTTCTGAGCCAACTGCTAAGTGCAATCTATATGCTTGAACACAAAGTTTCTTTAAAAGCTAATTAGAATACCTAACAATACTATTACTGCCAGCAACATAAGCAGAAACATTAAGCACTTACAATAAGTCATGTATTGTGTTAAATACTTCTTATGAATTGCCTCCTTTAATCCTTACCATTAATAATCAGATGTCTTGCTACAATAAATTGGCATAATTTCTATCTCATTTTTATGAATGAAGAAAACAAGACTTTCAAAGGCCAAGAAGCATGTCCAAGATCTCACGGCTGGCAAGTGTTGGGGCTGAAATTTGAACCTAGGGAGCAGGCTTTGAGCTGTTATGAAACCTCTCAAATCATCCTCTCATTATTTGTAAAATGCTAATCGCACTTACCTAATTGAAGTTTGTAAAGCATGGACAAGATAGCACATATGAAGATGGCATGGTGCCCGAGACATTGGATATAGAGGATAAATCTTATTTTCCTTTCATATCAACTACAGCAACTCCCTCAATTATCTTGCATTACAATAAGGGGGAAAATCATTATTAATAACTTCAATATAAAGCATCATGGTTAAGTGTCAAGAAAAGGGCCATATATTAAGTTCTCTGGGAGTCTGGCAGAGGGAGACATTACGACCGATGAAATACAGGCAGGATCGTGTGGGAGGAGAGAACCCTGGAGGGTAATTTGAAAGTCTAGAATTTGGTAGATTTTGTTGGACACTCAAACATGTAGCAATCTGAAGCTCATGATTGAGACATTATATTGTTAGTATATACTGTTTTTAATGAATGGAAACATAAGTGTATATATACACATGTATTGCGTTGCAGTATTTGTGCCACTGGTGTTTTTTTAATTGCTGAAAAACTTGTTTAGGTATTCAAGAAAAAGGAAGAACCAACAATTCCATTTGAAATTGGGAAGAGAATGGATTTCTCTGGCTTCTGAGACTATGCTGGTGAAGCTAGTTTCTCCACTTTTTTTTTTTTTTTTTTTTTGAGATGGAGTCTTGCTCTGTTGCCAGGCTGGAGTGCAGTGATGTGATCTCAGCTCACTGAAACCTCCGCCTCCCAGGTTCAAGTGATTCCCCTGCCTCAGCCTCCCGAGTAGCTGGGCCTACAGCTGCATGCCACCATACCTGGTTAATATTTTTTTATTTTAGTAGACGGGGTTTCACCATGTTGACTAGGATGGTCTCGATCTCCTGACCTTGTATCTGCCCACCTCGGCCTCCCAAAGTGCTGGGATTACAGGCGTTTCTCCACTTTATTAAATGCATTTCTGGCCAAATGGACTGTATACACATGACTTACAGCTCGGGAGGAATTCTTGGTTAGCTTCTAATGCGCCTGTGTAGAGAAAATGCTGAAGGGGTGCTTTTGGGGAAGTTGGTTTCCATTTATCTCCTTTGCCAGAATGCAGACTTGAATAATTACTGGCTAATGTTTTTCTATATCTGCATGCATAGGAGACTTGGCTACTTCATCTGTAGACATAGCTAATTCCATTCACTTCTGACCCTTCGTGAGAATATTTTGAAATCTCTTCCTGACAGGTGCTAAGTAAAGAAATTATTCCAGTTAACTGGGTTATTGATGGAATTGAGTAATTGATTTTATGGTCTGCAGTGATATCACTCCTTACTTTGTAAAGTGAAAGACTTGAAGTGGTTCATATAAAACTGAATGTGGAAAAGATAGAATATCCTAGGGCTGAAATATCTTCCTGGAAAATATGAGGATTTCAGCAATCAGCACTACTTGGCTGTCTCAAATTCTGCTTATCTCTGGCTCTTGGTAGGCTAGCCTAGGCATTGCCACTAATCTTTTGTCAGAAAAGCCCCCCTGGTTATGTGAAATCATTTCTCAATTGATGTACTCTGCTGACAACACCATCTATCAATGTTAGGCAGTAGGTAGAGAACTGAGATTTCGAATCATGAAGAAATGAAGAATTAAAACCAGTGGGTATTTTTCTCTAGCTCACAAAGACAAACTAAAAACAGCTACCTAAGAGTGATTAAGCAGCACTCTTGTTTTTGGCAGCGCAGTTGTGAGAAATAGCATCATAAAGTCACATTCATTGTGGTACGGTTGTTTAACTTGGATTGAATTCTCTGCCTGTTTCGAAGTTTCGGTTTGGAGGAGTGGGTGTACACTATAACCCACTAAAATAACTAAAGCTTATTTCTTACTACTGGTCATTTTTAAATTCCTTAGTTTAAATTTCTGCTTTAAATCTAGTATATGGAAAGAAATGGCAGAAATCAAAACCCTTTCCCCATGTACTTCCTGGAGATGACCTTGTCAGAGATCTAGACATTACCATGGCAGCTGAGGTCAAAGTGTAAATTCCACTTGTGCAACTTGAGATCCCAGCTTGCTCTGGAATTGAAGCAACTTCCAGGCCCCGGGGGCCAGATTTCCACAGGCTCTGAGGAAAGCTGCCTGTTTGCATAATGTTCAGGTGTCCCCTGCTTTTTGAATATGCACAACTCCCATTTGTTCATGCGGATTTAGTAATTGTCTATTTAATCACCTATTTGCATGCACAATTACTCAGTTTGGGCACATCCATGCTCATTTGCATATGTAAATCTTGACTTGGGCTCCAGCAAACAACTGCACCTGCAAACTGCAGCCGGGCCCATTTATAAACCCTTAGGGGGGATTAGCCTTGTCCACAGAGGGAAAAGAAGACTAAATAAGTTTGAGGTCTGAATATTGAGCCTTAATTATATGTGTAATAAAATTGATTTCTTTTATTTTAAACCTAAAAAGGAAAGAAGTTAGAAAGTATGTTGATCGTTCTCTAATGGGAGAAAAAGCAATAAGATAAAAGTTTTTAATAAGCAAATAAAGGAGACCAGCAAAGACTACTGAAAGAAAGAAATGGCAACAGAGTTGAATTGTCATCCAAAACTCTTCTGTTAATGTAACCTTTGTTGCCACTGATATTTAAAATAATATAAGGTTAGTGGCTGTAGCCATCTTTGATGGAAGGGGAACAAGTGACACAAATGCATGTCTTTATGAAGATCTCTGTCTTCCCACCAAGAACAAAATTGCCATAAGGCCCTGTGCATGAGATTGCTTTCTCTGTTTATAGAAAAATTAAACCCAGCTATTTGGTGATCTAAAGATTTTCGACTCTTAACATAGAACATGTCAAGAAAAATATGGGAAAAATTAGTATGTGTGCAGAGAATGGAGAAGAACATAACTCCTAGCTATTACATGTAGGACAGGATCTTCTTGGCTACTCTGAAAACAGTTTTTCTCTAGCTTTAAGTTCGAATGTCTCATTTAGGAGATTGTTTAAAATTCTGATTATCAGGCCACACCAGATTCAACAGGTTGAGCCTAAGAATCTGCATTTTACCAATACTCTGGGGGATTCTGATATATTTGGGTTTGGAACATACTCTTTGAAACACCAGTTATCAGGGCTTTTAAGGAAACTGGCAGATACAGATATATGCCAGTCTATCGCCTGTCTCTCCAGACATAAAGAAAGCACTTCAGCCGTCAAGCAAGTTCCTTGACTGGCAGATAACAAGCTTACATTACGACATTTAATTTTCTATGAGGACTGCAATAGCATCCAACAAGCTTTTGCTCAGTATTGCTATTAATAGCCCTCAAGGGCTGGCATGCAAAACTACCTTACCAAACCCCACCTCCACATAGCTTTATACCTCCCTTTCTTAGAAGCCCAGAGAATCAAGAGGCCCCACTTCAGCCACAGCAAAGACCAGCCCTGTCCCCAGAACAAGTTTGAACCACAAGACTAGGCTCAAGGTTAATTAGTAACATTTATAGGTTGAGATGGCTTATTAATTGGTTTGGATCAAAGGAGCAGCTATGCAATAAAATACATCTTTAGTGAGTTTTGTTTCTGAAAAGTGATTTGTTTATTTATTTTGATTCATTTTTTTAAGGTGAGGTATTTAAAAGATCCTTGGTCTCATTTGTTACAGTAGTTGTGATAACCAGAAAACATCATTTCCAAAATGTAGTTAATGGGAATGATTTCAAAAGAAAAGGACAACTGCTGTTGTCCTAGATGTTGGTTATGTTAGCTGGAGACTTCCAACTATGTTAGTTGATTTAGTTTCTGAAAAGGAAATGGGAGTAAATCCTACCTGACTATCTCATTTCATATTCACAAACTACCTACAAGATGGGTATTATTCTCTTCGTGTTGCAAATGAGAAAACCAAGGCTTAGAGAAATTAAGCTATGTGCCCAAAGTCACACAGCTAAGCGCTAACAGAGGCATGATTTGAACTCTGGTCTTTCTTACCCAATGGGAAAAGCCCTCATTTCTGAACACTGCCCTTGCTTCTTTCAGACAGGCTGGGAAATTGACATCTTCATCTATCCTCTGTCTTGTGAATGTTCCCCCAGAGAAAGGGCTGGCCATTAGTTCCCCTTTCTACAAATGACCTTGAAAACCATCTATCTCTTCCAGTAATTACTTGGATGAAAATGGTGAACCCAGCTGCTTCCCTGGTGATTTTCTAGCTCAGCCTCATAAAAGCTGCCTTTGTAGAAGCTGCTGCTTGTCTCTTTCTTTTACTTGATAATTCCCAAGAGCAAGATTACCTACAACCAGCTGCTCCTCTCTACATGCAAAGGGATTGAGGAAAAATCAAATGCTGATTAAATCTACACATTGTCTTTCTCATTCCCCCCTAGTGAACACCAAGAAAAATCACTGGAGTCATAAGACAGTGGGCTCAAGTTTTCTCAAAAACCCCAACAGGATTATTAAACTGATAAAAACAAGAAACAACAGAATAGTTCCTTCTAATTTACAAAGAAACGGTGTCCAGTGTTTCTTCCCATTCTTTCTACATCTAGAGGCCTTTTATTTAAAATTTAGCAGTCACTGATGCACTCATGAGAGAGACAAGGTCTCTTTCAAAGTCAAGCTGCTCACTAGAGACCCTTAATCAGAAATAATGCCCCTCCCAGGATGTAGGAGAGCTGTTAGGATCGCCTGTTTTATTATATACAAACTGAAAATTCTCTGCCTAAGTGCATCTTTTACTAATTAATTGTTTGCAAGAGTCACGTGCTAGAAATGCTGTGCACATAGACCTTGTTTTCCAATACTTTAGAGGTGTGCGTCCTTTAAAGAGTCAAAGGAGATCATTTTTAGGAAGTGCTTAACTTTTCCTAAAAAGTTCTTGTGCTAAGAATCAATATCTAGATTATAAGAAGATGTTAAAATGAGCATCTATACATATGACCATCTCATAACTGTTAATATGAAATATGCAAGACTCCACATGCACAATTTTCAAAGGAAGTCATAGAAGACCAGTTTCCTGGCTCTTAGATCCTTATAAGATCAAGGATACATAAAAAGGAATCAGCAAGTGAAGGGAAATGGTACAACCACTTTGGAAAACAATTTGGCAGTTTCTTCATAAGTTAAATATCAATTTACCATATGTCTCAGCATCTCCACTTAAAGGCATCTACCAAGAAAATTCAGAGCATATTTCCACCCAGAGACTTGTACATGAATGCTCATAGCAGCACTATTCATAACAGCCAAAAACTGGAAACATCTACAATGTTTATCAATCTGGAGATTGATAAGCAAATGGTGGTATGTCCATACAATGGAATACTATTTGGCAATAAAAAGAAACCAAATATTGAAACATGCTACAACATGGATAAACCTCAAAAATATGATGCTAAGTGAAAGAAGAAAATGATCACATATTGTATGACTCTATTAATACGAAATGTTCAGAAAAGACAAATCTATGGGGACAGAAAGTAGAGTAGTGGTTGCCCAGATCTAGGTGTAGGAACTGATAGTGATTACAAAGGATTTTTTGGGGGTAATCAAAATGTTCTAAAATTGAATTGAAGGCTGCACAACTCTGCAAATTTACTAAAAAACACTTAATCGTACACTCAAAATGACAGAATTTGATAGTATGTAAATTATATTTTATTAAGTCTGTTTTTTAAACTGGAGAGAGTAGGGGAGATTTTCACCAGATCTTCACTGTCCTATATGGTACCCACTAGCTACATGTGGCTAGTCCGAATGGGGATGCGCTTTAAGTGTAAAATACACACTGGATTCAACGACTTACAGGGTAAAAATATTATAAATTATCTCATTAATACTTTTTATGTATTGGTTACATGTCAAAATAGTATTTTGGATATACGGACATATTAAATAAAATACATTATTAACACATTTTTACCCATTTCTTTTTCATGTGTCTACCAGAAAGTCAAAATTACCTGTATGGTTCACACTGCATTTCTACTGAACAGTGCTGTGATAGAGAGAGCTGTTGCCTGTACTCCCCTGTCTTCTGGAAGGAGAAGAGAATTTGCTACAATCTAATCCCAAACTGGTGAGGAGGTTCTTCAAGTGGACCTTTCAGATAGTTGTTTGGTATTCACTGTCGTCAAGGGGATGATGGCCTGCAGCCCAAGCAAGCTATAGTCGCCTAAGGCAGCAGGATAAAGTGATGTACACACTGACCGGGCAGGGCTTGTTGGAGGCAATATATGTCCAGCATTATCTTTGACCCGGGTGTGAATCACAAGAGAGAAGGCGCTCTCCTGGAGTTGGTAAGACCACCCTAAAGCCAAGTCTGAGTGAGGAGGACCAACAGGGAAGCAAAAGCTGAAGGGTAGTTTGAGAGATGCCAGGGGGAGGAAAATGCTCATTGCCCATGTCATGTCATGAAAGTTGGAAGACAAGAGCTGCGTTCTGATTCTAACTCAAATTTTGCCTATTCAGTGTACTGATGACACCATACTAACTTTTTTCTTCCAAATCACGGATGCTGCCTTGCAGAATTCCAAGAGGCATTATTCACATCCTAGTCTAGATGGCAGGTGCCAGGCATAGGGATGACCAAAGAGCCCATGCGGGTGCTCAAGGGAGTCCACTTTAAACACACACCATCACCATCACCAGTGAGTGTGAGGCCAGATTACAAAGGCACTGGACCAAATAGAATTTTCCTATCTCTTTGCTGTCCTTCTGTCTCTCATGGAAGAGTCAGAAATGAAGTAGAGTGAGAAGAAGATAGAAGTTAGCAGAGAAATAGAAAAGGGACCAATGCTTTCCCCTTTTTTCATTTTAGACTTTTAGCCTAAAGCTGACATAAGCTGAAGGTGGGGAAAAGATCTGATATTGAATCAAATTCTGGCCATTGATCGAACTAGATTCTAATTTCTGATTTGAGAACTCATGACTTGAGGGACCATATGACCGTGTGTGTGACTTTTTGTGTGTGACTTAAAGCTTAAAAGTCACACACAAAAAGGCATGGGTCTGTCTGAGTTTTCATCTAAGAACAATAAAATGTGAACAAATTTAAAGGAATGGTGACAAAATGAAAGAGCTGAATTCTGATTGTATAACTCCAGTTGTGCTTGTTCAACATAATGATACACTGTAGTAACCTCTCTCTTCAAAGGCAGTGCTGTTGTAATGAAGGATTTCCAGTCATGGCAGTTCCTGGGGTTTACAGGGTGCAATTCCTGAACCAGGTATTGCAGCCCAGTTTGAAGTGAAATCTCACAAGGGTGGGTGTGGCTGGAACTCAGGCCAAGCAGGCTTAGATTGATAAGAAAACTTGAATAGGTACTAAGTCTAAAATTCAGCCTCAGGCTAATGCTGATTTCCAACCACATGCTCCTTATTCCACAAGACAGTAAAGGATCAAACTCACCACATCTTGAAAATTATTCTTTTTTTGTGAAGCAGGATCCTTTTTTCTGAGGACTGCAGGGCTTAGAATGACTCCTAAAATCAACAACGCCATCACTATAATCAATAATGCTATCAGTTGCTAAGTGAGTGTCAGAGACCAGGAAAATGGAATGTACCCTACACAAATCTAAATCTCATTCCCTTTGGTGCTACAACTCTGTGTTCCCAGTGGACACTGCTTAAGTGAAATTGGATACAAAGTGTTAGGGATACAAGACAAAGAAAATTAGCTGTGAGCATAAATTTCTAATTTCATCATTAGTACAGCAAGCATGCAAATATATTTATTTTTGGATTATTAATATTGTACAGTAAGTGATTACACAGCAAAGTCATACTTATTTCTGAAGATTCTTTAAGGGAAAAGATAATTCTATAAAAATATGTTAAATGGATAATATACTGTATTGTTAAAGGTATCTTAGAAATAAATATTTCTACTTTTTTACATAACAAGATTTTCATGTCTGCATTGTCCATTTAATAATTGATTGCTCAATTCTATTTTACCTTGCAAATTGCATCAGATTCTCTTTTTGAGTGCAGGCCAAGCTGTACCTTGTTCACATGTCATGCCCGAGTGATCTTATCAAGATAATAAAAGTCTCCAGGTGATAAGGTAGTGGTTATGGCTCAAATGGCAAGTTTATGTTTTAATACCCCAATCACTTGAAGAAGAATCAAATGAGACATAACACACTGAATACAAACCACGGAACTATAGCTCGCCTCCCAGGGCACCATGTGCAGCCAGCCAGCCCCCTTCTCTATCCATTTTCCCACACAGCCAGTCAAAGGCAGGAGCTGGTTTCTGTGGATGACTCTGTCCCAAAGCAGGGCCTTTGTCTATGCCCTTGCCTTTTTCTGGAATGGGCTTTCTTCATTCTCTGTGCATGGCAACAGCCTCTTAGTCCTTTAAATACAACTTAAATGTCATCTTGGAGATGCTATCATTGACCACCCAATTAGCCTCCTCTATCGCTTTTGATCTCAGCTCAGTTTTTCCATTTCATAGTGACACAGGATTTTTTTTTTTTTTGGTGTAGCGTCACCAGCTGGAGACCTCCATGGCCAGTGAGTGGCTCCCCTGCCCGGGCCTTGCTCAGCTCCAGGCTCACTGCACAAGGTACCCTACCCACTCAGCCTGGCTTCTGCCCCAGCCCAGATCCCATGACTACCATGACTACATGCTTAGCCCACAGCAGGAAGGGGTATGTAAGCGAGTGAGCATGGGGTCTGGCCATAGCACACAGCCAGGCACGTCAGCTGCTGTGGCAGGCAGGCTGCTCAAAGTGCCGGCAGAGGTGCGGGCTCAAAGTCTGACTTGCAGCTGCACCAGGCATGTCACAAGTGATTCCTATGGTGAACTCTAGAGTCCAGATGAGGGGGATGCAGTGGCACCTGAAAACTCAGAGATGCCAGGAACTGCAGAGCCCCAAGGGGTGTCATTCCCACCATTTGCAGCTCAGCGAATAGAAGAATGTTAACAGCTCCTTCAGTCCCATTTCCTTGCTCAAGTCCACGGCTGCTGTGCTGGCCCAGCTCTGCTGCTGCTTCCCGTTGTGTGGGAGGGCTGCCCGGCACTGGTAGGGGGTAGAGGACCTTATTTATACCTGCGCTTGGTAGGCCCCAAGTTCTTCTACCGTGTCCTAGAAGAATGAGGTTATGCTGACAACCAGAGGGTGAGCAGGGCAGAGAGTTTTATTGAGCAACGGAACAGTTTTCAGCAGAGAAGGGACCCAAAGGTGGAAACCCCCTACCCAAAGTTGGGTACCTCTCCCAAATGTGGCTGAGCCAGGGGTTTTTATGGGCTCAGAATGGGGGAGTGAGTACTGATTGGTTTGTGAGTATGCAAAAAGCCAAAAAGCCAAAAAAAAAAAAAAAAAAAAAAGACCCTACTCAAAGGTGGGCACAACAGTGTGAAAAACCATTTAGGTAAGGTTAGATATATGTAAAATAGGTGAAGGCTGGGGATCAATCAGAGGAAAGTGGGCCAAATGGGAAAAGAGGTTCTCAATCTGGTTTGTGGATTTATCCGAGACTCATAGCTTGGTTTTCAGGCTTTAAACTGTCTTCAGCTAGAAAGTTGGGTTTCACCAGGGACTTACCCTATTTGCCTAGGAATTTGTCTTCCGCCACTACCAATGGCACTAATCACATTCTGAAATTACTATAATCATTTCACGTTTTTTTCCAACTCTATCATATGCTCCATGAAGGCAGCAATATCGTACAGCAATAGAGAACACAAGCCTTATTACTGTAGTTTTGCTGGTGACTAGCTATGTGGCCTTGCATTCTTTGAGCTTCAGTTTCCTCAGATGTAACACAGTATTCAACTTATGGAGTTGTTGGAATCACAGATGACCAAATGTATGTATGACACTTAGCTAGCTCTGGCCCCTAGTCATTAATCAATTATTGCTATTGATTTTTATTTAAGATTTTCAGTGAAGGAAATTTCAAAATTATTCCAGTTAAAATCACAATATATAAGTACCCTTTGTTGGGAATGCACAACCTCACCACTCCCTGTCCTTCTATTCTTCAAACCTTAGTGCAAGTATTCCTTCCTCCAGCAAACCTTTCTTGAAGCAGCCACATTGCCCCAGTGCTCCTGATAATGGCTCCATTGCACCTACAATCTTCCAGGATGGTGATGACAGCAGGTTCAATCCAGTTTCATCTAGTGGTCTGCCCTGAAGGTGTGCCCAGACCATACCCCTGGGTGGAAAGAAAACATTAGAACTTATATTTTGGAGGAAAAAAATGAGAGAAATTAAGTACAACTCCTCTCTAATATATTGCTTGATCGTGGGGTCTTCCCTCAGTTCCCTTGTCAGATACTATTTCAACTGTGCTCCTGAGGTGTTCTCGGAGGAGAATGGGATTCCATGATGCTGCAGGAATAATAGTGGTGCGCTCAGTAACTCAGTCTTTCTGTAGGTTAGGTTGTCTGGGTGAGTGGAGTTACAGATTATGCTTTCTGGGTTATCTAAAGCAGCCCTCATGAAATGAACAAGTATCTTAAAAAGATTCTTAAACAGAAATCACAGATTAACATAAATGCTAATAATAGAAGGGAACACTAAGAAAATCATGAAACTGACACTTTTACTCCTATCAACCATGTTATGAAATCAGATCTGTGAAGATCTGGGGGAAAATGAAAAGTGAAATTTTTAAGAAAATTATTTGAAATAAGAATTTATACCCCCTTTAATTAACAAAGAACCTCAGAACAAGTGAATTACCATTAAGTGATAATAATGTGTGCACATGTGTTTTCCGGTAAAAATATATAATTGGCAAAGATATGTAATTAAACATGTATAGAGACCACTGATTTAACTAGTGATTTGCCTCTCTGTCCCGCCTACCACCTTGTGCCACATTGCTACAATGTATGCTCTCTCAATGCAGCCTGTGTTCAGATGATTCCATATGTCTATAGGGCCAGATTTTCCTCATATACTTCAACCAAAACATCATCCAACAAATTAAATGCAGAAGCAGAGATTAAAATTCCACCTGTCTTCTGTTAAGTCAGCTAGTAATTTGCAGAAAAAGATAATGCCACCCTTTCACCATTGTTTATGAGTACAGTTATGTTTCATAAAATATTATTTATTTTAGCACACAAATGTATTATTAATTTTAAATGAATAAATAAATATTTAAACAAATGAGCAAAGATTCTTTGACATTCTCTGTAATATTTGAGAGGGTAAAAGGAATCCTGGAACCAAAACATTTGAGGATTGCTGATCTAATGCAGGGATCATATTGTGTTTGTCTGTTTGAGTACAGCACTCAGCACAGACCCCAGCACATTAGAGACTTCTATTAAAATGTATATGGAAATAATAATTGAATGACTGAATGTTAAATAAATAAAATGTGTCACCAGTAAATTCTTTACTTTTGCTAGGTAGAGTTAGCATCTCTCCGTTGTACTCTTCAGTGCTCACAACTCTTGCAGGCATTGACAACAAGGTCTCAACATTCTCAATGTTGAATATGAAGCTCAAATTGAATATGAAGTAGCTCAAATTGAATATGAAGTAAATAGGTACTTTCAAAATGTTTGTTGTCTAAATGTCAAAGGAATTAATTACACACCCAGCAAGTGAACTCCAGTCCTAGTTCCTGGATTGAACAATGAGAATCACCATTTGTGAAGAGATCTATTCAACTTCTCAACTTAAGCTCATGTTTTATTGTAATGCTTTTAAGAAGTCCAAAATTTTAGATACTGGACACTGATGAAAAAATGAAGTGATAAAAGGAATGATATTCTTAAAAGTGTGGCCCATCACCTGCAACAAAATCACCTGATGTGCTACTTAAAAATACAGATAGCTTGACCTACTCCTTATCTATTGGATTTGGGTAGAGCTTAAGAATCTGTACTGTTACCAACTACCTAGGGTAGGGTTGTCAGAGAAAATACAGGATGCCAGGTTAAGTTTGAATCTCAGATAATCAAATGGGACAGGCTTATACTAAAATATTAAACTTTGGATATCTGAGATGCAAACTTCATTTCAATTTTCATTTGCTAATCTGGCCAGCGTATCCTGGGGAGACTCTTTTGCATAATAAAGTCTAAGACTCACTGGACTTTAAACGTCTTGTGGGGATTTGATGAGTGGATTAGAAGTAGTTTATTTGCTAATCAATCTAGAGCAGTGCTTCTCAGCCATTGGTATCACCTGGGTGTTTTAAAAATTACTGGGTCTTGCCTTGCCTCCAGAGATTCTGACTTAATTGATCTGTGGTGCATCTCAGGCACTGGGCAGCTTTAAAAGATCCTCAGGTGATTCAATGTGCAACCAAATTTGAGAAACATGATTAGAAGAGAGTGATGGAGAGACCACTGAAACACCTATAAATGAATAGTATTATATATAACATTAAATGGGCTGAGTGAAAATACAGAAATCATTAAAGTGTTCAGTAAATAAAGGCCCGTGGTTTGTGGTCAGTGATTTTCTATCTATCTATCTATCTATCTATCTATTTTTCATTGGGTGTGTGGGGATTGGAATGGTTGAGAGGGGACTGAGGAAGGGGAGAGGTTGATGCTGGATATTGAAATCTCCTAGAAATGTTGTCCAAGTACTCATACCTGGCCATTATAGTTCATCCTTATCCAAGGAATTCTAAATCTTTCTCTCTAACCCTCATATTCTAACTAGGATGTTAAAGTACTATTATTCTAGCTAACAGTTGATACAAGCTAAAATAGAAGGGGAGAGAACCCATAAAAATAGCTTAGGACAACAAGGAAGGGGGAAAAATAAACAAATATTCATAATAAGCAGAAATTCTACATGGTAGTATAAATGGCTACACAACGCATTAACACATAACAATTTTCTGTCAACATTTACTCAGATTTGGTGGAAGAGCTTTGTTAGTAGAAATGAGTTATCTAAGTAATTAATAGAAATAAATAAATAAGAGAAATAATAAGTATTCTTTTTTTAATGAAACTTTTCTTATAAAAAAGTAAGGTCAAGTCAATGGCAGGATATAGCTACATAAATCCCTGTTGTTTAATCATTGACCACAATTGAAGTAAGCCTAGTCACTATGTCACTGCTCTTCACTTGGAAACAACTTCTTCAGGAGAGGGTATAAGGACTTAGAAAAACTGAAAATCTTCTTTAGAGCTACGCCAGTACCTCTCGAACTTTTATTGAGCATAAGATCTTTTAAGCACATTTTTTAAGTAAAAAATCTGTTCTTTTGCATGAAAGTATAATTTTTGAATTTATTTTTAAATTTATTATTATTATTATTATTTTAGACAGAGTCTCACTCTTGTTCCCCAGGCTGGAGTGCAATGTCCTGGCTCACCACAACCTCTACCTCCTGGGTTCAAGTGATTCTTCTGCCTCAGTCTCCCAAGTATCTGGGATTATAGGCATGAGCCACCATGCCTGGCTAATTTTTTTGTATTTTTTAGTAGAGGCAGGTTTTCTCCATGGTGGTCAGGCTGGTCTCAAACTCCCGACCTCAGGTGATTTGCACGCCTCGGCCTCCCAAAGTGTCAAATTGATTTTTACTTCTCTTTCTATGCTTGGGTAGTAAAGGGTGGACCAATTACACAGGGACTGGACCTAGGAGAGCATAGAAATGTTCTGGAGGCTAGAAGTAGACTTGCTGTGGGTTCCACGGTTGACAGAAAGCCAAGCAAATCATAGGGTTAACTCACTAAGTGCCTGTGAGACCATGGCAGAACACCATCCCATTGAAACGGAGCAGCCTCCTCTTAGCTCCAACTAATTGTCGTTACCATGACAGTAGTGCATTTTAAAATATTTTAGCAGAAACCAGTGATTGTCAGTTTTTAAAATCACCCGAGGACCTTTTAAAATATGCTGATGTCTGGGCTTTGCTTCTGATCCATTAAGTCAGAATCTCTGAGGGTGGTGCTTGGGCATTGGAATTTTTTTTAAAGCTCTCCAGGTGATTCTAATGTGCAGCCAGGGTAAGAACCTGTAGCCAAGACAACATGCTATGTTGCGTGGGGGTAAGGTTCAGCTACAAACCAGGTGCAGCAGGCATCATGATCAGTAAGTAATTCACACTGCAGCGATAGTCAGCCAATATTCTTTTTCAAAGTCCACACTCCAGAAGTGGCTACTACAAATGCTTCTGTCAGATCAACACAGAAATTCAGCTAATAAACATATTGAATGTCACAGATTTTATCTTTTAATCAGCGGCTTTTTAAGTAGATAATGAATTTAAGAAATGGGCTCTTCTTGGCAGAATTAAAGTGTATTTTGAGACACTACCCAAACTTGTATGAATTTCGCATTAGAAATTAGTGGCACCTGTGGTCTGTTACCTAAGAAGATGGTGTCCAAAGCTGATCGCTGCATCTAGTCATTGGGTCTGAGCATGGAGGTTCATCCAATACTGAAACTCAGGGTACTAGAATCATGTTTCTGGAATCCTGTGACAGCTCCCTGGGGTGCACCGTTTTTTTGACATTCATTGAGAGCAACAAAATTACTAAGAGCTTGGTAGGACTTCACCAACCTCATAGAATAGACAGCTTGCTAGTAAATGTTTATTTAGCTAAACAATAGATGGTCACAGAATTTGGTCTGAGATTTACTTTGAAGTTGAGTAGGATAGCTAACTCTTGCTTGTTTCAAAGTTTTTTATGGTTTCTATCTATCAAAAGAACCTAGGAGCTGTACATGACCAAACTGGTCTGAATAAATTTTGCAAGACATGTAGAGATAATAACACGGTGTTGTCAAATTCTCCAATGTATTTTCTAAGACAGAAATATTTTTGTGTGGAAATTGTAAATGTTGGAACTAAATTTAAATTTGTAAGGAAACCAAAAATCTCTTGAGTAGAACCAACAACTTCTCCCTGGATCACGTTGGATGTGCAGGTTGTGAGTTTGTGATCTCTGGTCTCACCCCTGGGAGAGGCCCTGTCCTCCCATAAGTTAGCTCTTGCCCTCAGGAGCCAGAAGTGGTCTAAGAACTCAGGAATCAGTCTCAATCTAGCCAGGAGAATCTGAACATGTCTTGGAGTGGCAAGGTAAGATGGTCACAGGAATTCAGGAGGTGAGAGAACAAGACAGGGACACCACTGGACAGAAACATTGATATGAAACTATCCCTCAGCCACTCTTCCACAATCATTAAGTGTGGGGCAGTTCTCAAAGGCAGACCCAGAAAGAAGCCTGAAAAGGAACCATGGCCCTGTGTATTAGTTTCTAGAACTGCTGTAATAAAGTGCCATGACTGGGTGGCTTAAAGAACAGAAGTTTATTGTGTCACGGTTCTTGAGGATGGAAGTCCGAAACCAAGTTGTTGGTGAGTTAGTTCCTTCTGAGGGCTATGAGGAAAGGATCTGCACCAGGCCTCTCTCCTTGGCTTGTGGATTGCCATTGTCAAATTCACATGGCATTCTCCCTGTATGTGTGCTTGTGTTTATGTCCAAATTTCCTTTTTTTGTAAGTCCTATTGAATTAGGGCCCACCCTAAGGACCTCACCTTAATTAATTACATCTACAATGACACTTTTTCCAAATAAATTTACAGTCTATGGTATCGGCAGTTTGAACTTTGTATCTTTAATACGTGGAGAGGAAGGACACAATTCAACTCATAACATCCTGTATGAGCATGGAAGAGGAGTTGGAATTAGAAACAGGAAACAATTTATCGACTTACTTTATCCATGGTGTATTAAGCACTCTTGTATTTACACACTCTTAGACTAAGACACTGAGACAAGTGAAATGGTTGAAAATTCTCATGTTTCGAGCCAAGAGAATCCACTTAGCAGACTCTTGAGGAAAAGTCAAGAGAGGTACTCAAAGGCCCCATGATCTGCCAGCAGAGCACATCATGGAGTCTGTGCTCCCAAGCTCAGGAAGATTCCTGGGAGCTCTGGCGACCTGTGCACTTGGGGGACTCCTGGTCACTCTATGGAGATGCTTCTTTCTGTTGAACTTCAGCCAATGGTGTACCCCACTCAAAGATCACACATGGGTGCAAGTAGAGGTTCCTGTCCTCCAGTGGCTTGGATTCAGTAGAGGAGACAGGCAAGTTCAAAGCATGCAGCAAAAGGAGCACAGAATTTGAGGGAGGTGGAAAGTGATGAGAGGGAAAGTGACCAGCCTGAGACATTAGAGGATAAAAGTGACCAGTCTGAGTAATCTAAGTTAGAAGCTGAGGCATATCCTGTTTCTAAATCCTCACTATTGCCAATGGGGAGCAAACCATCATATTTGGGGCCAAGAACGCAGACTTGTTTGAATGAGGGAAATAGATTCTTTCAACAACGATTTTTTTAAATTGAGAAAATAACCCACCAAGAAGGGAAATTAGCCAACTAGCACTAAAGGAAATGCAATAGAAATATAATTTTTTTTTTTTTTTTTGTATTCTAGACCCTCTGTGTTAGGAAGGAGAATGTTAAATCTAATCCCATATTTACAGTCTGGGACAAGGAGCACTGGGTGGTCTGGGGTGCTAAAGTTTGTACATGAGGTGATTTAGTCACCAGTCAGTTATACTGGGCTACCAGCAAATGCTCAGTGTACTTTTCCTAATTTCTAGACCATGCAACCACTGTCATAGGTGAAGGAATAGATTTAATCAAAGGTAGAAGCCTGAAGGAACTCTAGAAATTACCTCTATCCAACCTAATTTTACAAATGGGAAACTCAAAGCCCAGAGTTAATCAGCTCATAAGATCTTTGGTGCAGCTTTAAGAAAGTGGTGGACCATGCAGTGTGCAAATTTTGCTACCCTAATGAAAAAAGATTGGAAACTCTTAAAAACTCTGAAAAATTAAAGTTTATTTATTTATTTATTTTTGAGATGGAGACTCACTCTGTTGCCCAGGCTGGAGTGCAATGGTGTGGTCTCAGCTCACTGCAACATCTGCCTCCCAGGTTCAAGCAATTCTCCCACCTCAGCCTCCCGAGTAGCTGGGACTACAGGTGCACACCACCACACCTGGCTAATTTTTGTATTTTTAGTAGAGATGGGGCTTCACTATGTTGGTCAGGCTGGTCTTGAACTCCTGAATGAGTGACTAAGTATATAGCGAACATTGAACATATAAAGCCCAGTCCAAACCACATTGCAAAAATACCTAGTAATAAGGATGTTACATAAGTCTAATAACTTTTTCTCTCAGTATTAAAATTTCAATACAATTTTAAGAAATTTTTTAGCACATTGTGTATCACTCAAGGTTGTAGTAGGTGTTGTGAAGGACAGAAAAAGTTGAAAACACAACTCTGTTATGTAGGTGCATTGAGTACCCATGTGCTGGCCCCAACCACTCTATGAGGATATTATATTGGCAGAAGAAGCCATGGAGATTCTGGGAGTTCAGGTGCACTTCCCAAAGTTTGTGTATCTAGTAAGCAGCAATTTGGGGCTCCAACACAGATATTTTATTTAATTCCAAATCAGGAATAGTTTTTATTATAGTATTTTGAAAAGGTAATCCCCCCAAATAATACAAGACAGAACATCATAGAACCAAAAGAGTGGCATGATACTTTCTTCAGTGAGTTCTAGGAAGTGTAACTGAGTGGCTAAAAGCATTGATTTTGCAGTCTGAGTTTGAATCTCAGCTCTATGATGTGCTCTTGCCCTGATCACTTTAAACATTCCAAACTCCCAAAAAGAATATTTATGCCTATCTGACCAAGTTGTTTTGAAGATTAAATTAAGGGAGATAAAACACATAAAGAATTTCAGTTGCCAACAATATAAATGCATCAGAAATGGTAGCTAAAAATAATAAAGCAAATATGAGAAATTATTGAAGGCTTCTTACAGGAGGTAGCATCATGCTGTGATTCTGATGCAGTCTCCCATCCATCATGACTTTTGACAAGTGTTGAATATATAGAACGCTCCCACTATCCTTCAGCTGAAAGAAGGCATGCATTTCCATTCCTCTCAAAGTCTGCAACCAACAGAATGTAGCTCCTGCTACAAGTGCTCTAAGGATGAGAGAGGTATGAGAAATAGCTAAGGGCAGGGTGCTAGAGGAGCTGGCATGTTTGTTCCTCTAGTATTTTCTGAGAGCGTGGCTCTGTCTTATCTGGGTCTTTACCTGGAGCCTTAGACCAAGAGATCAGGTATGTGGCTTTGAGTGGTGGCCAGATGACCCTCGGGCTTCAGGTGACAGACATAGAGACACTGTAAGCTACCCTAATAGGAAGACTGTTTTCTCTCCTTTTCTCTCTTTTTCTCTCCTTCTCTCTCTCTTCCTCATCTTCAAAATTAGGATTCAAAGAAGGATCAGTCTCAAAGAAGCTAGAAAAAAAAAAAAAAAAACCCAGCACGCTAAGCATGGTGGCTCATGCCTTTAATTCCAAGGATTTGGGAGGCCAAAGCAGGAGGATGGCTTGAGGCCAAGAGTTCACGACCACTCTGGCCAAAATGGTGAGACACTGTCTCAACAAAAATAAATAAAAATAATACATAAAAATTAGCTAGGTGTGGTGGTGCATGCCTGTGGTCCCAGGTACTCAGGAGGCTGAGGTGGGCAGATAACTTCAGCCCAGGAGTTAGAAGCTGCAGTGAGCCATGATTGTACCACTGCACTCCAAGCCTGAGTGACAGAGCATGACCCAGTCTTTGAGGAAAAAAGATAAAAAAAGCTCTTCACCTTGCAAGCTCTTATCTTCTATACATTTAACACCCTAGAGACATTTCTACCCAGAATGGAAGGAAGCAAAAACAAGCAAAAATGAAAATGTATTGATCTACTAGTAGGCACAGAACAAAAGCAAATTTCAAGTGCTCAGATATGTGTAAGATGTGTAAGCTAACTTCATTACCAGGGTCACCACGATCACACTGTCCAACTCTGTAGTTCCAGGGTCCCCAGAGGGGTCACTTTTGCCCTCAAAGTCCACTGATAAAAATTCCAGGTGTCTGACATCTTTTCTCAATTTGATGCTTTTCACACAAAACACCTGGGACATATTTACAGCATAAAGCCGAGACGCCAGCCATTAGCTTTAGACCCCTTGTAATCTAGGGGCTGCACCAGACACATACAGTTTCCAAAGGGAAACGATGACTGGAAGTGAGTTGTGCCAGGGCTCTGTTGATACCGCGCAACAGCAGACTTCACGCGTTCCATTGGCTGAGGCTGCTTTTAATGTGAATTAGAAAGAGAAATGCCTAAGCAAAGGGGAGCCATGGGCATGTGTGTTACACTACAAGAAATGGAGCAATGAAACCCCTGCACCATCCATACTGGTAATTGTCATACCTCAGGCTATCTCCTGATATGTTAAGCAGTGTCATAAAATTCCCAATACAACATCTGTATTGAAAATAAATATGTGTCATGTAACACTTGAGGGAGGCTGGCTAGAGAATAAAAATGTCACACAAGAACAAAAACCAGCGTTACAACAGTAAGGTGGTTGAGACTCATCCATCTGTACAGGTAATTAGACCAATGTAAGGCAGGTGATTAATGTTCTTCCATAGTTGCTTTTTGTTCTCTGGCCTTCATGATAGTGGAGCATCACACAATGGCTGCTTCTACAAGCTGCTCTGCTCTGGCTGTCTTAGCTTGTCAGCTGTGAAGGCCTGGAGACTGTGATGGACTGCCCCTGCACTGCCTTTCTGGTGTTGACTCCTTCCATATTTCTTCATGCAGATGATGTTTTTGCTACATCACACAATTCTTCTATAGCCAAACTCAAACAAGAGTGTGGTGTTGGACCGTGGGGGCTCTGAGGTCAGACTACTGGGGCTGAAACCCCAGCTGTGCCATCACCACTCTGGAAATCGCAGGGGAGTGACTTAGCCTTTCTAGACCTGAGTTTTTGTAACCTATAAAAAGAAATGCACTCACCTCATAGGGCTGTTTTGAAAATTAAATGAGTCAATACATGAAACTGCTTACAACAGCACCTGGCCCACGAAAAATCCTCTGAATTTGCAATCTAGTATTACTTCATACTTTCATGGCTTATCATGGCATTTTTTCTGTCTGGAGTGCCTTTATCTCCAATCTCGTTTCTCCTTTCTCTTTATTCTAGTAGAAATATATCTCCTTTCTGGAAAAACTGATTTGCCTAAGCAGGGTTGACTATTTTCCCCTATGCATCTTTATACCACTGCCCCAGAACGGATCATGATTGCATTGTTACTCATCACCTATTATTGTCTGCCTCCTCAACTAGCTATGAGCTTAAGGAAAAAGTGCTGTGTCCTCTTCACGTTTGTTTTCATCCAAGCTTTTTCCATGGAAGATTCTCAACCAATACTTGTTGAATGAATGAATGAATGAATGAATGAACTAATTAACCAACCAATCAATCAATCAATCAATCAATCACATATTGTCTACCATATGTAAATTAATAGAATTCTTGGTAATACTCAGAAAAGGTAGAGGAAGAAAAGCTTAGTGTACTTGTTATATTGTACATGGAATGATGAATCCTACCCCTTTCAAAAAACTACCACATGAAAGGGTTTTTTTTGTGTTCTGACTCAACTTACTTCCTATGTCTATAACAGGCTTAAAGCTAAGTCTACATAGTACCCCTAAAATGGATATTCGGAATTTATTCATTAATATAGTTACATTTAGGAAATCCAAATAACATAGACACCAATGTATATTTTTAGAGAATATGTATTCTCTATTTAACCTTTCTGTGACCACCTAATTTACTAGACACAGTTTCAAATCTGTACTTTATTTTTCCACATCAACATATGGTTCATCCTATTAAGAAAAGGCACCATTTACAGAAGGCTTTGTGAATTCACTTACTAGGGGCTTATGACCCATTACTGTTGCACATATCCTGACTTGGATGGACATGGTCTGAAGGATATTGGCCCAAAACAATCCTGGACGGCAATGGAGCCAGAAGAAAATCTCTTTATCCATAAGCGGACTTAGAGGTCAAGTTTTCTAGAAAAATCATGGCATTTTTTGCATGACTTTCTAATGAGTAACATTTGCCATATGTGTACCAAATATTTCTTTCTTTTTCTTATGGATTTCTCTTTTTCTTCCCACTTTTCCTGAAGGAACTTTCTAGTATTTTAATAATGGATCATTGAGCAAGGATTCCAGATACCTTTGTTCTAATCCCAGTCCTGTAGCTGATTGAGCCATACCATTTTATGTATCCATACCTCAGTTTTACTTGGTATAAATTAGCCTCTCTCTCTTGGACAGTAATGCAGAATTGCTTATTTTTGGAGCCTCATAGTAAAATAAATGCTCCGTTAATCCAAATCATCTGTTAAGACAAAATAGGTGTTTTATCTGGAATAAGATGACTGAAAATACCTATGGCTGTGGCAACTGGTTTTTAGTAATTCTAAAAGGGTACCCTTTTGTCTATGTAAGAAAAGAAAATAATTGAGGCAAATGATGTCTCTAGGAGCTAGCAATTGTCTTGGAATAAGTTTGTCAGTTACTCCCTCCTTTCTTTACCTTACTGCTTATTTCTAGAAGGCAAAAATTGCCATTACAGTGTTCTCTTTCTATAAAATTACCATATTAGTATTTGTTTCTTAAGAGCATGATACACACTTTGAAGTGATTGTGTTCATTGAGAATACTATGTCAACATAAATGAAATAAAACCACTGAACCGTTCCTTGCCAAATACAGCTGTTCTTACGGAAGTAGATTTGATAGCAGGAATACAGTTTTAACTTACTGTTTCATTTTGGTGACTTGGAAAACTTATACTGTAAGAGTAAGAATAGAGTGCTACAATTTTATTAGAATCACATTGGAAGATTTTAATTATTTTAATAGTATAATTTACATATATAATATGTAAAACTATTACATATAACTAGTATTAATTAATCCTAATCTGTAACATTTACCAAAAAATTGTTCTAATTTTATTAAGTGCCCTATGATCATTCATACTAAATAATTACATAGTTCCACCATTGAGATTCATTTTATGCAAACAAATGGATTCTTTTCAATTTAATGAATCATGAACTCATTAAATATAGATAATTTGAATTAACATTTATTTCATTAATTATAATTTTGATATGGCCTCTATTAGAATTGATAATGGAAGGAGAGGATTTTTAAAACAAAATGCAGCCCCTTATTCTTAACTAATGATGAATTTGCTAAATTCTTTCTTTCTCTAGCCAAGGAAGTGAGAAAGAAGCAGGACTGGTATACACCGAGGACCATTTCCTTGGCCAATGTATTCAAAGTTAATGTGGAGAAGGATATAATTTCCATTCACTGTGGACACCGGGACAAGGTGTATGTGTCCCAAAGGCTGTCTATTAGAAGAGGGAATGCAAGGCTGAGCTTTCCCAGGGTGCTCTGGGGCAGTGTTTCTCAATGGGGCAATGTGAATATTTCAGGAGGGAGCATGCTTGATTTTATGGAATGCTGAGTGAAATGCTATGGAATTGCAGAACAATTAGCACCTTTGGCCTTTACCAATTAAATGACAGTCTCCCTCATTCCCTACCCGTTGTCTCCTTGATTCAACAATCACCCACCCCACTCATTTTCAAACATCACTTCAGATCAACTCTTTGTTACCACATAAGATTCTCTATACTGTTTGGCTTTGGGGCAATGTCTGCCTGTCAGAGTGATTTGAACCGGAGCACCTCCATCTTGAACAGGGGTTGTGTAAAATGAGGCTGAAACTTGCTTGGGCCCCATTCCCAGGAGGTTAGGCATTTTTAGTCACAGGATGAGATTGGCAGGACTGGTACCACAAGATACACATCAAAAATACCCTGTTGATAAAACAGGATGCACTAAAACTTATCAAAACCAAGATGGCACTGAAATGATTATAATGCATTAGCATACTGAAAGACACTCCCCTCAATGCCATAATAGTTTACAAATGCCACGACAACGTCTGGAAGTGACCCTGTATAGTCTAAAAGGGGGAGGAGCCCTCAGTTCCAGAAAATCCCCACCCCTTTCCCAGAAAACTCATATGATCAAGAAATGACCATAAAAGTAGCCAATCAGCAGCCCTCAGTGCTACTCTGTCTATCTAGCAGCCATTCTTTTGTTTCTTTACCTCTCTAATAATAAACTTGCTTTCACTTTACTCTGTGGACTCACCCCAAATTCTTTCTTGCATGAGATCCCAGAACCCTCTCTTGGGGTCTGGATCGTGACCCCTTTCTGGTAACATGCCCACTCCTTGCCTTCATTGTCCTTATAAAGAAAATCCAGGTAAACTGCTAAGGCACTTAGTGAAATGACAAGTTTCCATTATATTGCCAGTCCTTTCAGTCGTATGTTATATTCCAGAGTATGGATTTTAAGAAAAATTTAAAAGTCTGCCAGAGCAGCCTTACTTGTGCTATGAACATGATTTAAAGGGCATCCTACTAATGCCTAGAATCCCACCATTTTAGCAACATGTTTTTCCTAGCTTAAGTGTTAAGTGTAGCTCACTCTTCCTATTTGAGGCTATTCTGCAGCATCAAAGCACTGCGCATCTTTGGGAGTGTATTAGTTTGCAAGGGCTGTTATAGCAAACTTCCATAAACTTAGTGGCTTAAAACAACAGAAACTTAGTCTCTCACAGTTCGCGAGGTGAAAGTCTGAAATCAGGGTATCAGCAGGGCCATGCACCCTCAAAAGGTATCGGGGGAGAATCAGTTCCATGGCTCTCTCCCAGCTTCCTGGGGCTGCTGACAATCCTTGGTGTTCCATGGCTTGTGGTGACCTCCAGTCTCAGCCCCCATCATCACATGGCCTATTGCTTTTTGACACTGAGTGTATCAAATCGCCCTCTCCCTTCTCGTGTCAGAACACTAGTCATTGGATTTAGGGTCCACCTTACATCCAGGGTGATCTCATCTTGAGAATTTTAACTTGATTACCTTTGTAATATCCTATTTTCAAATAAGGTCATATTCACAGGTACCAAGGGTTAGGATTTGAACATATCTTTTGGGAGTCACTACTTAACCTTCTATGGGGAGTGAGTTTGAAAGTAGATAACTCAGAAAAATGGGTAGTGGATGCAGAGGACACACTTCCCAAATTCCATTAGGTGGCCTAAGCCATTCAGCACACGGCACACACTTACCTCAGTTTGGGCTCCAAAGTGGATATCTTGGCTCTCCTTTATGTAATATGCATTTATGCACAAAATGAGAAATAGAAATGTTAGTAAGGAATGTTTTTGCTCCAGGGAATAGAAAATACAAATAAAGCGTCTAAACAAAGGGAGGTTGTTTTTTCTCAATATAACAAGAAATCTGGAAATAGGCAGTTGTTGGTGATGGTTCTGTGGCCCAAACTTATTAGGGCGTTTCTATAATTTTCTTGGGTATTTCTTCATGTTTATCACTTCCCAAGATGGTTGATTCAGCTTCGCATTGCAAATTTGTGTTCAAGATAGGAAAAAAGAAAAAGACAATGGTAGTTGTACATATCTTTTATCCAAAAAGGCAAAAGTCTTTTCTTGAGCCCATGACAGACATTATTTACATTTTATAGTCTGGATCTATGTAACATAAGGACCCCTAATTGCAATGATGACTTAGAAGGGGACTACTTATCTTCTTTGGTCCATACTGTGCAAGTGGCAGGAAAGAAGAGAGTTGAATTGTCTGGTAAGATTTGCTGATGAACAGAACTGCCAGAGGAAGGGAAGATTCTCATTATTTTAACAACACATTTCTTTCATACACAAAGACGAAAGAAACAAAGGGCATAAAAAACAGTTGATTAGCAGAGCCAGTAGAAGTAGTAGAACTGGGATTCCAAGCCTAGTTTCACCATTACCATCTTTAACATGCAATTGGAACTCACTCAGCCTCTGTTCACCTCATCTGGAACCAGGCACTGGATAACCTCAAATGTTCAACTCTAAAAGTCTATGATTTCATTAATACATTATCAACAGAAATTTTCTAGGTATTTTTATAATTCCAGCAATGGTGTGCTTATATTGGTACTAAGAAAAGAAAAATGTAATATTTTCACTTTATTTATATATAAAACTATATTTGTATATGAAATATATCTAATATACATTTTTATATATTAATATATAAATACATATTCACATATAAATTATATATTAAAATTTATATATGATATATAGCTTAATATAATTATATATTTAATAGAGATATAATTTATATATGAACTTATAATACATATATATAACTTATATACATGAACTTGCCCAGATATAGCCAAGCCTAGAAATGGCTGAAGTCATGAAAAGGTTCGTTTAAAAGCAATTGCAAAATTTGGTGAAAGCAAAGTAATCTCTGAAAGTCATTTTTCTATTGGTTGCCAAATGAAGCTTCAGCCTTTTTTGAAGCCAAAGCCATTGCTCTTCCCCAGAGCGTACCGGAGTCCATTTCTCCCAGGCTGCATTCTCTCCCTGGTAAATCGGACATCCTTTTTTGTTCGGTTGGAGATGCTTTGTGCCCTCACTCTAGGACTGACTCATAACACTATTCTGATGAGGCTGAATAATTTTTCATAAAAGTACATGAGCTCAATCAGGCAGGAAACGAAGCCCTCAAATTAAATCAAAGGTTGTGGCAGCATCTCTATTTGCTTTTCCAAAACTCCGCTAGAGACAGGGTTTCATTTCACATGGTATGAAAAATCAATAAGCGAGGAGTGGTTTCAATCATTTAAGTGCAGCATGACTAAAATTGGCCGTGGAGAGCCCACAAATGAAATTCTGGCAGTCATTAAGCCTTTGACAATTTAAAACACGTATAAGTAGGTGAAATATGTATTTTGCTGGAACTATGCTTAAAGTACTTTTTTATCTGAAGTGAAAATGTCAAATACTTGACTCTCATACTGTAAATGGTGGAAATATCAGTTTCATACCATTAGGAAAGTCTAGTAGGCATGGTCTATGGCAGTATGCAAGAGTAATGAGGTGAGCTACATATTAGTCTGTTTTCATTATTATTGGCACTGCCCTATCCCTCCATTTTCATCCCAGTCCTGACTAGTAAGTGTATTGCTTTAGCTCCCAGTACCTCGCCTCCAAGCAACGGCACTAAAGGATTAAGTGGCTGAGACACTCCTCCAAATAGTTTCCCTGCTAGTTAGTCCAGGGTGAGTAGCAACAGGTTTCTTAGTGGAAGACTTGGGGAAGTGATAGTCAACTCTTTTGCTCATAAAAGGGAAAAACAAGCTAAAATTTCATTTAAAAAATGTTTAATTTCATTTTTAAAAAGGGACTGGGTGTGGTTGCTCATGCCTGTAATCCTAGCACTTTGGGTGGTTGATTGCTTGGGCCCGGGAATTTGAGACTAGCCTGGGCAATATGCCGAAACCCCATCTCTGAAACGAATGCAAAAATTAGCCGGGTGTGGTGGCACATGCCTGTAGTCCCAGCTACTCAGGAGGCTGAGGCGGGAGGCTCTTTTGAGCCCGGGAGTTTGAGTCTGCAGTGAGCCGTGGTGGTACCACTGCACTCCAGCCTGGGTGACAGAGCAAGACCCTACCTCCCCACCCCCCTAAAAAAGATATATTCCTTCATACAGTTTTGGTGGGACATCTATGCATTTCGATCATACATAGTTTTGAAGGATATAATTCTTAAATTAATTCCAAAGAATATAATTTCTACATATTGATAACATTGATATTTAAAAACAAAATGGTTACTTCAATATTTAAAAGCTATCTAGTGGGCTTTAGATAATTTAATAATCTGATATTCATAATCACTTATAAAATACAGGAAAATGCTCCTCTTTCATCATATGAAATTTTATGTTGCTGATTTTTCTATGACAACTCATATATTTCATTTTTTAATATTTTTTGTTTCAAAGTCTTCTATTAATCATGCTATAACAGTTTAAAACGAATATATATACACATTTAAATATAAATTAAAAATATTCTTATCAACATAAGCCTTTTGGTGTTTAAAATATTCCAGATTGAATTGACAATTATTATTAGCATATAATTAACCAAAACAGCATACATTTATTATAAATTTGAATACATATTTATTAAGCATAAAAAGCAAAATTGTAGTGGATATGTATTTCTTGATAAAGTAAATTGAGATTTTATAAAATTATTTTATAAATTCATGAACAAATATTTATTGGTAGAATGAAATACTATTCAGCCTTAGTATTGATTTTCTTGTTTTTATGGTTGTAAACACTAAGAAAACCTATTTATATAAATAAATAGATGAAAATGGAAGAAGCTTTATTATAAAAACATCACTCAACTTCTTTCACAATTTCTGAATGGCATAACTGCATGGGAATTTATAACAAAAAAGTTGTTTCTAATGATCTATCCTTTGATAACTGGATTATCCCCTCTCTCAATTTTGTTGACATCAATAATTTGGAAGCTACATGACTCATAGAATAACTTGTTAGCTATCCTGGAGTTATGCACTTTCTCAAAATGGGCTCGATATTTCAAATTAGTCCCTGATTTATTGCCCTGGTGGTTTTTATACCCCAGAGGAAAGCACAGGGTAGGATTGAGGACACCAACTTAAAGCACACTGGGATTAGAGCAGCCAGTGGCGCTTCTTTCTTTTGGTGTTTCCATAGAAGTACACAGGCAAGAAATTGAAGAGAGCAAAAGGGTTATTGTCCAAAGTGGACCACATCTTGAGACTTCTATTCAGATCAGGGTATCACCTTTTCAGAGGGACGCTGGCAATCTGGAACATATCAAGATCATAACAAAAATGAAAAGCAGACCTTTGGAAATGGTTAAAAAATGTGCTTTTTTTGGGTCACAAACAGAAAAGGCATACAACAGCATAGGACTACACACAAATCAGAGAAAGATTAAAATTATTCCGTGTTCTGCCAGATAGCAAAACTAGAATCCTTGGGCTCATCAGTAGGAGAAGTTTTAACAACGATTACTGTCCAAGAGTGAAGCTGATGTTCATTTGACATGAGGAGTACTACCCACCCCGTCAGCCACCAATAATGATCAGGCAGAGACTAAATTATTTTTCCAAGGATGCTGTAGAGAAAAGTTCTGCATCATGCACTGGAGGGGATCAAATGACCTATTGGGTTTCTTCCAAGTTTGAGATTCTAAGTACCTTAGCCTGGGAAAAGCAGACATATTCTAAGAGCTGCAATCCCCAGCAGCAGGAGTAAAACAACATCAACATGAGATAGTAATATGTTGCCTATTCATAAAAATATGTTGCTAGTTACCTAACATAGTGGAACAATATTTGACCTTTTATCTAATGTGAATGGATTTACACAGATTAACCACACTTCCCTGTCTAATCTTCTTTGTGGCCCAGGGTATGCAGTTCTAAGACTGTTGGTTTGAGAGTACGGTCTGTGTCTAAGGCATAGAACCAAGCCAGGGAGCTGACTTAGGGATCACAGCAAGAAACTTGGCTGTACTCAATCAGTTCTCTGAGCAACCTAGCTAACTATATATGCTTCCAGCAGAATAATTAATTGTAACTCAGGGAGGTTGAACTTCACTTAAATGCTACACTTGATACTAAGACATATCATGCCAAACATTGAGCTTCCTGGGTATATATTTGAATGATAATCAATTCTAAAAGTCTCCGAGTAGTTCTGGGTCATCTTGAAAAGAGCATGTCTCTGGGCTGCCATTTGCCTCTTTGTTGTTTACTATATGCCTACATCTGCTCCAGGTGTGATAATTTATACATTCATTGGTTCTGCACTTTGAAATACACAACGTGCACTTTAAAATGTACAATGTAATGATCTCACTTAACCTCATCAAATAAGCCACTCGATCTGACTTTGTTCCTGTATATCTCACTGTAATGTCTTCCCTAAACCAGTCTCCAAATTATAAATGTGTAATTCAGTCAATTTCTTTGAGTTTTGAAATTCATTTGTATCATTTATGATTGTGTACAAATAAGCCCTAATATAAATGAAATTATTTAATTCATAATGTGCTTTATTTCCATTTTAATGTATATACATTTTTATTTATGTAGAAACTTAACTTCTGAAAAATAACATATGCTCATTCAAAAAAATCAAATCTATTGAAGTATATAAAAGCCGTTCCCTCCTCTCCTCATTGCCATAATCCCACTCCCCAGAAATAGGAATTATTAAGCGTAATTAACCCTTATAAATCTCTTAAATACATATATAAAAACAGATTTATTTTTATTACATGCTGTGATGTAACATGTATTTTTAGGTTTAAGCCATTATTTTTATCAAAATTATATACTTACAGTTTTAAAGAGTCATATCATTATCCAGAGCTCGTTAAGAAAACCTCAGTCTCCAAATACCTTCCTGCTCCCCATTTCCTGCTGTCCAGAGGTAACAACTTGCAAAAATGTTAGTTATTTATCTTAACATTTACCATTATATGTCTTGGTAGTAAGGTTATATTTTTGTTTTCAGTGTTAGGCATTATTTATTGACCCCCACTCCATGTGCGTGTTTATGTCCATACACACACACACACACACACACACACACAAACAAACACATACCATCACCTTCCTCCCATCCCATAAATATAGTTATAAAGTATTTTGAGTAATAAGTATTTCATATTTGCATTACTATGGGTATGATAATCTGTTTACACCTGAGCACAGTGGGTTTCTGTGATTAGTCTCCCATTACTGCAACCCCTTTTCTTTCCCTAAAATTAATAATTGTGTTTCTTGTTCGTTTGTTTGCTTATCTGTAGGCTTATCACTAATGCATCCCTTAAATTCTTGGAAACCAGTGTTAATCTAAACTGAATACGCTTAAAGATTTTAGGTATTTCACTGAATTCATCTACTTAAAGGATTATCTTTAATGAAATTATTAAGAGAAATACATACTTTAGAAAGAAATTTACTCAATTCTTTCTGCCTTTGGTCATATATACAGCATACCACCATACGGTATATATACCTTATATTAGTCATTTGTTAAGGCTGAGTATGTCATACCAAATTATGATTACATTTTACTCATTCCTCTTTGAATATTTATTATTTGCTTGTGACAAGCACTCAATAAAACTCCCGCATAGATATCAAAGTAAGCATGTAAAAATGCTCAATGTTGACTAGCAAAGTTGTCCTACCATAATTTCCCTCCACGCTATGCCTTCCATGCTTCTCAACGACAACAAAATACCTTGAGGAAACAAGATCTTTACAAACTTGTGAAACACATTTGTATTCTGTGAAGCCCTTTGGGAAAGCTCTTGTTGAGTTGGAAGAGTTAGAAATTGAAGCTATAGGGACCCTAACAGAACAAATTCTCACTTACCCATTTCAAACAGGTACTTAGGAGCAGTTGAAATATGTTTATCTCTCTTTGTCATCATCATTCCTCTTGTCCACTGTGACCTATGGCTAGCAAACCCAGTGTGGAAAATAATATGTATTTTCTGGTTCATTTAAAAAAAACCTTTCCAGCACCCCTCAGCCCTCTTCTTTTTCTCTTCCTGTAATAATCAGTTCCTATTGTTGCTTTGACTTGCTTTGTAAGTGCCTCTAAATCGATGGTGTTACTGATCTGCAGTGCTGAGTGGCCTGCGGAAAAAGTGAAAATCCATTCATTCTGCCAAAGAGTTCAAGCCCAGCAACCAATTCTCCTGAAGTGGGATATGATTTTGGTACACACATCACAATGAAATGTGGGCAACTACACCTTCTTCATGAAGCATTTTGTTTTACTGTGCACTGCAAGTGAAATTCAACAATTGCCGAAGTGAGCTTAAGTTATTGTGATGTGCCTCTTGCTATGCATTTGGATTCATTTTTAGACCTGCAAATAAACTATTTACATAATAGATAAAAGAACGAAAATGAAAAACATTAGGTTTCACATGTATCTTGATGGTAGTCTATTCTATTTTGAAAGGACTTTGTTGCCATTATCTACACATTTAGATATATTATTTGATTCAAGTACATCTTTTCCATGACTTGAGTTATTCACATACACAGATGGAGTTGCACAAGACCAATCACATCTGGTCGAGTAGGTATAATTGCCTTATGGCCCAATTTCATTGCTCTTTCCCTAAGACGCAACCACAAGTTCTGCCCCATGGTTGCTTTCAGCATTTGTAATATGATGAAGAGATTTGGGTTTCAGGAGGTACGAAAGATTGTGAATAAGCATTTGTGTCACATAGGCTGAATTGTGGTCATTGCTTAAAGAACTTCATGATGGATGTTTAAAGTAGGCATTTCAAGAATGCAAAGCTGTAAATGTTCACACTGTCATTATGAGAATGGGAAGCATCTTTACAAATTATAAGGCTCTAAGCATTCAGTCTCGTTTGATTATCATTGTACATAGAGTGCCTTGTACTTGCTTGGTGTTCAATAATTATTTGTTGAGTAAATCAATCATCATGATAAGTTCAGTATTAAGCAATGCCAGTAAGAATGTATCAATTACACTCTCTATTGGAGCACTAAGCTACATAGATTCCTAAATATCAAATCCAGTGGACACATTTTTAATTTGTATTAGTCTGTTCTGCTATATTTCAAAATATTTACCACACCTTTCTCCTCAATGATATCACCCTCTTCAGGGCCTTGTTGATTTATTCAACAAATAATTATTGAGCACCAATTATAGAATTAGAAAATCATTGCTGGGGCCAACTGATGCACTGGAGAAAGATAATGACAGGCTGAGGATGATGAATCAACAATTCAAGATGAAGTGTGAAAACCAGATGGTCTCCTTGGCAGCAAACAAAGAGATCTTCATCTAATACCAGAGAGCAGAGAAAGGTGAGGATCAGGCCCCTAACTTCATTACAAGAGTAGTAGAATTCCAGAGACAGATGAATTTTCAACTTCAGCAATTCAGCCAAGCCAAGGTTAGAGTGTTCATTGGAAAAGAATGAAACTCTGAAATTGGGATGGGGAATCTGGGTCAATGCACTAAAGAATCTTGAACTCCCAAATCTTTCTATACCTTCTGGTTCCACGGAAGTGGTTGACTTCTCCCTGTGAAGGGCTAGATTCTCCTCCTCCTTGCTTGCAGATGATTCAAAGGGTCTTGACTTGCAAGACACTGTGAACCCCCTTCAGGATTTACCCTCACCTCTCTTTATGGTGACAGAAAAATAACTATAGTTAAGTCAAAACTTAATACAAGCGAGGAAGTTCTGAGTCTGCTAAGAGAGAAAGGGGCTATCCCACAAAGAAGCTGTAGAATCCAGCCAGGAGAGTAATGTAAGGGAATGCGGATGCTGATCAAGGGAAGCAGAACTTAAGTTAGAAAAGGAACATTTTATTTCGTCAATATGGTAGTACTGCCTCATGATGGAAGAAAACATACCCTGGCAAAGTCACCAGGAGACTGGGGAAATTTTCAGACAGGATGGCTCTTGGAAGCTAGGAGACAGTGATGGACGGCCCAAGCTTGGTGAAGTAGAAATGCCAGAGCTGCCATGCCTGGTAAAAGGTCTCAAAGGCTCAGAAAAGGCATGCCGAAGAGGATACAGCAGATAAGGCTGGAAGGTCCAGCAGCCAGCTCTGTTTCAAGAGAGAACCTGGCAAATATTCCACTTACCAAAGTAGTAAGAAATGAGTTGGTGAGAGAGGCACCCTCATCTTTGAGATGCACAGTGATGGCTACTCTCTATTGGCCTAGACTGGCCTTTGGAAATACTTTTATAGAACTGGGCTTCCTGATAGCAATGAGGATGACAGGATCCCATATTAGGGGCCAGGAGACGGTACTTAACAAGCCAGTGGGCACAATTTCATAATGAGCAGCAAAGTCAGAGGGGCAGCCAGAAGAGCATGATCTGTAGAGATGTATGGAGATGGTTAATGGAACACAGCATCCCTATGGGCAAGATTGAAGTCATCTACAATCTAGTCATTAAAAGCATTGAAGATGGATGATCAGAAATCTGAGGGCAGCTGCTCCCCAAAATAGTCATGATTCTGTTTCCAGTTTGTAGGCTGGGTCTTTAGGAATAGGATGCTCTTTCTGATCCAAATTTAATAGATGTGGTCTGTGAGTTGTTGCAAAAGCAGAAGAAACATCTTCTGTGAGCAGGTATACCTCAAACTCACACACACATTACAAATCATGATCCAAAAGTGGTTTGCAACATGACTGCCTTGAAATAGAAAAATGAAGTGTAATAAAAAGAAGATATTAATTTTAGAGTGGAATAGATTGTATGAGCGGAATAAATTGTATGTGGTTTTTTAAAAAAATTATAACATAGATTGGACTTGAGATTTCTGAAACTGACCTTGCCAAGTAAACCAGAAGTTTGGTTGGCCAAAGGATCAACGGGAGCAGTAAGTGTTGGGCTGGGATAGAGGGACAAGAAGGGAAGAGAAAGAAACATAGAACTCCTTCAACAAAGGCCTTTGGGATGCCTGAAAACAAAGTTCATGTATGGGCTGAACCACCCATTAGTTCATTCAACATTCAAATATACAGTGGGCCAGGCACCATTTGTGTTCTGAGGACTTAAAATTGAATAGAACATGGACTATGCTCTCCTGTAATGTCTGTCAAGCAAATGAAGCCAATCAACCACAGATTTTATTACAGTGTGACTTTGAAGTGATGATAAGAAAATAGCATTCAGCAGGGGCTTGGCCATGTGCTGGCTGTGTGACCTTAGTTATGTCACTTTTTGTTTTTTAATGTGTAAGGAATATGTTGGTATCTACCTCTTAGGGTTCTTTTTGAAGATAAAATGAAATAAAGCACATTAAACACTTAGCAGAGTGCCCAGCACAGTGTAAGTGTCCTGTTAATGTTATTGTTGTTGTTATAATGGTGATTGACGTTATTAGTAATTTAACAAATACTTTGAAAAATTGTAGTCAAGCCTGCTACTGGTTTCAACTCTAGCTTTTTTGTGTTAATTAGGAAACGAAAGTGCCTAAGCCACAGTGGCTTTCAACTTCCTTGTGAGACTTTCGATCCTCTATACTAAACTTTGTCCTGTTTGTTTTGATAAATTGAAACAGCTTCTCTTTATCTCTATATAGTAATGCATTCATGTCCATTGACTAGTTCAGTCATCCATGCTTTTACTTTCTCATTGATTCAGACTACCATTTCATTGATTTCCTACTTTTTTTTTTTTTTTTTTTAGCAATGTACTAGGTGCTGGAGATACCAAGATGAAAAGACGGTTCTTGTTCTCAAAGAACACCATCTTTATTCACAGCCCTATGAGTTATAGATGATTATATGTTTGTTTTCTTGAATAGATGAGTCATCAAGTCAGAGAGGCTAATTAGCATTCAATGTCTTATAGCCAGAAAGTGGCAAGGCCAGAACTAGAGCCACGTCTTCTGATAGGTAGTAACGTCCATGCTTTTTCCATGCCACAGGAAATATTCAAGTGCAAGGAATTATCAGTTTTCTTGTCATTAAGCATACTTCTAATAATCAATAAAATAAAAGGAGCAATGGCTTTACTTTTATCAATCACCTGAAGTTCAAGCCATGGTATTATACTAGGTAAATGTGGCCTCTTATTCACAATGACACTAAGAGTGGCTTTTGTAGGAGGACATGTGAAACCTCTGTGGGTGGAATAGTTGGGGAAAATAACCAGGAATATTTGTCTGTTCTCACAAATGGAACATTGAGTGTAAATAATACCACATTGAAATAGAGCAGTGTATTAGTCTGTTCTTGCACTGCTATGAAGAAATACTTGAGACTGGGTAATTTATAAAGTAAAGAGGTATATAATTGGCTCACAGTTCTGCAGGCTATATAGGAAGCACAATGGCTTCTGTTTCTGCAGAGGTCTCAGGAAGCTTCCAATTATGGTGGAAAGCAAAGGGAGAGTGAGCACTTCACATGACTGGAGCAGGAGGAAGAGAGAGGGAGGGAAGTGCCACACACTTTTAAACAACCAGATCTCATGAGAACTCTGTCACAAGAACAGCACCAACGAGACACTGCTAAACCATTCATGAGAAACCTCCCCCATGATCCAATCACCTCCCACCAGGCTCCAGCTCCAACATTAGGAATCACAATTCTACATGAGATTTGGGTGGGGACACAGATCCAAACCATACCAAGCAGTTCTTTTTATAGACTATGAATATGTGAATAGCTAGTTGGGGAACAGACTTTGCATAGAAAAGGAACTGAAAAAGAAAAAATTTGGGAATCAGATTTGCCAGTGACATCTAAAAATACCTCGAAGGACATAAACCCAAGAAAGCATAATACCACGTGTGCCCAGAGCAGAACTGGGCGATGCTCCTTTGAGACTAGACAGAATCTGTATAAACCTTAAGAAAAACTATAGTATCAACAAAAGAGCAAGTAAAGAATCAAGTACATTTGAAGTTTGGGGATTACATAGATGTTTTGGATTTTTTTTTGAAAGATAGAAAATAAAAAAGGAACCTCTCATGACATTTTATTGTTGCTACTAAAATTGACTCCCTTTGGACCAGAAGAAGTTACCATCAATACTCTCTGCAGAAAAATTAGGCACCCATGAGCATGGGCATGCATGACATTCTGTCAAAGATTTTTGTGATTAATAAATATATTGCAAATTGAAATTCAAAATTTATTAGATATTAGTTCTTAGTCGGCTTCACTCTTTGATTTCGATCACTTCCCCTCCTATCCATCTAGAAATGGCAGAGTACTGAACAATTTCCAGGAAAACAATGTCAGGTTTCAGAATGACCATTAAAACAACAGTAACTTTAGTTTCACTTTCCTTGATTTTTTTAGGGAAGTAAAAAGAGACCAAGAGGGGAAGGATGGACAGGTTGGGAAGGCCAGGTGTGGAAGGTAATAGAGATGTAGATATTTTTTTTCTGGAGAGCACTGAATAGAGGGCCCACTATCTGATAGATGAGATCACTGCAGGTAACTTCACAGAGCAATTCATTCTCTGAATGATTTCTTCAAGAGAAACATAATTATCTGCTGTGGCTGACTCCACTGCCTGAATTAACCAAATAACCACAAACTTTGCCTTTCTTTTTTTGTGTGTTGGGTAGATAATCATTTCAAAAATAAGCAAAAGCTACAGTGCTAATTACAGCATAGCCTGAAAAGGCCTTAAAGAAAAACAAACCCCACAAACGAATGCTGTGGAAGATGTGAGGAGAGATGTTTCCATACAATTCTACTACAGAAATGTGCCCAGTTCTCCCAGAAAAAAAGTGTTTATTTAGCTTGATTTAAATAGAGATTAGGTAGTGAGCAGATGGAGCTTATTTGAGGCCGTTTGGCGAGCTTGCCTGTGAGACTGAGTAAATGAAGACTGAATGGGGAGGTGGCAGGGAAGGATGGCTGGAAGGAGGAAAGCAGAGTATTCCAAACAGACCAGCTGTTTCCAAAAACCCTTCACTCCCATATGATATGAGAGCCCAGAACTGAATCTGAATCTGGATTTCAAAAAACCAAAATTTTAGAATATGGTTGTTCTTGTTCTATTACCTAAGAAGAAAGAAGTAGCCAAACAAATATACTAGAAGAACGTCAGAGCACAGTCATAAAGATCCACATCAAGAAAATCTCCTAAACAAAATCTACCTACTTTTTACTACAATTCAGTTGGTGACTGTGCAAAATTTATAAGTTCTTTTCTTCTTCCCTAACTCCTCACTCAGTAATTCTAGGTAGAAAAAATAAAATTCATATTGTTTATACTCTCTAAAAAGCTCTAATAGGACTTTCTGTGTTGTAACTCTCTGCTGTCCAAAACAGTAGCCACTAGCCACCTTTGTCAATCAAGCAGTTGAAATGAGTGTGAGGTTGTGTGTGTGTGTGTGTTTTCTTTGTTGTAATCAAACAAAAGTTCAGTAAATAAGAGAGAATGAGTTTGGGGTAGAGAAAAAATTAGTAAACCTACATTTTGGTGATATCTGTGAAATAGGAAGGAAAGCTTAAAAACTGGCATTTCTCAAAATGGAATGTCTTAAGAACTTGATGAATGAAGAAATAGTAAACGGCAGAAAATAGATGAGTAATAAGCTTTGAGTTATACAGAATTTGAAGACCAGATCTACCTAATTTTTGTTTTGGGTTATTGTGTGTTTGGGTGGCTACAATAAAATACCATAAGCTGAACGGCTTATAAACAGCAACATCAATTTATTTCCAGCAATTCTGGAGGCTGGGAAGTTCAAGATCAAGGCACCAGCAGACTCAGTGACAGGCGAGGGCCTGTTTCCTGGTTCATAGATGGTGCCTTCTCACTGTGTCCTCACATGATGAAAGGGGCAAACAAGTTTCCTTAGGCCTCTTTTCTAAGAGCACTAATTCCATTCCTGAGGGTTCTGCTCTCATAACTTAATCACCTCCTAAAGGCCCCATCTCCCAACATCATCACTATGGGGGCTAGGATTTCAACATATGAATTTTGGTGGCTGAAATAAACATTCAGACCATAGCCATTAACATGTATAAAAATCAGGGCTAAATATCCAGGACTCCCAAATGCTGTTCCAAGGACCCATACTGGTCAGTGATAAAGTCCTAGAAAAATAAGAACTTTGTAGAGGGCTGGGCACGGTGGCTCATGCCTCCAATCCCAGCACTTTGGGAGGCCAAGGTGGGTGAATCACCTGAGGTCGGGAGTTCAAGACCAGCCTGATCAACCTGAGTAGATCAATCTCTACTAAAAATACAAAAAATTAGCTGGGTGTTCTGGCGCATGCCTGTAATCCCTGCTACTTGGGAGGCTGAGGCAGAAGAATCGCTTGAACCTGGAAGGCGGAAGTTGCGGTGAGACGAGATTGTGCCATTCCACTCCAGTCTGGGCAACAAGAGAAAAACTCCATCTCAAAAAAAAAAAAAAAAAAAAAAAAGAACTTTGTAGAAACATTTTCTAAAGTTAGGTTTAATAACTTTTTTGGTGCTAAAGTTTCCTGCCCTTTATAAAATTATGGTGACAGTAGATGGCATCTTTTTAATGTCCTTATTTGGCAGAACTCAAAGTTGATAACCTGATTATATTTAGCATCCAGTTACATTGCTATTGGATAATGAAATGTAAAAATCTGAGAAACACTAATCTAGTTTACAAAGGAGGAAATTGAGTACCAGAAAGGATGAGTGACTTCCTTCAGCCACCCCACTCCCCCATCAACAATTAAAGTCTAGTTAGTCTTACCTGCATCTCTCTTCACCATGTCCACAGTCATTCCAACAACTTCAGAAGGAAAACTAGAGCTTGTAGATAATGTTCATAACATGTCTAATTTACTAGGGTTTTCAATATCAATTTTGTACTGTCACTTGGAAGAGTCTGGGTGTTAAAGATGAGTGATTCTCCTTTACAAAAAATGTAACTTCTTGAACACCATCAGTCAAATGATTGCTAAAGTTGATGAATTTTCAGAGTCTATTTCATGAAGCAAGTCATTGAGTTTCAATAATACATGCTCAGTAGGGGTAAAATCAACTTCCAGAATTTTGTCAGAAATAGCTTTCTACTTGGATTGGATTCAGTTTTTGGGATGGACCTGTCATGTATTACTGACATCTCTCTCAGGTCTGTCACTTGGTTCCACTTATTGAGTTTCAGATACACATTACATGAGGAAAAACTGTACATACCAAATTGCTCTACAATGTATTATTGTCATTATTTGCAAAAATAACAAGGTTTTAAGAGCTCCTAAATTTTGTATTATACACAAGCATACCTCAGAGATATTGCAGGTTTGCTTCCAGGTCACCACAAAATAAAACAAATATTGCAATAAAGCAAATCACATAAATGCTTTGGTTTTCCAGTGCATATAAAAGTTAAGTTTATACTATAATGTATCTATTAAGTGTGAACTAACAGTATGTTAAAAATAAAAACAATGTACATACCCTAATTGAAAGATACTTTATTGGTAAAGATTATCCAAACCTTCATCAGTTGTAATCTTTTTGCTGGTGGAAGGTCTTACCTCAATATCTATGACTGCAGAGAGATTAGGGTGGTAGTTGCTGAAGGCTGGTGTGGCTGTAGTGATTTATTAAAGCAAGACAACAATGAAGTTTGCGCATTGATCGACTCTTCCTTTCGTGAAAGATTTCTCCGTAGCACGCAACGCTGTTTCCTAGCATTTTACCCACAGTAGAACTTTTTTCAAAGTTGGAGTCAATCCTCTCAAACCTTGCCACTGCTTTATCCATGAAGTTTCTACAATATTCTAAGTCATTTGTCATCATTTTAATGATGTTCACAGCATCTCCACTAAGAGCAGATTCCATCTCAAAAAACCCATTTCTTTACTTATCCATAAGAAGGAACTTCTTATCCAGTCAAGTTTTACCATGTTATTGCAGCAATTCAGTCACATCTTTAGGTTCCACTTCTAATTCTAGTTGTCTTGCTATTTCTATCACATCTGTAGTTACTTCCTCCACTGAAGTCTTGAACCCCTCATCAAAGTCATCCATGAGGGTTGAAATCCACTTTTTCCAAATTCCTGTTAATGTTGACATTTTGGCCTCCTCTCATGAATCACAAATGTTCTTAATGGCATCCGGAATACTGAATCCTTTCCAGAAGATTTTCAATTTAATTTGCCCAAATCCATTTGAGAAATCTAATTAATATCTGTATCTATGACAACTATAGCCTTATTGAATATATTTCTTAACTAATAAGACTTGAAAGTCAAAATTATTCCTTGATCCATGGACTTTAGAAAGGGTGTTGTGTTAGCAGGCATGAAAACAGAATTCATCTGCTTATACAACTTCGTCAGCGCTCTTGGGTGACCAGGTGCATTGTCAAGGAGCACAGTAGTTTGAAAGAAATCTTCTTTTCTGAGAAGTGTATCTCAGCACTGGGTTTAGAATACCGAGTAAACCATGAAGTGAACAGATGTGTTGTCATCCAGGCTTTGTTGTTTAATTTATGTAGCACAGATAGCATTGATATAGCGTAATTCTTTAGGACCCTATGATTTTTGGAAAGCTAAATGGATAGTGCCTTCAATTTAAAGTCACCGGTTGCATTAGTCCCCTAACAAGAAGGCCAGCCTGTCCTTTGAAGCTTTGGAGTCAGGCATTGAGTTCTTTTCTCTAGCTATGAACATTCTACCTAGCATTTTCTTTCAATATAAGACTATTTTGACTACATAGAATGTCTATTGTTTATTGTAGCCACCTTTGTCAATGATCTTAGCTAGATCTTCTGGATAACTTGCTGTAACTTCTACATCAGCACATGCTGCTTCACCTTGCAATTTTATGTCGTAGAGATGGCTTCCTTCCTTAAGATTCATGAACTAACTTGAAAGTTTTCTTCTGTAGCTTCTTCCTCTCTCTCAGTCTTCATAAAATTGAAGAGTTAGGATTTTGCTGTGGATTAGGCTTTGTCTTAGGGGAATGTTGTGGTTGGTTTGATCTTCTATCCAGACCACTAAAACTTTCTCTGCATTAGCAATCAGGCTCTTCTGCTTTCTTATTATTCGTTTGTTCACTGAAATAGTACCTTAAATTTCCTTCGAGAACTTTTCTTTTGCATTCACAACTTGGCTAATGGTTTGGCACAAGAAGCGTAGCTGTTGGCCCACCTGAGCTTTGACATGCCTTCTTCAGCAAGTTTAATCATTTCTATCTTTTGATTTAAAGTGACAGGTGTGTAACTCTTCCTTTCACTTGGTCACTTAGAGTCCATTATAGGGTTATTCATTGGCTTAACTTCAAAATTTTTGTGTGTCAGGAAACAGGGAGGCCTGAGGAGCAGGAGAGAGAAGAGAGAATGTTTGGTCAGTGGAGTATTCAGAATACACACACAATTCATTGATTAAGTTCACTGTCTTATATAGGTGGGGGTGATGGCACCACAAAACAATTACAAAAAAGTGATGATCACAAATCACTATAATAGATGTAATAATAATGAAAAAGTTTGAAATATTCTGAGAATTACCAAAATATGACCCAGAGACCCAAAGAGAATATGTGTTGTTGGAAAAATGGCACTGATAGGCTTACTTAATGCAGGGTTGCCACAAACCTTCAATTTGTAAAAACGCAGTATCTGTCAAGTGCAATCATATGTGATATGCCTGTACACAAGCTGGCTTGATTAAATTTATCAAGATACATCAGCACTTGTTGCTTCACCTTGCACTTTTATGTTACAGAGATGACTTCTTTTCTCAAACCTCATGAACTAACTTCAAAGTTTTCTTCTGTGGCTTCTTCACTTCTCTCAGCCTTAATAGAATTGAAGAGAGTTAGAGTCTTGCTCTGATTAGGCTTTGGCTTAAGGGAATGTTGTGGCTGGTTTGATCTTCTATCCAGACCATTAAAACGTTCTCTGCATTAGCAATCAGGCTGTTTTGCTTTCTTATCATTCACGTCCTTACTGGAGTGGTCATGCTAAAGGTGGCAAGAAGAGAAGAGGCAGAAAGGGAAGGAAAAAAAAACTGCAGGAAAAAAGCAGAATTAGAGACGAGGACAAATTTGGGTAGATCCTGCTTGTGAGCTTTTGAGTTATAAGCTCTTTTCCCTGGCCTGTACAATTCAAAGTGCATAGGCCAAGCTCTCCGGGGGCTGGCCATCCCTCCTGGGTGAATGTTAATCTCAGGGCTTCATTGACTTCACTCAGAGAAATGTAATCTCCCAGAGCACTTGCGGCAAGTAGAATGAAACCGAGAAAAAACCTTGATCTATTTTGCAATTAATGCCTTCAGAGAAATTTTTGAGAGATCAATGTAAATTTGGATATAGAAATATCTCACAGATTTCAGACACTCCTTAGAGAACACAGGGCCATAATACAATGAATAGATTATACTGTACCATTAGTAGAGTCTTATCCCCTGTAAAATGTGTCATTTTGCCCTGCATTGTTTCAATTTTCGTAATCACTTCAGAATTCCTGTGTGGATGTTTATCCAAATGTAAATGGCTTACAGAATACATTGAGGCAAATGTATTCAGAGATTTAGGATGCTGATTGATCATAGAAAACCCACTCCAGACAAACAGCTATGAAAATGCTGGTCACCCCTGTTATTATTGTGAGTGGTTTAGCCAGCACCCTGGACCACCACTTCAGCCCCTGTGGCCCCCAGTAATACTATACAATGTTCATCTAAAGTTTAGAAATCAACAAGTAAATTATATGCAAATGAACAAAAAGTGTTTCAAAGCAAGACAGGAAAAGAAATAAGCAGATGAGAAAAGAGAGGAAAAAAGGAAAGGAGGAAGGAGGGAAGGAAGGAAGGAAGGAAAGAAACAGAAAAAAAGAATCAAAACAAGAAAAAAGGGAAAAAGGAATGAAGGGAGGGAGAGAAGGAAGAGAGAAAGAAGTAGGAGAGAGAAGGAGCGGAGATCAAAAAGGAAATATAAGCGGTAGGAACAAGTAAGAGATCCCCAGTAATTATCTGGAGGCCTATTCAATGAAGCCATGCATAATGGTTTATTCTGTGTCATCATGACAAGATTAAGAGGTGCTCAGATAGCTGGTTAACATTATTTCTGTGTATGCCTGTGTGTTTCTAGAAGAAATTAGCATTTGAATCAGCAGACTGCATAAAGAAGATCCCCATTGTGGATGGGCCTCATCCAATTGGTTGAGGGCGTGCACAGAGAGAACAAAAAAAGTGAAAGTAGGGCAAATTCTCATTCCCTCTTCCTTAAGCTGGAACCTCCATCTTCTTATGTCCTTGGACACTGGAGCTCCAAGTTCTTGAGTCTTCAGACTAGGACTGAATTACACCACTAGCTTTCATGGGCCTCCAGTGAACAGAGGGCATATCCTGAAATTTCTCAGCCACCATAATCTTGCGAGCCAATTTCCACCATAAATCCTCTCTTATGTCCATATATAGAGAGAGAAGCAATAGGATATATCTCCTACTGGCTCCGTTTCTCTGAAGAACACTAATACACCATTCCATCCATTCCCTGCACATGGTTATCTGTCCAACAAGCATTCACTAAGCATCGATTGTTCAAAATTTCTAAAAGATGCAAAGACTTGTCAAACGAACCACAAGATGCATCCTTGAGGACGGAACTAGAGTCATGTCTTTATAAGTTCAGGACTGAACTAGAGTGGGCAAAAAAAAAGTGCCAATACAGTTAACAGTTAAAATAAAAATCATAGTGAAAGAAAGAACAACAATAAAATGACCCTTTGAAATGTTGCAAGCCTAATATTTCTCTTCACTCATTTCTAATTCTACCTTGAAATATGTTCTGGTTTCCCTCACAATTTTCTAACAGTCTTTCCAAATTTTATGTCAATTACTACTTTGACAGACTATGATAAATAAGTCAATTTGGCCTTCCTTTACTTGATTTCTACTTTATTATTAATCTTTCTCTCTTGTTACACGTAATGTATTTCAATTTAAAGGGAACTAGAGAGATACAGAAAATGTAACATTGCCCAATTTGACTCCAGCCCGAAGCTGAAAATCATCATTTATTTTTATTTTTACTTTTATTTGGGAATAATAGAAAGACCACCCACTTCTGATTGTGAATTGAGAGAAGCTGTTTTTGTCCATTTAAAACAAAGCAAAACAAAATGCAGATATAGAAAGCCCATGTGTAAGAGGGGCAAAGGTAGAATACACTAAACAAAACAAAATTAAGACAAAAAGCAAAATAAAGCAAAAAAGACTATGACTCTGCTTTAACCAAGTTCACCTAATCCTAACACATCTAGAACCTGGTGCCACAGAATTATGTCACTATTTACATAGCTCTTCCACAAGGCTTGTCTTGGCCCCCTACCTTCCGCTACAGGCTGACATCCTTGGCACACATAGAAGTGGGCCTCACTGCTGTGCTTTACTTGGCAGATCCTTGTGACATTCCTTCTGCTCTGCCAGAGCTTGGCAGACTTACCTTCAGAATTGTAGGGCAAAGCGTCATTGGCCATGTTCTGGGCAGCAGGTAGGCGGCTCCATTACTGTAAGATCACTTCAGAACATCACTCCATAATCTCAATGGGCTCCAGAGCCTTTGCCACAATTTTCTCTGTCATCACATCTTCAGGTGACGTGGCTCTTCTAGGGGAACATTTGAAGATGGCCTCAACCCAGGACTCCAGATGCTACCATACTCACATAAGCTCCTGCATTAAGCAGACCTGGACTGACTTGCTGAAGTCCCTGCCTGCCAATTCAGTGTTTGACCCTGGGCTGACTTACCGGGGAAAAGAAATATGCAAAGAAAGCTGAGGAAGAAGCATTATTACTGTCGATAGTGTGCAGTCTCACTGAGGGCTGTCTTCTGCTCTTGATGATTCACAGCCACCAAAACCCATCATAGCTGGATGCAGCAAGCACACCATAGTGACTGCCCCAGCTCTGTACACACATCCTTTCTCAACGTCTTTCCTTATCAATGCCAATCTCAGGCTTACAGGCAGTTCTTGCAAATCAGGTGAGCATTTAGGAGCCAGAATGAGACTAATAATATAAAATTTTAAAACATCTTCAAGAAGAGCCTTTTAGAGCTAAAAATTTGAATTAAAGAAACAAGATTGTGGGCTGACTGTGGTGGTTCATGCCTGTAATCCCAGCACTTTGAGAAGCCAAGGCAGGTGGATCCCCTGAGGCCAGGAGTTCAAGACCAGCCTGGCCAACATGGTGAAACACTGTCTCTACTAAAAATACAAAAATTATCTGGCATGGTAGTGCATGCCTGTAATCCCAGCTACTTGAGAGGCTGAGGCATGAGAATTGCTTGAACCTGGAAGGTCGAGGCTGCAGTGAGCCATGATGGCACCACTGCACTCCAGTCTGGGCAACAGAGCGAGGCCCTGTCTCCAAAACAAAACAAGATTGTTAGAGAAAAGAAATTGAGTTGCTCATGGTACAAAAATAGCAGGAGGAGAGTAAATATTAGGAAAGGTAGTGCTAATCATTCCCTTTACATTTATATAACGTTAAATTGATTGTCATATGAGCCTCAAGATAATTCACTCTCCTCCCTTTAGTGGACTCCCTATTTCCTAGATTTTCTGAATTGTTTTGAAATAATTAAAAGATAATCAACTGTTCTTGTCGGGAATGACACACATTCCTCTCCTGGCATTCAGAGTCAATTTAAGGAATACATAATCTATAATCATTGCTTCTGTTTCCTTTCTGTTTTTCTCCCCTCTAAACTTCTCTTTCTTTCTACTGAGATAGCTATCACCCAAAGATACCAATGATCTCAACTCCTTCTTTCACTTATTTTCTATGGATTTCTGCACATGGATGTAATGATGGATGTAATGCTGTTGAGCATGGGCTTTAGAGTCAGACATATCTTACCTGGACAGTTCCAGCACTAATGAGATGCATGTGGGCAAATTATCAAAACTTTCCCAGCGCCAGTGGACTTCACAAGATAATTGGGAAAATTAAACAAGATTATGCATGTGAAAGTATGTAACTGCATGATTGTGCCCAGCACCACATTAAGCCATGGTAGACAGCCAACATGTACTAGTTTCTTTTTTCCTGTCCCCCATGCCCTGTTGCAATAGTCTCCCCACATCCTTGCATTATGTTGTAGAATCTGAGTTTTCTTCCTTCTCTGAGCACCATTCTAAGGACTTCTCTTTTTTGTTTGTTTTGTTTGTTTGCTTTTTCATTTTTTTGAAAGGGCGTTTCACTCTGTCGCCCAGGCTGGAGAGCGGTGGCGCGATCTCGGCTCACTGTAAGCTCCGCCTCCCGGGTTCATGCCATTCTCCTGCCTCCGCCTCCTGAGTAGCTGGGACTACAGGCTCCCGCCACCACACCCGGCTAATTTTTTTTTGTAATTTTAGTAGAGACGGAGTTTACCGTGTTAGCCAGGATGGTCTCCATCTCCTGACCTTGTGATCCACCCGCCTCGGCCTCCCAAAGTGCTGGGATTACAGGCGGGAGCCACCGCACCCGGACTTCTTTTTTTTTTAATGCTCTTCCTCTTTTTACTTCTGGATATATGTGAGCACCAAGAAGGTTTTGATAGAGCCATCTCGCCCGTGCCAACAGCTCCAGGTGCTAACTCAGATGTGTTAGTTTCACACTGGACAACTTCAGCTCAAGCATCTCTTCTGAGCTCTCAACCACATTTTCACCTGCCTATTTGGTGTCTCTTTGTGGATGTACAAACCTCACCTCAAACTCCACACTTCCAAAACTACATTTTCCTCTTCTCACAGTTCGGCTCCCTGGGCCACCAGGCACCATAATTTTTGCTTTAAGCAGCTATAGCACTTAGAGAAAAATCTCCACAGGTTTCCATTGTGCTTAACTGTCACACTTTCATCGATGAGATGGTCATAAAAAGAAAATGTCTAAGTATCTGTAAATTCATTTTTGAAGGCACTCATTATGTTGTTTCAAGATCTTGCTAAGCTTTGGTGCTTGGACATTAGTACTGAAACTAGGAATAAGAAAATTTGAGGTGGAGTTTCGACTCTAACATTTAGCAAATTTTGCAGGTTTAAAGTATTTTTTTTTTTTTACCTTTGAAATTCAGTTTCCTCAATTGTAAAATGAGGATGATAATTGCAGCAATGACTCCAAGTTTCAGTAAAAAAAAAATGAGATCATATATGTGATAGTCCTCTGTATGCTATGATATCCTACAGAAATAAAATTTGTTTTGTTTTTCACCAAGCCTAAAACATGGTAGGTACTTAAAGAATCTTTTCTGAATATAATTAAAATATGAAATACTAGCTATTGACATTATCACGTTTGATCCTTACAGTTTTCCTTTGAGACATTTTCCTTCTTTTATAGATAATGAGATAGCGGCCAGAAAGTATTGACTGTGGGTAGAAACAATGGACCTTTGGCAGCCTGTTTTTATGTCTAGTCTTTCCCCCAGTGTATCACACTTTATATGATGTTGTCCGTGTTAGAGGCATCCATATTTTAGGATAGGTGTTGGAGAGTAAATAGAACAGAGTTCAAGGAGTTATTCTACTTCCTTCTGTTCCCATTTACTCAGAATGTGTCCACATGATGCCCTGCTCATAATCAGCTCAAACAAAAAATCTGCTAAACATTTCAAATGTTTGACCAGCTTTGTAGTAAATTGACTGAATGTTTGGTGTTTATAGGCACAGACTACTTAAACGAACCAAACTACTTTGAGATATTCACAAAGAAAGCTTTCAAGAGACCATTGACATTTGCTGACTAAAAGCAAATTACCTGCAGTTGTCCTGCTGGAACAATAATTCTGTTTAATAAAAAATTAAAAATAAAAGCATTGTGTATGCTCGTGTGTATTTCTTACTCCCATAATATAAAATAAATGCAATTATTCTATTTTATCATATATATTTCTGTCAAGACTATATTACCTACAAAAGATAAAAACTTTCATTGAAGTGTGAATTTGAAATTATCTAATGTTGTGATGTATTCAAAGGAATCTAATCAGATCTTAAATAGGTGTAAACACAATAATTATGTCTAATCATGGTCTTTTTTATTCTTCAAAAGACTAGTAACATACAGCCATTAAAAATGGTAATGCAGTCCTATGTACTGACTTAAATGCACATCCACACATGTTGTTAAGTGACAAGAATATGTATGAAAACATTTTATTTGTGTAAACTTGCATGAGCATATGCAGATGAACTGATTTACTACAAAATATTAATGGTACTTATCTCTAAATGGCAGTACCTTTTTTCTTATAATTATCTGCATTAGATATCTTAAAAAATTTTTTTGCAACAAATGTTTATAATTTTAAAATTAGGGGAAAGTATTTTCAGTTTAAAAAACAAGGGAGCAAAACCTAATCATTCACTCAGGCATAGTAAGATAAAGTTACCACATACGTAAAAGGTGGTCTGAAAGGATAACACATAGTGCCATGTCCAAAACTATCTTCTTAACCTGTACAATATTAAGCAACTCAAGAGTTCAGTGAAGAAAAAAATAAATGCATTGCAGTCAAAAGACATAAATGAGGAACAAAACAATGGAAGAAACTAATAAATTAATACATCTGCAGTGCTGGCAGGGTTTTTGTGCGGTGACATTTGTGAACGTCCTGTGTAAATGCCAAGCCTATAAGGTGGGGCTGTCATGCATCACTTTTACCAGTGAGGACAATCTCCTGATTATCAGCTCTTTGCCTCTAGCACAGCCTGTACTTCTCGTGCAAATGCAAACACAGACACAGCCCAAGGCTGCTGGGTCCTAAACTCTTCTGGACCAATAAATTCTGCAGTCTTTAGCCAAAGCAGAGCAACAGTACATTGGCGAAAGGGAAGGCACAGTTTAAAAGCATGTGCATGTGCCAGCATTTACAGGGATTTAAAAGAGACATTTGTAGAGAGCAAAATACCATTTTTTTAGCTGGTTTTGTTGGGCCTTAATTAAAGAGGCCTTTCCCCCCTTTTCTGTCACTTGGGCTGTGGGATTGCAGCCTCTCCCGGCTCAAAGAACTATTTCATTGGTCCGCAGGCTAATTAGGAAGGACTCACACTGTTCCCCAGCCTCCTGAAAGGCCAGAACAAAGGCTGCTGCTGGTAGATTGCAGTTCTGCCTCAATTGCAGAGGCTCAGGAGTAAAAGAAAAAGAAAAGCTTTTGAATAGAAAAGCCTTTTGATGCCGTGAAAGAAATTAAGAACTAAAACAGAGGCCTAGGCGCTGCTGCACAGAGCCCTCCACACAGACTCATTGTGTTTAGGAGCAAGGTCAACAAAGCCCCATCTGATACTGAACACCTCACATTAAAGAGGCATCTATTTAGCTGCTGTGTCTTGGGCTCTCCTGCTACGAAGCACTTTCCCAATCAGGCCGTCTGGTGCCGCGATAAACACAGATAAATATGAGCAGCATCATGCTTTCATCTGAACAATTAATGCATGATTTCCTAGTTGATTGTTTGCAAATATGCTGCAAACAATTGTGTTTTCTTTTTTTGACCAAACAAAAATAAAGCTGCAAAGAAAAAACACATTACCACCATCACATTAGCATCTTATCGTCTCACCAAAATTTTACTGAATTTCTTTTCATATTTTAAAATAATTGTAGTTTATCCAAATAATGTGAAAAAATGCGCATCTTTTTCTTCATAGAAGAATGGAAATCTTAAGTGCCAATGCATTTTCTAACAGCCTAAATCAGTTAGTGACAAGTAACTGAAGCTGAAATGCCCATTTGTTCTGAATCTTGCAGTCTTTGCTCCTTGCTACATAGGCTTTCAAAGGGAAGTCTCTTTTCTAATTGTATGACTTTGAAAATTAAGCATCTTTTTCAGAGCTTCACCTCCAAATAGGAACTATCCTTTATTGAGGTCTTATGCCAACAACTATACTTAGCACTCTACATGTATTATCTCCATTAACCCTCAAAAGTCAATGACATAGCTGGGCGCCCGGTGGCTCACGCCTGTAATCCCAGCACTTTGGAAGGCCAAGGTGGGCGCATCACTTGAGGCCAGGAGCTCGAGACCAGCCTGGTCAACATGATGAAACCCTATCTCAACCAACAAATACAAAAAAAAAAAAAGCCAGACACAGTAGTGCACGCCTGTAATCCCAGCTACTTGGGAGGCTGAGGTAGGAGAATCTCTTGAACCTGGGAGGTGGAGGTCACAGTGAACTGAGATTCTGCCTCTGCACTCCAGCCTAGGTAACAGAGCAAGACTCCATCTCAAAAAAAAAAAATAAATAAATAAAAAATAAAAAAAACTAATGACATAAGCACTAGTGTTATCTGCAGTTGACAAATGTGGAAACTAAGGCTCTGAGAGGCTAAACATAGATAGGAAGAAGGACACAACTATTAAGGAGTAGGGCTAGAATTTGAAATCACAGCTTTCTGACTTTCAACACTGAGCTGTTACAGTGGAATTTAAGTTTCCATGTGGAAGTATTAGTGCAGAATTACAGAATTGAAAAGCACATTAGAAATCATGTAGCCCACACTCCTCAATTTTCACATAAGAAATTAAGATTCAGAGATGTTGGAGGATTTATTTATGTTCATCCAGTTGATTCCGTGAATTGCAGACTCTCCTAATTCCAGAGATTTTAGTAGGAAGGTTCTCAAATGGTAGCGTGATTAGAAGCACATGAAGGACGGTTAGGCACAGATTGCTGGGCCTCACCTCCAGACTTCCTGACTCAGTAGGTCTGCAGCAGAGGGCCACAACATTTGCTTTTCAACAACTTCCCTGATGCTGCTGATGCTGTTGGCCTGGGAAGACAGTTTGAGAACCTCTATCCTCAAATATCACACTGCTTCTCATGCAACTGTGAAGTGAATAAAACTGAAAATGAGGGTGAGTCAAATTAAGCAGCAAAATAGTTGGAATTTTATTCAATTTCATGTAACAACCAGCCGCAGCAATGCCATCTTGAATTTTGCATCATTCTTATCCATCTGGTAGTCACAGTCACAATTTTTGTGAAGTCTAAAACAAGGCAGTCATTCACAGCAATGTTACTTTTAGTGTAAATATTTCCTGGAGATTCTAAGATTTTTGGAACTTTTTCCTCTGTAAAAAATAACTGCAAAAGCTAGAAGGTTTTGTGTATGGATTAAGTTCCTTTCAGAGCTCATCTCAAGCCATTTCTAATGCAGAGATTTGAATAATGCAGCTGTAGAATTTATCTTTCAAAAGGGCGTGCACTACCGCACTGCTGTGCAGATGACTCAGTATTGAAATGTAATTTACCAAAATGATTCTGATCTGTTAAATACATTTCTTTTCTCAGAAAAATTGAAACATCTATCAGCTGAAGTGCACTTCTCTTATCCTTTTCACCAAAATAATTTTCACCTATCCAAGGAATAATCTGTGGTTGCTCAATTTATAAAATAATCCTTATGGAAACCTGTTTGTTATCTGACACAGAAATGAATGACCTTGGAGGAAGACCTGGATAACTCCTGCTCTGTCCTACAAAACTTTTCATCTGGGTCACATCTCAGATCTGTCTCACAAGGTGGTGAAATGACCAGGCACCATTATCTGTTTACTGATGGCTAGCCTGTATGTAAAAGTCACTTGAGATTGTCATTGGGCTGAACAGGTGTATTCCAGCTTTTTTGTTGCCTAGTTTGGGTTTGAAATCCATCTTGAATGAACAGGTCATTATCAGTAGTGCCTGTTATCATTTTTATCACCAGTTATTTTGGGGATCTACTTACTGCAAGAGTGGGGATCTACTTACTGCAAGGTTAGGTAGGAGATTGGAGAAAACAGGACTTCTTTAAAGTAGATAGAATCAAGCAGTCTTCCAAGGAAGTCTAAAAGATATTTAAATGGAAAAAAATAATTATAAAGCCATGGTAAATCAATCTGATGCCTTCTTAAATATAACAATCCTCAAACAGTCTCCTAGCCAGCCTTCTTTCCCTGTGAGCAGAAGGCATTTCCAAGCAATGATACTGCTCTAAGGCATGCTTGGAAACATTCCAGGGGCTGCAAGAGGAATTACATGGCAGGTCAGCTCCTATGGTGACTATGATACTTGGATTAATGCAGTACTAGGACAAGACCAGGAATACTATAGCAATAACAATTATAACAGAGCAAATGGACTTGGGGTGGCAGAGATAACCTGTAATGTAATGTTTTGCACTTGCAGATGAAGAGTTTCAGAGTTTAATGTTATTGATTTCATAGCATTGTTACTAGGAGGCAACCAATAGGATGAACATTGGGCAAAAACAATGTTGTAAAGACAAAAAGTGGAAGACCCTATGCAAGACCAAAGAGATACTGTCTTAGTGAGGGAAGATTGACTGTTGACCTTAACTGTACATCAGAGATTTTGATCTTGGAAGATCATTTTTAAAATGTACTTTTGAAAGGTGAGTCTAAAAATGCAACCAGAGGTGACCTAGAATTATGCAACTAATAAAGCTGCAAATAATTTGTACTAGAATGCGATTTAGTCAATTTTAGTAAATCTACATAGTTTATTTCAAAATCCCATGTTTCATTTGCCCCAATTAATTCTTTAATTACCTTTATATAATCTGAAAATGAACAGCTCCTTCAAGTGTCATTCAGATCAGTAACTCTGCTATACACCAATAGTGACCAATCTGAGAATCAAATCAAGAACTCAACCCCTTTTACAATAGCTGCAAAAAAATAAATACAATACTTCGGAATATACCTAATCAAGGAGGTAAAAGACCTCTACAAGGAAAACTACAAAACACTGCTGAAAGAAATCATAGATGACACAAACAAATGTAAACGCATCCCATGTTCATAGATGGGTTGAATCAATATTGTGAAAATCACCATACTGCCAAAAGAAATTCACAAATTCAATGCACTTCCCATCAAAATACCATCATTCTTCACAGAATTAGAAAAGACAATCATAAAATTTCTATGGAACCAAGAAAGAGCCCACATAGCCAAAGCAAGAATAAGCAAAAAGAACAAATCTGGAGTCATCACATTACCTGACTTAGAAAGTATACTATAAAGCCACAGTCACCAAAACAGCATGGTTTTTGTATAAAAATAGGCATATAGACCAATGGAGCAGAATAGAGGACCCAGAAATAAAGCCAAATACTTACAGTCAACTGATCTTCAACAAAGCAAACAAAAACATAAAGTGAGGAAAGGACACCTTATTCCACAAATGCTCTGGAATAATTGACAAGCCACATGTAGAAGAATGAAACTGAATCACCACCTCTCACCTTATACAAAAATCATCTCAAGATGGAACAAGGACTTGAAACCATAAAAATTCTAGAAGTTAACATTGGAAGAACCCTGCTAGACATTGGCTTAGGGAAAGACATCATGACCAAGACCGCAAAAGTAAATGCAACAAAAACAATGATAAATAGGTGGGACTTTATTAAACTAAAAAGTTTCTGCACAGCAAAAGAAACAATCAACAGAGTAAACAGACAATCCACAGAGTGGTAGAAAATATTCACAGTCTATACATCTAACAAAGAACTGATACCTAGAATCTACAAGGAACTCAAACAAATCAGCAAGAAAAAACAAACAATCCCACCAAAAAATGGGCTAAGGATGTGAATAGACAATTCTCAAAGAAGATATACAAATGGCCAACAAATATGTGAAACAATGCTCAACATCACTATTGATCAGGGAAACGCAAATTAAAACCACAATGCAATACCACCTTACTCCTGCAAGAATAATCATAACCAAAAAATAAAAAAAAAATAGGTGTTGGCAGGGATGCAGTGAAAAGGGAACACTTAAACTGCTGGTGGGAATTCAAACTAGTACAACCACTATAGAAAACTGTGTAGATATTCCTTAAAGAACTAAAAGTACCACTACCATTTGATCCAGCAATCCTACTACTGGGTATTTACCAAGAGGAAAAGTCATTATACAAAAAGATAATGACTTTGCACATACATGTTTACAGCAGCACAATTTGCAACTGCAAAAATATGGAACCAGCCCAAATGCCCATTAATCAATGAGTAGATAAAGAAATTGTGATATCTGTATTATATCTATATGTGTGTGTGTGTATGTGTGTGTATATATATACACACACACATACATACCCATATCACCATGGAATGCTATTCAATCATAAAAAGAAATGAAATGACAGCATTTGCAGCAACCTGGATGGAATCGGAGACCATTATTCTACATGAAGTAACTCAAGAATAGAAAACCAAAGATCATATGTTCTCACTCATAAGTGGGAGCTAAGCTATGAGGGTGCAAAGGCCTAAGAATGATGCAATGGACTTTGGGGACTTGGGGGAAAAGGTAGAAGAGCGGTGAAGAATAAAAGGCTACAAACTGGGTACAGTGTATACTGCTTAGGTGATGGGTGCACCAAAATCTCACAAATCACCACTAAATAACTTACTCATGTAACCAAACACCACCTGTTCCCCAAAAACTTATAGAAAAAAATTTTTTTAAAAAGAAGAAAGACAAAAGTCAGGGAGACTCAACTGATATTTATAGTAACTATTGATATTTGCTTTTGGCAATTTAAATGAACATTATTTATATTTTTATAATGAATGATCCTACCATTCATTAAGATTGTTCCGGCATTTAAATAATCACAATAGGTTCTAGCAAAGCTGTGAAAAAGGTTAAATCAATCATTGGGTTTCGTATTTCCTGTATGAGTGTCCCTTCCTCTGTGTTTCTTTTCTCTGCCTTCTCTATGCTGTTAGTTGGCTGCTAATGTTTTATACAGCAGGGGCTTGCTGTGTTCTGCGCACACTAATTCTTATGAGTGTTAATTGGTACTCAAAGAACAAAGAGCCTCATGGTCAAGAAAGCTTGGGAAATGCAGAATACCCCAATTCTCTCCTGCAAAGTCACAATACTATTAGCATGTTAAAGGCTCTGAAAGGTCCTGCAGTAAGAAAGAAGCTTCTCTGACTTTGTTTAATGGTTAAACATATCTACTTGAGCCCTGGTATTTTTTCTTGACCCATCTATTAATATACCCCAGAATAAAATGTCCTTAACCCAAGCTAGGAAGTGTGTTAGCAAAACTTCAAGTTATGACCACCTTCAGACTGTTCATATATTTTAGGAGGGTACTTTGTAAAGCCTTCTAAATATTAAGGATGGATGCTGTGATAAATGATGAAGTCATCAAATGTCTGCTCGTGAAGGTGAACTTACAAAGAATCCAGAGAAATTTATAATGCCATGAGGTGGAAGCCATTGTTCAAAATGGATTTCAAACCCAAACTAGGCAACAAAAAAGCTAGAATACACACAAGCCCCCACCAACAAACACATACGTATAGAGCACAGAAGATAAAAAATTTGCCATTTACTCTTATTCTATTTATCTTGGGTGTTTCCACATTGGTTTTAGAATAATGTGGGTTTTAGAGACAAACAGAGCTCGACTTCAAACTGTTACCAGTTGACTGTACTCAGGCAAAAAATACTTAACCCATGAAAGAATTTTTGTTTCCTCATCTGTGAAATGAGGTCAGTAATATTTACCTAAGAATTGTTATAGGGATTCAATGAGGCAACATGAATGAAGTGACTAGCATATAACAGAAACTCAATAAGTTAAAATTTCCCTACAATCTGCTGCATCTCCCTCCACATTTTTGGAATCAGTTGAGGTCCTGAGAATGACAGACAGCATTCTTCTCAGGTGCTAATGATAAACTGTTGTTGCACTGAATAAATTGTAATAAAATTGGTGTTCCTGTCTGTCACCCCATTGTGAGCTCTTGGGAAACAGGGCCTGTGATAAATTTACCAGGCCAGCATCTTCAACGTATTAGAAGCTTAGTATGCTTGTTAAAGAAATTAACAAATCTTCAAAAACAACTCTCCTTTTTCTTCCACAGTCTTCTATTTCTAGCTACTAAGGATGGCCAGTCAAAATTTCTTTGACCTGAAGTTAACTCTGCAATAATGCTCTACTCTGAAATAACATGCACATCAAAATATCAGTTTAATACACATAAATTAGTGGTTCATTACACTGCAATATTAGTTAATTTTGAAATTGCATTATAGATTTCTAAATTAAAGAGACTGCTTGCCTGTCACTCACATCACATACAATGAATGCCAACATTAGGCATCACCTTTTTCCGGCTTTGCAAGACTGAAGGTCATTATCAATTGCTGTTTAATCAGCCAAGTCATGCATATAGACAAAGGTTAACTGAGCATAGACCAATCTGACTTCCTTTGTCATCACAAGACAATTTGTGGCTTAATAAAGCTGCTCTGATTGCACTTAACAACACCTGCTTTAAAATGCAGCCTCATTAATAGCACGCTAATGAGTTAGGGATCTTCTGGCAAGGGCATGATCAAAGACACATGATTTGCTTTCTGATTAAATGACCTAAATAACATAAAGCCAAATCTTCCAGTTTCTTTTAGGGAAAGTTTTTTTGGAATAAGTCATAAAAACTGTTGGGATCTTCAAATATGGTTTTTAAAAAAAATATAGGAAAGAATAATATTTTCAGCTCTTTTAAATTGTGATGTGTAACCACTGTGCCACATAAGTGAAATTAAACTAAACTGAGCCCTTGACTTTTGAACTCACATCCCCAAATACAATATAGCCACTGAGCAAGAAAGCAAAAAACATAAATAACACTCATAAAAAGAAAAGAAAATTTTGAGGAATGTTTATGAAGGCAATTAATTAGTATTACTACATTAATATAAGGGTGATGTTTTAAGGAGCAGCTTTGTTTGTAGAATAATAAAAGTGATTTTTGCCCCTTTACATAAATTGGAGTTTTGGACTTTACTGTTGACTCACTGTGCAATGCCAGGCAAATTGTTTCTTGCTCTGAATGGAGTCATGCATCCTGATTTAATACAACCACTGGTTGAACTTAAAGCAATGGGAATCTTGCACTTTTCTTTTTATAGTTCTACAGTTATCCTAGTTGTACCAGACATGTCAATCATTGTTGCCTGCCTGCCTGCCTCGTGTTGCCCCTGGTAAAGAAAACGGCCCTGCCACAACCTCTGCTACAAAGATAAGTGGGGGACTAGAACCTGGTATCAAAATCCAGCCAAGGGCAGCCAATCCAGAGACTTGCCAAAGTCTCTGGATAACTGCAACCAAAGTTTGCAGTTATTAACTGGGTCAATCCAAAGTCTTCTTGAAAATGGAATGAAACTGAAAGTCCAGAGAGAAGAAGGTCAGAAGAGAAGTGGAAGAGAACACACACACAAAAACAGACATGAGGAGATTAGTTGAGTCACATTCCATTAGGTTTTTTAAATTATCAGTAATCAAATAATCCTATTAATAATTAATTATCAATATGAATGAAATATTGATATTGACATTGATGTTAATAATAAAACATCAATAATTTAATAATTCACTAATTATTAATTACCTATGCTTTTTATGTTATTTACATCTATGGTATCTATGGTGTGAAAATACTGTGCAATAGTGTGCTGCTGTACCTTTCTCCCCAACTCTGCATTTAGCGAGGTCACATTAGTAGCTTGAACTTGACCATGGTTGGAATATTTCTGCTATGAAAATTGGCAAACACTATGCATTTGGGCTTTTTATTTATTTAATTTTTTTTGCTTTTTTTTTTCTGGAGATCTATTTGTTAAATATTTACCAGCACACCACTGCCCGTGACCAAATGAGACAAGAAAGTAGGAATTTAGTGAGTCCTGAGGCTGAAAATTTTCCTGGAGTTTCTCTCTTTATCTCTAATAGCCAAGATCTGTTGTAATGGCTACACATCTGGGTAGGCTGGTGGGTCAACCGGGGAGAAGGGCTGAATATTGAACACTCCTCTTGTAAAACTAGATCCTGAAGGATGACACACTCAGCGGGTTTAATAAAGCAAAATAAAATTGCCCTTAGTTGAAGGCTTAGGAGATATTTGTCTTGCCTACATTTAGCTTTGAGAAGATAGGAAATTTTTAAAAATGTCTACTCTGAGGGGTTCTGTTACAAACTCATACTCATTTCGGTCACAGAATGGACTCTAAGTGCACCACCTGACCTAAAATTTGCCAAACTTAACTTTTAGTTTGTGAAATAAAAGTGTTTATAGAAGGCTCATAACAAATGCAAATAAATTTCTCTTTGATGGAACAAAATTTAGTTTTATACCTCCAATAATTTCCATAGATAATATTCTGAAAAGCATAAAATATAAATCTAAATCACTAAATACAAACCAATAAAAAACAAAGGTGAAATAGACATTAATAGGCATTTCACAATAACATTAAAAAAATCATATAAAAAGATGTTGAGCATCATTAACAATTCGGGAAATATACAGTATAACCTCAATGATACACTACTACATAACCACCAAAGTGGCCAAAATTAATAAGATTGATGATACCAAGTGTTTGTGAGAATGTAGACCAATTGATGCATTCACATAGTGTTAGAGAAAGTGTAATTGGAAAAATAAAAATAGCATTAGCTTCTAAAGTTGAAGATACTCATCACAGGTTGTTTTCTCCAGGAAACAGATACTGAAATAGAGTTAGAGATATAAAAAGTTTACTAGGGAAGAAAACTGCGAAAAGAAAAGGAAGGAATCAGGATATATCAATTAATACTTGTGCTAATTTCCTGTCAACGCATGTACCTTAGAACATAGATCATTTACCACTTTCCCATATATAGTATTGTTTTCAGGAATATTTTTCTAACTTTCTCATCACATTATTGTTCATATTACTTTATACATGCAATGTTCATTTAGATATCTAACATCATGACCCTTTCCATTGCTTGTCATCCCCTCCTGCATATCCAAGCTGCCATGCAAGATCATTTTTGTTCTGCCTGCAGAGCACCCTATTGTTTGCCTCTATGTATGTCTATTGCTGACGAAATCTTTTAGGTTTCTTTTTTTGGGTCTGAAAATGTCTTCATTTGCTTTCTTTTTCTGAAGCACAGTTTTACTGATAATAGAATTCTAAGTTAGTGATTATTTTCTTTTATTACTTCGAAGATGTCATTCCATTGTCTTCTGTCTTTCACTGTTTCTGTTGAAAAGTCAACTCCTTCTTTTAGGCACCATTTCTGGGTTTGTTATTTTAGAGGTCCCTTTTTATTTTCTCATTTCTCTAACACCTGTTTAAGTACATATTAATATTCAATTCTCCATGATAAAAATCCCTAGTATGGTTTCTGTGTTCTTGACTAGACAGTGATGATATAGTGTAGTTATCTTCAAGACTACATGTGATATTTCCAATTTCTGAATCTGCTTTTGATTGACTTTTTTGTTTTATTGACAGTTGGGTTGTTTCTTATATGCCTGTTGTGTTGTTTCTTATATCCCCTGCCACACTGTCTTCCACAATTGTTGAACTCATTTACACTTCCACCAACGTGTAAAAGCATTCATTTTTCTCCATAACCTTGCCAGCATCTGTTGTTTTTTTGACTTTTTAATAATAGCTATTCTGACTAGTTTGAGTTGGTATCTCATTGTGTATTAGATTTGCATTTCTCTAATGATCAGTGATGTTGAGCTTCTTTTCATGTGTTTCTTGGCTGCATGTGTGTCTTCTTTTGAAAAGTGTCTGTTCGTGTCTTTTGCCCACTTTTTAATGGGATTGTTTTTGTCTTGTAAATTTGTTTAAATTCTGATAGATGCTGAATATTAGCCTTTGTCAGATAAATAGATAGCAAAATTTTTCTTTCATTCTGTGGGTTGTCTATTTACTTTGTTGATAGTTTCTTTTTCTGTGCGGAAGCTGTTTAGTTTAATTAGATCCTATTTGTCACTTTTGGCCTTTGTTGCAATTGCTTTTGATATCTTTGTCATGAAAGCTTTGCCCATGCCTATGTCCTGAATGGTATTGCCTAGGTTTTCTTCTAGGGTTTTTATAGTTTGGAGTTTTACATTTAAGTCTTTACTCTATTTCAAATTCATTTTTGTATGTGGTGTAAGGAAGGGGTCCAGTTTCAATTTTCTGCATATGACTAGCCAGTTCTCCCAGCACCATTTATTAAATAAGGAATGATTTCCCCATTGCTTGTTTTTGTAAGTTTGTGGAAGATCAGATGGTTGTAGATGTGTGTGGTCCTATTTCTGGCTTCTCTTTTCTGTTCCATTGCTCTACATGCCTGTTTTGGTACCAGTATCATGCCAATTTGGCAACTGTAGCACTGTAGTATAGTTTAAAGTTGGGTAGTGTGATGCCTCCAGCTTTTTTCTTTTTGCTTAGGATTTCCTTGGCTATTCTTTGTTGGTTCCATATATATTTTAAAACAGTTTTTTCTAATGATGTGAAGAATGCCAATGCTACTTTAATGGGAATGGCATTGAATCTATAAATTGCTTTGGGCAGTGTGGGCATTTTCATTATATTGATTCTTCCTACCTGTGAGCATGGAATGTTTTTCCACTTGTTTGTGTCAACTCTGATTTAATGGAGCAGGGATTTGTAGTTCTCCCTGAAGAGGTTATTCACTTCCATTGTTAGTTATATTCCTAGGTATTTTATTCTTTTTGTTGCAATTGTGAATAGTAGTTAATTTGTGATTTGGCTCTCTGATTGCCTGTTGTTGGTGCATAAGAATGCTAGCAATTTTTGTACATTGATTTTCTATCCTGAGACTTTGCTGAAGTTGCTTATCAGCAACTTAAGAATCTTGTGGGCTGAGATCATGGGGTTTTCTAGATATAAGATCATGTCATCTGCAAACAAAGATAGTTTGACTTCCTCTCTTCCTACTTTAATATGCTTTATTTCTTTCTCTTGCCTGATTTCCCTGGCCAGAACTTTCAATATTATGTTGAATAGGAGTGGTGAGGAGGGCATCCTTGTCTTGTGCTGGTTTGCAAGGGGAATGCTTCCAGTTTTAGCCCGTTCAGTATGATATTAACTGCAGGTTCATCATATATGGCTCTTACTATTTTGGGGTATGTTCCTTCAATACCTAGTTTATTGAAAGTTTTAACATGAAGGCTGTTGAATTTTATCAAAGGCCTTTTCTAATGTACCTATTGAGATCATCATGCAGTTTTTGTCTTTGGTTCTGTTTATGTGATGAATCATATTTATTGATTTGCATATGTCAAACCAATCTTGCATCCTGGGAATGAAAACTACTTTGATTGTAGTGGATATGCTTTTTGATGTGCTGCTGGATTCAATTTGCCAGTATTTTGTTGAGGATTTTTGCATCGATGTTCATCAAAGATATTGACCTGAGTTTTCCTTTTGTGTTGTATCTCTGCCTGGTTTTGGTATCAGGATGATCCTGGTCTCAGAGAACGAGTTTTTCTTTTCAATTTTTTGAAATAGTTTCAGTAGCAATGCTATCAGCTCTGCTTTGTACCTGTGGTAGAATTCAGCTATGAATCCATCCAGTCCTGGACTTTTTTTGGTTGCTAGGATATATATTACTGCCTCAATTTCAGAACTCATTATTGGTCTATTCAGGGATTCAATGTCTTCCTGGTTCAGTCTTGGGAGGGTGTATGTGCCCAGGAATTTATCTGTTTCTTCCATGTTTTCTAGTTTACGTGCATAGATGTGTTTATAGTATTCTGTGATGGTTGTTTTTATTTCTGTGGAGTAAGTGGTGATAGCCCCCTTATCATTTCTGATTGTGTTTATTTGAATCTTCTCTCTTTTCTTCATTAGTTTAGTTAGCAGTCTATCTATTTTATTTTTTTTTTTTTACAAAAAAACAGCTCCTGGATTTGTTGATTTTTTTTGAAGGGTTTTTTGTGTCTCTGTCTCCTTCAGTTCTTCTCTGAGCTTGGTTATTTATTGTCTCCTGCTAGCTTTAAAGTTTGTTTGCTCTTGGTTCTCTAGTTCTTTTAGTTGTGATTTTAGTTGTTAACTTGAGAGCTTTTTAGCTTTCTAGTTTTTGATGTGAGTGTTTAGTTTCCCTCTTAACACTGCTTCAGCTATGTCCCAGAGATTCTAGTACATTGTATTTTTGTTCTCATTAGCTTCAAGGAACTTCTTGATTTCTACCCTAATTTCATTATTTACCCAAAAGTCATTCAGGAGCAGGTTGTTCAATTTCCAGTAGTTGTATGGTTTTTGGTGAATTTATTAATCTTAAGTTTTAATTTAATTGTGCTGTGGTCTGAGAGACTGTTCATTATGATTTCAGTTACTTTGCATTTGCTGAGGAGTGTTTTACTTCCAATTATGTGATCAATTTTAGAATAAGTGCTGTGTGGGAATGAGAAGAATGTATATTTCTGTTGTTTTTGGGTGGAGACTTCTGTCTTCTGTCTTTTGGTGGAGATATCTGTCAGGTCCATCTGATCTAGAGCTGAGTCTAGGTCTTGACTATCTTGTTAATTTTCTGTCTCAATGATCTGTCTAATATTGTCAATGGGATGTTAAAGTCTCCCAGTATTATTGTCTGGGAATCTAAGTCTCTTGTCTAAGAACTTGCTTTATGAAACTTGGTGCTCCAGTATTGGGCACATATATATTTAGGTTAGTTAGCTCTTCTTGTTGAATTGACCCCTTTACCATTGTGTTATGCCCTTCTTGGTCTTTTTTGATCTTTGTTGGTTTAAAGTCTATTTTGTCAGAAGCTAAGATTGCAATCCCTGCTTTTTTCTGTTTTCCCTTTGCTTGGTAAACTTTCCTCCATCCCCTTATTTTAAGTCTATTATGTGTCTTTGCATGTGAGATGGGTCTCCTGAAGACAGCATACCAATGAGTCTTGGTTCTTTATCCAGCTTGCCATTCTGTGTCTTTTATTAAAGGGATTTAGCACATTTACATTTAAGGTTACTATTGCTATGTGTGGATTTGATCCTGTCATCATGATGCTAGCTGGTTATTTTATAGACTTGTTTATGTGGTTGCTTCATAGTGTCACTGGTCTGTGTACTTCAGTGTGTTTTGTTGTGGCTGGTAACCATTTCTCCTTTCCATATTTAGTGCTTCCTTCAGGAGCTCTTGGAAGACAGGTCTGGTAGTAATGAATTCCCTTAGCATTTGCTTGTCTGAAAATGATCTTATTTCTCCACTTATGAAGCTTAGTTTGGCCAGATATGAAATTCTGGATTGGAAATTTTTTTTTTTTTTTTTTTTTAAAGAATGTTGAGTATTGGCCCCCAATCTCTTCTGGTTTGTAGGGTTTTCACTGAGAAGTCTGCTGTTAGTCAGATGGGCTTCTCTTTGTAGGTGACCTAGCCTTTCTGTCTTGCTGCCCTTTAACCTTTTTACTTTCAGTTTGGCCTTGGAGAATCTGAAGACTATGTGTCTTGGGGATGAACTTCTCATGGAGTATCTTACTGGGGTTCTCTGCATTTCCTGAATTTGAATGTTGATCTTTGGAAGGGGTTTTTGTGGGGGTGTCTTTTTTGTTGATGTTGATGTTGTTGCTTTCTGTTTGTTAGTTTTTCTTCTAACAGTCAGGCCCCTCTTCTGCAGGTCTGCTGCAGTTTGCTGGAGGTCTACTCCAGATCCTATTCACCCGGGTATCACCAGAGCAGGCTGCAGAACAGCAAAGATTGCTGTCTGCTCCTTCCTCTGGAAGCTTTGTCCCAGAGGGGCACTGACTTGATGCCAGCCAGAACTCTCCTGTATGAGGTGTCTGTCGATCTCTGTTGGGAGGTCTCTCCCAGTCAGGAGGCACAGGGGTCAGGGACCCACTTGAGGAGGTAGTCTGTCCCTTAGTAGAGCTGGTGCACTGTGCTGGGGGAATCCCCCGTGTCAGAATCAGTTGCTCTCTTCAGAGCCAGCAGGCCAGAAAGATTAAGTCCACAGATTAAGCCCACAGTCACCCCTTCCCTCAGGTGCTCTGTCTAGGGAGATGAGAGTTTTATCAGTAAGCCCCTGACTGGGGCTGCTGCCTTTCCTTCACAGATGCCCTGCCCAGTGAGCAGGAATCTAGAGAAGCAGTGTGGCCACAGCTATATTGCCACACTGTGGTAAATTCTGCCTGGTCCAAACCTCCCAACCTCCTCGCACTGTCAGGAGAAAACTGCCTACTAAAGCCTCAGTAATGGCAGACCCCCCTCTTCCCACCAAGCTCAATCGTCCCAGGTCAACTTCAGATTGCTGTGCTGGCAGTGAGAATTTCAAGCCCATGGTTCTTAGCTTGCTGGGCTCTATGGGAGTGGGACCTGCTGAGCGAGACCACTTGGCTCCCTGGCTTCAGCCCCTTTTCCAGGGGAGTGAACAGTTCTGTTTCACTGGAGTTCCAGGCACCTCTGGGGTATGAAAAAAACTTGCACAGCTAGCTTGGTGCCTGCCCAAACAGCCGCCCAGTTTTGTGCTTAAAAACCAGGGCCCTGGTGGTATAGGCTCATGAGAAAATCTCCTGTTCTGTGGATTGCAAAAACAGTGGGAAAAGCATAGTACTTGGGCTTGGTAGCACAGTACCTCAAGGCTTCCCTTGGCTGGGGGAGAGAGATCCCCCAGCTCCTTGCACTTCCTGGGTGAACTGATGTCTCACCCTGCTTCTGCTAGTTCTCCATGAGTTGCACCCACTTCCTAACCAGTCCCAATGAGATGAACTGGGTACCTCAGTTGGAAATGCAGAAATCACCCACCTTCTGCATTGGTCTCACTGGGAGCTGCAGATCAGAGCTGTTCCTATTTGGCCATCTTGGCCCCTTCCTATAATCCCATATTTCTTAGAGGTTTGGTCATTCCTTTTTATTTTTTTGTTCTGTTCTTATCTGGTTGTCTTTTTCAGAAAGATAGTCTTCAAGCTCTGAGATTTTTTCCTCCACTTGGTATATTCTGCTCTTAACACTTGCAATTACATTGGAAAGTTCTTGTAGTGTGTTTTTCTGCTCTATCAGGTCAGTTATGTTCCTCTCTAAACTGGCTACTTTGGCTGTCAGTTCTTTCATTGTGTTATCATGATTCTCAGCTTCTTTGCATTGGGTTACAACATGCTTCTTTAACCCAGCAAAACTTGCTTTTATCCACATTCTGAAGCCTGCATTTGTCATTTCAGCCATCTCAGCCTCAGCCCAGTTCTGAGCCCTTGCTGGAGAGGTGTTATGGTCATTTGGAGGAAAAGAGGCACTCTAGCTTTTTGAGTTTTCAGTGTTTTTGCATTGACTCTTTCTCATCTTTGCGGGCTTATCTACCTTCGATCTTTGACGTTCTTGACCTTTGGATAGGGTTGGTTTTTGTGGTTTTGCTGTCCTTCCTTCCTTCCTTCCTTCCTTCCTTCCTTCCTTCCTTCCTTCCTTCCTTCCTTCCTTCCTTCCTTTCTTTCTCTCTCTCTCTCTCTCTCTCTTTCTTTCTCTCTCTCTCTCTCTCTTTTTTAGCCTGGCCACTCTTCTATAGGGCTGCTGCAGTTTGCTGGGGAAAAACCCTTATCGCCTTGGTTTTTTCCATACCTGGAGGTATCACCAATGAAGTCTGCAAAACAGCAAAGATGGCAGCCTGCCCCTTTCTCTGAAAGTTCCATTTCAGTGGAGTACTGACATGTTGCCAGCCTGAACACACCTGTAGGAGGTGGCTAGATACACCTGTTGGGAGCTTTCACCCAGGCAGGAGAAATGGGATCAGGTACCTACTTAAAGAAGCAGTCTGGCTGTCTTTTGGTAGAGCAGCAGTGCTGTGTTAGGGATTCTGATTGTTAACCCCTGATTGTTTTGAACTCTCCAAGGCCCACAGACTGTACCAGCTGAGATGCTGGAACAGCCAAGGTGGTGGCCTGCCCTGTCCCCCAGGCACTCCATCCCAGGGAGAAATTAAAACTCTGTTGGCCATAGAACATGGAAAAGGGTGGCTGGAATCCCTGGCTGGGAGGACCTGCCCTGCAAGGAGGAGTGGATCAGAGTCCCAGTTACAGAAGCAGTCTGGCCACACCTTGACCAAACAGCTGTGTTGTGCTGGGGAACTGCCTCTGCTCCTGTCGGCTTCAACTCTCCAAAGACTGCAGGCTGGAATGGTTGAGTCATCCAAACAACCAGGGTGGTGTCCCACCCCTTCCCAGGGAGAGATCAGAGTTCTGTCCATAGAATATGGGCAGGTGGGGGTAGCTGGAGGCCCTGGCTGGGAGGTCCCACACAGTAAGGAGGAATCAATTGGGGTCCTACTTAGAGAAACAGTCTGGCCACATTCTGGCAAAGCAGCTGTGTTGTGCTGGGGGGATCCTTCCTCATCTGGACCGTTTGGAGTCTCCAAAGCCCACAGGCTGGAATGCCTGAATTGACCAAACAGCAGAGATGGCAGTCCACTCCATCCCCTGGGGACTCTGTTCCATCTCAGACAGGCTCCACCCTGTTGCTGGTAGCTGGCTGGAATTCCAGGACAGTGAGTCTCATCTTATGAGATGCTGTGGAAGTAGAGCCCACAGACTATCACCACTCAGGCCCCTGGATTCAGCCCTCTTCATAGGCATATGCACATACCCTCTGCCTTGCCTGAACTACCCACACTGGTGCCAGGGATCCCAGGGCTGGAGCCTGTAAAGCTCCTGGGTCTCTGTATGTGTCTGAGCAGCTGCTTTGCCGAGACTCCACACAGCACTGTGTGTTGAACCCAAGGCTCTGGTGGCGTGGACCCACAAGGGGACCTCCTGATCCGTGGGTTGCAAGTATTCATGGGAGAAGCGTGGTTTCCTGGGGTCACCCAATCACTCGCCACTTCCCTTGACTGGGGGTGGGAGGTTCCCTTGGCTCAGTGTTGCTCCCCAGTGGGCCGTCGCCTCACCCTGCTTTTCTTTGATCTCCATGGGTTGAGCTGTTTCTCTGATCAGTCCCAATGCAAGTACTTGGATATTTCTGTTGAAGGTCCTGTATTTATGTGCCCCATTTTTTTTTTTTCCAATCCATGAGTGCCACAGAATGCAGCTGCTTCTAATCAACCATCTTGGCCCCAGCTTGATGACTTCTTAAAATTGCATTATTACCCTCCTTTAAAATGTGCTTTGGGAATTTGGTTCCTTTAGTTTTCACCTTGGCTACATTGTAGCTAGCATTATAGAATTATAGAATTCCAATGTACCACAGTTCCAAGAACTGTGCTGTTCTGTTCGATCCCAAGCCCTTTTCTGTCCCCATCTCTCTGCTATATACCTATCTGAAATCAAAGAGAGTGTTAAAAACACAGGTAAGGGAGTGTAGAGACCTGACTCACTATTCACAATTAGGAGGCCTTTACTGGAAAATGTATTTTCAATAAAAACACAAATAAATATTTCCCAGAATTATCAAAGGTGAAAGTAAGTGGGGAATATTTTTGCTTGTAGCCACACAACTCTGTAGGCAAACCAAGTTGATTCAGACCAACCTTTTGTCATTGTTCAGTAAGATCTGCATAGTCATAACCATTGAGTGATCAGATAGGCGTGCCAGGGCTGAGCCCTAATGCAATTCCAAAACAAGCAGGTGTGAGAAGTGAGGAAATTAAGAAGATTAAGAAGTCTTATGCTGTCTGAGATAATTTTTCTCTCCCTTTAGGATAGACATCTATCCATTTTTGAAGGTCTAACTCTAGTCTTCTCTCCTTCATTCAACACAACATCTTGAGCATTCTCTGGCTTGCTAGAATTTTTCCTCACACTCCAAGTTAGTACCTTTATTTAAAATGAATTGGCTTGCATTGAGTTTTTGCTCTTTTGGGGATCAGTAAGACTGAAAGCTTCTTGAGTGTAGACATCAAAGCTTGTATTCCTTTTGCTACCTTATGTCTCAAGCAGAATATAAGGTAAGTGCTTGGTGAATGTTTATTAGTTAATAATGCAGGGAGCTTCTGTGTGAAATATTATTCTAAGCTTCATCATTAAAGGGAAATCAGCTCAATGATTAGTGAGGATTAGCATGGACAAATTTTAAATATAGATATGTCAATAATTAAAATCCTTTTTAAAACATAGTTCCCATATTTCTATTTTTTTGTTTCTAGGATGATCCTTAGAAGACTCGGTAAAGACAGCGAATGGGAGTCATGTGGCAGTGATCTGGTTCAGATCTGTGACTTACTCTGGAAGGGGCAAATTGAGATCTCTGGGAGTTTTTATAGCCTCACCAATAAAAGAGAGGGTAATATGCACTTTGTCACCTCTGTGAAGTGGTTTTCAGGAGCAAAGAAGAGAATATGATTCCATGGTGCTTATTTTCTTTCCAATATCTATCATAGTTCACATATTACTATGTATTAGAGATGCTGGTTTGTCAGAGCTCACTTGTACAGCCTTGCAAAAACTGATTTTTAAACTTTGGAGGATTTTTTGAGCTAACTGGTAAATATTGCCATTATTAAAGATTATATAAATATATTTAAACTGACAAATAAATTGCATTAAAATATGTGTGACAAATAATTAAACCTCATTATTTCCTAATTATTTTACTCTGTTTTATTATTATTTGTGATTTTGAGGTTATTTCTATAACATATTATATCTGAGTGGTAGAAATACCATGTAATGGTGTGCTGTTTTACATTTCTTCCCAACTCTGCATTCAGTGAGTCATGTTGCAAGCTTTAAATCTGGCATGATGAACATATTTAAACCATGAAAATCAGCAAATGCTACAAATGAGGGCTTTCTGTTCAGATAGCCAGTTTTTAAACATTATAATACACCATGGATATTTTACCCACTTAATTATTAGCAACTTGAGAAAAAATCTGGTGCCAAATATATTTTTATACATTCCACTGTTGGGTGTGGGGCTCCATGTTTAATCTGGTGTGCATTAGAATCCACTGGAGAGTTTAAAAATCCTTTTTTATATCTGAAATTTTTTCAGATTAATGCCTCAACGTTTCATCTCCAAGATTTCAACTTAGTTGGTTTGGCTGGGTAATAAAGTATTCTTTAAAAATCTTCTTGTGAATTTAATATGCATTAAATTTAAAACTATTGACTTAAACATCACTTTGAAACTATTAGCCATTGAGCAAATGATTATTAGATTAAAGAATAAGTATGTTAAGAAACTATAAAAGCTATAATACACTATGTGTAAGATAGAATATGATTCTTGTAAGAAAAATGCTACTTCAAAATCAGTTACTATAGTTTTTCTCAAATGCTTGCCTAATTTCCAGTAGTGGAATCTAAGGAAGGAAACTCTAGCTTGAGAAGGAGATAGGCTATAATCTTACTTCTCACTGGATACCCGTTTACTTTTATACCACAAACATAGATTAGCCATTCAATACACATACACAAGTTTTTAATGATTTGTGTTGTAAAAATTTTTAGTGAGCAAATGAATGTTTTAAAAATATAGTTTTATGATTTATCAATCTGATTCTTGGAAGTTGACCAACCCTTTGAGGGTAGAGAAAATTAAAGCAGTGTTTTTTCTTTTGGAGTTGGTTGAAGCTCATGCACAGGATTACAGGTGGCCAATTGCAGATGACAAAATACCTAGTTTTAGGCCTGGCGCGGTGGCTCAAGCCTGTAATCCCAGCACTTTGGGAGGCCGAGACGTGCGGATCACAAGGTCAGGAGATCGAGACCATCCTGGCTAACATGGTGAAACCCCGTCTCTACTAAAAATACAAAAACCTAGCCGGGCGTGGTGGCGGGCGCCTGTAGTCCCAGCTACTCGGGAGGCTGAGGCAGGAGAATGGCGTGAACCCGGGAGGCGGAGCTTGCAGTGAGCTGAGATCCGGCCACTGCACTCCAGCCCGGGCGACAGAGAGAGACTCCATCTCAAAAACAAAAAAACAAAAACAGAAAAACAAAAAAACAAACACACACACAAAACAAACAAACAAACAAAAAAATAAAATAAAATACCTAGTTTTGGAAAAGCAAATCTGATTAAGAGAATGTAAGTGCTATCTTGATATTGATTGGCTAAATCTTTGCTTAAAAGCAATAAAATACGTTAGTAGTTTTAAATGGGATATATAGGCACATCCAAACATTTCAGGAAAATGGTCTTCTAAAATATCACTGAGCAAGGCATTTGACAACATTAGTTTTAATGTATGTTACAATTAGTTTTACAGAGTTACATACAGGTAAAGCTGTTTAACAGTAACTTTATAAGTTAAATGGAATTCATCATGCCAGGTCTCCAACTCTAATCTTTAATCATGTTATATCAAATGTAAGCAGTACATTTATGTTTATAAAATTTAATATAAAATTTATATTTATTAAATCAGTTTCTTTATCTGAAGAGTGGGCATATTAATAGTGGCAAACTCATATGGTTACTATAAGCATTACTCAGATTAATAAATGTAAATACCTAAACCAATGTCGTGCACAAATTGTGTTCAGAAAATATTTGCTAGCACTTGTTTTATGGAAATAAAACTAAGACCCAGAAAGACTAAGCAAATAGATCAATGTCACACTGGTTGTCAATAAAAGACCCAGGTATATTGAACATATTAAGTCCTTGATAATGACATAATTAAAACTACAACAAATTCAATTAGCTCTATTCTAGGAAAAAACTAAAGCTTGATTTTCTTAAAAATTTTTACTTAAATCATTTTTATCCATTACAAAATTTAATATCTTTAAATAATATGTATGTTTTATTTTAGTACTAAATTATGATTAATAAATAAATTATATCAAGATTAGATTTCCAAATTGACTTTGAAAAGCCTAGCATGTAGTCTGTTTTTTCCCATGGAAACTGAGTTATTTAATTTTAAGTTGGATAATGACATAAGAATTAACTGACTAATGTACACAGAAAAGTTAAAATAAATTTGACATTTAGTGTAACTGGAATCTATTAAGAATCTATCGAATTTTTTTTCCACTGCCAATTATATTTAATGAAAGACAAATTTAGGAAACAAAGTCCATTAAAAGTGCTCTATATGGCTTGGTGCAGTGGCTCATGCCTGTAATCCCAGCACTTTGGGAGGCTGAAGCAGGCAGATTGCCTGAGGTCAGGAGTTCAAGACCAGCCTGGCCAACATGCAGAAATCCCATCTCTACTAAAAATACAAAAAAATTAGCCGGGTGTAGTGGCAGGCACCTGTAACCTCAGCTAATCCCTTGAACTTGGGAGGCGGAAGTTGCAGTGAGCTGAGATGGTGCCATTGCCCTCTAGCCTGGGCAACAAGAGTGAAACTCCATCTAAAAAAAAAAAAAAAAAAAAGATGGTATATATTGGGTGTTCTACTTATAGTAATAGCAGACTACTACTAAACTTGAAAAAAAATCTAAAATAGAACATAGAAAAGGTGTATTAGAAAACAAAAGTGTGCCAAAGCCCAGGAGAAGAAAATCCAAAGGGATGAGACGAAGATTTGGGGTGAGTTTACACTAAAGTAGTCATCCCATTCTTAAAGAGGCGGCTGAAAGTTGAGAACCTGAGCAGAGTTTTCAAGGTATACAGCATGAGGAACACCTAGAAAATAATAAATGGAGGTAGAGCTGACCATCAAAGGGACTCTCAGGCCAGTGGTTCTTGACTAGGGGCAATTTCGTTGCCCCCAGGGCTGTTTGGCCATCACTGGAGACTTTTTGTTATCAGAATTGTAAGGTGGAAAGTGTTACTGAACATAGGGACTAGAGACCATGATGTTCCTTAACATTCTTCAATGTACAGGATAGCCCTCTACAACAAAGAATTATCTGGCCCAAAATAGTGCCAGGTTTGAGAAACCCTGTTCTAATCAATAAGGATTTAGATGAGTGAATACAGATCAGCTTTCATGAGAACAGAAGTCTAGCTTTGAATTATCTCAATTTCTTATTGGAATAAGGTAGCATCAGATTGCTAGTGCACCTAGATTATCAATTTATCAGAGACAAAAGTAAATTCTCTCTAGAATGAGGGGTCAGCAAACTGCAGCCCTTAAGCTAAATCCAGCCAGATGACTGTTTTAAATAAAGCTTTATTGGAACACAGCCAGGCTCATTCATTGGTTTCCATATTTTATATAATACTTTTCACACTACGATGTTAAAGTTGAGCAGTTGCAACAGAAACCATAAAGCCTGCAATCAATAGTGTTTACCACCTGGCCTTCACAGAAAAAGCTTGCCAGCTTCTGCTCTAAAAACACAGATCCTCAAATTATTTAATTAATTAATTTATTTATTTGTTTGTTTGTTTATTTATTTATTTATTTATTTGAGACAGGGTCTCACCCTGTTGCCCAGACTGGAGTGCAGTGGTATGATCTCAGCTCACCACAAGCTCTGTCTCCCAGGCTCAAGCAATTCTCCTGCCTCAGCCTCCCGAGTAGCTGGGATTACAGGCATGCACCACTACCACCAAGCTAATTTTGTATTTTAAGTAGAGATGGGGTTTCACCATGTTCGCCAGACTGGTCTCGAACTCCTGACTTCTAATGATCCACCAGCCTTAGCCTCCCAAAGTGCTGGGATACAGGCATGAGCCACCGCACCCAGAATCAAATTATCTCTATAGTTTTTCTTGCAGAGTTTTTAGCACTCAAACAAAAATAACCAAGTATATAGGAAAAAAGACAATATATCAACAAAACAAGAGAATCAACCAACAGACAGTGGCATTATTAAATGTACACATTAGATAACGACATCATGTCAGACACAGTTCAGCCTGAAAAAAGAAAAGACATACTAAGGATTTCATCAGAAAAAAAATTGTAAACATTTACTTAAATGGATGTTGAAGAAAAGAGGAAGTAAAAAGGGACCTCTGAAATAAAGCAGAAATTGTCCCTCAACAAAAAGCTGACTTTTCAACAGAAAACAATGGAAGCCAAAAGACAATGGAATGACGTCTCTCAGATAATGAAAGCAGTAACTACCAACTTCAAATTTTGTTATCAGTGAAAATATATTTCAGAAAATTAAATCCTTCATTCTTAAGACATTTTCAGGCAAATGTTAGCTGAAAGAATTAATCAGCAGCAGATGGACACATGGAGGCAAACAATAAAGGGCATCTTTAGGCAGAAGAAAAATGATTTTGGTTGTTAGCATGGATATGAGGGAAAGAACCAAGAGCAGTGAAAAGAGTCAAGACTTGAGATATCTAAATGAACATTGCATGTATAAAACAATATTAATAATAACAGTGACAAAGAAAATCAAATAATAAATGACAAAGAAAATTAAAATTCATGAAAATAATAGCACATAATATGGGGAGAAGGCAAGTGGTCTAAGGTTCCTAAGGCATTTCTATTAACAGAGAAATGGTAAAAATAATAATTTATATTAGAATTTGAGAATTCATGTTCTAATCTTTGGGTTGACCTTGAGAGAGTATTGTATAATTGTATGTATAATTACCAAGCTAATAGAATGAAAAAAATTAAATAATTAAAATTTTTTTCATTTTCTAAATGAATTTTAAAAGGCCGGAAATAAGAAAAAAAGCAACATAAGGCAGTTCAAAGAAATAGAAAAAAGTTATATTGTAAATTTAAACTCAAGTACATTACTGATTACACTAAATGTGAAAGAACTAAATACTTTGAAAAGCAAACATTTTCCAACTGAATAGAAACAAATCCTAATTATACACAGCTTACAAGAGATGTGCTTTAGCTATGGGGACACAAAATGAATTTGTAAAAAAAAAAGGTTGTAGAAAATGCACAATTAAACTAAATTATTATTAGACAAAGTAGAATTTAAGATAAAAAGCTACTGAATATTTAAAAAGGATATTTCACTTTGATAAATTTTAATTTGCTGGGAAGTTAGAACAATACTAACTTATTCAAGAGAAACTAATACAACAGTTTTAAAATATATTAAGCAAAAAATAAGTGAACAAAAACAGGCAATGCATGATGATAGTAGGAGATTTTAATGTATCTCTCTTAGTAATTGATAGAATAATCAGAAAAAAATTTATCCATGATAAATGATTTAAACATGATTTAAAAATTTGACCAAATGATGTTTTAAGTTGTGACTTGATTACCCTTAGTAACTGTATATTATGCATTCTTTTTAATAGCACACAGAACATTTGATAAAACTGACCACATGTTGGACCAGAAAACGTGTCTCGAAAAATTTCAAATTACTGAAATTATACAGAAAATGTTCTCTGACAAGAGTAAAATTAAGCTAAAAATAAAGAGAAGAAAGATAACTTGATAGTCCCTATACTAGGAAATTAAGCAACATACTTCTAAATAACAAATGAATTAAAAATTAAATTAGAAATAATTTATATTGCATGAAAATAGAAATACATTTCAGAACTTGTGTAATTAAACTAAATTAATACTTTAAGATGGAGGCTTTTACCCTTCAATTTGTATCTTAGAAAAAAAAAAAAAAAGACTGAAGGTTCATGAACTGAGCCTCTATCTCTAGAACTGAAAATTAAGTTTAAAAAGGTAGAAAGAAAGAAGTGCTAACAATAGATGCAGATAAGATAAGAAATAGAAAAACCAATAACAAGGGAATTGAAAGCTAACTCTTTGGAAAAGCTAATAGAATTGATAAAATTCAGCAATATTGATCATCCATTATTTTAAAAAAGATGGGGAGGCACTAATAATGCCAAAGGTAAAAATGTATCTTCACTGCAGATGAAGTTGGTATTGAAACAGCAATAAGAAGATATTATAAGCCAATAAATTATGAGAGCAATACAATTTTTTAAATCTGACACAAGAATAAATTATCAAAACTAGTTCTAAAATTATGAAAGAAATTAAATTTTTAATGAAAAATGTTTCTATAAAGGAAAATTCCAGACCCCAATCATGATAAATTGTGTCAAATATTAAGTAAGAAATAATGCCAATATTACATAAACTCAGAGCATAGAAAAAAAGGAATTTTTTTTACTACCCCATTATATGAGACTGGCATATTCTCACACTAAAACTTCATAAGGGAATTCTAGGAAAGGAAGATTATGGGCCAATCAGACTCATAAACATAGATTCAAAATGGTGAAGTAATAATGATAGTATTATAAAAAACAGTGATACATCACAAAGACAGGCTTGTTTTATTCATAATATTTACAGAATAAAGGATTTTTAAAAAACATAATCAGCTGAGATGATGTACTAAATTCACACATCAAATTCAATATCTATTCATAATAAAAATTCTTATCAAACTTGAGTAAAATGAATTCTACCTAATTCCATTAAAGCTTTTCTATAGTCAGTAACTATTTTATTTAATGGCGAAATATTGAAAGAGTTCCCACAAGACACAGGATGCTCACAATCATCTCTTCAGTTTTAAATTGCTCTGAAGACCTATGTAGTATGAGAATACAATAGAAAAATATATATACTAGAAAGAAGAAATGAAATCTTTTTAGAAAACAACATGATAATGCATATAGAAAAATGAAAATATGTGTATAGCAAAGTTAATGAATACCTCGTAAAAATTTTAAACACTGATATTCCCATATATCAATAATAATCAGTAAGTTGCATTTTAAGAATGTACATTAACAATTGCATAAACATCAATTTTGTGGGAACAAAACTTATGAAATGTGCAATATGTCAACACAGAGAGAACTATAAAACATACATAGAAATTAATAAGAACCTAAATAAAGGGCGGGATATACCATGTTCATCTTGTATAGCCCAAATCATAACATGATTTTTAGATTTAATGCAATCCAAAAAAACTCCCAACAAAATTTGTTGGAATTTGACAAGCAGATTCTAAAATGTATATGGAAACGTAAGATGAAAATAAAATGAAGAGAAGAACTTATTCTACATGATGTTCCAGAAGATATTAAATGTAGAAATTAAATAATGCTAAAAGTGGTGGAAGGACCACTTAACCAAAAAAGAGACCACTTAACCAGATGGAGGGTCAAGGACCAGATCTGTACATAAATGGATATTTCATTTATCATGAGGATGGCACCACCCAGCAGTGAGGAAACAATGATCTTGTTGCAGGACAGGCAAGCTCCTACATTGGGGCTTAGCCCAGGAGGGTTCTGGGCTTCACCCAGGGAAGAATTCAAGTGTGACCAGGTGGTGTTAAACAGCAACTTTTATTAAAGTGGCAATGCACAGCTGCAACAGATCTACCACTTCTTACGATGCAGGTCTACTCCACAGGAAATGTGCCCAGAATAGCAGCCTAGAGGTAATTCTGCACTCATATTTGACCCACTTTTAATTATTTGCACATTAAAGGGTAGTTTATGCAGAAATTTCTAGAATGAGGGTGATAATTTCTGGGCCATTGGGTCATTGCCATGGAAAGGGGTGATACCCTCTGGGTATTGCCATGGCAATGGTAAACTAACATGGCATCCTGGTGGGCATGTCTTATGGAAAGCTGTTTCTGCTCAATCTGTTTTAGATAGTCCTTAATTTGGTCCAGTGTCTGAGCCTAGCCTTCAAAGTCCCATCTCCTACTCCAATCTTGTCAGTTAATGGTGCATAATCTATTGGATATTCAATTGGAAAAATGAAAACGGACCCCTACCTCACATCATCTCAATGCAAAAGGTAAAACAATAAAGCATCTAGAAGATACCAACAGAAAAAAACTATTTATATGTCTTCGAAGGAGATGAAGATTTCTTTGAAAGTACATGTAAGTGGAAACCATAAAGTATTGATGAAATGGTATACGTTTGGCTCAAGACCTTCTCTTCATCAAAAGACATAAAGAGAGTAAAAACAAAAGTCACAGAGTGAAAGAATATGTTTGCCAAAAATATAACAAAGTATTTTTGTCCTTTGCAGGCACACACTCTCTTGCACTCTCTCTGTCACACACATAGAGTACTTCGAATCCATAAGAATAACAGAGACAACTCAATTGACAAATAAGCAAGAAAACTGAATAACAATTTTACAAAACAGGATAGTATTTTAAAAAGTCCTCAACCTCACTAAGTATTTTAAAAAGTCCTCAACCTCACTAAGTCCTTTGGGAAAATGCAAATTAATACTTCTATAAGAAAACATTACATATGCTCTAGAATAATGAAAATTGAAAAAATGTAAGTAAAAAGTGAATATGAAAATAAAGAGCAATGGATAACTCATTTTATTGCAGAGGGCAAAGTAGTACCATCACTTGGAGAACATTTCAGTGTTTTCTATAAAAGTTGACACAGCAATTTCATTTGTGGGTATAGAGCCAAAACAAATTTATTCACACTTTAATGTGAGCACATGTACAAGAATATTCATAGCAACCTTATTTGAAATAGTTCCAAGAAAGGAAACAGCAGAAATGCCCATCAACATCAGATTAAATGCATTTTGTTTAATTCATGCAACATAATACTACAAAGCCATAAAAATGAACAGAGTACAGTTTAAAGCAACAACTAATATCAATCAATAACTAATATCAGAAGAAGATAGATACATAAAATATATATTGTGTAATTCAATTTACATAAGGTTCTGAATGGTGTTTTAAGTCAGAATACTGGCTACCCTTGGGAGGAGAGAGGGGGAAGGCTTTGATGCTGTGTTTTGACATAAGTCATAGTTATACAGACACATTTATGTTGTTATAAAGTAACAAAGTTCAATAAGTTGGACCCTCATGATTTCTTCTCTTTCCTGTGTGTGTAGCATACTTTAATGAAGATAAGTCATTTGTTAAAATATTTATATATTCTTTATTTTCAAAACATAAAAAATTAGTAAGAATAGTTAAGCCAGCAATAAATATAAAAGTCACTAATCTAAATAACTCTCAGATGAAAGAGGAAAATAATACAGATATTACAAATTATTTATTTGCTGAAAATGACTTTGAAAACACTTTTTATCAAAATCTATGAAGACAGGCTGGGTGTGGTGGCTCATGCCTATAATCCCAGCACTTTGGGAGGCTGGGACAGGTGGATCACGAGGTCAGGAATTTGAGACCAACCTGGCCAATATGGTGAAACCCCATCTCTACTAAAAATACAAAAATCGGCCGGGTGTGGTCCCAGATACTTGGGAGGCTGAGGCAGAAGTATCGCTTGAAGCCGGGAAGCAGAGGTTGAAGTGAGCCAAGATCACACCACTGCACTCCAGCGTGGGTGACAGAGTGAGACTCCATTTCAAACAAACAAACAAACAAACAAACAAAACAACCATGACGATAGCTAAAACCTTACTGAGGGGAATGTTCACAATTTTATAGTCTATTTTAATTAACCCTTTTCCCTTTTGCCCCTAGAATACTCACCGGTGGCCCCTTGTGGCTGCAGCATTTACCCTGAGAAAACTTTGCCATGAACTATCTCACTTTTATTATTATTTTCACATTGCTTTAGTGTTGACTTTGGAAACAAAAGACATCATTCTATTAATAGCATTTTTTTTTTAGCAGTGATATTTCCATTTAAAAGTATAGTAATTCTCTATTGCTGAAAATATCAAATTTTAGAAAATGTAGCATCCCTCTGTGTGATGTTATCATCATTCTCAAACAGTAGTTGACCAAAGATTTATTTGATAAACCCGATTATTCCAAAATAGATGATTCTGACATTAGTTCTGTTTATGAATAACTCCAAGTACAGTTTTTACATTTTATTTTCACAATGAAGATCAGTCAGATTTACCTCAGCTTCAAAGAGCGTGTTTATGTAAAATTAAATGAATGCTGGCAGCGAGCTGTGCTTTTTTTTTTCTAAAAGTGAAAAGGGCTAAACCAAAACTATGTAAAAGCACTCTAAGTGTTCAACTGAGTAAATTTAAAATCTAATAGACAAAAACAATAGAAACCAAAAGAAAGTAGTTAAACAGAATTGATAAAGACTGCACATAGATCAATGAATTTGAATATGAAAAAAAAAAAACCCAATCCCGTCACTAAAGTGAAGTAATTAATTTCAGAAAATACCAAGCACTACCTCTACCTTGGAGATGAGTCTGTGGTTGCAAGAATGGGTTGTTTGTAGACTAGTTACTAATAAACTTGTCATGCAATTCCTATTTTGGAATAATTACTATATTAGGTTAGCCACATGGTGTTATGATTGATTCCTGGCAATCAGCCATTCAGACAACTAAAATAATAAAAGAACAAATTAATGCTGTCAAGCCATTTAAGCTTTGTCAAAGGTATTGCCAATTTAACCAGGGGGTTTGCAAAAGACATTCAAACTCATTGGCTACAGTATTACAATGTGTGAATCAGCTAAGAGAAAATAAAATAAATAAAAATAAGAGGCTGTGTGCAATTGTGTCCTGGGGCCAGAACTTTAATCATTTCCTCTGTTGGCCTGTAAGTTTGTGTGTTTGGTGGTGTTGCATCTGTGTATGTTAAACAATGACTCCATTTAGGGGAATGAGATGATGCTTCCTTTTTATCTCTGGGAAAGCACTGGCTGTCCTTCCACTTGAGACTAAAATTCTGTTTTGGATGGAAAGCCAACAACATGTATCGTTTTATTCTGCCTCTTTTATGTATGTGAGAGTGTCATGCTGTCAATCTTGTTGCTTTGCCAAATCCCTAATGCTTTCAGCCGTGTATTTCAATCAAATGGCCATTTAACCTGGGCATTTCACCAAAGGGCTAAAACTTTTGGGCACTGGGTCAATCAACTAAAAATTTGATTCTGACTGCAGCCACATTGCCTAAGCAGATTTCTGTGAAACTGCTCATCAATCATCTCTTAAAGAAATGACTCCCAATTTTTAAAATTGCATATTGTTAAATATATGCTGCATTCACATCCATGTGACAAAAAAACCAACAAATGATTGCTGATGTAATACTTTCAGCCCCGTTAAATTGTAAAAGCATTCAGGGGATTGAGAACTCTCAGTTAATATGATTGAGATATTTTGTCAGGAACAAGAGGCCAATTATGAAAGGCTCTGAGATTTTCTTCTTGTAACCAAGCATGGCCAAGAATTTAGGCTTTCCTGTTATTCCTGACAATATATATCAATATTTTCTTAACTATGTGTTTACAATTTTGGAGTTACACGTGCCATTAAAAGTAAAATGTTTTCAGTATGTTCTATTGATAATTTCCAATATATTAGCAATTATATTTAAGTTGAGCATAAATTTTTATTCAAATTATTGATTGCAAAAATACCTACAAAGAATTAGAACTTTCAGAGGTCTTGGAGTTCTCTAATCAGACAGACAGCTAGAGAATCTATTTATTCTATAAACTGTAATTTCTTCCTCCATTCTTATGAAATACATTTAAATTGAGTTTATATTTTACAACAAGACCAAAAACTACTGTCTGTATATTGAGATGTCCGAGATGGAAAAAACCAAATCCCTCAAATGAAATAATCTCATTATTCTGATTCTGGCATTTCTAAATGTATAAATAAACTTTACTATGCCTTTATAATTGTGGTAGAATCAGACACAGCTGAGGAACTTAGTTCAGTCTGTTTTCACCTTCTTATAAAATAGCCCTATTGAAAAGGGCATTTCCAAGTTTCTACCCCTGGAGGGAAGGTTCCTGTTTGAAGCGTAAGGTAAATAGAGCCTATTGAATAAGGAGGTCATATCAAATTCTGTTGCCATCACTAGTCACATTCTGTTGGAATTTGAGTTCGCACTGTCTGAAGCTTCTGATTCGTATACCATGGTCACTGAAAAGAACATTGCTATGAAAGCAATCATATCATGGATTAAGTCTTTTTCTAAGTCAATGGAATTCAACCTTTGAGAAATAAAATGTAGTCCTTGTTAAATAGTCCACTGACTGAGCTCAATTTTCCTCTTTGGCTTGGGAATATTATCTCTGAGAATGCAGAAGAGAGAGAATTTTCTTCCTAGTCTCTCTTGTACTTATCCACTGTAACACCTTACACTGTGATTTAGGAGTCAGGTGCAATGTAAATGTAGCTGATATTGCTTCTCTTCTATTTCTGAAGGTGAAAGAGAAGCCAGGCAAGCTGCTTTAGTTTCTGTTTCCCAAGTGAAATGGAAGCCTGGTACAGAGGTGATAGAACAACTATCAGATGACTTAAGTCACTTTCATAATGCTGCACTCCTCTTGCACAGGTATCCATATGATAACCTCCTATCCAGGAACTTAGTTCACAGTAATGGTGGCTGTTGTCTTTATATTAATAATTATATCACCCATGCCTCTATAAGCAATTGTTCTCACTTCCTCAGGTTCCCTAGATGTTGCTAAGATTTTTAGGTAAACCTCCATGCCTGATCTAACATAGAATAGAAACAAAATGTGGGGCTAGGAAAATCAACCATCTAAAATAACAACAATAATAATAAAGGAATGATGGTGAAGCAGAGACTAAATCAGCCCCAACTCTTTTAATATTTTTGCCCAACTGATTGACAATTGACACACTTTTAGTATACAACCATTGGTTGAGATACACAGGGGATGTATATTTTTGGCTCAAGGAAATTTTGTGTATGGCAGTTCAAAGGAGACTAGAAACAGAAGAGAAGGGAGCAATGGTGGGATTGGTTAGGATAACATCTGTGCCCCTGCTGGCCTAGGGACTGGATATGGGTTTGCATAGAAATAGGGTTTAGAGCTTCAGACTGAACAGTTGTATTGATAAAAGACCTTGTAAGACTTTACACTGGCATAAGCATTTTAGTTCAAGGTGCTAAGAGTACCAATTTAAGTGGATATATATACTTTTTCCTGTCCAGCCTCAACTCACAATTCTGGTAAAGGCATCTCAGGGAACGTATCCCACTCATAATCAGTGGAGTTTGGGTGGAGTTGACAACATGGTACAGATCCAGGGGTTTAGGGTTTAGGACCCAAACGTGAATCTCTTCTTGTTCACACTGATTAGTTCACAGACAGATGAACAAATGGAACCAAGCCAAATGGGACATATTTATATGTTTTTTTGTTGGAACAAGTGATAAAGAGTAAGTCCATGTTTTTTATACATAGGATGTAGATGATTTAATCCTGAAGCTATGGAACTACCCTTTGGAAAATGCTTATTTGTGAGTGAAATCTACAGAGAGAAAAGCAGGGGAGAGGATGGGAAGAGACAAAGTCTTGTTGGACTCTGAATTCTTGGGTTGAATTGTTTCTGAAGCCAAATAGCCTAATGACTTCTGTGACACCCACTGATACATGTCTTTTTGTATGAACAAGTTTGTATTGAATTATTTTGTTATAACCCAAAGAGTCCCAACTACTGCCATGTTCTTCCTCTTCATCACTCCATCCTGCATTATGTTTTTGGCATCCAGAGTTAGAACAAGTATCAGTGGAGGCTGGGCCTGATGGGGTAGTGTGTTTCCATGGAGGTCACTGGCAGAAGAAGCAGGGGTGTAGGACGTTGGTAAGTGGAGGAACACGTGTGGACTTGTTTCTTAGTTCAGATTCAACACCATTGCCTTGGGAATTTCCAGCAATAACTGAGGGAATTATTGAGGGAAGTCAGGGTGAGCTGGTCCGGAAAGTGTAACTCAAGTATTAATTAATATGAATGGGATGTCAGTTGTCCCACAGGCTCTAAGCACGGGAGCATGAGATTACCATATAATAGCACTGTTACTGAGAACTTACTATGTATAATGAACTTTACATGCTGTCCCTAATCCTTCCCACCCCTCTTCCAGGTTGGAAGAATTTTTATTCCCAGTGAGGTTAACTGATTTGTTCAAGGTGACACGACTAGTAAATAGCAGAGACTGGGGTCAGTGTAAGGCCTACTTTTTTCAGGGCCCAATCCTTTTCCCTCTGCTGCGATGTCTTCCTATAGCTCTGAAGAAATCTGTTCCTAAAGTGCCACTGGCAAATAAAATTTGTTTTTCTACCCATCAAGTGGCATAGTTTGGCACAGTATTTATTAAAAAATCCAATGAAACCTTAATAAATGCTTTCTTTTAACAAAGAAAAATAATAAACAGGAAAGCAGAGAAACAGGAGACAGTTTAATTCCTTAAATTTTGCCAAGAAAGTTCTATAGAAAACACAGGGTATAGATCTGTCAGAATCAGAACAACACTTCCAACAATGGGACATATTTACTTACAATCAGTGAAAATTGCCCTGCTCTTCTTGCTGATGTATTGAAAGCTCTCTCTTTATGTGTGTATGTGTGAGTTCGTGTGTGTGTATAATCTCCACTGTTAGAACTGAAAATAGATGGGGATTATTCATTCCTCGTGTGTCCTCTCATTTTTCTCCTACAGAAGAGGAAATAGCTAACCCCAGGATTTAAAGTCATCTTCTCTACACAGAAGCCAGGAGCATATCTTTCTGCTGTTCAATGACTCATATATCATCCTGCATGTCAGTGGAAGCTAAATGCACTGCAGATGTTATTATGGAGTAAAAAGTAGTACTAATGGGATTTAGTGATATTTGTTCAGGTAGCCCTGCCTCTCTGGAAGATAGAAATGAATAGGAGAGACATCAGCTTGATGAATGGGTATGTGAACATGTCACCAACTGGGGACTACCTCCATTTTACATTGAAGAGTTCTAGATAAAATAACCTAAAGAGGGCAAGATCTTGAATGGAATGAATAGGCATAGTTTCTCTCAATGAAGTCTTGCCTATAGACTAGGACTTTGGAGAATTCTTTAAGAACATCTAAAATAAAAATTCATATCTAGATTATGCTTAGGAGAATTTCTGTGGGTAATTACAACAAAAGTCCCGAGTTTATGTAGGAAGAACCTCAAAAATGACATTGCTGATACTGTCTCTCAGATGCTAGTTTAAAGAAAATTAAACTTGTGTTTAAAGAAATGCTATGAAGTGGAGGTGAGTTCACCATGAAGCCAAGAAAGGGTAGAGTGAGAGCTTTCTCTTGTGTATGTGCACTGGCCCCCCAAGGGTCTTTGGCAGTCTTTAGCAATGCCATGATCATGTGTGTTAAAAGGTACACTTAGGCACATTAAAGTTTCCGTGAGTTTATTTGAGCAGATAGCAATTCATAAACTGGGCAGCAACAGACCACAAGTGGTTCAGCACTTCAATGAGGGTAGGGGTGGGGGCAAAAGGAAAACTTTTATAAGGTATTCATGGAAGCAAAATGAAGATATTTGATTGGTTAAAGTGGAAAGTCCCTAAAGTGTAGTTGGAAGTTTCTAATTGGTAAAGCTTAAGTTTTGTTTTACTGTTTACGTTGTCCTTCAGTTTGCTCATTTAGCATCCCAAGGTGCTGAGCTATCTCAGCCTAATGGCCTCCCAATTAAATTCTATTTAGCATGTTTTTGGTTATATTTGCAAATTAAGATGCTCTTATTCATACAGAGAGCCTCCAAACTGTAGAAAATTGAGGTGGACAACAGTTTGAATGTGTCCCCCAAAAATTCATGTTTTAGAAACTTAATCTGTGATGCAACAGTGTTGGGAAGTGGGGCCTAAAGAGAGCTGTTTAGGTCGTGAGGTACCCACTGTCATGAATGGATTAATGCCATTATTAAAAAAGATTTCAGGTTGGGTTTACTCTCTTTTGCTCTTCTGCCAAGTGAGGATGCAGCAAGGAGGCCCTCACTAGACACCAGATGCCAGTGTCTGTTCTTGTACTTACAGCCTCCAGAACTAAAAGAATTTCTATTCTTTATAGATTGCCCAGTCTGTGCTATTCTGTCATAGCAGCACAAAATGGACTAAGATAAGAAACCATAAATCCTAGATTTGCCATTATGAGGAAAGCTGCTCCCCAGAATGTTACCCTGTGCCACAGAATGCCTGTTTTCTCAAGGTAGAAGCACAATGAGAATCATATAATCAAATCAGTGGCCTCTTGGCCTCAATTTCTTCATCTCTAAAATGATTTTATTAGGGCAGATGATGTGTAAGTTCCATTTCAATTATAATATTATATAATTTGGTGTGAGCTATCTCATATCTTTTGTAACTTAAATGTATTATAAAGAAAGATAAGGAGAAAGGGAAATCAATTTTTTAAAAAGTCTTCTACCTTTATTCTCTTCATTTCAATCTTCAATATTAACATTAATAGCTAGGATTATAACATACACTTTATACTTTTTAATAAATAGCACCAAAGACTAGAACTAAATAATATTTTTTATTATTTAGTTTTTTATTTATTTTTTGAGACAGAGTCTTGCTCTGTTGCCCAGGCTGGAGTGAAGTGGCACAATCTCAGCTCACTGCAAGCTCCGCCTCCTGGGTTCACGCCATTCTCCTGTCTCAGCCTCCCGAGTAGCTGGGACTACAGGCGCCTGCCACCACGCCCGGCTAATTTTTTTTTTTTGTATTTTTAGTAGAGATGGGGTTTCAATGTGTTAGCCAGGATGGTCTTGATCTCCTGACCTCATGATTCACCCACCTCAGCCTTCCAAAGTGCTGGGATTACAGGCGTGAGCCACCATGCCTAGCCAATTTTTTATTTTTATTTTTATTTTCATTTTTATGTTTTGAGACAGAGTCTCGCTCTTTCAGCAGGCTGGAGTGCAGTGGTGCAATATTGGCTCACTGCAACCTCCACCTCCCAGGTTCAAGTGATTTCCCTGCCTCAGCCTCCCGAATAGCTGGGACTACAGGCACGGGCCACCACGACCAGCTAATTTTTGTAATTTTAGTAGAGACAGGGTTTCACCATGTTGGCCAGGATGGTCTAGATCTCTTGACCTTGTGATCTGTTTGCCTCAGCCTCCCAAAGTGCTGGGATTACAGGCATGAGGCACCACGCCTAGCCAATAATAATTATTTTGACACACAAATTTAATTTTCTGTAACACCTAAGAGTTATAGTTAATATGTGCACATTTTTGCTTGTTTACACAAAAACGGTTTAATATGACTAATTTAAAAAGTTAACTTGGAAACATCAACTCTGTTGATGATAAACTTTAAAATAATTACATTGTTTCAAATGGTGATGAGAGTCAATTCAAAAATAGGAAGGATGTTTGCTAGCTGCATTTCACTCTGAAAGATTTCACTTATCTAAATATCAGTAACATTATACTCTCTAAGATTATCTGCTTAAATATGTCAAAATCAGAACTGGGTCAAGTATATACAAAGAAGAGAAACCATTAGTAAGTTGCAGTGAGCCTAGATTGTGCCACTGTACTCCAGCCTGGGCAACAGAGTGAGGCTCTGTCTCAAAAAAAAAAACAAAAAAACAAAAAAAACAAAGATCATTGGAAAATAGAAACGTTCACACATCGGTGCTGCAATAGAAGATTGTCGTGATTCCTTTGAAAGACGGTTTTTAACATTTATTAAAACAAAAAATTATATATCCTCTGTCCCAGCAATTTTACTTTCAGAAATTTATTCTGTAGACACACCTGCAGATGTGCTTAGGAAGACATAGGAGAATATTTGTTGTAGCATTTTATCTAGAAACAAACTAGCAGAAGACCCAATGGATGAGACAGTAAAACAAACCAAAATAAAAAGAATCTTTCAATTTCACAATATGAAATTAGTTATAGCTCCTTCACGCAATAAAATATCACATGTGGTTAAATATGTCAGGTGTATCTGTACACACTGATATGAAATAATTGTCAAGGAGAAAAGAAAGGTGGAGAACAATCTATACAGCTTAAATGTGTAATAAAAAGGGGGGTTTATATATGTATGTACACACATACATACACATAAATAATTGTGCATGTACAAGAAACTTTTAACAGTGATTGTCCCAAGAGAAATTATTTGAGAAACAGAAACAGAAGTTCATGGTTGGTCGCGGTGGCTCACGCTTGTAATCCCAGCACTTTAGGAGGTTGAGGCAGGCGGATCACCTGAGGTGAGGAGTTCAAGACCAGCTTGGCCAACATGGTGAAACTCCATCTGTAATCCCAGCTACTAGGGAGGCTGAGGCAGGAGAACTGCTTAAACCAGGGAGGCAGAGGTTGCAGTGAGAGCTGAGATCCTGCCATTGTACTCCAGCCTGGACAACAGAGTGAGACTCTGTCTTAAAAAAAAAAAAAAAAAAAAAAAGAGAGAGAGAGAAACAAACAGGAGTTCATGGTTGGGCAATATAATTTTTGCTTGATATTCAAAGTTTTAAAATGTTCATGAATTACCTGTTCAGTTAAAATAATCAAACAAACAAATTATTCTTAGTTTCTTAAGCTATTGTTAAAGATCAACAAGTAGTGAGAGAATTTCTCAAGTATGTGTCTGGGGTGTGAGATTTGATTTTTAGCTGCATATACAGTGTCACTTTTACAATAACGTTGAGGTAGGAGGTAGAACTTGACTCTAGAGGTAGGGTTTGGACAGGGGACCAAATTGAGGACTAGCTAAAACAGATCTGGGGCAGAAGCACCTCCGCATAAGACACACCTATCAGTGTGCCGTGTCAGCTTACCATTGCCATGGCAACACCCAGAAGTTACCGCCCCATTCCATGGCAATGACCTGACAACTCAGAAGTTACCACCTTCATTCTAGAAACTTCTGCATAAACCACCCCTTAATTTGTATATAATTCAAAGTGGGTGTGCATATGAGTGCAGAACTGCCTCTGAGCTTCTACTCTGGGCACACTGCCTGTGGGATAGCCCTGCTCTGCAAGGAGCCGTGCCTCTTCTGCTGCTGTACATTGCTGCTTCAATAAAAGTTGCTGTTTAACACCACCAGCTCGCCCTTGAATTCTTTCCCTGGGCGAAGCCAAGAACCCTCAATTTTAGGGCTTGCCTATCCTACATCAGTGTGACTTGGTCAGAGTGAGTCACAGAGGACTACATAAGTGAGCAAATTATTATTTTTTTCAAAGCATGCTAAATATAGAGTCATGAAGTTAACATTATTTGAGAAGAATAATTGCTTGATCTTCAAACTCGTCTATTTCCTTATTAGCCACTGTACTGGATTGAAGATATGGTCAGGTCATAACACCCAGTACCTGTGAATACAGCATTATTTGAAAATGGAGTCTTTGCAGATGTAATCAAGTTAAGATGAGGTTATTATACTGGATTAGAGTGACCCCTAACCCAGTGAATAGTAGGTGTCGTTATAAAAAAAGGGAAACTTGGACACAGACACACACACAAGGAAAATGGCCACGAGAAGACTAAGGCAGAGATTGGAATTATGCTACCACACATCAAGGAAGGCCAAGGATTGCTGACAACCACCAGAAGCTGGAAGAGACGAGGAAGGATTTTTCCCCAGAGCCTTCAGGAGGAGCATGCTCCTGCCGACACCTTGATTTCAGATTTCTCGCCTTCAGAACTGTGTGAGAATACATTTTTGTTGTTTTAAGTCACCCAGTTTGCGATAATTTATTATGGCAACTTTTGGAAACGAATACAGCCACTTTTCTATTTCTCTATTTTTTCCTTTTCTTCTAACATATACAAACTGAAACAGTCATACATATATTTTTAAACTATTTTTTGCCATTTTTATCCTCATATGCTCTTGGACACAATGTCGTAAAATGAATTACTCTTGAGACGATCCTATGTCTCCATAAAATAGTATTCTAAGTAAGATTGTGTTCCTAATCCAGCATGTAATGAAAAATAAAAACTAAATATTGACTATCGGTGATAAAAACATATATAAACATAGGTGATACGTGATGAAAACATACGTAAAACAATGATAAAGCTTTTTTCCTGTTAGAGAAAGTTACAGTTTCAAATCTGACAACGAGACAGAAATCTAATGAAAATATCCATACACAAAGAATTATAAGAAACCATGAGGTATTTATCTGGCTCACAAAAATAGAGCAATATCAATAACTTTGACCTAAATCAATGTGATAAACTCATTAAAATATAATTAACAATTTTTTTGTGTAATCGAGAAGGGTGATTTGGATGATTTTGATCCCAAAATAATTCCATTTGGGGAAATTGACACCAGTGCTTTTTTTATGGATAAGTTTTCTCATTATGTGTAAATATACAAAATTATTTCATTAACTTTAGAGTTGAAATAATTTTCCAATGAAGATATTTTATTAGAAAAAAATTGACATGTAGCTACTCAGTGCTACTATTGATTAACTGTGTGACTTTGGGCAAGTTGCTGATAACCTTTTAAATATCAGTTTGTCTGTAAAATGAAGTTAATAACTATTTATCTTGTGTACATTCACTAACCTTACACATCTAAAGTATTAAGCCTAGAGCTTTGCACACAGGTTAGACTAATTTGAAATATTGTGTTACTGCGTCAGTCTGTGTTAGGGTGGGTCAAATAAATACTTCTCGTAATTAAAAAAGTCTACTGTCACCCTGACCTTCACCTGAAATAATAAAGTTTAAGCAGGATCAGAGATGAAAGTAATATGTGGGGCTACCTTCGTATCAACTTCACTGAAATGTTATGACTTTAAGTCATTTATATATATAACAAAATCTGGAACTTCTCTGAAAACTTTAGATGTCCAGGACATTTTTGAACAAAGTAATGAAATAAATGACTATGAAAAGATATTGGAATAGGCTAGGAGCAGTGGCTTATACCTGTAATCCTAGCACTTTGGGAGGCCAAGGCAGGCAGATTGCTTGAGCTCACGAGTTCAAGACAATCCTGGGCAACATGGCGAAGCCCCATCTCTACAAAAAAAAGTACAAAAATTAGTCAGGTGTGGTGGGTCAGGCCTGTAGTAACAACTACTTGGGAAGCTGAGGCAGGAGGATCGCTTGAGCCCAGGAAGCAGAGGTTGCAGTGAGTCAGAATCACACCACTGCACTCCATCTTGGGCGACAGAGGCATACCTTGTCTCAAAAAAAAAGAATAAATAAATAAATAAAAAATGAAAAGATATTGGGATAATCAAAAGGAAATTTAAGTTTTTTGGAAATATTCAAACAAGCAATGCAGAACATTTCGAAGGCCTTCGTTATCTAGATCGGCATTCTCAATGCCTGTTCTTTGGAACACTACCTTTACAGGATGTTTATAGACATATGTTCAAAAGGGTTTCCAAGTCTGAGAGACTCTGGGGTAAACAGGTTGCTTTATGGTAGACTTACACTGAGCCTTTAGAGAGATATAGTGTGTAGTAATTCCAAAATTCATTAGAAGTGAATTTAACAGGATTTTTCAGTTTATATATTCTGTGGAACATACATTAGGAATCACTGATGTGGTTAATTGCCTCAAATACCTACTTTAGTCTATATGTGGGGACTCAAATGAAAGATTAGGGTGCAAAGAATAAGGAGTGACTAAATCTTCCTTCAACAGGGTATGGTGGAATCCTGAAAACAAGGTAGACCTTTCGGTTTGGATCAGGGATCAGTAAGCACAGCCTGTAGGACAAACCTGGCCTGCTGCCTATGGCTGAGTTCACACCACAATGGCAGAGTTTAATAACAGCGCCAGGGGCAGCATGGCCCTCAAAGCCAAAAGTGTTTAGTATCTCGCGCTTTACAAAAAAGTTTGCAGATACCTACTCTAGATCTTTTTCCTCCCCTTTTGTGTAAAAAAAAAATTGTGAACTGACAAGTTCTAACCAAACTATATCTAGGCACTGGAAAATACTAATTGAATTCCAAATATTTATAGTCAAAAAATCAAAGATTTTGGAGTGTGCACATGTGTGTGTGTGTGTGCATGTGTGTAAATGTGTATATGTGAGTGTCACTGTGGAGACAAATCAACTAGATAGCGAAGTAAACGAAGGTTCTTCTCTTCCATTCATCTGTTTGCTGGCAGTGGTCGTGATGGACATGAAAAAGTTAGGTCTACTAGACCAAAAAAAAAAAGAAAAATTCTTCATGGACAGTAAAATAATTAGTAAAACTGTTTCTGATTTTAGAAGTTGAAAGAGATTAAGTAGAGCTATAGCACTTTATAGTGTATATAATTAAATCTGTGCCAGACTAGCTGCTACATTGAACTGTTATTAAATTATTATATATATGTGTATATTTCTATAAATCAGTGCCTGTTGAGGAATATCAAAATGATCACCTTTTTGATACCCTTGCAATAGAGAATTCACTCCTCTGTCTTCTCAAAGTTATAAGTTACTGTTTCATCATATGCACAAAAATCCCTTATATGCATTTTTGAATAGAAGTCTTTAGACACATTTTATATTTTACATTTTAAATTGTTTTAATAGAAACTTGCTGTTCTTCATAGTGTAAACAAATATATACTTTACAAAAGTCTTCTTTCATTAATAGATCAAGAATCAGCTGAGTTCCTTTTTGAGAATCCGCACAAAATAATTAAATTTCAAACATCTTGTTTCAAGTTACTCCAGAATAGAGCACAGCTTATAAAATATATAAATGACAATGGGGTGTGGGAATGGAAGGGCAATGGCTGCAGTGTTTAGACCATTAAAACTGTCTTTTTGAATTACATCAGCTACTCAGAAGGCCACCCTAGACGAAACAGTCATGCTCTTTGGCCTGGGGCAGCAAGCAGAATATTATCCCAGCTGGTCAGGGCAATGGGCTAACACAATCTTGCAAAAGCTGATCCAAAATAACAAGGAAAGTCTGGCATTTTGCACGAACTAGGCCTTGTACATAGTGGCTGCACAAAAATCATTAGATGTTGCAATACTATTTCAAAGTCAACTTTAAAAGAGAGAGATTTTATTCTTCATATAAACATTTCAAATATTGGCTTCATGGTGAAACAGGGAATTAGGTGTTCCAAGTTAGTGAGACATGATGCTTTGGAGATTTGCATTAGTGATTAAACCACTATATCCCCAGAATAAGCAGCTGCTAAATAACATTCCAGTGCTTCTAGAACATTCCTGAAACATAGAGAACTTGAAAGGACCCTGGGCCACATAAGTCCCTGGCAGTACAAAGAAGGCAGGCAGGCAGGCAGGCAAGAAAGAACCTAATCCTCAATACTTATTGGATTTTGGCAATAATTGTAGGTAAAACGTATTTTGAAAGATTCGAGCATTGAAGCCATTCCTTAATGCTATACATACAAGAGCGCAATTCAATGGCCCTTTGGCATATTGCCTCATTTGAAGACTCAAGAAGTTTCCATGTGCATTTCCCCCACATAAGAACCTTCTGCATGAACTCAAAGGGCAGATTTCATTTCAATGCTATTTCACACGCTCAGCTCACAACTCCCACATGCATGTGTCAGGAAGAACTAAAGGAAAAGACAGCATGAAGTATTTTACTAGACTCCTGTGGACACGCTCCAGCTAGAATATATCCCAGACCATTGGAAACACATGCTGGACAGCTGCTCTGGGCTCACACACCCATTGTAGGTGTTAACACACATTGCACGATCTCAGCATGGAAGTGCAGCAGTTGTAAACATGTGGAAACGTCACAGAAGCTGAGACAGTTCCACACATACACCCCCATGTACACAAAGTAGGGTCTAGTGCACAGCAAAACTCTTTAAAAACTTCCCAAAGCTATACTGTTCTTAGGTAACAATAGCTCCTCACTTCTCTTGGAAAAACCTAATTTGCTGTAGTTGTGGGCTACAGCTTCCATTTTCTTTACCCTACTGGGAAGCAACTCAACATGTGGTAAGTTCTATTTGCATACCTCCTTGGCTGGTTTGAGATTGCAGATGTGTGGGTATGGAGTGGGGCCGGAAGAGGAATGAAGCTTCCTTTTCATGTAGAGCAAAAAGAATGCTGTTCAGGTTGTGAACAGGAGGAAAGAAGCAGCCTGCACATTACAGGACATGTTCTTTTTCTTGGATCTCTCCTGCCTTTGCCCCATTTTACCTTCTAAATTCTCTCCTGGCAAGTTGCCCTGGAAACAGACATCAATGAGTGCTGGTGCAAAAGTCAATATTACTGAAAGGAGGGGCAGGAGACAGGAGAAGAGCACTGGGCTCTTTAAACATTTTTACTTTTTCACTGTGATACATTTATTAGTACTTTTCAAGAGATTGATTCTTCTTATATAAAGTGTCTCTGTGGATGTAGGGCGGGGGATGAAGATCAGTAAGACATTGGTAGCTCAGCATCAACAGCATGGCTGCTTAGTCTGATTCTAATAATTTGTACTAATTGTTATCCCCTCCATCACCATTTTGTCTCTTTCTCCAAATCCGTGCAACAGGTTTTAGAACTGTATTGTTTCTTCGGGTCCATTTCTAAGTCTTTGGTCTAATCATCTGCTTCACAACTTCCAGTCTCTAAGCTCTGGCAAAAACATTCCTTGCTCTTGCCTGGCCCTGCTCCCTCAGGCGCTAGCAACTTTAGTCATTGCTCACCAGCCAAAATCCTACTTCTGCAATGCAAGAAGGTTAAGCAGACAGGAGGGCTATCTGCACAGCAAGTTTTGAGCACGCCCTACCTGCATTCCCCAGCACCACCCGCCATTGAGATAACCCATGTCTGGCCTGACCAAATACTCCTCCTCTGGGCCTACTTACAGATAGATCCATTCCCTTAGCCTTTCTCCAATCCCACCATCCTGTCTCCATACCCAGTGTTCTCTTTTGCCCAGACATGCTTCTGCTATTGAAATTCAAGATTCGTTTTCTCACCTAAGTATTTTGCTAATGGACCCCTAATTATTTTCCCTAAAAAATCATTTCTGAGTATAAGAAACAAGCAAAGCTACAGAAAGTATTTGAAGGACAAACATTGGGAGGAAAATACTATTCCATAAAGAGTTACAGACCCCAAAGATTATAGCCATGAAAACAGAATTGTATATAGCACATCAATTTTTAGAGTGGCCACATCCATTTCTATAACAGAGTAAGAAACAAATTTGGAAGCAGCAGTGAAAGTGAAACAGGAAGTTTGTCAAATGTGGAAACTGAGCAAGTTATCTGAATCCAGAAATTACAGCAAGAAAAGAATGATAACTTCAAAGGAGCTGTGGGGAGAATTGTGCTGTTGTTTGAGGGATGGATTTTGGTGCAAAGAAATAAGAATGTTGTTGATGGACATGATTTTAGCAGTTGCTAAACAGATCTCATTAAAATCTCATAGGTTCACTATACATAAGCAATAGAAGATAACATTTCATTTTGGCCCTAAAGACAGCTGTTTTATATGAGGAAATGTGTTATATTCATACAGCCCCAAAGTGCTCTTAGTCTTGGTTGTCACTGCCCAAGGAAAATTTAAAGATAGCCTTTCCTCTCCTTAAGTGTTGGGAGTATGGTGTCATCTGTCTCCAAGGAACAGTTCTGCCTGATTCCAGAATCTTTGGAAAGGTTTGTGGAAGGTTGTGAAAGAACTCTCTGAAGGTTCGTTCCACATATAAGAAAGCACACAGGAAAGAAGTAATTCTGTGGATAAATCAGCTACACGTGTCTCCACTGAGTCACATGAAGTCTCAGGCATCTTTCCAAATTCAGTATCCCCAAGGTTCCACTCTGAAGCTTTTTCCTGTGTTTTTCTCAGAGAGATTTATGGAAAGCTGTCAGAATCAGTGATTACGTAAAAGTTTCTCCAGAGTCTTTGAAACTATGGAAGAGGCTTCACTTCCTTCCATGTTTTAGGAAAACAGAGTAAAAGAAGCAGAAACCATGAACATCACTTTATTTGTATTTTAATTCTGTTCCCACAAATGGATGCAGGCATAGTTAGAGCTGGGTTTTTTGTTTTTTTTTTTTTTGAGTGTGTGTATTCAGATATTTCTCTAGCAAACATTCATCTATGAATAGCAAGAAAAAAAAGTGTGCCAGATTCAGTTTTGCATAGAAATTTTGCAACATTTCTTAAAATAAATAAAATACTGCAGTTTTAAACAATGGAGAGAAACAGTAAAATGTGCCAACAAAGACTTAACTAGCAGAGTGAGTGGCCGAGAACTCATCTAACAATTTAAATTTTCCTATTAAAACAGAAAGTCCCCTGCCCATATGAGGCAAGAGGTCTCTTTCCAGAAAATCTGGAGAAAATACACATAATTTAGCCTGATTTTCATGTGTCTAAACTCAAGAACTCAAGTGATCTGTTTTACTGTTCATGTTTGTCAAGCAATTTTATTGAGAAAGAAAAGGAATTGAATACTTTATTTTGCTTTGTATGAACTAAAGATGGGGCAATACCTTGAAGGGCTTGGAGGATAGAGATAGGAAAGGAAGGAGAAGAAGGGATAAGGTGCCGTGTCCAAGACATGGACAATGCTGAGACCTGTATACCTGCACAGATAAAGACCCTAGAAGCTCACCACAGGGCAAGAACTTGTTTTGGAAATTGACAAACTTAGTTGTTTCTGTGTTAGTCTGTTCTTACGCTGCTATGAAGAAATACCCGAGACTGGGTCATTTACAAAGAAAAGAGGTTTAATTGACTCACAGTTCTGCATGTTTGGGGAAGCCACATCAAACTTATAATCATAGCAGAAGGCACCTCTTCACAGGGCCTCAGGAGAGAGAATGAGTGCCAGCAAGGGAAATGCCAGAGGCTTATAAAACCATCAGATTGCATGAGAACTCAGTATTATACCAGCATGGGGAAACTGCCCCCATGATCTATTCACTTTCCCTGAGGTCCCTCCCCCAACAAGTGGGTATTACAATTCAAAATGAGATTTGGGTAGGGACACAGAGCCAGATCACATCAGTATCCAGTTAGTATAAAAAAGAAATGGTGTCACATATCTTTTGATGAGTATATGCCATGTGACGAGCTTTGGAATTTCAGAATTTTGAACATTGTCTCTAATTTGCTAGGCATCCTTTATTCGGAATATGGGCCTTGTGATCTTTCATTGAACTATGTTGGGGCATGGGCTCTACCGCTAGATTGACAGAGTTTGCATCTTACCTGTGAAGTACTATGTGATGATGGCCAGTTACTTCTCTCTGAGTTCCTATTCTTTATCTGAAAATGTAGATGTAATAGCACCTGTTTCACAGGACTATTATCAGGACTAAATAAGTGTCTTAGTTCAAGTGGCTGTAACAAAATATCATATCCTGGGTGACTTATAAACAACAGAAATGTATTTCTTATAGTTCTGGAGGCTGTGAGAAGGGAAGCTGAGATCAGTGTATGGGCGGTTTCTGGTGAGGGCCTTCCTCCCAGTTTCATACTGCTAACTTCTAGTTACATCTTGACATGGTAGAAAGAGGGCAAGAGAGCTTTCTGGGATCTATTTTATTTTTATTTTATTTTATTTTATTTTATTTTATCTTATTTTATTATTTTTTGAGACAGAGTTTTGCTTTTCTTGCCCAGACTGGAGTGCAATGGTGCAATCTCAGCTCAAAGCAACCTCCACCTTCCAGGTACAAGCGATTCTCCTGCCCCAGCCATGCCTGGCTAATTTTTTTGTGTATTTTTATTAGAGACAGGGTTTCACCATGTTGGCCAGGTTATTTTCGAACTCCTGACCTCAGGTTATCCGCCTGCCTTGACCTCCCAAAGTGCTGAGATTATAGGCATGAGCCCACTGTGTCTGGCCTGGGGTCCCTTTTATAAGGGCACTAATCCAATCTTTAGGGCTCAACCCCCATGGTCTAATTACCTCCCAAAGGTCTCACTTCCTAAGATCATCATATTAGAAGTTAGGATTTTAATGAATGAATTTGAGAAACACAAAAAATCAGTTCCTTGTACTTTAATATAAAGGACAATAGGGCCTGGGACATGGAAATTATTATATAAAGGTATGCCATTAATAACAATAGCTAAATCCAACCAAGAAGACTTTCCAAGGACCCATTTGGAATAGTGCCCCTGAATAAGCACTTACTGATTGATATGGTTTGGATCTGTGTCCCCATCCAAATCTCATGTAATTGTAATGCCCAGTGTTGGAGGTGGAGCCTGGTGGGAGGTTACTGAATCATAGGGGCAGTTTCTCATGAATAGTTTAGCACCATTCCCCTATTGCTGTTCTTGTGAGTGCTGTTCTTGTAGCGTTCTTATAAGATCTGGTAGTTTAAAAGTGTGTAGCACCTCCCACTTCTCTCTCTTCCTCCTGCTCTGGCCATATAAGACATGCCTGTTTCCCCTTTGCCTTTAGCCATGATTGGAAGTTTCCTGAGGCCTCCCCAGAAGTCATCATGCTTCTTGTACAGCCTGCAGAGTCATGAGCCGATTAAACTCTCTTTCCTTATAAATTACCCAGTCTCAGGTATTACTTTATAGCAGTGTAAGAACACACTAATATAGAAAATACTGGAGGACATTGTTATAAAGATACCTGAAAATGTAGAAGTGACTTTGGAACTGGGTAATGGGCAGAGATTAGAATAGTGTGGAGGGCTCAGAAGAAGACAGGAAGATGAGGGAAAGTTTGGAACTTCCTAGAGACTGGTTAAATTGTTGTGACCAAAACGCTGAATAGTGATATGGACAGTGAAGGCCAAGTTGAGGAGGTATCAGAACTTATTGGGAATTGGAACAAAGGTCACTTTTTTTTTTTTCTTAGCAAAGCAATTGCCAGCATTTTGCGTTTTCTCTAGGGATGTGCGGAACCTTGAACTTGAGAATGATGATTTATGATATCTGGCAAGAAAAATTTGTAAGCAGCAGTGTTCAAGACATGGCCTGACTGCTTCTAATAACCTAAGGTCATATGCAGGAGCAAATAAATTATCTGAAACTGGAACTTATATTTAAAAGGACAGCAGAGTGTAAAAGTTTGGAAATTTTGCATGATTATGTGATAGAAAAGAAAAGACCATTTTTTTGGAAAGGAATTGAAGTTAACTGAAGAAATTTGCAAAAGTAAAGAGGAGCCAATTGTTTATAGCCAAGACAGTAAGAGAGAGGTCTCCAAGGCATTTCAGAGATCTTCATGTCAGGCCCTCTCATCATAGGCTGGGAGGCCTAGGAGGAGAGAATGGTTCTGTGGGCCAGACCTAGGGCCCATGGCACTGAACAGCCTCAGGACACTGCTCCCTGCATCCCAGCTGCTCTAGCTCCAGCTGTGGCTAAAACTCTTGCAGAGTTCAAGAGTTGAGGTTTGAAAGCCTCCACTTTGATTTCAGAGAATGTATGAAAAAGCCTGGATGTTCAGTCATAAGCTTGCTGTAAGGGTGGAGCCTTCATGGAGAACCTGTACTAGGGCAGTGTGGAGGGGAAATGTGGGCTTAGAGTCCCCACACAGAATCTCCACTGGGGCACAGCCTAGTAGAGCTGTGAGAAGAGGGCCATTGTCTTCCAGGCCCCAGAATGGTACAACCATAATGCCAGCTCATGAGAGCAGCTGTGGAGCAGAACCTTGCAAATCCACAGACACGGGGCTGTCTTAGGCCTTGGTAGCCTACCCCCTGCTTCAGAGTGCCCTGGATGTGAGACACTGGGTCAAAGGAGATTATTTTGGAGATTTAGTGACTACCCTACTAGGTTTTGTATATGCCTGGGGCCTTTAATCCCTTTCTTCTGGCCGATTTCTTCCTTTTGGAACAGGAGTATTTACACAATGCCCGTACCCCCATTGTATCTTGGAAGTAACTAACTTTTTGATTTTGTAGGTTCATAGGTAGAAATTTGCCTTCTCTCAGATAAGATTTTGGACTTTATGCTTTTGAATTAATGCTGGAATAACTTAAGACTTCAGGGGATGGTTGGGAAAGCATGACTGTATGTTGTAATGTGAGAAGAACATGAGATTTTGGAGGGGCAATAGGCAGAATGGTATGGTTTGGATCTGTATCCCTGCCCAAATCTCATGTCAAATTGGAATCACCACTGTTGAATGTGGGGGCTGGTGGGAGGTGATTGGATCACTTCATGAATGGTTTAGCACTATTCCAGAGTACTGGTCTTAAGATAGAGTTCTCATAAATTTGGTTGTTTAAAAATGTGTAGTACCTCCCACCTCTCTCGCTCTTCCTTCTACTCTGGCCATGTAAGATGTGCCTGCTTGCCCTTCACCCTCAGCCATGACGAAAAGTTTATTGAGGCCTCCCCAGAAGCTGCCATGCTTCCTACATAGCCTGCAGAAGTGTAAGCCAATTAAACTTCTTTTCTTTATAAATTACTCAGTCTTAGATATTTCTTTATAGCAGTGTGAGAACACTGATGTTTCATATTATTTCTTTCCTTTTACCACCTTCACATGGCCTAGAAAATGGTGATTGATGAGTCTGGGATTCAGAAACCAAGTGAAAACTGGAAGGGCCCTGATTTTCTCAAATTATAAGCATGTGCACTTCACTTTACACATTTTCTTTACCCTGAAGAGAATTTTCAACTAAATGCTGACAACTCAAGTTCTAACATGTGGCATCATTGAGGAGAAAAATTTAGCCAAGGACCATATGGAATGACATAGTAAAGTCTAAATAGGAAAATGGGAAAGGTGGACCAAGAAAATAGAACAAAAATTTAAAATTTAAAGCAGATTACCTGGAAAATACATGATACCCATACCTAGCTGGAAAATATATGGATGTTAATCATAGGAGCAACATGGACTATCACTTGCCATGAATCTACTAAGTGCCAGCTACTGCCGTAGGAGAAGTATAGATAAAAGGGATTTGCCATGAAACGAATGAGGCTGAAATTTGAGGAACCCTCATTGTGCCTCCTCCAAGACTCTAAGAACATAGCCACATGGCCATATGGCCACACATTATTGTAAGATTTTCAAAAGTAAGAATCTTCATCAGAACTTGTTAAGATTGACTTTTTATTAAAAAAGTCTGACCTACCTTCATCATACCTGTTTCATATCCCTAAAATGGTGCTCAATGATCCCCCCTCTTGATATGCACACCCTTGTATAATCCCCTTCCCTTGTATAATTCCTTTCCCTGGATATGCACACCCTTTTATAATCCCCTTCCCTTGATTGTATAATCCCCTTCCCTTGAGTCCTAGGCTGGACTTATTCACCTACTTCTGACAGACTATGGAAGAAGTTATGGATGTCGCTTATGAGGTTGGATAATAAAAAAGACTGGCTTCCATTTTCTGTTATTTATTTTATTCTCTCTTGGACCACTCACTCCAGGGAAGCCAGGTGCCACTTTATGGAGAAGCTCTGTGGAGAGGCTCATGTGGGTAAATTTTGGAAATGATCTGGGGCCTGCCAACAGTTATCCAAGTAAGCCTGGATGTGGATGGTCCCCTACAGCTTTGGCCAACAGCTTGATTGCATAGACATATTTAGACAGAGGCATCTGGCTAAGCCATGTTCAGATTCCTTACCCATAAAATCTATGAGCTAATATGTTTGCTGTTTAAGCTCTTGTGTCTTTTTTGTTTTGTTTTGTTTTGAGGTGGATTTTTGCTCTTGTTGCCCAAGCTTCAGTGCAATGGCATGATCTCAGCTCACTACAACCTCTGCTTCCTGGGTTCAAGTGATTCTCCTGTCTCATCCTCCCAAGTAGCTGGAATTATGGGCATGTGCCACTACTCCTGGCTAAATTTGTATTTGTTTAGTAAAGATGGGATTTCACCATGCTGGTCAGGCTAGTCTCGAACTCCCGACCTCAAATGATCCACCCACCTTGGCCTCCCAAATTGCTGGGATTACAGGCATGAGCCACCGTGTCCGGCCTGTTGTGTCTTAAGTTATGCTGCATAGATGACTAATACAGGAGGTGTTGGAGTGGAGTGGTCATGAGCTTTTTAGAAAAAAAGTTGATTTAGGGGGTCATTTAGTTCTCAGTGGAGTATTTATAAGTCTCTTAGCACGTTCAAGTGAATATTAGCCATCCTGGTAGAGAAATAGCATCTGACGCACTGTGCTAATTTATCATGCAGCATCACACTAAGGAGCAGGGCTGAAGGTCGCATTATAAGAACATGGCCACATGCAGATCATTGCCTAAATCTCACAAGAAAAATCTGCCCCCACAAAGCTCAAAGTTGCTATTTCTAAGTTGACTATTTTATTATTAAAGTTATTTATTGATTCAGCTAAAGTTGAAATAGTTCTGTATTTCAACATACATCCTGCTCTGATTTGAATGTTTGTTTCTTCTAAAACTCATGTTTTAAGAAGTGTTTTAAAGGCTCATGTATTAAGAGCCTTTAAGGGTTCTGTGCTCATGAATGGATTGGTCCATTTATGGATTAATGGGTTAGTGAATTAATGGGTTATCACAGGAATGGGTTAGTTATCATGCAAGTGGATCTGTTATAAAAGCCAATTGGGTTCTCTCCTGTGAGCCCTCTTGACAAGTGATACCCTGTGCCAACTTGGGACTCTGCAGAGATTCCCTACCAGCAAGAGGGCCCTAACCAGATATAGCCCCTTGAAGTTAGTCTTCCAAGCATTCAACATTGTAAGAAATAAATTTATTTTCTTTATAAATTACCTAATCATTGGTAATCTGTTATAGCAAAAGAAAACAGACTAAGACACATTCTAATCTTGATTTTTCATCACCAAGTCTAAATGAAAAATAAGAGTCTGCTTGTTACGAAGTTGTCCAGTTCTTGCAATGTGCTTCAATATTTTAAAGACTACCATCTGTATATAAGTGATATTCACAAAGTTGACAAAACTTGATTACACTAACTAATAGCAATTTGAAACAATATTTTGGACCATTTCAATAAAGCAAGTGAATCTTGATTTAGATATATATGAAGAGTACCTTATGTTTTCACCCTTCAATTTATTGTTCAAAGAAAAAAGTCAGATGAAATATGAAACAGAAGTAATACATAGGAGCAATAAAATTGATAGAAATTATTCTAACTACAAAAAGTAAATTGTAACAAAATATTTTTTGGATCATACCAAAAGGAATAGTCATTTGGAGGAAACGATACATTTTAAAAAGAAGTATTAAGGAAGTCCTTGGATTATTTAATAATTTCATTAGTGGGGAGGAGGGAATCATGTGAACAAATTTTAAAAGCTTTACATTTTAATTTGACAAAAAACATATCAGATAATATAAAACTCATAATAAGTCATAAAATGAGAACATTATTGACAAACTGATCAATGAGCATTATCAATTGAAAGAATATTTGAGATTAGATGCTGTTCAAAAAAATTTGAAATTCTCTAAACTCTTACAAACATTAACAAACTGAATAAAAGTTTTTGTAAATTTGGTAACTATTTGAATAATTTATATAGCATTGACAATATGAAGTTACAACACTGAAAGAAGCTTTTTTTAACTATCAATAAACAAAAATTAACCAGTTTAAGAAAAAAATTGAATTATCTATTTTTATTTTAAGAAAATAAGCTTGTTATTCCCTGTTCCTTTCTTTTATTAAGTCCAGGAGTCCTGCCCTGTCTCAGGCCTCTGGGAGAGAAAGAACAAGTACATACAGCCATACTCGTCTCAGCAAAGGCCAAGACAGCAGTTTGAATCAATAATGGAATAATATCTCAGTCTGCAGTCTCTGCCTTTGAATTTGTTTTTGCCAGTACAATGACTTTGTATTTACAAGGCTAGAAGACACTGGCTAAAATGATGCCTTTTGGAAGGAAGGAAGGAAAGATCTACCCCATGACAAATTCTATGTTTAAAACAAAATGCAAAATATTCCTACTTTAACAGTTTTCAACTCTCTACTTCACTCTACCTCAAGCAATAAAAAGAAACTATTGGCAGCTTTAAAATAGCTACTCTTCCCTGATTCATACTTAAACTATTTTTATGGACATCAGTACAAGTAAACCTTGCAGCCTGAGCTCAGGAGTGGGTTGGCGAATGCTTTTCAGATTCCATTTTCACTGCATTTTCTGGCTACGTTACGACTGGAACTGCATAACTTCACTGAAGGTTTGTTTCTGTCATGGTCAGATGTTTTGCACTCATCCAATAATTGGCAAATAACAGAGTCAACAGAAGCAAAGGAGGACTTGAGGGGAGAGTTGTCTGAAAACAAAACCCCATTGACTCATCTCAGCTGAGTATAGGGCTTATTTTACAGAGCATTTGCCCTTGGGAAAAGATCACCAAATACAGAGATTTTTGTAATTCTTTTGGTTTCACCTTATGTATTGGAGAAATGACAAGATAGTCTTTTGGGATGTTAGGTTCATTTTAAACATTTGTATGAATGCTAAACTTTTGGACTGTTTTCATGTTTTCGAAACTAGTCACATGAGAACTAATTGTTTTTTTCTAGGGTGGAGGAGATGTCTATTTAAAAACATTTATTAGAGAGTTTTTCTTAATAATATAAATAGTATTAGGTAAACTTATATAGTATACAGTATTTATGCTGTGCCAGACACTGTTCTAAGTGTAGTACATGTGTTAAATCATTTGATTATTACAATAACCCTGTGTAGTAACTATAAATATTTCCATTTGACAGAAAAGGCATATAGAATTTAAACCACATACTCAACAGCACATAGTAAGTGGTGTCAAAACATAATTTTTGAGAGGTAAGACGTAATTCTCAAGCAAATATATTGTGGGAACATGTAAGTCTTAATATTTAACTCATTAATGAAGGAAGTAACAGAATAGTGCAGCTGATTCAAGAGAATCTGAGAAACAGAGGTTATACAGTCATTTAGGAAAAGCATGCAGAAATAAGTTTGCTAAATTAGAGACAAATTAGTTCATGCTTTATAGAAAAATAAATCTATTATTTTAGGATTATGTGCTTTACCAGAAAGAAATCGCATGGTATTTTACTGGATCTACATGCTAAAATGAAAGTCATCAAATCTCAAACTGTGATCCTTCAGCTTCTAGAAAAACTGAACCTCTTTTAGGTTCAAAACTACTTTTATAGTAATAATGACTTATTATTTTCCTTTTTACTGAATTGAAATTTACATTGAACAATGGTGGCTGAAACTGATAACACCACTCTACTGGTAGCCATTACCTTCTTTACCACCAGATATTCACAGATTTTTAAAAAAATTGTTTCATGTAAAATGTCCTTAATATAACATAAGAACATTAATTTTATTACATTTCAACCTTTGATTATATATCTTTGTAATATTCTATGTTCCAAAATGAGAAGTACACATAATGAACTTCCGCTGCCTAGTGCAATTCCACAGCCCTTTTATTTGAGTTGTTAACTGACCTAGACATTTTATGAATTCAGTACAAGTAAACCTTGCAGCCTGAGCTCAGTAGTGGTTTGGCTAATGCTTTTCAGAATTCATTTTCATGAAATACAAGTATCACTTTTTGGCCAGGAGTGGTGGTTCACGCTTGTAATTCTAGCACTTTGGGAGGCTGAGGTGGGTGAATTGCCTGAGCTCAGGAGTTAGAGACCAGCCTGGGCAACATGGTGAAACCCTGTCTCTGCTAAAAATACAAAAAAATTAGCTGGGCGTGGTGGCTGGCAGCTGTAGTCCCAGCTACTCTGGAGGCTGAGGCTGGAGAATTGCTTGAACCTGGGAGGCAGAGCTTGCAGTGAGCCGAGATCAAGCCGTTGCACTCCAGCCTGGGCGACAGAGCTAGACTCCGTCTCCAAAACAAACAAAAAAAAATCACTTCTTTGGAAAAGAAGTAAAAAGCCACTGTTTTTCAGATCTAGATATTCAGTAGGCATTTTCTTAAATATGAATAAGTAATTATGACTCTTCAAAAAAATTATCAATATTTGTTGATTTGATAAAATTAGAACTTTCAAGCTAAAATTAGAACTTTGGAAAAAGTATGTCTGCAACATGAGCTTGACAGCTTCCTAATATTTAAAGACCTATCTGGTAAGATCAATAGTGATAATAATAGCTATAATTTTTGATACAAAGAAATGTATTAACATTTAGAATATTTGCATAATTAATAAATCAATATTTTCCAAATGACAATGTATGATGGTACAAAATTATGCATCGGCAAATAACGCATTTAAACTACAAAATATACCAATACATTAATGTGAAATGCAAAAAGTTCACTAATGTGGTTTGAGATTCCACATTGCAATGAACCTTTCCAAACAAACCCTTGCATAGTTTTGGTGTACTAACAAAGAATATCCACAACTGTCAGAAGACGCTATTAAAGACTCTTCCAGGTGGCGGGCGCCTGTAGTCCCAGCTACTCGGGAGAATGGTGTGAACCCGGGAGGCGGAGCTTGCAGTGAGCTGAGATCCGGCCACTGCACTCCAGCCTGGGCGACAGAGCGAGACTCCGTCTCAAAAAAAAAAAAAAAAAAAAAAAAAAAAAGAACATATTAAGTGCAGGAGCAGATATGAGAACACAGTTTACTTCTATTTGTAAAAATTGAAGAGAAGTGCAAAAACATAAAACTATGTATAGGAAAGAAGAGATCTCTCTTTTCACTCATTGCTAGGTTCATGGCTGAGGACCCTATATCAAGACAATTGATAAGAGAAAAGCTTAGAAATGTATTTAAGTTTTATGTGACATAGGACCCTTCATAAGGTAATGAAGACCCAAATAAATAGAGAAACCTAGGTATTTTCATGCTACCTTTGATGAATAAGTCGATAGTTGTGGAGAACTATGATCAGACAAACAGAGTATGATTTAAAGGTAAACTGGGAGGAACTTAACATGGCTTGTTTGCTCAGATTCTTCTTTGTGTCCCCATGTCTTCAGAGATAAAGACATTTGCTTCTTCTGTATATAGAAAGGATACCTATCCACAGAGGGTTTTATTGCCTGTTTCAGGGGAGAAGCTCAGAGAGACCTTGTTGTTTCTATTTCCTCAATGCCAAAGTGCCATATTTTGAGGCAGCATGTCCTGAACTCCCATCAGATGCCATTCATCTCACAAAATTTTTTGCTTTGGAAAATGTATTAATAGTTAATTTTTCTTAAAATATGTTATTCCTGGCCAGGTACGGTGGCTCATGCCTGTAATCCCAGCACTTTGGGAGGCCGAGGTGGGTGGATCACGAGGTCAGGAGTTCGAGACCAGTCTGGCCAACATAGTGAAACTCTGTCTCTACTAAAAATACAAAAAAAAAAAAAAAAAAAAAAAAAATTGTGGTGGTGTGTACCTGTAATCCCAGCTACTTGGGAGGTTGAGGTAGGAGAATCATCTGAACCCTGGAAGCGGAGGTTGCAGTGAACTGAGATAGCGCCATTGCACTCCAGCCTGGTGACAGTGCAAGACTCCGTCTTGGGGAAAAAAAAAATGTTATTCCTGTTAACATGTAATTGGTCTATCACTATGATTATTTTTTCATGAACTAATAAATACTTTAAAATTTTCTCTCTCTTAATTGCTAATATGAGGAATATCAATAAATAAACTCACACAAGTAAGAGTTATTTGGTGTCTTAATAACTAATTAAAATGTAAAAGGGCCCTGAGACTAAAAAATTTGGGCAGGTGATCTGAATTGTAAATCAAAAGCAATAATTAAAGAATTCTTGGGTGGGTCTTTTAGACAATGCTGTAGCATAACACTGAAAAATCATTGTGGTCCTTTTGCCTTGTTTCCCGTAATTATTCTTAGCAATACTGGAGCCAGAATTTGAGTCCAAACAATCTGGCTCAGTTATCTAGACTTTTAACCACTAATCCATTTTATGTGTACAAGAAACATGTACATTAAATAAATAGAAGCATCAAATTCAAACATAAAATTCTGCTTTCCTAGAAAACTTAGAGCAAACAGTAAGGTAAAATAAAAAAGAAAGAAAGAAAGAAAAATCTCATTCATGGATCCAGCCTTACCATGGATCCAATGGGTCACTTAAAACTGCTTAGATTTCAAATCCCTAAAATTTTTCCAATCTTATGCAATGCATCCACTAACAGAGTTGGTGATTAAGAAAGTACTTCTGTTAACATGGGAGGACTAGAGTTCTCAGAAATGTTAAGATTTAACAAGTCTTAACAAAGCATTTTCCTGCCCAGAGGAGCTTGCCTTGAGAGCAGAAAATAAATGCTTTAGGGGTGAGTGGTGTTCACTTCCAGAGTGAGAAAGCTTTTGACCAGTTTCATGGGACTATCCTGTGCTACTGCTATGGGATGGGGCAGATTGGTATGGAGATTAATCTTTCCTGACCTCTTGAATGTTAAGCCTACAACGTAAAACAGGAGAATCAATTGCACTTAACATGTGTTAACATCTGAACAAACAGGTCACCAAATTGTCCGACTTTTAAAATGCAATTAACATATAGACAATGATTGGTCATGAAATGGTCTCCTCTTTCACAAAGGCCAAGGCCAGAGTATTTGACACTAAAATCTCCACTCAGATGAGTAAATTCCAGACCCCTCTTCCTCCCAGGAGGTGGTCAAAGAAAAAAAGATTTCCTGAAATCTGCACATTCTCAAGGTTACTGAGCTTTGCTAAGCAACAAGAAGATCCAGGAAGTTGTCAATTTAGTCATCAAAATGAAAATGACAAATTAAAAATGTTCCATATGCTGGAATGGGCATTGAAATTTAAAAAATGACATTAGAAGACCAAGAAATAGAAACAAGTGTCTAACATTACTTGAACTATGATAACAGTGAAACTGCAAATCAGTAGGGAAAGGATGTACCATGAGAAGTGTTAGAATTGCTGGTTAATATTTTCTTGAAATAAAATGTTATATCCCTACCTCACAACAAATAACAACAAATTCTGAGATACAAGTATAAGACAAATGCTTAATATAATTGGCTTTATTGCAAAAAGAAGAAAGAAAAGGGAGAAAAGGAGACAGAGAGGGAGGGAGGGAAGAAGGAAGGAAGAAAGGAAAGAAGAAAAAAATAAGAAATTTTAAACTAAATGGAAAAATATTGCTAACATTTATATCAGAATTACTCTTATTAATATATAAAGAATTTTAACAAATTAAATGAAAGACATACAACCATACAAAGACAAGTAAAAGATACATAGAGGCTATTCATAAAATAAATGAAAGTGACCTTTAAATATGTGAATACATCTTCAATCTCTCTAATGACAAAAACCGCAATTACTTTTGCACTAACCTAATAAATAAATGCAAATTAAAATAACAATCAGATATCTTTTTTTTTCTTCTACATTGGCAAATCGTTTTGTTTTTTATTGTAAGCATGTAATTCTAAATTCTGAAGAGAGTATACTTAGGTTGTGTGGCCTTCAGGAAGTGAATGAGTCCAGAGGGCTCTCCCCATATGAAAGGGATGAGGTATATACCCTTATAGAAGGGCTTGACAGATGAAGATTGTCCCTTTTTGCCCTTCTGCTATGTGAGGACATAGTGTTCTCCTACGGAGGACACAGCATTTAAGTCACTATCTTGGAAGCAGAGAGTGCACCCTCAACAGACAATGAACTTGGACTTTGGGCCTTGATATTGGACTTTCCACCCCCTAGAACTGTGAGAAATTTCCATTCTTTATATAAATTGTTCAGCATATGGTGTTTTGTTATAGTGGCACAAGACAGACTAAGAGATAAAGAAGAGTCCATGCTGTTATACTGTTGGAGGAGTATAAAATTGTATAACCACTGTGTAAGGAAATGTATCGATATATATCAAACACCTTTAGAAAGAACATACCTTTTAATTAACAATCTGCTTCTAAGATTTTAACCTAAAATAATTTATTAGTATGCTTACAAAGGGTTTGGAGGGAAATCTATAATTTAATGCTTCAGTAGGGAGACTGGTTACATGAATTACATTACACAGGCACAATAGAATATTGTCACAATTAAACACTATGATAAAGATATCTGTTTTTACAAAGAATTGATATTAAAAATACATATTTTTGTGAAAACACACAGAATTCAATATGGTGCATATAGGATTATCCTAACATAAAGAAAAAATATATATGTGTAAGTCTGAATAGTAATACCCCCAAATATAAACAGTGGTTATTTTTAAGAATTGAAATTTTGGTGATTTTTACTTTCTTTTTGCCTATTTCATTTTAGAATTTTTGTTCAATAACCATGTACTACTTATATTATTTTAAAACACTTAAAGAAAGGCTGAAAAATTTTAGCTCCAACAGTAATTTTTAAACATACACTTTAATTTAGACAAGTGTTAAATTTACAGAAAAAAATTGTGAAGGTAATCTAAACAGAATTCTCATAAACCTCACACCCAACTTAGTATATTATCAACTTACATTGCTATGGTACATTTGTCACAATTAATGAAACAACATTAATATATTACCTTTAACCAAAGTCCATACTTTATTCAGATTCCCTTAGTTTTCACTTAATTTCTTTTTCTGTTCTAGGGTGTCCCATTCAGGATACCATATTACACTTAGTCACCATGTCTCCTTAGGATCCTTTTGGCTGTGACAATCTCAGACTTTCCTTGTTTGTAATTGCCTTGACAGTTTTGAGAAGTACTGGTCAGGTATTTTCTAGAATATTCCTTAATTGGTATTTATCTTATGCTTTTCTCATGATTAGACTGAGGTTATGAGTTTTGGGAAAGAAGACCACAAAGGTAAAGTGCCATTCTCATCACATCATATCAAGGGTACATACTGTCAACATGACATCGATATTGACATTCTCCTTGATCCCCTGTCTGAGGTAGTGTCCATCAGTTTTCTCCCCTGTAAAGTCACACCCTTTCTTCCCCCTTACCTACTTCGCTCTTTGAAAGGAGGTTACTAGGCAGAGCCCACACCTTTTTTTTTTTTTTTTTTTTCCTTTTTTGAGTCGGAGTCTCGCTCTGTCACCCAGGCTGGAGTGCAATGGCGCGATCTCGGCTCACCGCAGCCTCTGCCTCCCGGGTTCAAGCAAGTAGCTAGAATGACAGGGGCCCACCACCAGGCCCAGCTAATTTTTATTTTATTTTATTTTACTTTTTTATTTTTACTAGAGATGGGGTTTCACCATGTTGGCCAGGCTGGTCTCTTTGGCCAGGCTGGTCTCGAATGCCTGACCTCGTGATCCCCCCCGCCTTGACCTCTCAAAGTGCTGGGATTACAGGCATGAGCCACTGTACCCAGCTGCACAACCCATACTTTATGGCATGGGTGGTTCTGTTCCACCTCTGTGAGAGTGAAATATCTACATAAATTATTTGGAGTTCTTCTGAATGGGAAATTTGCCTTTTATATGTATCTTTTTAACCATTTGTTTATATTAGTATTGACTTTCATCAGATATGTATTCTATACCTTAGGTTATAATCCATAACCACCCTATTTTGTTGTTCAGATTGCTTCAGTATTTTGGCTAGTGGGAATGCTTTCAGTTGGCTCTTTGTGACTCCTTGACATATGCCCATCATGTACATGTCTGTGTATGTGTGTGTGTTTGAGAACTTTCTTACTCTCTGGCACTACAGGATGCTCCACACTCATATTGTATATTTGCTGCTCCAATTCTAGACTCAGCCATTTCTTCGAGAAGGCCTGTTTCCTTTTATAAGAAAATGGTATTAGAAATCAATATGTAAGCTCTAGGTGTGCTTGTTGCTACTAGAGTGTTACCGTTTCTAGGCCATCTCAGCTGACAGAGCAAGGGAATGTATGTGTGTATACTAGCCCAAGTAAATACACAGATCTATAAATACCTCTATTAACCATGTGTGTTTATCTGAAGCAAAACATGAACTCATGCTCATGTTTCCAAATCAAATCATTCTTACCACATGGATTATTCTAGCCTCCTCCACTTGCTTACCTGTAACCTCTCACTCCAACAGAGACATCTGGCTGTCACCAACTACCATTCATTTGTTTAATTGTTTGATTTCAGTTTACATGTATAGAAATGTTTGTTTTGTTTTGTTTTGTTTTTTGAGATGGAGTCTCACTGTCACCCAGGTGCTGGAGTTCTGTGGCATGATCTTGGTTCACTGCAACTTCTGCTTCCCAGGTTCAAGCGATTCTCGTGCCTCAGCCTCCCAAGTGGCTGGGATTACATGTTAGAATTGTTTATCTGTACACCTATGGGAAACACCTTTATCAACTAAACTCTTACATACAGCTCTTTTTTGCCTTGATTCTTACAAAGTCCACCCATTTTCAAAGTTAGGTCAGCTCCATTTTCTCCTACCTCCTTTAGTGAAGCCAATTCAAACCTTTGTACTACAGTTATTCATTTATCATAATCTGCATTCCATTCTACTACTACTAATAATAAAATCTTAATCAGATGACTTGTCAGTTGTCCACTACTCTGAATGCCAGCTCCACTGGGCTGAACAGCTAGTCCATTAGGCATGTCTAGAGTTAACAGGTAACCTTTTGAATGTCCGCTGAGGATTCCGTAGACTAGAGATGTACAAGATGGGGTTATAGAAGCAGACTGTCCATCAAAGATTTTCTTCTTGGAAAACAGTGTGGGATTAAGCCTCTTGCTCAGCTTGTTAGGGACTCCCTTCTCCCTCCATTGCTAAAAGCAAATCAAATCAATGAAAGCTTCCTCAGTTAAGAGCTGGAGTAAGGATTGGGTAAGAGGAAAGCAGTGAGCATTCCTGGCATTTACCCACTCTACAAAGGGCTGTGTTGCTGGGGCTCTACATTCAGACACTAATGAGTCTTTGCTGTTGAATAGTTTTGGCTCCCTCTACCCTTTCCTTTGTGCCTGCCCATAAAGACAGTTGGAAAGCTTGCCACCACCACCACCACCACCACTCCAGAAATGGCATTTCTTCTGTCAGAAAGAATGAACAGCGTTGGTTACTGTAACCATCGACCTTGATCTCCCATTCCACTATCCCTGGAAAAAAACACAAATATGACTATTACTATTAGGCACAAAAAAATTGATCATAAAAAGCCTTCTGTTAGTTATTTTGGTTGTATTTATTTAGCTCAATAAGATGCAACATTTTAGTTGTTTTTGTTTCTTTCTTTGCTCTTACTCCTTCTCCTCCTCTTTCTCCTTTATCTCCTACCGAGATAATCCAGATAATCAGGAAGTTGGTTCTTTTTATGGAATGAATTTATATAATTATTTCACTCTTACTGGGAAATTTTCAAAACCTTTAGCTAATTAATACTAAACCTGTGGAATAATTAAGAGGACAGATTCTGTATATTTTCCATAGTGGTAGTGCTTTAAATGTGAAATTAACATGTCTTTTTTCTCTCCTTCCACTTTGCTCTGCTGCTGCCTTGTAACATTCCTTCAGGAATGTAAAGTTCCTGTCATTTTCAAGGAATCACATAGCCTTCAGATACTGCCTTTGGAGTCTCCACTTTGCTCACACAATTATAAAAATCTCCGGTGAACATTGCGTATTTTCTGTATTTTCATTACTGCCTTTAACAAAGGGGGCTATCATGAGGAAATTCGGACTTTCTCTTGCAATTTATGTGTGCGTGTGTGTGCGACAGGGAAAGAAATTAGAGGTTAGACATCCCTGCCTTGAATACTTATTCTAATGAAGTTACAACTGTGTGTGTTTGGCAGACATGTATAGTATTCATGCTGAATAAGAGGCTATACAAATTACAGTTTTGCATAAATGAATAATTTCATATATGTTGATAATTCATGCACTGTCAAGTGATCCAAAGAACACTGATGCTTTCCAAGTTTTTTTTGTTCCTCCTTTTGCTCAAAGGGACATGATTAGATACTTTCTTTAATATGAGAGGAGAATGAAACAAACCCTCCACCTCACACACATCCCACAACTTGACAGACTGTAGCGTTGACCTTCCACATGTGCCTGCTTTTTGTGCCTGGGCAGACCAGAACACCGTTATTTCTTCTCCCTATGGAAAGACTGGTAAATGTTACCCAGATGAAAGAAGAGAAGATTCTATTAAATGTGGTCTATAGCTAATTCCACGAGGCAGCATTGTGATACTTTAGCCAAGGAAGCATTGTTCATGGTTTCCTACAGTCATCTTTTCTCCAGGGTCCCTCAAATTGGACCTCTTTGGAAATTGTGTGTGTGCAGAAAGTGATGGGCATGATGGCCATTGGATCCAAAAGAGAAACAAATCTTTTACATAGTATTAATGTCTTACTTTTAAAAATGCAGTGACTATTTGGTAACGTAAATTTATACATATAAGGACAATTACATGGTTTTGTCAGAGGTTCCAGCTTGAGTTCAGGCTTATTTAGGGACAGGTCTGGGCACGTCTGATTAACTGCTTATGTTGGCCAAATAGAATTTATTAGCTGAGGGGTTAGAGAATCTTCTCAGATAGTAACAGTATAGTCTATTCAGGAGAAGGAGGAGTTATGCACTAAGATGCTGAGTAAGCTGCAAAGTCATATTTGTGATACTGAGTATGGTATAGTAGCGCCTATGCAATCCGCACCTAGCCTAAGCCATGATTACCTATGTGGATTCTAAGAATAAACTCAGAGACACACGAAAACAAAACAACAGGATTGAAGGAGCTGTTTCACCAAATATTCTAAGATACTAGAATGCAAACAGGGCTGATTTGAGAAGTATTTAGTAAAATATGACACAGAATGGGGAAAAGCCATTAAATATTACAAAAGTTATTCAGTTTCAGCCGGGTTTTATGAGAGCACTGAGAAATGGAGTGTTGGCTGCTCTTTGGCAAGTATTCACATTTTCAAGCGCTTGAAAGGCTCTCCCTGAGGACACCTAAGGATATCTGGAAGGGACTTTGCTGAGGCCTGGAGGTCCCATGTTAGCAAAGATAGTGATAACTGAATTATTACCATGAATTTAATTTTATTAATTCCTATGGGATGGTGAACACCGAGAAAAGGCAGTAAAATTTGTTTTTCATTTGAGCTACTCCTCATTATATTCTCTACTTTCAATGCCACCTTCAATGTTGCACACAGGCTGAAAGAAATCAACTTCTGTGCACATGTTTAAACAGATTATTTCTCGGCTAACATAAGCTGGGAGTACGACAATGGGAATTTTAACAAATGAATTAGGCCAGGCGCGGTGGCTCACGCCTTTAATCTCAGCACTTTGGGAGGCAGAGGTGGGTGGATACGAAGTCAGGAGATCGAGACCATCCTGGCAAACACAGTGAAACCCTGTCTCTACTAAAAATACAAAAAATTAGCCAGGCGTGGTGGCGGGCGCCTGTAGTCCCAGCTACTCGGGAGGTTGAGGCAGGAGAACGGCATGAACCTGGGAGGCAGAGCTTGCAGTGAGCCGAGATCCTGCCGCTGCACTCCAGCCTGGGTGACAGAGTGAGATTCCGTCTCAAAAAAAAAAAAAAAAAAAAAAAAAAAGAATTAAAGACTGGAAGCACAAAAAATTAGAGGAGATAAGTCATCTATTTAAAAATGTGCATTTTTCCTTAAGTGGATCTATTTGGTCTACCCTGTTATATTTCAAAATTTTGTTATCTTTTTTAATATAAACTATATCCAAACAAGCAAAACAAGAGAGTTTCTGAAGGAGAATTTGAGCATCATTTTCCTATTCTCTGACTCTATAAGAATTAATCAGCTAATGAATCAGCTAGTTATTAATTATTGTGTCCCTTTAAAGCACCCAGTTCTGCCCTTCTATGTCTCAACATAAGATAACGCTGATATCTCCCTCAGTTTTATTTTTGTCTTTCAGCTCTATGGTAACTTGTGTGAGACATCTGTGCACAATCCATCCAGCTGTGATTAAATTCCTGATTTCAGTATTTGTGTGTGTGTGTGTGTGTGTCTTTCAATTCAAAAATTAAAGGCAAATTCCTGTGGAAAGAGATACTTGGATAACGTCTGCAAATGTAAGTAGTTCCCAAAGGGAAAAATTTACAATCATAATTTTAATTAGGGTCCCAAATGTTCAGTGATTCTAAGAGCACACTAGTAAATATTATTTTTACAATCTGATTAAATACTTGACTCACATGAATAGGCCTCATTGTTTCTCATATTTCAAAGGGAGAGGGGCCTGAAGGGTCTTCTTATAAATGAAATGAATTATACTTGTCCTACTTGCTGTGTTGAGCTACCTTGCAACAGTGAGGAAAAGGATCAGTAGAACAGCAAAGCTTTTATCATATTCCTGAAAATTAGGGCAACCCACCAGCTATCTGCATCTAGGATAGAAATTGGTTTAACAGTGTAATAGAAGTCACTGAGATAGATTCCCTCCCCTCTCCCCCAATACCACATCTGAATGGACTCATAGTGATGAACAGGGAGGAGAGAGACATGCCTTCTCCCATCTGAACCCAAAGAAAGGTCTGGGAAGGGTCTCGGTTTTGCTGTGGACTAGGTTGTATTTGTTTGTCTTTTTTCATAAAGAGCATTTCATTTTACCAAGTTTGCTGCTTGTGACCTTGTTTACTGCGAGTCCAATAACTGGATTTAAATATGTTCCAAGGTTTATCTTGTTGCATTTCTTGTTCACAAAGCCAAAGCACATCCTAGGAGCAAAACAGCATTGTGGCCAAGTCTTCCCAACTAAAATATATAGAGGTCTATTATAGCGACTCAGTAAATAGCTTGGACCAGACACCCAGACTTTCGGTGCTAATTGTAAGTGCTTTAGACATATTTTTCCTCGCAAACAATTAACAGTTATTCTGGTATATATTTCCCTGGATTAAACCTGTGAATGGGCGTAACTGTTTCCTCTCAACTGGCGGCTCTCTTGCCACTTAAAAATCTAACAAGTTTTTCCAATGCCACTTTCAGTATTACAATTACTAGCTGGATCTTTAGCTGAAGCTTCAGCTGTATGTTTAGTTTAAATAGGGATAGCTATCAAACCTGACCCTTGGTGTAAGCATGTTCCTTTCTTAGGAAAAGTCCCAAGGCCTTTGGCCCCGTGCATGCTTGTGGAATTGCTATCTGTAATGTGGAATGGGATGAGATATTGAATGGCATGCTGTCCATCATTCTGTTATGGAATACCACTGTGAGTAATGTTCTGGTGTCTCTTACATCCAACAGCTTTGCATTTGGAGCCCAATAATATTTATTCAAGTGTTGGACTGGCTGAACCATTGATACTTAGAGTCCAGTTCCATTGGGATTAAATAAACAGTGAAATATTTCAGCAATAGGAAAGGGAAAATAAAGAATGGGAAGTATTTTTCAAAATAAAAAGAAAGAAAAAGAAAAAATGTTATTAATGAAAGGCTTGCTTTTCAGACGACACTTTTTTTCCAAACCTATTTGCAAACTACCATGTCTGTTAATAGTCCTCAGATGGTATCTTCTATTAGGTTCATATTTGATGAACCTGTTGGTTTTGACAATGAGTTGCTGTAAGTAACTTCAGTACAATTATAAGTAACTTTTCAGTAGGATTGTATCCGATTTGTATTTTAACTTCCAAGTACTTTGGGTCTGAGAAAGAATATATGATTTGAGATTTTTTTCATAAAGATCTATGGAAATAGATAAGGGAAATGTTGGCTCTGATCATTATAGATTCTGGTGGTGAGTGGAAAAGATAGGTCTGGCTCTGAGCCAGCCTCTGAGTGGCATCCTGCTTCTGCACAGGCCCTGGCTATGTGAGTCTGAGCAGGGCTTACAGTTCCCTGTGCTTCAATTCGCGTATGTGCAAAATGGCAGTAACAACTGGACCTACTACAAAGTGTGTTTGTGAAGTTCAAAATAATTGATACAGGCCGGGCGTGGTAGCTCAGGCCTGTAATCCCAGCACTTTCGGAGGCCGAGGCGGGCGGATTACAAGGTCAGGAGATTGAGATCATCCTGGCTAACATGGTGAAACCCCGTCTCTACTAAAAATACAAAAAATTAGCAAGGCGTGGTGTCATGCGCCGCTAATCCTAGCTACTTGGGAGGCTGAGGCAGGAGAATCGCTTGAACCTGGGAGGCACAGGTTGCTGTGAGCCAAGATCCCGCCACTGCACTCTAGCCTGGGTGACAGAGTGAGACTCCGTCTCAAAAAAAATAAAAAATAATTGATACGTTAAAATATTTAATATAGCATCTGGCATACACTAAATAATAAATAAATATCAGCTATTGTCATTGTCATTGGAAGGTATGAAATGTGAAGACTCTGTCACCTTGAAAGTAACCTGTGCTGAGCTGGCTGTGCTTCCAGTACTCCACAGACTAAGAAACAGAAGAAGGTGATGGGGAAAAAAAGTTGGTAGCAGAAATAGAAAGTAGTAGAAAGTAGAATGGAGACCACATCTTAGGCACCAAAGTAAAATAACTCATTTAGGCCAATACCCTAATAAGTAAGCTCAATGTATTTCTTCATTTTAAATTAAGAATTCATTGAACTTTAAGTGAAGGTATAGGCATCCGTGCTTTAAATACTTGCACTGGGATGTAGACATATAGGAGGAAGGCAGGTTAGGAGTGTCCCGGTGTATTAATTTCGTATTTCATTTCCCATGTAGGGGCATAGAATAGATCACCAGAAAGATCTTATAAAAGGAATAAAATATTTTTGTGCAAAATAACTCAGTGATGAAGCCATTGACTATATCTTCCTGTACCAAACTGACACTGGGCATGAGATTTTAAAAGAATTAGAGAAACAATGATAATCTAAAGACTGGATAACATACAGACAATAAGTCGAGTTGTAAGCATAACAGAGACTATCCTCTTTTCTCTATTTCTTTCCCTTGACTACTCCTTTGGAGTTTTCTCCACTAACTCCCTCACCCTCTATTCCCTTATATGCAGCTTTTCCAAGGAGTTCCTGACCCTTTTATGTCTATATAATCTATTTAATCCACACACACAGCTTCATTAGCAATCACTTCTCTCCAAAAATCCAGATATGAATTAACAATTGCCTGATGAATCCAGACCTTTATAGCAGCAATGGTACTCATCTTCGTTAAGTCTAACATCCAAATCCACTAGCTTTCCCTACGAATTAGAGCCTTTGTCTGAATTCCCTATTTCTGGAAACGACAAACAAGGTGGTTGCCTTAGGAACTCAATGTAACCCTTGAAACTTTATTTTTCTTCCCTTTCCTCAACCAATCCATTGCCAAAATCTAAAAAATTTTCCTCCACTATATCTTGTCCCTCACCTCTCTTTTCCATTCAAATGTCATCATTCTAATATATGCCTTTATGGATTCATTTGCATAGCTTTCCCTCCTGGACAAACTGCAAATGAAAGTGCTGATAAGACATATGATTCAACTTCGAAAGCTTCTTAATCTATTTTATCGTTGCCCATCTTATCATTATCAAATTCATATTCTTTTGGTAGTTGCAAGAACTGCCATATTCATAGCAGATACAATCCTATTCCTCCTTTGTTCAAAACCCTTAAATTGTTCAATGTTTATTTTAGATTTCCCCAAGGTTTTACCATATCACACACAGGATATTACATGTTCATTCCAGTGATACAGTCCTGTGTGCATTACAGGAATGACAGTATAATGCCTTCCCTTTCTTTCCCATTCAGGGAAACATCGCAAAACACAAATCAGGGATGGGACTGCCAGCGGACCCTTTCCCAGGGGAACAACAATTTAACTTGTGAAAGTTATTTAAAAAAAAAAAAAAAAAAAAAAAACAAAAACAAAAAAAAACATTAAAAGTGTCTACAAATTGTCCCAAGGACAAACAGGAAATAAAGAAACATTTATTCAAGAAAATCTAGTGAACCCGAGGATAGCAAGAGTCCATGATATTTCAGTCAGAATCCACTCCATTAACCTCTACTATCCGCCATCTCTGTGTTAGGGAAACTTTAAACCAGAAGCCCTACTCCCACATAGGTGTGGTCAAGGAGACAGGGGAACTCCCTTTCCCAAGCTTCTAGTCTGGAGCTATAGTTTCACTGTGGGAAGGGCTGACTGCTGACATATCTCTTCCCCACTCTCTCCAACCCTCCCTTGCAGAAGCTCTCTTCCCGGCAGGCAGGAACAGTCAAGGGGACGAGGCTTCTCTAGTTTCACCCAGCCCTGACTTGTAGGATGGCCAGCAGGCTTTCAGGCATGACAGACTGAGAATACTAAGCTCCTGATTGCCACAGCCCAGTTCTCTTGTAGGGCAGAGGTTCCATGCCTGGAGGGGCTGCCACCCCTTCCCATGCCCACTCACAGAGCAAGAGTGTCGTTATTAGAAAGTGGTCCCCATTCCTAGCTCTAGCAAATTGATGTAGGATTTCTGTTCAGGGAGAAAAGCAAAACATAAAGGCAAAGAGTTTCACAGCTCTACCTCTAGAGACTGACTTCATTTGGGAAAAAGAGAGATGAATTCCATTGTATGTTCGTTGTCTAAAATAATGGAGATTATTGTGAAAAAATTAAAAGACAAGTAGATCTGATGAAGGCAAAATGGCAGAGCAGCCAAAAGTTTAACGCGGGAACCAGAGACAATTAACCAGAGACAATGAACTTCCCTGTGATTATAAACAAATCCACAGGTTAGAAGGGCTGCATGTAAGCACTGTGTTGCACCCATATGGGGGCAATCGGAGCAGGACGTGGAGCCGACTTGAAAGCATTTGCAAGTCTACCCAAGTCACAGACAGACTCGTCAACACAGGGAAGAAGCTTCACACAACTTCTGGCAAAAAGTGACTGAACAATAAGCTACTCTGACCCAGGGTAACTCCTAGAAAGGTAGGCTTAAAAATGCTATCGCAGACCCTAATAATGCCATCTATGAAAAAACCACAGCTAACGTTATACTTAACTGTGAAAAAACTGAATGCTTTCTCTATAAGATTAGGAATAAGTCAGGGATATACATTTTTGGTGCTTCTATTTAGAGGCAATTAGGTAATACATATAAACATAAATGGCACCCAGATTGGAAAGGAAGAAGCAAAACTATGCTATTTACAGACGACATAAAACATTAAGAAATCCACAAAAAACTATTAGAGTTAATAAATGAGTTTTGCAGAGTTGCACTATACAAGACCAATATATAAAAATCATTGTATTTCTATATTTTTGCAGTAGTATTCTATTTAAAGTAGCATCAAAATTAAGATATGTGTACATTTGATAAAAGAAGCACAAGACTTGAAACCAAAAAATCATAAAACGTTATTGAAAAAGGTGAAGTCTAAATAAATGGAAAGGCACCCTGTGTTCATGGATCAGAAGACTTAACATTGTTAAGACGGCAATACTTTCCAAATTAATCTACAGCATCAATGCAATTCCTATTGATAGCCCAATCGGCTTCTTTTGTTGAAAAAGACAAACCGATCTTAAAATTAATGTAGATATAAAAGGAACCCAGAATAGACAAAATAATCTCAAAAAAGAGTAAAGTTGGAGGACTCACCTTTCTAAATTTTTAAACTTACTCCATGGCTTATAGTAATCAACACAATATGGTACAGGCATAAGGATAGACATATACATCAATAGAAAATAATTGAGATTCTAGAAATTAAACACATTTATGGTCAATTGATTTCCAGAGGTGTGCCAAAACAATTAAATGCATAGGGGAAGGATGTAGAGAACACTCTTTGCAACAAATATCCCTGGGACAACTGGATATCTACAAAGAAAAGAATAAATTTGAACACTTAACTCATTCATATGCAAACATTAACTCTAAATGGACAATGGTCTGAAACATGGAGGCTAAAACCATAAATCCACATAGAAGAAAACATAGGCATAATGCTTCATGACCTTGGGTTAGGTTAGTTAATGATTTCTTAGACACATCATCAAAAGAACAAGCAAAAAAAATGTGAGACTACCAAAAGTTAAAATCTTTTGTGTTGCAAATTTGACCATCAAGAGAAAAACTACCAATAGAATGTGAGAAAATATTTGCAAATTATCTATTTGATCAGGCACTTGTATCCAGAACGTATAAAGAACTGTTAAACTCAATAGTAAAAAGATGACTATCCAATTTTTAAACAGGCAAATATTTTGAAGAGCTGTTTCTCCAGAGAAGATATTCAAATGGCTAATAAACATATGAAATGATGCTCAGTAACCTTAGTCATTAGAAAAATAAAAATCAAAACAATGAGTTACTAATTCACATTTCCCATGTTAGGTATAACCAAGAGGACAAATAACAGCAGTCCCTTGGTATTCATGGGGGATTGGTTCCCGGGCCCTCCAACAGACACAAAATCCAAGGATGATCAAGTCCCATATATAAACTGGCATAGTATTTGCATCTAACCTATACACATCATCCTGTATACTTTAAATCATCTCTAGATTACCTATAATTGCTAATACAATGCCTATAAATCATTTCATTCACATTGATTCAACGTAGTACTAGTTGTTTAGCAAATTCAAGTTTTGGTTTTTTTGAACTTTGTGGAATAATTTTCCCAAATTTCTTCCTTTTTCCTCTTCCCCTTCCCCTTCCCCTTCTTTCTCCTTCCTTCCCTCCCTCCCTCCCTCCCTCCCTCCCTTCTTTCCTTCCTTCCTTCCTTCCTTCCTTCCTTCCTTCCTTCCTTCCTTCCTTCCTTCCTTCCTTCCTTCCTTCCTTCCTTCCACAGAGTCTTGCTCTGTCACCCAGGCTAGCCCTCCACCTCCAGGTTCAAGCAATTCTCATGCCTCAGCCTCCTGAGTAGCTGAGACTACAGGCATGTGCCACCACACCTGAGTAATTGTTTTTTTGTATTTTTAGTAGAGATGGGGTTTCCCCACGTTGGCCATTCTGGTCTGGAACTCCTGACCTTAGGTGATCTGCCTGCCTCAGTTTCCCAAAGTGCTGGGATTACAGTTGTGAGCCACCATCCCTGGCCTCCAAATATTTTCAATCCATGATCAGTTGAACTAACAAACATAAACCTCATGGATACAGAAGCTGATGGTAATCATGAGTGATGATGAGAATGCAGAGAAATCAGAACCCCTGTACATTGGGGGTGATTGTAAAATGCTGGAGACCTTTTGAAAAATAGTTTGGCAGTTCCTCAAACTTTAAACATAGAGATACCATATGACCCAGAAATCCCACTTCTAAGGTATATACCCAAGAGAAATAAAAAATATGAAAACTTGGCCAGGTGCAGTGACTCACGCCTGTAATTGCAAGACTTTGGGAGGCCGAGGCAGGTGGATCACAAAGTCAAGAGATTCAGAACATCTTGGCCAACATGGTGAAATCCGGTCTCTAGTAAAAATACAAAACTTAGCTGGGTGTGGTGGCACGTGCCTGTAGTCCCAGCTACTCGGGAGGCTGAAGCAGTAGAATTGCTTAAACCTGGGAGGCAGAGGTTGCAGTGAGCCGAGATCGCGCCATTGCACTCCAGCCTGGTGACAGAGTGAGACTCCGTCTCAAAAAAAAAACAAAAACAAGAACAAAAACTTATTCATAGCAACATTATTCATAATAAACAAAAGGGTAAACAACCCATATGTCTTATTAACTGATAAAGGAATAAATGAAATGTTGTGTATTCATATAATGAAATATTGGAAATAAAAAGAAAGGAAGCATTGGTAAATACTACAACATGAAAATGTTATGCTGAGGAAAAATAACAGCTAGTCACAAAAATACTATATGGATATAGTATGATGTCATTTATATGAAATACACAGAAAAAACAAGTTTATATAGATAGAAAACAGATTAGTGGTAGCTTATGGTTGAGGAGGTAAGGTAAGTGAAATGGGAACTGACTACTAATGAGTATTTTTTAGGAGTGACAAAATGTTCTAAAATTAGATTGTGATGATAGTTTCATAACCCTATGAATATACTCAAAAACATTAAATTGTGCCTTTTCATTGGGAGAATTCTAAATTTTACAGTTTAGATCTCACTAAAGCTTTTAAAATGCTAATTAGACCAAATAGATTAAATGTATAACTTTTTAATCTGCTCCAATCTTTTAAAAATATAAATTAAAACTTTCTCAAACACTTGAAATTTAGAATTTCTAATAATTTGTTAATTTATTCTCTTGAATTTTCTAGAACAGTGCTGTGCAATAAAAATATAATTTGAGTCAGTATGGAATTTTAAATTTTTAGTAAACAATTTTTAAAAGTGAAAAGAAACAGGTTAATTTTAGCAATCTATATTATTTAACCTTATCTATCTGAAATATTACTTCTATACTTAATGTAAACATTTTAATGAGATATTTTGCATTCTTTTCAAATATATCTTTAAAAATATTTCACCTGTGTTTTGCACTTATGACACATCTCAACTCCAACTAGCCATATGTCAAATGCTCAATAGCTACATGAAGTCAGTGACTACAATTAGACACTGCAAGTTCTAGATGGATTTTAATAAAATATAACAGTAATAGTTGTTGTATGTTCATCTTCTAGTCTTCAAGCGACTCTTCTTTTTCTTGTCTTATTGCATGGACTAGGGCCTCCAGTAAAATGTTGGATGATAGTGGGGAGAACAGGTTTCCCCAGCATTGTTGCTTACTTTAATGAGTACAGTTCTTATGTTTCATGTTAAGCTTAAACTGACAAAATTACTTGTGATCTGTTTAACGGCGAATTTTGACATAGTACTGAGTATTATTGTCTATCTAATTATTGTCTAAACTCCATTTCCTTAGGGTGAGTTATTTCCTGTGATGTCTACTGTAAGCAGCCACTTACTCAAGTACTCCAGATAGCTCCAAAAAAACCTAAGATGGTTTAGCCCTGGTTCAGGCTGAGAGTCCTTCTCCACAAACACATGAAAACCTTCACTATTTGCTAAATCAATAACCTAGTACTTTAAGCAATTCTCTTTTCTAAAAACTGAAATTTAATGAAAAAAACACAGGGATATTTGAACTGATGTGCTTTATGACCTTGGGAAAAATAAAACAACACACACACAAATTAAATTATCATATTTAGAAAAATTAAATTAATTCTGAGAATAATTAAATTAATCCCAAAGTCTTATTTATTTTTAGGCAGTTAAACAATTAAAAGAATATGTTTACTTTCCTGAAATTGTCTCAGTGGGAAGGGAAAGTCTATTAAATGACAACTCTCTATGTAGATTCATAGCTGTTAAACATAATTAGTTTTAATATTTACTGCACACTGTTTCTATTTGTTATATGGAATGAGAAAAATATGTTAAACAAAAATGTTTTACATGTACATATATGCATATGTGTATATATATATTGCTGTATATGTTGGTATATAAATTGCAATATATGTATGCATATATATATAGGTCTCTACATATAAAACATCTTTAACATATTTTTTATCTTTCCATATAATGTATAGAAATAATGGACAGTAAATATTAAAACTAATTATTTTTAACAGCTGTGAATCTTCATAGATAGTTGCCATTTGTCCGCCATTCCTAATGTTATAAGAAAATACAGTTATTAGGAAATAAAGTTATTGTTTATTATGGTTACTAGGTTGTAAGTTTATGCTGTGGTTTGAATATTGTTTGTTTTTCTCCACCAAAATTCATGTTGAAATTTGATCTCTGATGTGTCGGTGTTTAAAGGTGGGACTAGTGGGTGGTGTTTGGGTTATGGAAATAGGTTCCTCATAAATGGCTTAGTGCTGTTCTTGTAGTAGCATCTTCTTGTAGGTGCTGTTCTTGGTGCTGTTCTTCTCACTTTCCTAAGACTGGATTTGTTCTCTAGGAATGGATTAGTTCCCTCAAAAATGGGTTGTTGCAAAGCTAGGATGCTCCTCAGGTTTTCCTCCTCTTTGCATGTCCCCTCCTTTTTTTTTTTTTTTTTTTTTTTGACCTTCTCTGCCATGTTGTAATGCAGCACGAATGCCCTCACCAGAAGACAGATCCTTGACCTTGATCTTCTCAGTATATAGAACTACGGGCTAAACAAACCCCCTTTCTTCCTAAATTACCCAGTCTTAGATATTCTTTTATAGCAATAAAAATGGATTAAGACAGTATATAAGATGAAAAATATACAAACTTTATATTCACAAATTGGTAGGGCTTTAATTTAATTAAATTTTGTTTTTTGACTGAGTCTCACTCTGTCACCCAGGCTGGAGTGCAGTGGTGCGATCTCTGCTCACTGTAACCTCTGCCTCCCGAGTTCAAGCTATTCTTCTGCCTCAGGCTCTCGAGTAGCTGGGATTACAAGCGTGCGCCACCACACCTGGTTAATTTTTGTATTTTCAGTAGAGATGAGGTTTCACCATGTTTGCCAGGCTGGTCTTAAACTCCTGACCACAGATGATCCTCCCGCCTCAGCCTCCCAAAGTGCTGGGATTAAAGGCATGAGCCACTGCACCCAGCCAGGGCTTTAATTTTACATCTCTTTACCTTATAACTCAAACCCATATTAAATGGCTTCTGTACATATTAAGGGCTCTGAAGGCTCTATGGTCAAAAATAAGAGAAAAGCAAAATTTATTTCATATATTCAGAAGAAATATAATAGACAAGGACAATATTTCACATTTTCCTTTGTAAGGAACTGCATCCAAGTTTTCATCCAAATTGTCTTTTCTAATCCATTTAGTATTTTTATTTCCTACCTGCTTTGGGGTACAGGTTTAATACATATAAAAATTATTATATTGTCTTCTGCTTCCAAGAAGATAAAATTAACATAATTCTCCTATTTCTTCACTAAATACAGCTAAGAACTCTGGACAGTTTATATGAAACAAGCATAAGACGACTCCAAAAGGTAGAGACAAGGCAGAATTGCTAGGGAACTTGAGACCAAAGGAATGACACATTAGTAAGTTCTCCAGGCATGCTTTCTGATTCACATGTCCTTAAATTGAAGCTGAAGAAGTCAGTAATGCAGAAACGTTTTTCAATAAATTGACAAACTTCTAGCAAGATTGATGATATAGTTAGGACATTTGTGCCCTTCAAACCTTATGTTGAAATTTGATCCCCAGGATTGGAGGTGGGACCTAGTGGGAGATGTGTGAGTCATGAGGGCAGACTCCTCCTGAATGGGTTGGTGTCATGATTATGGTAATGGGTTCTCACTCTATTAGCTCACATGAGACCTGATTGTTACAAAGAGCATGGCCATTCCTCCTCTCTTCTTCTTGCTCCCTTTCTCAAGATGTGACATGCCTGTTCCTCTTTTGCCATAATTGAAAACTCCCTGAGGCTCTCACTAGAAGCAGATGCTGGTGCTTTACTTCTTGAACAGCCTGCAAAACCTCCTTTCTTTACAACTTACTTAGCCTTAGGTATCCCTTTATAGCAATGCAAAACAAACTAAGACAACTGACAGAGAATAAAAGACAGAAGATAAAAATTACCAATACCAGAAATAAAACAGGGTATATCCTTATAGTCTCTCTAGACATTAAAAGGATAATAGGGGAAAACAACGAACATCTCTACACACATATGTTTGACAACTTCAACAAAATGGACTAAACCTTCAAAAAACACACAAAGTATCAGCAACTCACCCAATAGGATATATATACTATATATATATGTGTGTGTGTGTGTGTGTGTGTGTGTGTGTGTATATATATATATTTTTTTTTTTTTTTCTTTTTTTTGAGACAGAGTCTCGCTCTGTTACCCAGGCTGGAGGGCAGTGGCATGATCTCGGCTCACTGCAACCTCCGCCTCGCGGGTTGAAGCAGTTCTCCTGTCTCAGCCTCCTGAGTAGCTGGGACTACAGACGCATGCAACCACAGGGAGGGCCTTGTAAGGTGGCAATAAGCAGAAATCCTCACAATAAATAGTTTTCAATGGTAGATATTGTCATGCACTTTGTGTGAGAAAAGAAGTGGCCTTAGGTAAAGAAAATATATGGCTACATGATCCAGGTCCTGGAAGGAAGAAGGTTAGAAGCTCAGAGACCAGGAGGTCTCTGAGATGGATTTATAGGTGTGAGCATGGAGTATAAGTACCTTGGTATCACATGTTAACACTTATCAAAGAGCACATGTTAAATAACGGGCCCTGAACCAGTAAGTAGATGAAATGGCCCAGTGACCTGATGTCAACTAACCTCTCCTGTCCTGGCACAATAAACGTGAATGTAGTAGCGAGGGCAGCAGGAATGGAAACTACATATAAGGTCAAAAGTAAGAGTTCTCACTGGCCGCGTCCCATCCAGCCTTTGCCTCTGCCTATTATCTAACCTGTCAACAATAAGGACCAATGCTGAACTCCCACTATGGCACTATCCATCAAGTTCAATCAGCTACTTATGGCAAGTTCATTACATTGAACTCCTTCCACTCTGACAGAGGGTGGCAGTTTATCTTTACTGAGATTAACACTTATCTGCCTTTCCTGCTCACAGGATCTTTTCCAGCACCTCTACTCAGGGACTTAGAGATTGCTCCACTGACACTGGTTTCTTCATAATGTTATCTCAAAACAAAGGACCCACTCCACAGTAAAAGAGATACAGAAATTGACATAAGACTGTGGAATTCACTGGTCCTATCACACTGGTCCTGCATCACCCAGAAGTTGCCAGCTTGATATGGCATGAAAACACCTTTTGAAGATGCATCTGGAGTGCCAACCAGAATATGCATCTTGAATGTTTGATGTCCTTCAGGACAGCACATACACTCTAAATCAATGACCATTTTATGGTACTGTGCCCCTAATAGGTAGAAAATATGGGCTTGGGAACCGAGGAGTAAAAGTATAAGCAGCCCTGTTTATCATCATTCCTATGGTACCCATGTGAGGGACTGGTGTGTCCTGTACCTAAAACTTTAATCTCTTGTGGGTCTGGAGTTCCTTGTTCCCAGAGGGGAAATGCTTCCACCATGGTATACTTATACTACAAAGAGAAATCCACTAATTGGTGAATGTTTCAAAATTTTTAAATGACTGTTCAAGGCTGTGAATTTTATCCATTCATTGTTCTCCAGATTCCAAAATACGTAAAAGCTACTAACCAAAGTGAACATTAGTGAAAAAAATTCTGAAAATTCCTTACTTTAGTATCCAAGTTCTAAGAAAAGATTCTAGCATCTCATAGATTATCAGTATTGGATGAATGAATGAATGAATAAATAAATGAATGAATGAATCATTTGCAATAAACGTTTAAAGTGGGTGAAAAACACAAGTATAGAGTGTTTGACAGTCTTTTGGAATGTTGAACTTCTATTGGAACTAAAAATACAGATTGCTACTCTATGGTCATAAAAAATACATTTACTTTAGTGAAAAAAGGCAGAAATCGCAAATGAAATGTTGGCTTAAAAATGCACAATTCACTAGACTAGCTCAGGTGCTCTGTTGTCATTCTTATTAGCAGTAATAATAGTGTTACTACTAATTAGTATTAGCAATATAATTAACATTGATATTTTAGTGTTAATGCTGGATTTTTATGGTATTCAACTTAATAAAAAAATCTGTAAGTAGAAAAAATACACAATTCATTAAATGTCCTCATTCAATAAAGTAGTTGTTACAGATATCATTATTATAAATTGACATTTTGGAATACTATAGGATGCAAAAACAAAGACAAAAAGTAGAAACTGGCCAGGCGCGGTGGCTCACGCCTGTAATCCCAGCATGTTGGGAGGCCAAGGCAAGCGGATCACGAGGTCAGGAGATCGAGACCATCCTGGCTAACATGGTGAAACCCCGTCTCTACTAAAAAAAGTACAAAAAATTAGCCGGGCGTGGTGGCAGGCACCTGTAGTCCCAGCTACTCGGGAGGCTGAGGCAGGAGAATGGCATGAACCTGGGAGGCGGAGCTTACAGTGAGCAGAGATGGCGCCACTGCACCTCCAGCCTGGGCGGTAGAGCGAGACTCTGCCTCAAAGAAAAAAAAAAGTCGAAACTGGACTGGGCATGGTGGCTCACGCCTGTAATCCCAGCACTTTGGGAGGCCAAGGTGGGCGGATCACGAGGTCAGGAGTTCGAGACCAGCCTGACCATCATGGTGAAACCACATCTCTACTCAAAATACAAAAATTAGTTAGGCATGGTAGCACACACCTGTAATCTCAGCTACTGGGGAGGCTGAGTCAGGAGAATCGCTTGAACCCGGCAGAGGCGGAGGTTGCAGTGAACTGAGATCATGCCAATGCATTCCAGCCTGGGTGACAGAGCAAGGTTCCGTCTCAAAAAAAAAAAAAAAAAAAAAAAAAGAAACCTTCATACTGTGTATGACTACCAATCAGGCTTTAGTCAATACAATGCTCATGCCATTGAAATCGTAAGGTATGTCTTTCTTTTTTCATATCATTGCAGACAAGGCTTACCATTTGTTTTCTTCTAAAAGATATAAAGTTAAACTAAGTATTTGCTGTCACTGTCAGGACCTTTAACTACAATTTTATATTTTTCAAATGGTTTTTTGGGGGATGGGGGACGGGGACAGAGTCTCGCTCTGTCACCAAGGCTGGAGTGCAGTAACGCAATCATGGCTCACCACAGTCGTAATATCCTGAGCTCAAGTGATCCTCCCACCTTGGCCTCCCAAGTAGCTAGGATTTCAGTCATGCACTACCCTGCCTGGCTGATTTTTGTATTTTTTGTAAAGATGAGGTTTCTCCAGGTTGCTCAGGTTAGTCTCAATTCCTGGGCTCAAGTGATTCTTGGCCTCTCAAAGTGCTGGGATTCCAGGTGTGAGCCACCACACCTGGTCTTATGCTCATGTTTATTACCTCTTAATTCTCACAGCTTTGTAAGAGTTAGTTCCCTAAAACAAATCCTCCATTTTATAAAGGAGATAATTGAGACGGAGACAGCATCAGTGACTCTCTAAAGTCATCCAGGTGTGTCTGACTTCCAAATGGCTCTGTCCTCCTGTGCTGGCTACCATCTACGCTGCTGAGGAAATTGATTTCACTGTGGTTTTGTTACTGTCTCCTCATGGCTCAGCCTGGCTTTTGTTGGAGTCATGCTTTGGTTTGGGTTTGTCTTTTGCTCTGTGGTTTTGGCACAGTCCCTAAATATGCCCTGTTTATTCTATCCATATGGCAGTTTTCATTTGATGCCACACAGTTTGCAGTCTTAGAGGATGGCTCACGTTTGAATTTCATGTTACTCTTCCAGGTCAGTCTGATATCCACCACCCAGTTCTCCAGGTGGGAGAATAATCAAAGAGCCTTGGGGGAAAGAGGGATTCTCAGGGTTGGCCTTGTGGCCTTCCTACATGATGAAGATGTGAAGGCTGGATTTGATAGTGAAGAGTCTTCTTTGTGTTCTCTCATTATTTATGCCACATCTGCCTCTCAGTATTTGTGTCAATGAGTCACTGTAATTACAGCCGTTGGATAATTTCCCCCGTTTTACAACACAAACCCGACTGTGTGAGTGCTCCATCAGAGAAAAGCATTTATTTCCTTGCAGCACCGTCAGGCAGCAAGGTCTAGCTTTCTTGAGACGTGGTGATTAGCCAAGTCAGATGAAATGGCTTCTGTTCTTACTCAAGCTAACTGAAAGTGAGACTTGAGGAGCTTAGCTGATTACGGAGACACAAAGGATCAGAATTCTTTTTTTCCTATATAAAATCCCGAATTTTGACTGAGGATCCTGCTTAAAAAATGATTTATGGAAAAATAAACTATGCTGACCCTGAAATGGAGGGGTGGGGGTGAACTGGGGAGAATCACACTTCACTGTTTCTGTTCACTAGTACCCCCGCCCCAAAACAAATAAGTAGCTCGTACCATCTAGGAAGATGTTATATGGCAAAAATATCTGGTTTAATTAAATACAAAAATAATTCTTGAAAGTTGTATGTATGATAGAACCTAGGTGTTTTCAGTTCCTCCATCCTGTTGCTTGTTCATAGCCTAGTTCCCATGATGAATTAAAAAATACTGGGTCTGGAGCAGAAACTCTACTGTGCCATAAGACAGAACTAATCTTGTAATTCTACCACATTGCAGGAGGAGAAAAAAGACCTTGTATATTATGACACTCTTTTTTGATTAATACTATGGGTGTTCATGACTGAAGTGCCATTCATCATTCTATTTGTGAGTCACTAGGTGAATCGTGAGACACTGTAAACCAGCCCTTATTTAACTGTGTTTTATGTTTTCTCCAGGAAAATACAAATTTCCATTTCTACCCCTAGCACTGTACTACACCAAAGACTGCAAAAAGCAAATGAGGCCACAAAGAAATGGAAAAAGAAAAATAATGTTAAGATATTTTTGAAGATATCCAGAGAGAATGTTTTCCTGTTGCTAACATGGAGGCAATGCTTATCTTACACATCTAAGTTGAAGAGGCTCACTGTCCATGTGATTTGAGGTCACATAAGAACTGACCATAAATGTCGAACCTTTGCTTTCACTTTCTTAGTCCCACAAGGTTTTGCCTCTAGAATGTCATGGTTAAAATTCAACCTAGGAGGATTCACAGACTAATGCTTCCACTTCCATTAGTATGGATAATTTCTGTAATTTTCCAACTTTTTTTTTTTTTCAAAACAGATCACTTTCTCAAAAGAAAGTATAAGGCAGAGCCCTAACATGGGTTGAGTATCCCTAATACAAAAATGTGCAATTTAAAATGCTCCACAATCTGAAACCTTTTGAGCACTGACATCATGCTAGAAAAAAATTGCATATTGGAGCATTTTAGATTTGAGGTTTTGGATTAGGGTTGCTTAACCAGTAAGTATAATGCAAATATTCCAAAATAAAAAAAAAAATTGAAACACTACCGATCCCAACATTTTGGATAAGGTATACTCAATCTGTATTGCAAAATAAAGAGGGACGGAGATGTTCTCTGTTTGAAAAGACGAGATTGGAGAGTTCCCAGTTACCCTGAAAAATTACTTCCCAGATGTGACTGTGAGACCCATCCATGAGACATTACTGCTCTATGAAACATACTTTTAACAGCACTGAAATACCGTTTGGCTTGGGAAAAGACAACTGAACGCTGTGAGAATCCAAACTAAGTGACCATCTTGTGGCGGGGCTAAAAGGCAGGTAGACAGCAAGGAAGGATGAGCAGTGGAAGGTGATGCCAGTGCAGACAGTTCTCAGTGGGAGCCACAGTAAGGCCACTGGAGTTGGCATTCAACCATCAATGCAGGTATAAACAGTGGGTTTTCACTAGCGTCATGGGAATCCAGAAGCATTTCCAACTCCTAATCTCATGCCTAAGTTTTGGATGCCAACGATCTCTAACCCACATGTGATCATCTTCCCAGGGTTGTATGTGGTTTTTTTCTGATGTGCTATGCTTGGAGAAATTGAGAAAGCAACACAGAGCAGCTGCACCCCAGGGAGGCATATTATAAAGTAGTTTAAATGGGAGTTTATCCTAGCCTCAGGCCATGCCTCACTAACGGAGAAGCAGGAAAAAATCAACAGAGGTATGGTATTTTTAGGGTGTACCCAGACAACTTTATGTCTGAGATAAAAATAAAATCTCAGAGAACTCTAATAACCCTCAGCAACTCTCAGCAGAGCATTAAGCTCTAAAGACCAAAATCCTTATTTGATAAGTAAAGGATATCAGTAAATATTAAAATGAGTAGGTGTGTTAAATAAAAACTGTGAACAAACAAGTTTGATTTTTTTCTTTGAAAGTGGTTTGGCTTTTCTTGTTGGGAGCTCATAAAAGCTTCCTTGTGATCACCCCCTTTTAGGTAAGAATTATTCTTCATGGTTAAAAAACAAAAAATGTGTTTTAACTGGGGTGATGTAGGCTAAAATTGCTCCAAGCAATTTTGTATAGTGGAATTTCAGAGTAAAAAATTAACTACAAACCACTGACCGGGTCCATTGTCTTTCTCAATGCTACAATTTTGCTGCTGGAAAAGGGGGTTTGCTATTCAAGGATGCAAAAGTGTGATTCAAGAATCAAGCCTTTTCATCTCTCATGGGATATTGTCCTTTATCAGAGCATTCTTGGTGGATAAACATGTAAATTATTATGCAAAGCAGGAGGGAGTAATTCAAATTGACAGTTGCCCTATTTAAAAAAAATAAAAATGTAGAAGCCTTGAACATGTGTCTGCTGACAACAAAGGAGGTTCTTGTTAAAATCAACATTGTTTGGTGTCATTTTCACATATATTTCAAGCAGATAAATTTGCTTTCTTTACTTCCTATTATAAAATTGCTTTTTTTCTACCAGTGTGTTTAACAGAGACAATTTCAATAGGAAATATTAAATTGTAGTTATATGTATATATATAGCTATATATAAAAATATGTATATGTTTATATACTATATATAAATTATGGTTATATATAACTACAATTTAATATGAATAAATTTAATAAATAATTTAATATAAATACATTTAATAAATAATAAATTATATATATAACTATATATGTATCACAGAGAATAGATTATTTCCTATTTCCTTTACCATTCTCTTAACAACTATAAAGCTGCTATATTGCACCTTCAGTGAAGATCATTCATCTATAGCTAGCAATTACTTCCAAAGAATTAACTGATGGCCACATTTAAAAGAGAACACCATTACAATTTTTTATTGAGCTACCACCAATTCTACCAGTTTACCTGCACCTACACCCATCGAGTCTGCCTTTCTTTCCTACTGGGACAGCAGATGGAGTTGGCCTTGTTCTTATCTACGACAAATCCTCCACTTGTGCCCTGGTTCCTTTGCCCTCATAACTGCCCTGTGGCTTTTATCCAGCAGAATTTCCTTTTCTCTTTGGTATCGTTATTTTCTCCCTATTTACCTTTTTATCATTCCCACCACCACGAGTGCAATATCACTGATCTTAAAATAAACAGTAAATGGTGTTGACTCCAAATCCTTTTATTGCCACATTTCTCTACTTCCCTCCACAGCAAGACTCCTTGAGAAAGGTTCTGTATGTATTTGCTGCTTTCACTTCTTTACCTCCTATTTTCTCCTTAACCAATTCAAATCAAGCTTACATTCCCATTTCATCCACTGGTATGGCTCAGTGTGTTAAGATTTCCAATGACACACATCTTTGCAAAGATAGTGATTAATTTTTTTTTTTTTTTGTCTTCCTTTTACCTGATTTCCTAGTGGCTCTTGATTCTTTTTTCTTAGATAAGTTCTTCTCTACGCTTAGAGGAAGCTTTTGCTTCCTTCAATTTAGGGTCTTTTCCAACTGTTGAAACATTGATGTCCTTTAGGTATCTCTCCAGCCATCTCCTCTATGACTACATTCAATCTCTAAGTGATTTATCTAGTCTCACGACTTTGAAAATGAATTCCATCATGGTAACTTTTAAATGTTATTTTCTAAATCTAGCTTCCTTGCTGTACTCTGTACTCATTTTAACTGCCTTTTTCACGTCTCTAGTTGGAGGTCTAATAGTCACTACAAACTTAACATGGCCAAAAAATAACTATTGATCCCCTTGCCAAACACACACACATATACAAGTCCCAGAATCTTCTTCTTACCAAGTTTTCAACATTCATATAAACAGCAATGTTATCCATCTAGCTCTTAGGGTCAAAATTCCAATTGTATTTATCACTGTCCAATTCACATCCAGTGCATCAGTAAAAGTTGTTCTGCCTGCAGTACTGGTTTTGAATTTGAACTCTACACTACAAGAGTCAAATATATCGTCTCTAGACTGGCCTTCTGTAATTGTCTCCCCCACCACAATTTTTTCACCTCATTATAGTCAGGGTATTTAATTTTTTTTTTTTTTTTTTTTTGGCTTGTGATCTACCCACATTGTACATGATCTGGCACTTGTTACCTCTTAAAGCCATCTCCCTGTACCCTTCCTCATGTTTGTTACTCTCAGACACACTAGTTGGAATATTGACTTCCCAGCACACGACTGCTCCTTCTCCGTATTCAAAACGCAGCTTAAATGGTACCTTCTCAAGAGAAGCTTTCCCAGGCCAGTGTGGCTAAGCAAGAACTATAAACCTTCCCTTCTACAGCCATTTTTTTCTCTTTCTTATGAACTTATTTGTAGCACTTAATATTACTACAGGGTACTGTTTTGAATGTTTTTATTTTATTTTATTTTTTCATTGTCTCATAAATGAAACAAGATTCTTGAGAGCAGATACTTTGTTTTGTTTCCTGAAATCTTAACTAGTGCCTAGCACACAGTATGTTCTAGTAAATATTCGGTAATGTATTGCTTGACTACATCATCATTCACATCGGGATTTTACCTCTGCTGTTGTATCTTTTGTACCTGAATAAAGTTCATGAAGCTTCATTAAACCAAAGAAAGGTAATTAGCTTTTCTTTTTTTTTTTTTAGTGTTACCCAAGACAGAGCTAGACAGAAATGGTTTTAAATTAGAGCAATCTTTAGGAAATGTTCTAACATATTAAGTAAGATTTTTAGATGATATAACTACCTATATAATAAATGAAAGTGAACTAAATATATGAATAAGTAAAATGAAGCAACTCATACTATTAATAGATTTAAGAGATGTTGAATCCAGTAGTTGCCAACTCAATTTAACAGTGTGCACAATTGACTGGTAGTTGACAACATTCTCCTATTGGGCACATCACCTTTGCCCTTTCCACTCCCACTCTTTTCAAAGCATATGCATTGTGCAAAATGTTTTTTATTTGTATTCTGTCACTTATGGGTAGTTAATCGAATGGGTACTGATGGTGTCAGGCAATACAGCCTATAGCTATAAGATCCACTATTATTGCTCAAGATAAATTACAAAAACGCATTTGATACTTGGAGAAGATTCCTAGGAAAATACCCACAACCTATCAAGGATGACCGTAGAAAAATAATGGCAGTAAACAGAAAGAGTCATGCCTTGCTTAAACTTGTTCAGTCCCTTATGAAACATAAACATAAAATTATCTGTAGTTGTTTTACAGGGATGGAGAATATATATTTTCTTTTTTTTTGTCTTTTAAAAACTAGACAGCTTCTCCTATGGAACTGTTGAGCTAAAGACAAACCTTTCAAGGTGTTTACTATTTCCAGGAGAATCAAAGAATTTTACAAGGTGAAGGATGGATTTCCAATGTTTCTTGAACCAGTTTTCAGAGATAAAATTGGAGCCATTTATTCCCATTATGTAAAGACACTTCTTTTGTAGGTTTTTCTTTCAGTGTTTATCTTTCTCTTCTGTCAATACTGCTGACTAATCCTGCAATTTTCTAAGAATCAGTTTTTAATTGCAGGCAAGAGACAGAAAACAGAAACACAGGAAATGTGGGTGAGGACTCCATCTTATAAAGATTTTGCAGAATAAACTCATATGGTTCTCTTATGTGAGTGCCACAGCAAAGCCCACACGGTTTGCAGAGCCAAGCTAGGATCTGTTATGCCTGATGATTTGAACAAATCCTCACAATCCTGAAATGGTGGTTATTTTATATTTCTTCTTCTCTTTTTTACAGATAAACTAAGGCAAATCGGGTGTGGGAACAAGCAACTAAGCTGCCAGAGCTAATTCCCCGGCACATTTACACCACCCACTTTTAAAATAAAAATGCCAACCTGTTAATCAGTTTACTGTTAAGCCCTTCGTTTTAGTAACAAAATAAATGCCAAGCCCATGTTAAGTGGACCAGAGGTCTCCTAATGCTATGCAGGACATAGAGCAGGCGGGCAACAGTCTGCTCTGAGGCAGAATTCAATTTGGAGGATGAGAGGGGGATGGAGAAGAGTACACATTTAAATAAGAAGAATGGACATTAGAAAGCATTTTAGAGTTTTGAAAGCATTTTTATATGTGTTATCTCATGAAAACATTAAGAACTCTGTAAGATACCACCCAATTAAGAGCTAAACTCTTTAAATGGCAGAGAAGTAGAGAATAAACTAAGGTTGAAAATAAATGGGAAATGAAGTATTTGGGGCTATGGTGCTGAAACATCTGGGCAGGAGCCTCTGATTATGCATTCAAATCTCAAGGAAGGGTATAGATTTTCCAAGGCTCATTCAACACAATATTTAGTTGCTACATGATGCTAACCAGGGCTGCCAATAATTAAAAGTGACTTAGAAAGACAGACTCTGAAGGTGAAGAAATCTTGGGATCAAGGTTAATTATAATAGAAAAGATCAAAGTGGCATGCAATGTTGTGGAGAAATCTATCTTAGATTTGGTACTAGAAATACTCTGTTTATATTCATGTTGAAATGTGTGTTTTTTCCAAGAAATGCTGCCATCAAATATTTAGCATGTTTCAAAATCAAGGGCATGTTAGAATTGAGGAAATATGGAATATTCATTTAATTCAAGATAATTTTAATTTAATACAACCTCCTGCTTTTTCTGTTCTGCACACCAAAGCATCCATGAAGCACTGAAATGATATGTACATGTGGTATTTTTAGGCACTGTTTATTGCTCTTGAAAAGTGGTGCCCATATATTCTAGAGCTGAATGTTGGCAGCAGTATGGCTCTTTTGGTAGAGTAGCCCTACCTCCCCTGGTTACCTGACAGGTGTATCTGAACTTAGGGCCAACCTCAAGAGTCAGAATTACACTCCAATGTTATTTCCCTTTCCGTTTCCTTTATTTGTTCTTCACAGGTAACCTGTTTCTATCACAGCAAGTCCCTACTCAGTGTTGTCCATAGCTTCTAGGAAATTGACTGTAAGCAAAACAGCTTAGAACAAAACCAACTCAACCATAGGCGAATTGATATAAACAAGAGTTGAGTTTCTACGGCATATTTCTGATCACAAAAACATCACCACACTTCACAAAGACGCCAAACAGTTCTCAGATTAACCACTGAAATAAATGTGAGCTGTACAAACATTTAAGAGCAATTAATAAAAGCAAGAATGATAATTACTGACCTGCCTATTCTAGTTCAGGATCACAGGTAGCCAGAACCTATCTCAGCAGTTTAGGGCTCCAAGCTGGAACCAGCCCCGGACAGGACACCAGCCCATTGCAGGGCACACTGACACTCACACCCACACTCAGTCAGTCTGGTTCCATGGAGACACGCCAATTCACTTAACGCGCACATCTGTGGGGTATTGGGGGAGACTAACTACCTGGAGAAAGCCCACGCAGACATATGGAGAACGTGCAAACTCCACAGGGAGTGGCTGCAGCTGGGAATGGATTTATTTTCTCATCAATGTTATAAGGAAATGACGTTGAATGAAATGCCATTATTCCAGGACAGAATAAGATATTTGAAAAGAGCTGATATTTACCATGAAATGTCAAAATCTTTTTTATTTTATCATGAAATTCGAATCTTTGCCTCAAAAGCAGATGCAAAGTATCTGAAATCAAACCACCGTACATTTTTATTAAAACTTGTACTAATGGATAGTCTCAATTCAATGTTTAATTTAAAAAGCAGTCTTCTGTTGAAAACAAAAGTTTGGGTCATTCATTCAAGGGCTTGGAAAATGTTTTCCAGCTAGACTTGAACTGTTTAAATTTAGAGGGAAATGTGTTGAATTTGGATGGGTATGGAAATAATTCCTAAGCAGGAGGTTCGCATTTTCAAGAAAAGAGGAGCATAAATTAATGATAGGTGCATTCTGTCAGTGGTATACAGTAGCTCTCTCTCTCTTTTGTCATAGTAAGCTATCAGTGTATTTACTTTTGTCAAAAGACAAAATTATAACAAACTTTGTTTAAGAAGTTAGTTTACTTTTATTTGTGATTCTGAAATTGGGCAATACCTTATTCCGTAAAATCGCATGAGTACTCCAATGAGCTGAGCAGAGGAAGTTTTATAGTCAGAAAAGGGCTGAAGGAAGCAACAAGGGACAGGGATTGGTCATTTCAAAGTTACTTTTCTGATGGCATTAAAACAAAGGAAGGGGTTGAAATAGGGAGAACTTCCTTGTCATACTGTCTCAGGAAAACTAGGCCCCATCTGATTGGTTACTGTGAATCTCTTGTTTTTGGGAAGTTGGCCTGTTTCAAAGTTTAGTTTGATTACTTGGCACTTAGCACAAGTGACTAGATTCTGGTTCTGTCTGATCTGTTAGGACCCAGATGGCCTCCCATACATTTTAACACATTTTTTTGTTCCATATCTAGTGGCAATCTAATACTGTATGGCTGAAATAAGACACGTAAGACACTATGCACACTATAAGAAATGTAATCCATCAATTCATTACATGTTGTTTTACCATTTAATTTCCACAACAAAAGTAGCAAGTAGTATCCTTATTTTACAATGAGAACACTAAGGCTCAGGAACTAAAGTACATTGCCTGTGATGCTGTGAGCAGTGAGGAGCGGTGTTACAGGTAGATAGGCATGAGCAGGGCAGGAGAGAGTGCTCCTCCTACCCACTAGAAATGTTGGGTGAGGGTTTGGCAATTATCACATTGCCTCTCTAAAAATGATAATTTGGCAGCCCGGGAGGGACCATCTCCTGATGGTCCACACCTGTTAACATTAAAAGTGTTAATTGAATGCCGGCCCCAGGGAGAAGCAGCTTCTTGGGCATGCATGTTAAGAGACAAAATGGTGAAGTACCATGTTCCAGGAGCACACACCACCAAAAGAATGAAAAAAAAGCCACAGATGGGCATGCGTATAATTCCCTAAACACACGGCGTGTGCTCACTTCCAAAGGGTCAGGAAAGCACTGCGAATGCAGGAAGCCCACCCTAAGGGAAGAATCATGGGAAGAAGGTGAGCCTTTTTCCAAAGGTCAAGTTTAAAGACCCCCCCACCTTTTTTTTTTGCTGTCTTCTTCTTTCTCTTGGACCTTCAGGCACCTGTTCCCAATGAATTTTCCTTTCTTTCCTGTTCTAAAGCCTTTCTAAATAAACTTCCACTCCTCAGAAACTTGCCTCGGTCTCTTTTTCTGCATTATGCCTCGCAGTCAGATTCTCTCTTCTGAGGAGACAGGGACTGAAGTTGCTACGGACCTCAAAGGATACGCAGCCGGTAACTCAGATCTCTTCCACCCGTAACAGCAGAACTGAGATTTATGTACAGTCGGATCTCTCTGGCCCAGATTGATTCATACACCTTAGAGAAAAGATTGGAAAGTCTATGGAATCCATTTTGAGAAATGCTGTATTGGGACAAACACGCTGGTTGTATCATAATTAAATGCTTGTGTTTGCATTTATCTCCCTAAACTCTGAAGTCCTTGAGAGACAGACATCTGGCTTCTTCATCTTTGTATCTGTAGTTCAGTACAGCATTGTTAAATTAACACATGAAAGTGGCCTGAGGAGTCTGAGAGAGCTCCACTGGATGTACTTGGAAAAACAGTCATTACTTTTTTCCAAGCAGATTAAAAACAGCTGAGACATGATAAAGTACAAAAATGATAGACAATACAGTGTTCTAGAGCTGAAAGATGTGGTCTTCCTAGAGATACTATCACTCCTCAAATTCTTCCTTGACCTTTTGAGCCTTGGGTAGATCTTCCTTGGAGGAAGTGAACAGGGAGATAAACACCGTCGCATACGCATACACCCCCTACTCTCCACTCCCTCAAGGGCAGTGCTAGACATATGCATACTACTCAGCAATGTTACTTAAATAGATGGACGAATGAATGAACAGACGATAGTCCAACCTGTAAGTTGTTAACCACACCACATGGGAGGGGTATCCATCACCTGAGAGCAGAACCCACAGGCCACTTCTCACAGCACATCAACAAACTATCGCAGTCTAGGGTGTTGACTTGAGTGATCTCTGGCTTATTTTGGAGTCCTCAAGGGTGGACCTACTGACAGGTTGGTAAGGCAGACTTAGCAGATGGCTTTGGTCTGGACTGTGGGGTAAACGCGGTGGCCTAACATGTCCATACAATTGGCATAATGCCAATGCCACTGCCAAATCATTGGAAGTTATATGGTGAAGAAGACTGGATCCCCAAGAATTTGTGCTTTCTTTCTTGTTTTCAGGTTGGGAATCCTCGGAGATGTGATATATTCTGGGAGGCAGCTCAGGCCTTTTCTTACGCAGTTGCCTCCAGCATTAGAATTACTAAAAGAGAATTTTACAACAACAAAAAGTAAATTCTACCGTGTGAAAAATTCTATTGCTTGCCTCCAGTGACATTATAGAAATGAAATCTACTTCCCTCCCTTATTAGAGTACTGCATACACAGGTAGACAAATGTGACAGATATTGTAATTTAAATACAATTGTTCACTTAGCAAGACCCCTGGACACCTGTCTCGTACAACTTGCCTTTGGGTGGAGTCCTTAAGACAGCTCTCTAAAAGAACAAAGCTCAACAAGGTTTCAAAACAGAAAATTACAGTGATCTCATCAAACCAGCTTCCTCTAAAGTTCTCTCCTGCCCTTGCCTGTTATCCCAGGCTTAGAATTCTGCATCAAGAAAGTCTGAAGCCTGGGCTTATTTGTGGAGAAGAAATGGTGAGGCCTCAGGCTCTGTATTGCTAAAAATAGAGTATGCACATTTTGTCCATTGTTCATTCTTAAATCCCTGTGCTGTATTCAGGAGAACAGATATTTCTTCTTATTAAAGAAACTGTATTCTTCATTATGGGCTTTGCAGATTCCCTGGGTCGATCTCACTGAAAGGTCTGGCAACAAAAGTCATTGAATAAATATTATTCTTTTGTCTTTATGAGACACCTTGAATTTGATTTAATACTTTGCCTAAACACAAAACATGGTTATTTTCCCAAACCTCTCCTGGCCTATGGATAGTTGAAGAGGTTATGGCCAAAATGTGGGGAAGGAAATCTCTAAACCAAAGCCTGAAGATCTGAGCTTAGCTGTAGCCTTCGTGTTGTGCTTGGTTGAGGCAGGGGCCTGTTACCAGGCCTCAAGTTATTCCTCTTTAAACTTAGAGAAAAGCCCTTCGGTCATTTCTGAAAACTTTCTCACCAAAAATGTTTATAGCTTCTCTTAAAGCTATTTATTTATATACAATAATCTGTCTTTTCTTGTGGGATAATTTCAGATGCTCTTTTTATTTTTAACAATCCCAACAGGGTTAAATGTATTAGGAATCTTTTGTCCTCAACTCACTGTGATTTGTGTTCAAGGAATATTACGGGGAACATGGGGCCAAATGAAAGATAAAATTGATTCTCGCTTCCGTGTAGGATGGGCTCAGTTTTTCCACTGGAGAATCTTTCAGCGGGTCGTACACATCCCTCCCCAGCCCCCACCCATCTCTAGAGACTAGCAAGGCACAGCAGCTATTTCACACATTTTTATCTTTGAAAGCTTGAAATCAGAGCCTGGGGTGTAATGCAAATAAAGACCTAAGCACATATTAAGGAAAGCAATTTGACACTTTAAGAATTTCATCTCCTCCAAGCCAGCTCACTGACAGATTACATACGGAGAGGAACAGGTTAATACTTACATAACTGATTGAAAATTGGTGCTAATTGGCTTGGGGTTTAAATGAGCAAGCTCCGTCAGGCAGCTGGGCTAGTTGACAGTTCCTTATATGAAAGTACTATGTGGAAATATAATTTATCTCTATGTAATGATGTTTATTCTCTGAAAATTAGGTTAAAATTGAAGAAATCATTTCCCTCATCCTTAATTAAAACAAATAGCTCACATTTAGCTCAACTTTAGCATTCACGGGCCTTGGGGATAAATTTTCCCCATTTTACAAGTAAGCCACTGCCTACATTTTCCTGGGCCGAATGGCCTGGAGGATCAGAGTATTTTAGAAAAGGTTAAAAGAAATTGTACCACATCCAGGAAGGCTAATTTTCATGCATCAAGGTTCTTTGAGCTGAATTTGTGTAATGAGTGCACTGGAAATTGAAAGACGAGATTAAAGTGCTGTTTGTCGTGTACAGAGATTTCAGAAATGCTTATCAGCCCTTCGCAGCTGAACACAGCCCAGATTAAAAACCGATCTGACAGAAAGGGAGGCTGACTGCAAATGTGGGGCTTTACATCCACACTAATTACAAAGTGCATATTAAACATGAGGCCGACGATGAGAGCAGCTGCAAAGGTCTTTATCTATATTAAGAGACTGTCCACCTACATAATAAGAATAATTACCAATGAGAGAATTCTTAAAAAGAAATTGCATTTAATGACACATCATACAATTTCTCCTAATTTCAGAAGTCTGTTCCACCATCCCCCAATAAGGTGTGACTTTGTCTTCTCTGTGGAGCCAGGTGATCTGTCAGATTTTGAAGAAAAGATCTATTCACATATATTTTATTAATGGAAGTCCCTTTGCTTTTAAAAGTGTAAGTGCGTAAACCTTATGGAGTTCCCAATGCTTGTCTCTGATGAACTGACAGGAAGTAACTGTAACTTCTTCAAAGGCCACTTTAATTGGAAGGTTGTCGATACACCAAAGGTATCTAGATAATCTCTAAGATACCTTTAAATCAAAAAATTCTAGCCTATTAGTAGATGGTGGATAGTCTGGATCCTAAAATAGAGATTTTGTTTTTCATATGAGTTTGATATTGGGTTTTTATAACGAAGGATAGAAAAAATTAATAAAAAGCAATCAAGATTTTTTTAGAAGAATGGAAACTTAGGAATAATCAAATCACACTCATCAAACAAAAAACAGCAAGTAAACAAATAACACATTCAAATTTATCCCCACTTATATTTTTATTGTATTTGGATTATTTAGGAGTTCCCAAATATTTCAGCATTGTAAGTTGATGCAGGGATGGAAATAAACATTTTCTTCAGCACCTACTATGTAGCAGGAATTGTGTGCTAAGGTATTGGCCTCTCATGATCCTTGAGAAGTAAATGTAATGCTACCAATGAAGGCATCCAGCCTACACTGAGCATTCCACAAGCAGTAGTTTATTTTTTCTTTTCCATTCATCTTTCCTTTCTTTCTACCATCTCTTTCTTCCTTCCTTTTTCTCTTCATGTTTTTCAGTTGGTGTAAACCTGAATTATAAAACTTCTTTTTAGCCTAAGTGTCACTTTTCATTATTTTATTTTCAAAATAAAATCGGTAAACACTGTTGGTTTGCTTCTTATAGTTGTTCCGGAAAACCTAGGCACATAATAAATGACTAGAATCTAATAAATGATAATTGTAAGATATTAAAAAGAACACCTAAGAAATTCAGCTTTTTGGGAAGAAGCAAAGTGAGAAATCAAGGGCCATACAAATGGCAGAAATGTGGTATTGCAAGAAACGTTATTTTATCTGTATTACTATTAACATACTCCAATCACATTCTTCAGGACTTCAGACAGAAATTCCAAACATCTAACAGACATTTAATCTCTGTTATAAGGCTCTAAAAATATTATGAAATGTACATACAAAACAGTACATAAAAAATTTTTTATCATTTACCAATAGTTCTAAGACAAACACCCAAATCCATCCAGGATAAGAAATGGAATGTAGTGACACCTAAAACGCCCCATCTCTCCTGTGTGTGTATTTCCATAGGCTCTTTTCTCCGTCAGGAACGACTTTCTCATGACTTTTATAACCATTTCTTTGCTTTTAAGAGGCTCTTCTGTATAGCTAAATATACCTTTCATCTTGTAATATGCATCAATTTATTTCCTATGTTTCCTCTGCAGTTAGTGTGAAAATAAGTCAGTTTTTAGACTTATTTTCTCCAAGCTTCTTAACTTCAGTTACTGTCTTAGTCAGTGTCGGCTACTATAACAAAAATTTATACTGGATGGTATAAACAACAAAGATTGACACAGTTTGGGGAAGCTGGTAAGTCCAAGGCCAAGGTATTGACAGACCTGGCATCTGGAAAAGGGCCTTTTTTTGGTTTGCAGATGGCCAACTTCTCACTGTATTCTCAGATGTTAGAGAGCAGAGAGGGATTTCCATGTCACCTCCTCTTTATAAGGGCATTAATCACAGCACGAAGGTCCCTCCCTCATGGCCTAATCTAACCCAATATTAGGAGTTCACCATACGAACTTGGAGAGAGGAGGCGTAAATATTCAGTGCATAACAGTCCCTTTAGTTTTTTCTCTTACTCAGTCTGGGAATCTCAGTGGTTCAGAATCACCGACATAGACTATGACTATTAAATAGTCTTTTTTTCTTTCCATTTGTTTTATTATCTCCTCCCCTAAATGCCAAGAACCTTAGGGACATTGATGGTAGTAGGGATCAACATATCCAGACTGAACCTTGCTATGTTCATGAATAGCTTTAATGGTAGATTAAAATAGTTTAAGCAAGAACCCAGAAAATGGGCAAGTAACAACATTAAAGGATATTTCCCACCTACTGATGTCTGAGATTCCTATCTCCCGTTTTCTTTCTGTGCCGTAATAACTGGTAATCACCAGAGGTACAAGAAGAGACAAAATAACAAGGTGGGTGTTTTATGAGAAAACGTATCACAGGAGTGTTGCTGGGAATCCCTGAAATTTCCAGTCTTTAGAAGAATCTTTACTTCAAAGAAGCTTTATATCATCAAAGTAGAAGTGATAGAGACAGGAGGCAGCCAAGGGTCCCCCTCCCTCGCCAAACCCCCTTCTTCAACACTGAAACAGCCTGAAGGCTGAAAAACTGGACTACCTGTTCCAGATGAAGCCTGCCCTTTCCCAACTGATTCTCGCTGAGTATTGCCCACCTGCACACTGGGAGGACAGGGTGGGGTCTCGGGAAGTTTGCGCCATTTGCAGAGAGGAGGAGCCTGGTCTCTCCTGTTCTTGGGTGGTGATCTGAGATTCAACCTGTGAGACGGGGACCTGCTAACAGGAACCCCTCTTGCTTTGCTGAGTTGTTTTTTTTTTTTTTGGCCAATAAATTTCACTCCCCCTCACGCTTCAAAGTGTGTGTGAGCCTAATCTTTCCTGGTTGTGTGACAAGAACCCAAAAGTGTTTGCAGAAGAATTCACAGTATAACTCAGCATTATTTATAAAAGAGCCACTGTACTTTCTTCCCCAAAGCTAAAGTTTTTCTAATGGTAATAAAGGCAATGATAAGCAACAGTGTTCTTTTTCCTGAAGTTAAGAAGAGATTGCGGATTTGAGCCAGTGGAGACGGGCCTGCGACCCGCCACCTCCCCCACCTGCTCCCACTGCTGGGGTCTGTGCCCTCTGGGAAGTGGATACTAGAGCACCATTTCCTGCAGCCTGGAGGGAAGGCAGAATGGTTGACAAGAGGCCAAACAGGCACCTGGAGAAGATATGGTGACCGCAGGAGGCCAAAGAGGATTTTTCACCCAAGCACCTGCCACAGGAGGTCAATCAAGGCCCCCTGCCCTGGTGGAAGTGAATGTTCTCCCACACCCAGGTCCTCTAATGCTCTCTCAGTCATCCCCTAGGTACCAGGTTGGGTACCCTCCCCAACTCTAACCCAACAGCTCTAGTGATTAGAGCTGCTGACTCCACCTTCCATGCCTGCCCCATGGCAGGTTCCTACAGAGGCCAGACATAATTACTGGGATTCAGGCACACTGAAGCCAGGCCCTGATCCTGCCTGCTTCCCCTTCCTGCCAATTTATTATTTAATACAAATATTGTTCAATTGTAAAGAAGAATGTTGTGAAGTCTTTTTCTTTTTTCTTTTTTTTTTTTTTTTTTGAGACGGAGTCTTGCTCTGTCACCCAGGCTGGAGTGCAGTGGCCGGATCTCAGCTCACTGCAAGCTCCGCCTCCCGGGTTCACGCCATTCTCCTGCCTCAGCCTCCCGAGTAGCTGGGACTACAGGCACCCGCCACTTCGCCCGGCTAGTTTTTTGTATTTTTTAGTAGAGACGGGGTTTCACCGTATTAGCCAGGATGGTCTCGATCTCCTGACCTCATGATCCGCCCGTCTCGGCCTCCCAAAGTGCTGGGATTACAGGCTTGAGCCACCGCGCCCGGCCGTGAAGTCTTTTTCAGGAAGTGACCAGATTCAGGTCACTCAGGTCAAGCCTAGTGGCCCGAATGACCTGAGGTCTAGTCACTACTACATGACTTTATGAGCTTGGGTAAGTTTTCTCATCTATAAAATGGGCAGTTTTGGTGAGATAATCTCTAAGATACCTTTAAATCAAAAAATTCTAGCCTATTAGTAGATAGTGGATATTCTGGATCCTAAAATAGAGATTTTGTTTTTCATATGAGTTTGGTATTGGATTTTTACAGTGAAGGATAGAAAAAATTAATAAAAAGAAATCAAGATTATTTTTTAGAAGAATGGAAACTTTAGGAATAATCAAATCACACTGATCAAACAAAAAACAGCAAGCAAACAAATAACACCTTCAAATTTATCCCCACTTACATTTTTATTGTATATGGATTATTTAGGAGTTCCCAAATATTTCAGCATTGTAAGTTGATGCAGGGGTGGAAATAAACGTTTTCTTCAGCATCTAATATGTAGCAGGAGTTGTGTGCTAAGAGTATTTGGCTTCGTAGCAAGACTGTAAAGGTAACGGCATTCCCTTTTAGAGATGTGGAAGCTGAAGCTCAGCTAGGTAAAATAAATTATCTAGTGATCTACGGCAGAAGTTCTCAAAGCGCCCCATTCCCCACCCTAATATCATTGGCATCACCTAGACATTTGATAGAATTGCAAATTCTCAGGCTCCACCCAGACCTACTAAATCACAGACTCTGAAGGTGGGGCCAGAGATGACTTTTTAACCAGACCTCCAGTTAACCTTGGAAACCACCAGACAAGGGAGTTAAGAAACTAGGAATCAATCTGATATCCTAACTTGAACTCTCCACTACCCAGAATTATTACAAAATTCCAATTTGCCCAACTCATTTCTGATTGCTTTTCTTTATATTGCTTTCAAAGGTGATTTGCAGGTGGCGAATATTGCAATCTTTTTTTTTTTTTTTCCAGATTCATTGGAGGTAGATGAGAGACTTGAAACAATCATTTCAAGTTTGGGAGTCAAAAGGAAAAGTGAAAATTTTCAAGCAGACACATGACAATAATGTATATAATGCTAACATATTATGTCTGCAGGTGAGGAATGAACTGGATGATCTATGAGGTCTCCCTCATCCTAGGAATTGACGGATTTGATTTTACCAGTGGCTTATCACTCCTTTATATCTACAAATTTGTATCAGCATGTTTCTTCCAAGATGTAGATTTGGGAATATCATACATTTTTTTACACACAAATCTTCATAGAACTTTATTTGTAATAGCCAAAACCTGAGAACAATCCAAATGCCCTTCAATGGGTATACGGTTAAACAAACTGGTACATCCATACCATGGAATACTACTCAGCAACAAAAAAGAATGAACTAGTGACACACACAACAGCTTGGATAGACCTCAAGGGATTTATGCTGAGTGAAAAAGCCAACCTGGAAAAGTTACATATTAAATAACACATTTATACACCACTCTTGAAACAGTAAAAATTATAAAGATGGAGAGCAGATTAGTTGCCAGGGATTAGAGACTGGGGACAGGGGTAGGGAGGGAGCTACGTAGCTGTTGGTAGCATGATGTAGTCTTGTGAACAAACTATCTGTATCTTGACTGTGGTAGTCACATGAATCTACATATGTAATAAAATTACATAGAACTAATTACACACACATGTATGTAATTGCATGCTTTCAAAATTGGTGAAATCTTAATAAAGTTGATGGATTATCTCAATGTCAACTTCTTGATTGTAATGTTATACTACAGCTAAGCAAGATGTTACTACTGAGGTAAACTGAGTAAAGGGTACACAGAACCTCTATGTAGTATATCTTACGGTTATATCTTAACTGTATCTAAATCTATGATTATCCAAAAATGAAAAAAATTAATGGTAAGGAAGTTCAGAAAAAAAGAGTATATATTACATCCACTTGAGGAAGTCAAGACAGGCTTTGGCGAGGAGGCAACATCTGAACTACACTATAGATCTCGATATAATCCAGTCACTCTATGGTTAATAAGGTTTATCATTTTTTTTAATTGAAGTGAAAAGTTAGAATAAACTCTCACAGTGACAGGCCACCTTGACAAATATGTTTTGGAATGATCCCAATGAAACTTTTTGTGTAGAATCAGAATATTTTTAAAAAAACTAGCACAGAGAATATGCTACAATTGTAAAATCTCACATATGCAATCAAAGTGAGGGAAGGTTTTACTTATTTTACTTACTTCTCCACCTCCAGTCCCACCACAACGCTTAGCGGTAGGTGATTAACAATATTTACTGGACAAATAAAGTTAGATCCTGGAATTATTTGGCAATTTTCCTTCAGCTTTAAATTTTATGTGTGTTGATGTAAAATTAACCTACATGAGGTTGAAACCGTAAGACAGTTTTATAGTAGCTTTGCCATAGAATTACATTTGTAAACAAGGAAGTTTTTGACTTCAATGTTATAGTACTTGCCACTTGCAAAGGTATCAGTAAGAATGTACTTTTCCTTTTTATTCTGCTTTCAGAATACAAATTTACACACTTCTTATCCTTTCTCTGTCTTTTCCCTATACAGGAAATTGAGGAGAATACTGATCAAATTCTTCAGTCCCGTGGATAACAGTAGACAAAAATGTGGTGATGAGGTCCTCAGTTAGTCCTACACATTCGTAATAGAGTTTCATCCTCATTGCCCTGAGATGATGTCAAATTCTCATGACTTTACAAGAACTAAAGTTCAGGTGGGTGTAGGCTGTAAGTGTTGACTGTGGTCACATTTTTAGGGATGATGAAATTTGCCATTTTTCTTCCAGAAATGTTTCTCTGAGGCAAAACAGTTTTATCTAGAATTTGGAGCTGTCTGAAATCATTTTTTATTTACTGAAATATGTTACTTGACTCAGAAGTTTCTCTTAGACTAGTACATACTCTAACTCAGCCTTGATATTCAGTTCACTAACTGCTGTCTTTCTATGAAGTTGTCAGTTCTGGAGAATAGGATATTTGGGTTAAGCGTGGTGGTGGGGCCTCGTTACAAGAGCAATTACTTTACACAAAATGTATAGTTTAGTGATTTTTTTTTAATTCAGAGGGAGTTTGCAAACTTATAAGGCTGCAAACTATCTCAATCTTATATTTCCTGTGTGCAACACAATATATCATATTTTTGTTATTCAATATCTCTTGGGATTTTTTTGTATTATACATATGTGAAATTTATTTAGAGGATTCAATAAGATATTCATTATACAAAATCACAAAAGAACTAGGATGTAATCAGCCAATGTGGTTAAGGATTATAATGCAAACTGCCCCTAAACATTTAGCATTGGCTGATTGGCATACTGGATAAACAAACACTGGTTTAAATCCCAGTTAGTTCGAACACTTACCAACTGTTAAGTTATTTAGCCTTTGAGCACCACTTTTCACTCCCATGAAATGGAGATGTAAATAAAGCCTATGCATGCAGAGCATTTGTGAGAGAATTAAATTAGACAGTCCATGTAATATACTAGCCCAGTGCTTCATACACAGTTAGGGTTCAATAGATGGTAGTCATTATTCTTACTAGTTTATATATAGTGTGACATAAGGAAGCACTAGAACACTAAAATATTCAAAGCTAAATATATGACTAAAAGGCAGCCCAGTGAACTCCCAGTGCAAATGAAAAATAATCTCAGAATATTAGAATGGTGCTTGAGCTAGCAAGGAAGTCTCTACTGCTCATCCTAGGATTGTGTGGTTCCTGTCTACCAAGAACTTACCTGAAACTAAGAGAAACCCTGGGAATGAGGAAGGACTGTTGTTGTTTCTTTATAGTTTAAGGAAAGGAACACTTCTAAAAAGAACACAGAAACGGAAGGCTTCCAGCTGTGAGGAATTCCCTCCCTGGTTTAAAAGGTCATTGACTGTTTGCAAAAGGAGTTGTTAGATACTGTTTGCACAGCGCAAATCAAAAGGAGTTGGGAGCAAGTCCATAGGTTAATGAGACATTAGGCAGCCTTATGATGTGAAATAGGAAATACACTTTCCCCTTCCATCCTCAATTTTCCACCAACTTTTATGTAAAGAAGTGACTTAGGCAGACAAGGAGTCTCAAAAGCAGGCAACTGGGCAGAGAAAATCTTATCTTGGATTTTCCAAGGAGCATCCATTGCACTATTAAAATTAATACTATTTCTTGGTGAGGCCAATTTAATGCATCATTGCTTCTAATTGTGTGCTTAACATACACCTCTTTGAACATTTAGACTGGGACGTAAATAAATGTTAGCATTCACACATCTAATTAATTTTCCCCAGAAAATTCATTACAATATCACTCCATACAGACTTATCTTCATTAACTGTTATGCAGCCCTTCATAATGCAATGTTTCCTGAAATATTATATATTGGGCAGTGGCAGTACAGCAGGCTGAAAAAGAAGTAACAAAAAGCTGTCTTAAACGAAGAATTAGAAACTTCACATGGATTTGTAATTTAAGCTTTACTTGCTTTGATTATAGGAAAAGATAGCCCATTAGAGTTTGTAGGCAAACTTCTAGAAAACCTGCAGTTTTGATTCATCTAAGTCTCACAAACATGGTATAATTTTTAGCCTTGCTCTGAATGTTTACTACATCTACAAAATTCCAAGAACTCTGTTGAAATTTTATCTTTAAATTTGTTTTTCTTTTAACTTTGTGTAATGTTTCTTTAAACCACATCTTAGTGGTTATGCCTTAGAAGGCTACGAGCTAAAATAAAACCCTGAAATGGTTTAGCATCCTAAGAATACATGCAATTTAAGATTTCAAGTCTAAGCCATGATGTTGAGCATGCCATCTCCTCTGGGCAGAGACTCTTTTTGACAAAGGCTCAATTAAAATGTGGTTGTAAAATATATACCATGCAATGAAAATGGCGAGACTGAATGTCATGGCCTAGCTGAGAGAAAGGGGGATGTCTTAAATTCAGGCTTCTGAATGTTATAGAAGTTTTTTTTAAATTTTTTTAATTTTTTTTGAGACAGAGTCTTGCTCTGTTGCCCAGGCTGGAGTGCAGTGGCGTGATCTCGGCTCATTGCAAGCTCTGCCTCACGGGTTCACGCCATTCTCCTGCCTCTGCCTCCCGAGTAGCTGGGACTACGGGACTACAGGTGTCTGCCACTACGCCTGGCTAATTTTTTGTATTTTTAGTAGAGATGGGGTTTCACCGTGTTAGCCAGCATGGTCTCGATCTCCTGACCTCGTGATCCGCCCGCCTTGGCCTCCTAAAGTGCTGGGATTACAATGCGTGAGCCACCGTGCCCGGCCTATAGAAGTTATTCTTAAAAAAATTTAATTTCACATTAAATTTGGAGCCATTTTCACTGAATGTAATTTAGGTCGTGGGTCTTAAATTATTTGTTTTTCTTAATGAATCATAATCATTCTTTTCTGTAAAAATTCAAATTTCCAGCTCTACACAGTGTTTAGAAAAATCTCTGGATATTCCTTAAGCATCATTTTAAGTCCTTTATCAAGCATTTATTTATAAAAATGGCACTGTACAATTGTTTTGTGCTTTTTACATTAAAACATTTTCATATGCATTATTATGTTTTGTTGAGTTCAACAGAGGGTCAAGCATTGAACAGGAAAGAAACAAAAGAACTAACTGCTTTTCCTATCAGCATCTATGGGCAGAGAAAGTCTTATGTTGGATTTTCCAAGGAGCTTCTGTTGCACTATTCAAATTAATACTATTTCTTGGTGAGGCCAATTTAACGCCTCACCAAGGTATGAAGAAACAAAACATACCTTCTACTAGATAATACTAGACCATATATAATCAGCGCAGACAGTGTGTGATAATCCTGTTTGCTTTGTAGAAATGGAAACATTCTTCTTTGCTCACTAGAAGCATATGAGGACCTATATTCAGCACCATTCCAGCACAATATTGAACAAATTATAGTTCTCGTGTTTGAAGCAGCAGCTGCCTTTGGCTGGCTGATTACTGGACAGAAGGATTAAGTATCATATCGCACATGCCTGTCTTATAACAGACTCTTAAATGTTTGTGTTCATGTATTCATTCCGCAAATCTTAGTCACAGAGCAAGTTCTTCCTGAGAAAGTGAGATTTGAGTCCAGATGTGAAGATGTGGAGTATGTGAATAGGATGATCAAGCGTGTGTGGTGTGAGGAAGTTTTTCTAACAGAGGGAAGGGCGTGTGCAGAAACTCCCAGTGGGAGGGAGCACGATTCTGCCCTTGCCCAGAAGGAAAGTCAGCGTCTGGATGCAAAACGTTCTGGGCAGAGGGGCCCCAGGCCAGGCTCCACCAGTAAGGCAGTCACGTGGGGTTTTGGCGCCATTAGAAAACTAGATCTTCATGCAGTAAGCGAGCAGAAGCTACTGAAAAGTCTTAAGCAAAGGAAAGACATATTTAAAAGCTCTTTGCTGTAATCTTAATCTTTTCTAGGTCCTTGTCTTAGTCTGTTCAGGTCGCTAAACTACAATACCACAGACTGGGTGGCTTATAAACAAGAGAAATTTATTCCTCACATTCCACCAGCCGGAACTCCCAGATTCCAGAGTGTCAGGCATGGTTGGGTTCTAAAGAGGTCCAGTTTCCTGGTTCATCTTCTTGTTGTGTCCTGCATGGAGCAAGGGGCAAAAATTTCCCTTGGGCTTCTTTATTATTATTATTATTATTATACTTTAAGTTCTAGGGTACATGTGCATAACGTGCAGGTTACATATGTATACTCGTGCCATGTTGCTGTGCTGCACCCATCAACTCGTCAGCACCCATCAACTCGTCATTTACATCAGGTATAACTCCCAGTGCAATCCCTCCCCCCTCCCCCCGCCCCCCTCCCCATGATAGGCCCCGGTGTGTGATGTTCCCCTTCCCGAGTCCAAGTGATCTCACTGTTCAGTTCCCACCTATGAGTGAGAACATGCGGTGTTTGGTTTTCTGTTCTTGTGATAGTTTGCTAAGAATGATGGTTTCCAGCTGCATCCATGTCCCTACAAAGGACACAAACTCATCCTTTTTTATGGCTGCATAGCATTCCATGGTGTTATGTGCCACATTTTCTTAATCCAGTCTGTCACTGATGGACATTTGGGTTGACTCCAAGTCTTTGCTATTGTGAATAGTGCCGCAATAAACATACGTGTGCATGTGTCTTTATAGCAGCATGATTTATAATCCTTTGGGCAGAAACTACCATCAGAATGAACAGGCAACCTACAGAATGGGAGAAAATTTTTGCAATCTACTCATCTGACAAAGGGCTAATATCCAGAACCTACAAAGAACTCAAACAAATTTACAAGAAAAAAACAAACAGCCCCATCAAAAAGTGGGCAAAGGATATGAACAGACATTTCTCAAAAGAAGACATTCATACAGCCAACAGACACATGAAAAAATGCTCATCATCACTGGCCATCAGAGAAATGCAAATCAAAACCACAATGAGGTACCATCTCACACCAGTTAGAATGGCGATCATTAAAAAGTCAGGAAACAACAGGTGCTGGAGAGGATGTGGAGAAATAGGAACACTTTTACACTGTTGGTGGGATTGTAAACTAGTTCAACCATTATGGAAAACAGTATGGCGATTCCTCAAGGATCTAGAACTAGATGTACCATATGACCCAGCCATCCCATTACTGGGTATATACCCAAAGGATTGGGCTTCTTTTATAAGGGCACTAATCTGTGCATAAAAGCTCCACCTTCATGACCTAATTTCCTCCACAAAGCCTGCTCTCCTAATATTGTAACACTGGGGGAGAGAATTTCAACATACGAATCTGGGTGTACACAAATATGCAGACCATAACAGTCACTAAAAGAGAAGCACAAAATTATAAAAACATTTTAAAATAGTTTTCACTAGTCCAGCACAGTGGCTCACATCTGTAATTCCAGCACTTCGAGAGGCAGAGGTGGGAAGATTGTTTGAGGCCAGGAGTCTGAGATAAGGCTGGGCAACAAGAGAGACATCTGCTCTACAAAACATAAGAAAAAATTTAGCCAGGTGTTGTGGGCGCATGCCTGTAGTCCCAGCTATCTGGGAGGCTGAGACAGGAGGATTGTCTGCACTCAGGAGTTTGAGGCCGCAGTGAGCGATGATTGTGCCACTGCACTCCAGAATGGGCACCAGAAAAAGACTTCAACTCCAAAAACAAACAAAAAAACCTCATTTTTTCCTTTAAAAATTTATTAAATGAAATTGATACACCTCTCAGAATAGTACCTGACCATAGTGCCAACTCGAATTGTCTTGGAAAATGTAGCAAGTTTCCAGTGACAGGGATCTCCAATCTTACTGCTTAAACAAACGTCTATTATTAAAACTGGACTAAAGAGATGGTTTAAATTACTGCATTTGGTGTCAAAAAACAAACTGTTTTCAACATGTGGAGAGTCTATACATCATCTTTCTATATCCCAAACAACTTAGTTTTCCAATGTTTTCAGTAATATACTTTCCCTTGAATAGAACAGCTCAATTTACACAATAGATATCTCAAATGCAGAAATGTGAACTGCAACTTTCTTAAAATTCGGCTAAAGTTTACATGTCACATGTACACTTCAAAGATAATTCTGAAGACTATTAGATTAATAGTAGCAATAACTTTCAAAAGATATTTGAGGCCTTTCTTGTGTAACTTGACAGCGACATATCTTAAACAGCAAAGAATGTCTTCAAGGCTAATCAGGCATCTGAATGCTAAAGAAAATGAAAAACTGACTCACGGAAAGAAATGTTTCTAAAATCTAAAGGAAGGTTTGTCCAACTCTCACAGTAATCTTAGCCAATCAAAGGTTGCCAATTTTTTGTTACATACAACATCTTAAAGATGGTGCTTTTCAAATCCGTCACCAGCATTTCCACAATTGTTAGAAACATTCCAAGGCTCTACCTCACACCTCTTTAATCAGCAAACTCTGGGGTACAGCTTGCAATTAACGAAAGTGTGTGTTAAAAATCCCTCCAAGTTCTCAAGTTTGAAACTCATTGACCTAGGAGAAAATGCATCCTTCAGAAATTATACTGTGTCCAGAATTGCTGGATTCTTCGTCTTGCTTATTTCAAGAACGAAGCCCCGAACCCTCGCGGTGAGTGGTACAGTTCTTAAGAATGGTGTCTGGAGTTTGTTCCTTCAGATGTTCAGTTGTGTCTGGAGTTTTTTCCTTCTGGTGGACTCGTGGTCTCACTGACTTCAAGAGTGAAGTTGCACATCTCCACGATGAGTGTTACAGCTCTTAAATGCAGTACATCTGGAGTTGTTTCTCCTTCCTGGTGGGTTGGTAGTCTCACTGGCTTCACACGTGAAGCTGCAGATCTTTGCTGTGTTAGGACTCATAAAAGCACCGTGGACGCAAACAAACAAAAAAAATTCTGCACGAAAAGCAAAAAAAACAAACGTTCCACAACATACAAACCTATTGGATCAGCTTCTCACTGCTGGCTCGGGCAGCCTGCTTTTATTCCCTTATCTGACCCCACCCACATTCTGCTGACTGGTCCATTTTACAGAGAACTGATTGGTCTATTTTACACAGAGCTGATTGGTCCGTTTTGACAGAGTGCTGATTGGTGCGTTTACAATCCCTGAGCTAGACACAGTGCTAGACAGAATTCTCCAAGTCCCCACTAGATTAGCTAGATACAGAGTACTGATTGGTGTATTTACAAACCTTGAGCTAGACACAGGGTGCTGACTGGTGCGTTTACAAACCTTGAGCTAGACACAGAGAGCTTATTGGTGTATTTACAATCCCTTAGCTAGACATATAGGTTCTCCAAGTCCCCACTAGACTCAGGAGCCCAGCTGGCTTCACCTAGTGGATCCTGCACCGGGGCACAGGCGGAGCTAGCCGCCAGTCTTGTGCTGTGTGCCAGCACTTCTCAGCCCTTGGGTGGTTGATCTCAGCCCTTGGGCAGTTGATGGGACCAGGCACCACGGAGCAGGGGGCGGCGCTCACCAGGAAGGCAGGGCTCCGGCATGGCGGGCTGCAGGTACTGAACCCTAACCCGAGGGGAGGCAACTGAGGCCTGGCGAGAATTCGAGCGCAGCGCAGGCAGGCGGGCACTGCTCCGGGACCCCGTGCATTCTCCGCGGCTGCTGGCCTGGGTGCTAAGCCCCTCACTGCGCAGGGTGCGGGGGGGCCCCATCAAGCCCACGCCCACCTGGAACTCGCGCTGGCCTAGGAGTAGCATGCACAGCCCTAGTTCCCGCCGGTGCCTCTCCCTCCACACCTCCCCACAAGCAGAGGGAGCCGGCTCCAACCTTGGCCAGCCCAGAGAGGGACTCCCACAGTGCAGAGGCAGGCTGAAGGGCTCCTCAAGTGCAGCCAGAGTGGATGCTGAGGTCAAGGAAGCACAGACAACAAGGGCTGCTAGCACGTTGTCACCTCTCAATATCTTCAGCTGGTCAAGTCCTACTTTACTGAAATAGCTTTTAGTGTTGCAAAAGATAAAGAGGGAAACATTATAGCCCAGAACCATTTCCCTCTTCTTGCCTGATAGAACCCTTCTCTGAACAGCCAATACGCTTTGGGGAATTCTAGTGGGTTCCTGCTGCAGAGATGGACCCTGATTAGGCTAAGCCAATGATGGCAATCCCAGCCCCTTACCAGATAATGGTTCAGAGATATTGTAGGTCTGAACCAATTTGAGCTATTGAAATCCATAAAAGATGGTTTACTATTTGGGCAAGGAATTTCATGATTCTTAAGAGCCAAAGGGAGCTATTTGTCTCTTCCACTGCAAGTAAATATAGATGCTACCAGCAGACGTCCTTGAGCTTAGGAAAAGCAGCCACAAGATGAAATGGGCACACCATGGGTTGTACAGAGCTGAATGTCTGAAAGGACCTGAATTCTTGATGACATTATGACCACTGGATTCGCTCCCCGTGAACAGCCTTATGTTAGGCTTTTCTGTAATATATCTCAATGCCCTTCCTCACTCTTGAAGACAGCTACAGATGCAGCTTGCAACCAAAAGCATCTTAACATATTAGATCTTCCCTAATAAACAACGAGCCACCCAGAGACAGGTCATCGATTTAATTTTCTTTATATCCTGAGAGTCCAGATCAACACTTGGCAGATAGTGACCGCCTAATAGACTTTTGTTGAAAGAATAGAAATCTGAATACATTTACATTTTGTAAGGATATTCTACTTACCAGAGCATCCAAAGAGGTAGAAATGTAATGGGATTACTTAAGAAATAGTTTTCTTCAGAATGCATTTATTTTGTGCTATTTTTCAAACAGATTGATATTGAAAACTGTAATGAGGAGGCCTTTTATCTGGGATAGAAAAAAATAGGTCTACCTATGTTTTACTTTTAATAGGTTAAAACTTGAACATGAGATGAAAATAACCACTGCTTTTAATCATTAAGAATGTGTTCCTAATAAACCTACAGCTTAGAAAACACGAACAACTCCCTGCTTTGCCATCAATTCCATTACTCACTTTCAGTTTTTCCTTTCTTTTCTTGGCAGATGCTCTTAATTGCTCACAAGTATGGATGAGAAGTGATTATACATTTCAGATGTAATAACATCAGAGAAAAGGAGAAACAGACTGAGCTGCTCTATCACTTAAGGGGTTTTGTGGCTTCATTTTTCCTTTCTACCCATTCTCATGTTAGTGAAAACCTCCAAATTAGAGTGATCTTTACCTAGCTACTCTTGTGTGCTATGGGGCCCTTCCCAGGGCAGATAGAAAATAAAAGACTTGAACCCTCCCTAAAGTGACCCCTATAAGGGCACACAGGGGTAGGACTAAGACTGAAACCCACCTCCTCATCTGTGGAGAGCCAGAACCCCAGGTCCTTCAAACAGTGAGGTGGCATCGATTCCTCCAGCGAGCGTGTATCGAGCACTTGGCATATCGCAGTCATGACTTTTAGGCTCAAAATTTTCTCCACCTACCAAATATGCCCAAAATGGTGAGTTTTCCCCTTTTGATAAGATGTGACTCTAATGCTTCCTGAATTGAAATTTCAGCTTAATTTCCAGCTACAAATGGCAAATCTTGTTATTCGAATACTTTTGCTCCTCCTTAGCCACATGTGATTTCAATGCCACTTAGCAGTGAAGTTATTCCTTACATGTGTAGGCATAATAAGAAGTTGCTTTTCTGTGTTTAATTACATAAATGAGTAAATCACACTTTCACTACCTCAGAACAGTGGAGTGTAATGGCTTTGGGGAAAGACTCCCATCTTGAGCTCTCTTCCTTATTTAGACCTGTCCATTATATCTTTTTGTTAGGAGCTCCTTTAGAGTGTTTACCTCATGTCCCTTTACGGCATTTTAAACTCAAGCATATTAAGATGTGAATGTATGAAAGTTTACATGAGCACTTTGTGTGTGCATGGGTGGGGGCTATTTGCATTTTGAAGGGGTGAAGCCCTTTCTGCAGAACTTCTAGCATTTGCAGTCTGACAAAGGAGCTAATGGAGGCAAGGGTGGCTGTACTCTCCTGAGTCGGCTGAACAGTCGTTGGGCACATTTGCACCCAGCCACGAGGCTGCCCTTTGGGATGACATACCTCACTAAAAATAAAATGAAAACACCCAATGGCAATGAAGACAGGATCAAGATTTACGTATTTGGGACATGATAAAATAGGAAGGCAATTTAAATTTTGCCATTGTTATTACACTTGTTGTTAGACACCTAAAAGCAAAGCTGGGTTCTGCCAGTTGCAAATACAGCTGCCCTCCAAGCAAGTGAGGACTCTTGCTTGCTCATGGATTGTTCTGGGAGTTAGTGAAGACTGGCTGATAAACCTTCATGTGTTCTCTATAAAGAGTTGTTTACTGTGAATGATTGTGTGAAGAGTTGTCACCCCAGGCTAATCAGAGGGGGCTTCTTACCACACCCCACTATTCTACAAGACACCAGGGTCATACATGCACTGCAACTGTCTTGCTCTGTGTGTCATACCTGAACCACTGAAAATGTAAGAATCTAAGTGCTCCCAGGAAACCCAATGACTTTGACTACACACCAGCAGTACAGTGGGCCTCTTAGCCATAAGCCAATTAAGGCAATTAGTGCTATTTAATGTGAAATGTTCTCCAATACACACACTGGCAGGAATATTAAAAAATACAAGCATCAAGAATTCTGATTTATTTTCCTGTTGCTCAGGCCAGCTGCTGAGTGCCAAGCAGCACTGTATGTGCTCCTGGCATAACTTGATTAATAATCTTGGCAAACAAAGAATCCTTCAACAAATAGCAGTAGCCTTTTGATTATATCGTGCCAGAGATAATAATTGCTTCAAATTGACTGTAGTGGAGTCTATTTGCTCATGCATAATGAAAAAAAAAGATCATATAACAGCTTGATTATAAAAATGAACGACATGCTGGAAACCTACCAAGAATTCTCCCAAATTGGATATTTTAATTGTTTTACCTCACTTTCTGATCCAGGCCAAATTCATTTAAGAAAAATTTTACATACCAAAATCTCTACGAAACAGGGAGATTTCCAAGCCTACTGGCAATAATTTACTTAGAGTTAATGAATGTGAAAATGTTTTTTTAAGCTACATAAAAATATAATATTATTATTATTATTGGAACAATATTTAATTCATCAAAATTCCAGTATACTGAAAAGTTTAAATTGGTTCTTACAAGTCTGGAAAAGGAGACTTGACCTGTCTTTTCTGTTAGAAGTGGGAATTGTGTGGACTATACCTTTGCATGTAGGTATTCTACAATTATTTCAATTTAAATATGGATTGTGCTTAGGAATGAAAATATGGAAGTGTGCCTTTGATTATTGCCATTAATCTCATAGTTACCATTTGCTGAGTAACTACTGTTTCAAACACTGGGCTATACAGTTAACAAATATTATCCAATTTAATCTTCACAACAATCCTATTCTTTCCACACTTTGCACATAGTAGGTACAAGATAAAGATTTGTTGCATGAAGAGAGTTAAGTAACTTCCTTGACATCACAAGCAGGTGGACCACCATTTCAATCAACTGCAGTGCCCTTTCAGTAGCTTTTCTCTGAAATTCCTTGTCTATGCTTATTTTTTCCCTTTTCAGGAGTGACACTTTGAAGGTTCTAAGTTCTAATGGTCCCCAAACGGGGCTAAATGCAGCCATACTAGGAGTTCCTCCAGGTACATATTCTTCAGGCATCCAGGCAATGTGAAATCTTCTGAATGTACCACTGCACCTATAGGTAATGAAAATGGCTAATTGTCCTCAAGACTCAGCAGAAGGAACTGCTCTGGTGACATTTCAAACATGCTCAGTGTGAGGTCGCTAACACCACAAAGGACCTGATGGCAGAAGACAAGTCAGCTGGGACACAGTTTGAATTTAGCTAAAAGGATCCAGCACTCTTGCCCAAACAATTTTCTTTTTTCCTTTTTCTTTTGAGATAGAGTCTCGCTCTTGTCACCCAGGCTGGAGTGCAGCAGCACGATGTCTGCTCACTGCAACCTCCACCTCCTGGGTTCAAGCAATTATCCTGCCTCAGCCTCCCAAGTAGCTGAGTTTACAGGGGCCCGCCACCACCCCTGGCTAATTTTTTTTTTTTTTTTTTGTATTTTTAGTAGAGACAGGGTTTTGCCATATTGGCCAGGCTGGTCTCGAACTCCTGACCTCAGGTGATCCACCTGCCTCAGCCTCCCAAATTGCTGGGATTACAGGCGTGAGCCACTGTACCCAGCCCCAAACAATTTTCTTAATGAACATTCTACTTAGAAAAGTCTGTCATTTTGAATTTTCCATATTTGTGACCGAGTGACCCACATTCTTAATGCTGATCATGGCCAGTCCTACCTAGGTCACATTTGGAAGGGAATTAGGTTTCCCTATGGCATCTTCTCTACACCGTTTCAGCACCCCATTTTCTCTCCACCTGCTGCAAGCACCACCTTGCCCCCATCTATCACCTTAGCAGCCTACCTTATTAAAAATGAAATTAAAATAATTATTTAAAAATATTTTAGCCATGAAATCCTTGCCCAAATATATGCTTACTTGGAAGCTCAAATAAAAGAAACAAGCCTCTCAAGAGTATGGGAATAAAGTTCCAGGATACTAACTCAATATCAACTCAATGATGCTTACACCTGAATAAGAAATCTTTCTAGATCTTATCTCAATGTCCACTTTATTTCAGAGTTCACAGATGAACACAACAACTCAGATGACCTGTTTTCTGAATCTCTCTGTGCTATTAGTCAAGGACCTGGATCAAGTCTAATTCTTCTTTGCTTTTACATTTGGATTTACCTTTTCTGCTCAGATAAACTGTAAACTCCGTCATGGCAAAAATATGGCCTTTTACTTATTTTCTGTTCATTTAGGTAGAAGATTCTGTCTATAGTAAATGATTTACCAGAAGTACACCTTAGAAAATATTGTCATTAAGTTAAAGCAAAACAGAAAGATAAAACAGAGATATTCTGTTTTGATGAGACCTGCTGCTTTTACTTTTTTTTTTGAAACAGAGTCTCACTCTGTCGCCCAGGCTGGAGTGCAGTGGCGCTATCTCAGCTCACTGCAACCTCCACCTCCTGGGTTCAAGCGATTCTTCTGCCTCAGCCTCCCGAGTAGCTTGAACTACAGGCACCCGCCACCATGCCCGGCTGATTTTTGTATTTTTAGTAGAGACAAGGTTTCACGGTGTTAGCCAGGGTGGTCTCCATCTCCTGACCTTGTGATCCGCCCGCCTCGGCCTCCCAAAGTGCTGGGATTACAGGCGTGAGCCACCGCGCCCAGCCCCTGCTGCCTACTTTCTTGTACCCCTCTAGTTTGGGTGATAGCTAGAGCACTGGGTAAAGACAGAGAGCCAACCGAAGTTGAAACTGGACACCTCAACTTACTGTGAGACTGTGGGCAATTATATTTACCTTTCAGTGCCTCAGTTTCCTAATCTGTTAAATGGACATAAAGGCTTCGTCAACTAATTATGAGGATTTAAGGATACTGCATATATGAAGCATATAGTAGACACTCAATAACTTTATACCCACTACACTCTCCTCTTTTGAATCCTTTGGGACATGTGACCCACTGTTTCAGACACTGGGCTATACAGTTAGCAGATATCCAATTTAATCTTCACAACACCTCTATCAGCTAGATGTTCTTTCTGCACTTTACACATAGTAGGTATAGGGTAAAGGTTTGTTGTCCACAAGTTTCTTACTATAGGTTAATTGGGTAAACAAACAAAACTCCCTTTTACTAACAGAATTACAGGCTCCTGTTCTGAGATTCAGTGTCCTCTATTGCACTGTTCTGGATACAAGTGAGGTAGGAGGCAGGCGGGACTAGTTTCAGGACCAGATTGAAGACTGGCCAAAACTTGGAGGAGGGGCCCAAAGCACCTCTCGCTGCCCATCACCCTAAGACACTACTACCAGTGCCATAACAGTTTACCAGTGCCATGGCTGTGCATGAAAGTTACTGCCCCTTGCCATGGCAACACCTGGAAGCTACCACTGGTTTTCTAGCTATTTCTGAATAACGCATCCCTTAATTAGAATGTCATTTAGAGTGGGTTTGTGACTGGAAACGTCGTAATGCTGTTCCTCTCAGTGCACTGCCTGTGAGGTAACCCTGCTCTGCAGAAGCAGTCACAGAGCAGCAACACCGCCCCTACCTTAAAAAAGCTGCTTTCTTCAGCCACTGGCTCACTCTTGAATTCTCTCCTGAGTGAAGAACCTGCCCTGCATGACAAACATTATGGATTGCACTACTCTACATGGTTGTGTACGTGTATGATGAGTTGATTGTGTGTGTGGGTGGCAGTAGGGGAAATCTTCCTCTTTGGTGGAAGAGCAGGCAAGAAACAGAGCATTGTTTATTCTTCCTCATCTAGCCATCCTTCCTGCTCCCACTACAGAGAGTTGACTTGGTTTGACCTTTCCTCTATTTGATTATAGTAGTTCAAAAAATATTAAAATGAGACAGTTTCTCCTTAGTGAAGGATTTTAGCATGGTTTTGTAGAACAGGGCTCACACATTAATGTGCTTAAGAGTCATTGGGGATCTTGTCAGAGTGCAGATTCCAAGTCAGTAGGAGCTGTGGGGTGGGACCTGTGGTTCTCTTTCCTTCCTTTCTTCCTTCCTTCCTTCCTTCCTTCCTTCCTTCCTTCCTTCCTTCCTTCCTTCCTTCCTTCCTTCCTTCCCTCCTTCCTTTCCTCCTTCCCTCCCTCCTTCCTTCCTTCCTTCCTTTCCTCCTTCCTTTCCTCCTTCCCTCCCTCCCTCCCTCCCTCCCTCCCTCCCTCCTTCCTTCCTTCCTTCCTTCCTTCCCTCCTTCCTTTCCTCCTTCCCTCCCTCCCTCCGTCCGTCCTTCTTTCCTTCCCTCCTTCCTTTCCTCCTTCCCTCCCTCCCTCCCTCCCTCCCTCCCTCCCTCCCTTCCTTCCTTCCTTCATTCCTTCCTTCCTTCCTTCCTTCCTTCCTTCCTGTTTTTTTTGTTTATTTTTTTCAGAGTCTCACTCTGTCACCCAGGCTGGAGTGCAGTGATGAAATCTCGGTTCACTGCAACCTCTGGCTTCTGGGTTCAAGTCAGTCTCCTGCCTTAGCCTCCTATGTAGCTGGGACTACAAGCATGAATACAGGCATGCATCACCATGCACAGCTAATTTTTTATTTTTACTAGAGACTGGGTTTTGCCATGTTGGCCAGGCTGGTCTCAAACTCCTGGCCTCAAGTGATCCACCCACCTCGGCCTCCCAAAATGCTGGGATTACAGCCGTGAGCCACCATGCCCGGCTGCATTTCTATTAAATACTCAGGAAATGCTGCTGCTGCTGCTCCACAAATCACACTTTAAGTAAGGATCCAGGTAATTGAATCAAGTCAACCAAAGCCAGTCACATAAAACACAAGGAAGAATACCACTAGAAACAAGAACAACAAAGCAAAGCTCAGATTGAAAATTCAGTTGGCACAATGTGTATTATGGGTCTAGAGGGAATCACATGCTTATTTATGCATTTGAATTTTTAAAAATCTTTTATTTGCTTACATATGAAGTTCAGACTCTCATTCTTGGTCTCATCTTATGTATCACTGGGAAAAGCTCTACTCATCTTCATACCTCTCACACATGACACCCACTTTTACATTCCACACATTTTAAGAAACGTTCATAGGTATCTTGGAAACCAAATGAAATGGAACAAAAATATATTTTAGAAAATTTTTAACAAGTATCTCATATCTATGGTATCTGCTGATATACACACAGAACAAGCATATGAAAAATGCTGTTCATAAGCCTGTGTGAAATAGTCATTTCCAGCACTGATCTGGACCCAGATGGCCTGCATCTGAATCTTGGCTCTCTTACTCGCTAGCTTTGGTGGGTTATTTCACGTCTCTGTACATGAGCTTCCTCATCTACAAATGAGGATTATGATAGTTTTTTTTTTTTTAATCTCAGGTTGGCTATGAGGATAGATGAAATTAATTTAAGTATAGGACTTAGAACAGTGCCTCATACATAGGAAGCCCTGTATAAGTCTGTTCCTGTTGCTATTGCAAAGTACCTTAGACTGGGTAATTTATAAACAACAGAAGTTTATTGCTCACAGTTGAGGCACCAGCAGATTCAGTGTCTGCTGAGGGTTTGCTGTCTGTGCTTCAAGATGGTGCCTTCTTGCTGTGTCCTCACATTGTGGAAGGGCAGGCAGTTCCCTTGGGCTTCTTTGATAAGGGCACTAATCCCATTTATAAGGATTCCACTCTCATGACCTAGTTACCTCTCAAATGGCCCGCTTCCTAATACCGAGAGATTGGGGGTTAGATTTTAGCATATGAACTTCTGAGAGACACAGACATTTAGACCATACTAGGTATTATAAATAACCACCTTTATGTAATTTTTAGCTTTATGGACTAGTTTAACTTTAAGAAAGGAGTACATGTAAGCAAGTCAGCATTTTGGGGTCAATCACTCCAGAACATGTTATCTGTGAATCATCACTTGTCATGTAGCCTGTCTTTTTATTTGAATATGTGTTTGCAATTTTAGTCAATATTTTACTATTTTAGTCATATAAATTCCAAATATTTTCTCTTATAGTAATACATTTACCTATGAGACAATAGTTGGAGTATACTTTAAGGCAAATTATATATCAGAAGCTCTTGGTGAAGAAAATCAATATGTTATATTTTTAAAAGTATTCTAGGGCCAAATACTTTGAGATGCATATAATACAGTGGGTTTTGTATTTATAGTCAAGGGTGTTAGTATGCAAGTCTTGGTTCTGCCATTTACAAGCTGTGTGACCTTGGCCAAATCACTTTTCTTTTAAGTTTCATTTCCAAAATAACTGTAATCATAGTACCTACCTTACGAGATTGTTGTGAGGTATAAATGAGAACAATACAAATTAAGTCCTCAGCACACTGCCAGTTCTACAGGAATTTCTCTATCAATGAAATGATAATAGCAACAATAATAAATACATTTAGAAATTACGAGCCTTGGTAATTAACAAATCTGAAAGCCAATGCAAGCATATCTACTATAGATGGAAAGGTCTCCAACATCAGGAGAAAGTCATATATTTTCCCTTACTTCAACTTTCTTCCTGCCTCTCTTCAACCTCCGAAGTCCAGATAATCTGATATCTCAGTTTGTCCAACAGAGTCCCATTTTATGTCTGTTGTTCCAGCATAATTGTTGATAGGACAGCCTATTACACACAAAGTGTACCACTTAGGACAATAAATTTTAAGTTCACCCATGTGAGGGACTTTCTTAGCTGATCATTCACCTCATTAAAATTACAAAAAACCCTGCATGATTTTCAGATAAAAAATAAAAAGGACTGATCTTTTTTTCCCCAAGTATTACAAGCCCCAGTTTCCCTGAAAATACAATCAAAAATTTAAAAATTTATTTTTCTTTTGATCGACCACAATGTGTCTCACTGGCTCTGTCCGGAAGACAATTATTTGAGATAGCTTGATTTCTCTGAGATGAACTTTGTTGGGATGTGAAGAACTAAGCATAAGAAGAAGCAAGAACAAATTGAGGAAAATCAGTGGCTGAAAATATGGGTGGGGCCTAGAATAACTGTTGTCAGGGGAAGGGGGAAGTGACTTAAAAATACTGTAAGAAATATACTTCAGGCATGGGTCAATTTTCTGCCACTGATTTTTATTTTTACCTTCTTTTTCCCCTTGTTAGTTGCACCATGATTATCCTGCATTGCAGCAGCATGGTGATTAAGAACATAGAACCTGGCCGGGCGCGGTGGCTCAAGCCTGTAATCCCAGCACTTTGGGAGGCCGAGACGGGCGGATCACGAGGTCAGGAGATCGAGACCATCCTGGCTAACACGGTGAAACCCCGTCTCTATTAAGAAAAACAAAAAACTAGCCGGGCGAGGCGGCGGGCGCCTGTAGTCCCAGCTACTCGGGAGGCTGAGGCTGGCGAATGGCGTGAACCCGGGAGGCGGAGCTTGCAGTGAGCTGAGATCCGGCCACTGCACTCCAGCCTGGGTGACAGAGCGAGACTCCGTCTCAAAAAATAAATAAATAAATAAATAAATAAATAAAAAGAACATAGAACCTGGACTGGGTGCAGTGGCTCACGCTTGTAATCCAAGCACTTTGGGAGGCTGAGATGGGTGGATCCCTTGAGTTCAGGAGCTCAAGATCAGCCTGGGCAACGTGGTGAAACCCCAGCTCTCCCCAAAATACAAAAATTAGCCAGGGGTGGCTGTGCTAATTTTTGTATTTTGAGGAGAGATGGGGATTTCACCACGTTGCCCAGGTTGGTGTTGAATCTCTGAGCTCAAGTCTGTGCTACTCAGTGCAGGAGGCTACTCCCCAGCTACTCAGGAGGCTGAGGCTCAAGAATCACTTGAACCTAGGAGGCAGAGGTTGCAGTGAACCAAGATCGCACCACTGCACTCCAGTCTGTGTGACAGAGTGAGACTCCATCTCAAAACAAGACAAAACACAGAGAATCTGAAACCAGAGAGCTTCTCACTCTCCAACATGTACTAGCTGTGCAACTTTGGGCAAATTCCTTAATATTGCTGAGCCTCATTTTCCTCCTGTGGTAAAAATGGGGCTAGCAACCTATTTCATAGTGTATATATCAAGATTAAATAAGGTAATATGTGCAAAGCTCTTAAAATAGTACCTGGTGCTTAGTATGTGCTTTTGTGCAAACTTTTATTTTACTTTTACTTTTATTTTACTTCAGGACTATTATAATAACAGAGTAGATCTAGGATTTGTTCTGATTCTAGCTTTAAATAAAATTAATTGGTCCGTCTTCTGTAGCAATGTTACTGTTATTATTGTTATTACTATCATTTTCTTTTGATTCGTTCTACTGAAAGTTTTTGTAATGTGAATGTGTTGTCTCCCTGAATTTTCACTGTTCAATGTTTACTTTCACACATATGACTAACCATAGCTCAAAACACATATGTACAGTTGAAGTGAAAGATGGGTTTTTGATTTAATGGCAAAAAAATTAATCAGTGGTAAAATAAGAACTCTTAAATGAGTGCTATTCTTTAAAGGGATGGTATTTCTATCACTGTTATATGTTGATTTATAATCACTATTATATGCTGCCTTTGATGTAATTTATACACATTATGGTGGGCAGGAGAAGAAATGAGATGTGCCATTGTGAATCAGTGGTTTAGAAATAAGCATATGTCATGAATAGAATAATGTTCCTATTTCTCAAGGGGCACAGTATGAAGAAATAATTGTTTTGAAATATGAGATTCCAACAAGATGTCTGATTTAAATTGTATAAAGCTTATTTACCACCACTGGCAAAAATAAGAGGTGAAAGACCTTCTGGGCCATGCATGTGTCCTTTTAACGGGGAACCATGGAGACAGGCACCATAGAAATAGGTAAATCTCATATTTTTAATTTTTGAAGCTCTTATACAATTCCTTTAGCTTTGTCCATGGAAATTCAGAGCAAAATATGAGATAAGTATCTAGATATTTCAAAATTTTAAACCACACTTCATTTTCTCTTTAAAGAGAATATGATTTTAAACATGATTTTAGGATAATTGTCTGAGTCCTTCAAAGAAGCTGTAGAAAGTATGCTGGCAGATGTTAAAATCGAGTGGTTTCTGTTGATTAGTCTTTAGGGACTGGAATGATGAAGGAGGCTCAAAATAAATAAATCATAGTAGTTAATGTGTCCCATTTCCCTCTTTAAGGCCTTATCTAATGCAAAAAGTGCCCCTAAAACATTGAAAAAGCCATATTTTTCTTCTATAGAAATACAAGATAGAGGTTATTGAACACAGAAGAAAATCTAAGATCAAAAGTACCTCCTGAATAATCAAAAAGAGAGAAAAGCAAATGTATTATGCTTCTGTAATGTTATTACATTTAGTCCCTCCAAAAAGTGATTATCCACAGACCATATTTGTGGAACCACGAGATAGTTTAAGTAACTAATATGTCTCACTCCCTAAGCATTCTGCACAAGTCAGACTTGTTTTACATTTCTTCAGATATGGCATTGGCTAGCTTTTATGTACTACGCCAGGACTACAATCATAACATCAGAGCAGTCCTGAGATACCTTTTGATCCTACTTTTTGATCACAGTAATCAATAGATCCATGTACTCTATAGTAGTTAAATACCTGATGCTTTTGGGCCTCTGCTGATTGTGCTACCATGGGGAGGATTGGTTTGAGGAATCTGACTAAAATTACCACCCAGAGAGTTCTTAGAATCATTCTCTCATGTTGCAGCTGCTGCCTCCATCTCAAGAATGGCGCCTGTTTCAACTCATCCTGGCAGAATTCTATGGAGAAGTGGTGAACATTCATCTGTTTTAAGAGACTTGGCCTTAATTTTGCTTAAGTATGTTCATTGAGCATGAAAGTCTCTGAGTCTTGCCTCAAAAAATTAAGGGTAGTAATGAAGTTAAAGTGATGGATATTATGATGAGTTCTATCACACTCCCAACTCCTAATTTCCCTGGCTATAGTATCTTGGTGCCCTCTCAATGTGTTTCTGTAGAATGTGTCGGGAAATACCTCTTTATACATGGCTTAAGCCATGTAGTGATCTGTCCTTCTTACAGGAAAGGAGTACACTGAGATAATCATCAGTGTTCTGAAGAAACTTGGCCAAGGGTCACTGAATACTTACTTATGAAATATCTGCTTTGTTTGCACTGAAGGAAGAGAAATAACCCTACTTGGAGCTCCTTTGTTTAGAAAGCCTACTTTTTTTTCTTTTCCATTTTTTTTTTTTTTAATACTTTAAGTTCTGGGACACATGTGCAGAACATGCAGGTTTGCCACATAGGTATACATGTGCCATGGTGATTTGCTGCACCCATCAACCCGTCATCTACATTAGGTATTTCTCCTAATGCTGTCCCTCCTCTTGACCCCCAACCCCTGACAGGCCCCAGTGTGTGATGTTCCCTTCCCTGTGCCCATGTGTTCTCCTTGTTTAGCTCCCACTTATAAGTGAGAACATGTGATGTTTGGTTTTCTGTTCTTGTGATAGTTTGCTGAGAATGATGGTTTCCAGCTTCATCCATGTCCCTGCAAAGGACATGAACTGATCCGTTTTTATGGTTGCATATTATTCCACGGTGTATATATGCCACATTTTCTTCTTCTTCTTTTTTTTTTATTTCTCTTTTTTTCTTTTTTTGAGACAGAGTCTCGCTCCATTCTCCAGGCTGGAGTGCAGTGGCACAATCTCGGCTCCCTGCAAGCTCCGCCTCCTGGATTCATGCCATTCTCCTGCCTCAGCGTCCGGAGTAGCTGGGACTTCCGGTGCCCGCCTCCATGCCCGGCTAATTTTTTGTATTTTTAGTAGAGACGGGGTTTCACCGTGTTAGCCAGGATGTTCTCGATCTTCTGATCTCATGATCCGCCAGCCTCGACCTCCCAAAGTGTTGGGATTACAGGCGTGAGCCACCGTGCCAGGCCTGCTACATTTTCTTTATCCAGTCTATCATTGATGGGCATTTGGGTTGGCTCCAAGTCTTTGCTATTGTGAATAGTGCCACAATAAACATACCTCATGTGCATGTGTCTTTACAGTAGCATGATTTATAATCCTTTGGGTACATACCCAGTAATGGGATCGCTGGGTCAAATGGTATTTCTAGTTCTAGATCCTTGAAGAATCACCACACTGTCTTCCACAATGGTTGAACTAATTTACACTCCCACCAACAGTGTAAAAGCATTCCTATTTCTCCACATCCTCTCCAGCATCTGTTGTTTCCTGACTTTTTAATGATCACCATTCTAACTGGAATGAGATGCTATCTCATTGTGGTTTTGATTGGCATTTACCTAATGGCCAGTGTTGATGAGCTTTCTTTCATATGTTTCTTGGCCACATAAATGTCTTCTTTTGAAAGTCTCTGTTCGTATCCTTCTCCCACTTTTTGATGGGGTTGTTTTTTACCTGTAAATTTGTTTAAGTTCATTGTAGATTCTTGATATTAGCCCTTTGTTAGATGGATCGATTGCAAAATCTTTCTCCCATTCTGCAGGTTGCCTTTTCACTCTGGTAATAATTTCTTTTGCTGTGAAGAAACCCTTAGTTTAATTAGATCCCATTTGTCAATTCTGGCTTTTGTTGTAGTTACTTTTGGTGATTAGTCATGAAGTCTTTGCCCATGCCTATGTCCTGAATAGTACTGCCTAGGTTTTCTTCTAGGGTTTTTATGGTTTAAGTCTTATGTTTAAGTCTTTAATCCATTTTGAGTTAATTTTTGTATAAGGTGTAAGGAAGGAGTCCAGTTTCAGTTTTCTGCATATGGCTAGCCAGGTTTCCCAACACCATTTATTAAATAGGGAATTGGTTCCCCATTGCTTGTTTTTGTCCGGTTTGTCAAAGATCAGATGGTTGTAGATGTGTAGCATTATTTCTGAGGCCTCTGTTCTGTTCCATTGGTCTATATATCTGTTTTGGTACCAGTACCATGCTGTTTTAGTTACTGTAGCCTTGTAGTATAGTTTGAAGTCAGGTAAGATGATACCTTTAGTGTTGTTCTTTTTGCTTAGGATTGTCTTGGCTGTACAGCTCTTTTTTGGTTCCATATGAAATTTAAAGTATTTTTTTCTAATTCTGTGAAGAAAGTCAATGGTAGCTTGATAGGGATAGCATTGAATCTATCAATTACTTTGGGCTGTATGGCCATTTTGATATTGATTCTTCCTATCCATGAACATGGAAAGTTTTTCCATTTGTTTGTGTCCTCTCTTATTTTCTTAAGCAGTGGTTTGTAGTTCTCCTTGAAGAGGTACTTCACATCCCTTGTAAATTATATTCCTAGGTATTTTGTTCTCTTTGTAGCAATTGTGAATGAGAGTGAACTCATGGTTTGGCTCCCTGTTTGTCTATTATTGGTGTGTAGGAATGTTTGTGATTTTTGCCAATTGGTTTTGTGTCCTGAGACTTTGCTGAAGTTGCTTATCAGCTTAAGGAGATTTGGGGCTGAGATGATGGAGTTTTCTAATTATACAGTCATGTCATCTGCAAACAGAGATGATTTGACTTCCTCTCTTCCTATTTGAATACCACTTATTTCTTTCTCTTGCCTGATTGCCCTGGCCAGAACTTCCAATATGATGTTGAATAGGAGTGCTGAGAGAGGGCATACTTGTCTTGTGCCAGTTTTCAAAGGGAATGCTTCCAGTTTTTGCCCATTCAGTATGATATTGACTGTGGGTTTATCATTAAGTAGCTCTTATTATTTTGAGATACATTCCATCAATATCTAGTTTATTGAGAGTTTTTAGCACGAAGGGGTGTTGAATTTTATCAAAGGCCTTCTCTGCATCTATGGAGATAATCATGTGGTTTTTGTCATTGGTTTTGTTTATGTGATGGATTATGTTTACTGTTTTGTATATGTTGAATTATCCTTGAATCCCAGGGATGAAGCTGACTTGATCATGGTGGATAAGCTTTTTGATGTGCTGCTGGATTCGGTTTGCCAGTATTTTATTGAGGATTTTTGCGTTAATATTCATCAGGGATATTAGCCTGAAATTTTCTTTTGTTCTTGTGTCTCTGCCAGGTTTTGTTATCAGGATGATGCTGGCCTCATAAAATGAGTTGGGGAGGAGTCCCTGTTTTTCTATTGTTTGGAATAGTTTCAGAAGGAATGGTATCTGCTCCTCTTTGTACCACTGGTAGAATTCAGCTGTGAATCCATCTGGTCCTGGGCTTTTTGTGGTTGGTAGGCTATTAATTACTGACTCAATTTCAAAACTTGTTATTGGTCTATTCAGGGATTCAACTTCTTCCTGGTTTAGTCTTGGGAGGGTATATGTGTTCAGAAATGTATCCATTTCTTTGAGATTTTCTAGTTTATTTGTGTAGAGGTGTTTATAGTATTCTCTGATGGTAGTTTGTATTTCTGTGGGATCAGTGGTCATATTCCCTTTATCATTTTTATTGAGTCTATTTGATTCTTCTCTCTTTTTTTATTAGTCTGGCTACCAGCCTATCTATTTTATTAATCTTTTCAAGAAACCAGCTCCTGGATTCATCAGTTGTTTGAAGGGATTTTGTGTCTCTATCTCCTTCAATTCTACTCTGATCTTAGTTATTTCTTGTCTTCTGCTAGCTTTTGAATTTGTTTGCTCTTGCTTTCTAGTTCTTTTAATTGTGATGTTAGGGTGTCGGTTTTAGATCTTTCCCACTTTCTCCTGTGGGCATTTAGTGCTATAAATTTCCCTCTAAACATTGCTGTAGCTGTGTCCCAGAGATTCTGGTACATTGTGTCTTTGTCCTCATTGGTTTCAAAGAACTTATTTATTCTGCCTTAATTTCATTATTTACCCAGTAGTCATTCAGGAGCAGGTTGTTCAGTTTCCATGTAGTTGTCTGCAATTTTGAGTGAGTTTCTTAATCCTGAATTCCAATTCGATTGCACTGTGGTCTGAGAGACTGTTTGTTATGATTTCCATTCTTTTGCATTTGCTGAGGAGTATTTTACTTCCAATTACGTGATCACTTTTAAAATAAGTGTGATGTGGTGCTGAGAAGAATGCATATTCTGTTGATTTGTGGTGGAGAGTTCTGTAGATGTCTGTTAGGTGTGCTTGGTCCAGGGCTGAGTTCAAATCTTGAATAACCTTATTAATTTTCTGTCTCATTGATCTGTCTAATATTGATGGTGGGGTGTTAAAGTCTCCTACTATTATTGTGTGGGAGTCTAAGTCTCTTTGTATGTCTCTAAGAACTTGCTTTATGAATCTGGGTGCTCTTGTTTTGGATGTATATATATGTAGGATGATTAGCTCTTCTGTTGCATTCTACCATTATGCAATGCCCTTGTCTTTTTTCATCTTTGTTGGTTTAAAGTCTGTTTTATCAGAGACTAGGACTGCAACCCCTGCTTTTTTTTCTTTCCATTTTCTTGGTAAATCTTCCTCCATCCCTTTATTTTGAGCCTATGTGTGTCTTTGCATGGGAGATGGGTCTCCTGAGTACAACACACTGATGGGTCTTGACTCTTTACCCAATTTGCCAGTCTGCATCTTTTATTTGGGGCATTTAGCCCATTTACATTTAATGTTAATATTGTTATGTGTGAATTTGATCCTGTCATTATGATGCTAGCTGGTTATTTTGCCTGTTAGTTCATGCAGTTTCTTTATAGCATTAATGGTCTTTACATGTTGGTTTTTTTTTTTTGCAGTAGCTGGTAACAGTTTTTCCTTCCCATATCTAGTGCTTCCTTCAGGGTCTCTTGTAAGGCAGGCCTGGTTGTGACAAAATCCTTCAGCATTTGCTTGTCTGTAAAGGATTTTATGTCTCCTTCACTTACAAAGCTTAGTTTGGCTGGATATAAAATTCTGGGTTGAAAATTCTTTTCTTTAAGAATGTTGAATATTGGTCCCCACTCTCTTCTGGCTTGTGGGCTTTCTGCAGAGAGATCCGCGGTTAGCCTGATGGGCTTCCCTTTGTGGATAACCTGACCTTTCTCTCTGACTGCTGTTAACATTTTTTTCCTTTATTTCAACCCTGGTGAATCTGATGATTATGTATCTTGGGGTTGCTCTTCTTGTGGAGTATCTTTGCGGTGTTCTCTGTATTTCCTGAATTTGAATGTTGGCCTGATTTGCTAGGTTGGGGAAGTTCTCCCAGATAATATCTTGAAGGATGTTTTCCACCTTGGTTCCATTGTCTCCATCATTTTCAGGTACACCAATCAAATGGAGGTTTGGTCTTTTCACATAGTCCCATATTTCTTGGAGGCTTTGTTCATTCCTTTTCATGCTTTTTTCTCTAATCTAATCTTCAAGCTTTATTTCATTAAGTTGATCTTCAATCTCTGATATCTTTTCTTTGGCTTGATCGATTCAGCTATTGACAATTGTCTATGCTTCACCAAGTTCTCATGCTGTGTTTTTCGGCTTCATCAGGTTATTTATGTTCTTCTCTAAACCGGTTATTCTAGTTACCAATTCCTCTAACCTTTTATCAAGGTTCTTAGTTTCCTTGCATTGCATTTGAATGTGCTCCTTTAGCTTAGAGGAGTGTGATATTATCCACCTTCTGAAGCCTACATTTGTCAATTTGTCAAACTTATTCTCCATCCAGTTTTATTCTCTTGCTGGCAAAGAGTTATGGTCCTTTGGAGAAGAGGCATTCTTGTTTTTGGAATTTTCAGCCTTTTTACACTGGTTTATCCTCATCTTCCTGGATTTATCTACCTTTGGTGTTTGATGTTGGTGACCTTCAGATGAGTTTTTGCATGGGGGTCCTTTTTGTTGATATTGATTGCTATCACTTTCTATTTGTTGCTTTTCCTTCTAGCAGTCAGGCCCCTGTGCTGCAGGTCTGCTGGAGTTTGCTGGAGGTCCGCTCCAGACCCTGTTTGCCCGGGTATCACCTGCAGAAGCTGCAGAACAGCAAAGATTGCTGCCTGGTCCTTCCTCTGAAAGGTTCGTCACAGAGGGTCACCCGCCAGATGCCAGTTGGAGCTCTCCTGTATGAGGTGTCTGTCAACCCCTGCTGGGAGGCATCTCCCCATCAGGAGGCATGGGGGATCTGGGGCCCACTTGAGGAGGCAGTCTGTCCTTTAACAGAGCTCAAGTGCTGTGCTTGGAGATCAGCTGCTCTCTTCAGAGCTGGCAGGCAGGAACATTTAAGTTTGCTGAAGTTGCACCCACAGCCACCCCTTCCCCCAAGTGCTCTGTTCCAGCGAGATGGGAGTTTTATCTGTAAGCCCTTGAGTGGGGCTGCTGCCTTTCTTTCAGCGATGCCCTGTCCAAAGAGAAGGAATCTAGAGAGGCAGTCTAGCTACAAGGGCTTTGAGCACTGTGGTGGGCTCCGCCCAGTTTGAGCTTCCCAGGGACTTTGTTTACATTGTGAGGGGAAAACTGCCTACTCAAGCCTCAGTAATGGTGGACACCCATCCCATAACCAAGCTTGAGCATCCCAGGTCGACTTCAGACTGCTGTGCTGGCAATGAGAATTTCAAACCAGTGGAACTTAGCTCATTGGGCTCCATGGGGGTGAGATCTGCTGTGCAAGACCCCCGGCTCCCTGGCTTCACCCCCCTTTCCAGGGGAGCTAATGGTTCTGTCTCACTGGCATTCCAGGAAAGCCTACTTTTTGGATATATGTCCTCTACTCTATTTAGAAGGGACTTGTCCCTTTGTTTAAGACCTGGTGGGATTTCCTCCAGGTGAAGTTTAATGGGATTAGTTTATGAGAAGCTTGTGAGATTTCATCAGCAACCTTCTGACCCAGAAAGTCTATAAAAAGTATATGTCTTCCTTTTGCTGAGACACTTACCTAAGTGTCCCTACAGAAGACCAATTATGGGTTGTAGGCAATATCTGTCTTTGTCTCCTCCCATCACCAAATAAATTATTCCATGTCTGATACTCATGGCTGCTTGAATTGATTCCCACTTTCTGGAGAAGACTGAAAGAAAGCAATATAGGGAATACTTAAATTTTTTGAGCATTGTATTTGATAAGAAAAAAAAAATGTGTAGGAAATCATTTGACCCACTTCCATCTCTCCTTACTCTTGTGAAATTTTCCCTCTCTAGGATGTAAAGAAGATAAATGGTCAATCTCTGATAAAGGAAGCATTCCTAATTTTCCAAGAACTAGTCTGTTTGTGTTGTTCCCTCTAGTGCATTGTTAAAGTTTTCCTCCACTGCTTTTCCAATTAATGATCTTGAGGACAATATCCCTTCCATTGATCTCTAGTTTGACAGCAGAATGAAGTTGTGTCTTCTCACTATCACCTCTAAAACCCACTGAAATGAACAGAGAGAGGGAAAAGGGGGGAAAAATGCCGTCTTCAATGAAGCCAGGAAATGGCTATGACCACATACCACAAAATTATTAGAATAACTTGCCAAGTCTAGTGGGACAATACCAAGGACAGACGCACATTCTGTAGAATTCTGGCAATGTTTCAGCAACAGCAGACACTGCTGGTTGTCTAATGGAAAACTATGTTTTTTGCCCATTCCCTCCTCAGGCTTTATTCTTTGTCAACAGAGCCTTGGTTTTTGTAAGTATGAGGTGGTCATAAACTTCAGAGACTAATTATGATTATTTGTGATCCACGATCATAATTTGTCCTGGTTTGAGAATGAGAAGTGACACAATTCTGGAAAATGTATGCAACAGTGTGCTTCTGGGAAACATTTGCTCATCTTAAAAAGGGACACCGGGGCCGGGCACGGTGGCTCACACCTATAATCCCAGCACTTTTGGAAGCTGAGGCAGGTGGATCACCTGAGGTCAGGAGTTCGAGACCGGCCTGGCCAGCATGGTGAAACCTCATCTCTACTAAAATTAGCCAGGCATGGTGGTGTGTGACTGTAGTCCCAGCTACTCGGGAGGCTGAGGCAGGAGAATTGCTTGAAATCGGGAGGCAGAGATTGCAGTGAGCCGAGATTGCACCACTGCACTCCAGCCTGGGTGACAGAACAAGATTCCATATCAAAAAAAAAAAAAAAAAGGGACACAGATAAGAATAAGCCCCTTTAGGGCCTCTGAATACCATTATCTGCATGTAAGGCTTGGAAATATGGCAACTGGGACCACAAAGGGAGCCAGCCTAAGGGGAAAGCGAGTGTGCCTAATTTGGCAGTCAGAAAAGATGCAGAGGATTTGAGTGTTTCATAAGGTCTCTGTTCCACTGAATAATCACCCTGAAAATGCTTTTCTCTTCATTCTTCAGTACACAAGATAATGCATGTCCTGGTGGTTTCAGCCTTCTTACTTGTAGCTAAAATCATCCTAATGTAGCAGGGTCCTCAAATAGTAGGGCAAACTCGAATGGATCCAACACTCTTCTACTATTATAATGACAAAATCTAGGGGTGAAGATTATCTGTGGAAGCATCCTTTAACCCTGGTTCTTAAAACATAACGGAGGAGACATTGTGGGAAAGAATTGGGTATACATCTATTCGGGTATAGAATTAACAATCTATTCAGATGTGGTATCAACAATAAGCAAATGTAGGAGTTATCTAGATCACAATAGAAATATTTAAAAATGTTGAGAATTTCAAAATAACAATATAATTAATATACTCTTGAAGGTGGACTGTGATAGAAAGAAATATAATTAGGTTAAATTTCTAATTTTTCACACTGGAAGTTGATTGATACAGTTTAAAGTAGGCAAATGAAGCAGCAGATGTTTAAATGTATTATTTGAAGACATATACATATATGTAATATATGTATTATTTTAAGAGATCTGTAAGAAAAATTTAAATTGACAACATAATAACCAATATCAAGAGATGAAGTAGAGAAGGAAAGTGAGAGAAAATACGAATGTTTCACTGTTTCATTCACTGTTTAAAAGGAACAATTCATATGCACTCTGTAAAAATGAAAAAAATAAGAAGCATTAAAATTATTGTTACAATTTGTAAACATCAACACTACAGGATCTCAAAATAGAAAATGTACTCTCCAAGCTACTGGTTGGGAAACATACCCAAAACAAAACATAGAGACAGATCATATATAAAAATTAGACAATTTAGAAAGCAGCAATGACAAATCATACAAGAACTAAGAACAAGCCTATCTGTCATGTCAGTAAATGTAAATAAGATGAACTCAAGTATTAAAAGAAAGAGACTCTCTGATTGGGAGGAAAGCCTCAAGACCTAAGGGGGTTGATGAGGTGCTGACAAGGTATAAGTGGGGGGAATAACCCATCTGTCCCCAGTTTTAAGATGCACTTGTTTATTTGTTTTTCCCAAGTGGAGCTGCTTGCACTTAGAATTTCACAGTCTTTTATGAAAACATGTTTCTTCGGCTTAAGGCTCTGAACCTTTCTGTTGATAATCAAAATTCTATTTCAAGCTGGATTAGAGAGATGCTATTCCATCCTCTCTATTGCTTTGACATTTCCAGTCTTTCTCCTGGTGAATACAAACATTCCTTTCCTTTTCTTGCACCCTTAAAGAAGAGTTTCTGTACACATCAAGTCATAAGCTATCAACTAGCTACCCTATTCAAGAACGTTAAGACCTCGTTTTTAACATTGGGCAGTTGAGATACTCTGTGATGCTAGTACCATAAGAATTCTTCCACATTAATTGAACATCCATTTGCTGTCATGAACCAATTGCTGGCACTGCAAAGCTAAATAAGTCTCGATAACACCCCAGGCTGCACGTTGTAGACTATGAGATTTGTGATTAGGTTCAGAAAATAACAAATATATGCCATCAATATGGAAATTAATGCCACTGCAGTCAGATGGACACATCAGCTTTCATGTTTCAACAGACTTGAGTGGGTGGATTCGTTAAAATAGCACACACTTCTAAAGAGTAAATCAGGTTGATTGACTACAAAAAATCTTTAAAACCTCAGTGTATATATTTTTAAACTGGCACATGATGGATGGGCAGGTCAAACTCCACTGCTGTTTAAAAGAGCAGTTCTCCACCTCAGTGGAAAAGACACCTGGATGATGCAAATAAGTATAGGGTGTGTTGCAATTTTGTTAGCTATAACAGTTAGTATGTGAAAGTTTGAGAATGGTATACTGAAAAAAAATAAAAAAAAAAAAACAGAACAAATTCAAGGCTATCTACATAAAATCACACTCATGAGTATTTTGTTGTGCATTATTGAGCTTGAAATAAAGGGATTTAAGTATAATTACTCCTCAGAGAATCCCAAATAAATCTGTGTATACCCATGGGAATATGTATAAATCATTGGCTTAAATGCTGATGGTTGAAGAAAAACCTAAGAGAAGAACTTGCAAAGGTGCTGAAAATAAATAGTATAGAGAGATTAGAAAGATAAACTGAGAGCCTGCCCCAAAATGCTTGAATTTCCCTAGCAAGTCCAAAGTAGCTATGATTTTTTTTTTTGAAGGAAAATAAACACCTGGGAAAACTACCATGAACAATGTGTAAATCCCCTTCCTTTGTTTGTCCAAGGAACTACACTGACCCACCCAAAGAAGCATAAAATCTGTGGAATTTTTGTTTCCTGGGAGGTGGAATACAAAACCCTGAATAAGCTAGGACTGCCGTCTTTCATAACCAAGTATAATTTTATTGATTTTCATGTGTTATCCAAGTCTTATTAAGAGAGATGAGAAGTCTGCCAAAGCAAATAGAAAGATGCACATACTGCCATCTGAGTTTTATGTTCTGTAGGCTACACCTATTGATGGAATTTAAAACTGGAGGTTGCCAAGAAGCCAGAAGGAAAGTACAGGGTGATTTATGTTCTCAAAACAGAAATAATACTCTACATTAAAAATTTCTATTTTTTTCCATGAAACTATATTCATCTTTTGGTAATAACATACAGTACATTTTTCAATGCAAAATAATGACTTTTATCATTGTAGATTGTTATCTATCAATTATCATTGGCTAAATGCAATCAGTCCTTGACTTATGCTTTTCTTCCCCCATAAATTCCAGTGAAATAGTTTAGATTTTATTGTAATAAAGTTACCCTTTCAGGATTTATGTAGAAAATAATTGAGACTTTTTTAAAAAGCTACAATTATTTAACATTTCATTGAAAAAATCAAACTTTCAACAGACAATAAAGTGGAATCATTTATTTTTGCATATCCTTTGATATTTCCTAGGAAACTAAGGGTCTATAGTTTTAGGAATCCTCTATAAACCAGTCTTAACTAGTGATCACTCCACTTCTGTCATGCTGGTTCTGTCTGCTCCTTTGACTCATGTATTTGCTATGTAATAGAAATCATATTTTCATATAAAGGATCTTAGATACTTTAAAGCATGGATCTTGATTCTCTTTGACATTTTCTTTCTTAGTCTAAATATTTAGAGGTCCTACAAGGTCCTCTATTTTTAAAAATGTGGACACTGTTTCACCTTTCAGTTTTAGGGATGTTTTATTTCTGGATCATGGTGATTGCCTTTTTTTTTCCTAAAAGAAATGAAAAACAATTTCAAGATGAAATGCTTAAATTTAGCTCAGTTTCTATAATTACAAGTGATAAAGGAATTATAGAATCTCGCCAAAATTTTGCTGAGGAATAAGACAAAGAGATTCAACCAAAAATGGTTGAAAGTAGTGATTGGCAAAAACAAATAAATCATATTTATGTTTGTTTCACTTGGGATTGAATTCAGTAGTAGCTAACAGATATCCCTATAAACAAGGTCTTAAACTCAAAAGTATTGTTTAGTTTAAGAGGTAAAACGTTGTTGAGGATTGTGTTAGTCCATTTTTACACTGCTATAAAGGAATACCCAAGGCTGGGTAATTTGTAAAGGAAGAGGTTTAATTGACTCACAGTTCCACATGGCTGGGGAGGCCTCAGGAAACTTACAATCATGGCAGAAGGGGAAGCAGACACCCTCTTCACAAGGCAGCAGGAGAGAGAAAGAGTGTATATAGGAGGAAATGTCAAACACTTACAAAACCATCAGATCTCATAAGAACTCACTCATTATCATGAAAACAGCATGGGGGAAACTGCCCCCTTGATTCAATCACCCTCCACCATGTCTCTCCCTCAACACGAGGATTAAAATTCAAGATGAGATATGGGTGGGAACACAAAGCCTAACCATATCAAGGACAAATATTGCAGGGCTAATATGACACCTCAAAACTGTGATTAAAGACACAGACTTTTAGTGTCTTCCTGCTCTGCCTTCCACAACTTGTGGGTTTTGATTTTGTGGCTAGAAGGCTTTTGCATGTCTAAGGTACAGAATCTATCCCCCAGGAAGGAAGAAGGGCACAGTACAAAAAGGCAAAAGATCAAATGGAACATGGCTGGAAGACTGTCCCTTTGCAAAACTTCCCCAGAGGTCCCACTCATGGACTTCTGCTCATACCTCATTGGCCAGAAATGGGTCACATGACCATGTCAAGTATAAGCAATCTGAGAAACTGAATCCATCCCTTTAACTTAGCACAGTTTTGTGGTGCTCTAAGGTTCTCTTGGTAAGGAGGGAAGGGAATGACAGTCAGTAGTACCTGCCACAATGCTTACAGCATTGAAAGCCTTCAGTAAGCTGGTAACATACATGCATACATGCACAAATCAAAGCAAAAATGTTGCTAATCTTATTTGTATATTTCATTGAAAGGTGCTGTTTTCACCATCCATCCGTTTATATAATACTTAAAATATCAGTAATAATTACATGTATTTTTAAAACTTACAAGCAAACACATAGTAAGTTACTTCATATTTTTGTGTTGATAGCCTACTAGAGGATTTTGTTTTAAAATACTAAATGAAATACTTCAATATAAGTATCAATCAAATGAAAGGGAAAAAATGATGAATGAGTTATTCTTAACTTCCGTATCCTTTTATGAAGTTGTACAAAAGTGTGGAAAACAAGAGCATCAGCTGATTCAATTAAACCTAAATAATAATAATGGCCACTATATTGAGTCCTTGTATGTGACAGAAACTTTAGATATTTTAATTAACTTACCCTCACAGCCCTTTGAAGGGCCAAAATTTTTCACTCCATATTCTAGATGAGGAACTTGAGGCAGAGAAAGATTAAGTCAGTTGTCTAAAGTCATACTATTAAATAGCAGAGCTGGGATTTAAACTCAGGCTTTTTGGACACAGAGACCACACTTAACCACTATGGCATAATGATTAAATCCAAAATGTTATAGCGTTTATTTACCAACTCTTTGCATGCTTTGTGACAAATAAGTGTATATTAGTAGAGACTAAAATAAATAACTTTTAAAGTCTGTAAGGATCCAACCTTCCATTTCCAGGGCATATTTTTTTTTATCTGGGTTGTCAAAGTAGCATCTAAGATAGACAGAACATTGATTGAAGAATAAAATGAAATTTAAACAGGATGAATATTATATTCCTGCATTTATGTTCAAACATCATGGCAGAAATATATGGAAAAAAGTCTGATACAATGCATTTATAAAATACATGTAGTATCTGCCTAAAATAACGTATGTGGGAGTGCTTTCAACATTTCAGTTGCTATATAAGTGATACATATTTTTAATAAACTTCAATCACTGTAAATCTAACAGGCTCATGCTTACCATGTAGATGGGAAGAGAGAAAAGGATAAGGTTGTTTTAGCAAGGAAAATAAAGGCTCCATAAATTTGTTGAGAAACTGCTTTGTTCCAGACACTCGCTGCGAATGCGAAGATCACAAGACGCAATCTCTGTCCCTAAAGTAAGCAGAGATTAATGGGACAGAAACCATTAACAGATAATTTCAATAGCCTAAGAACTGTGATCAAGATAATCACAGTCTTATGAGGTCACAGATAAGCCCGTACACCAAAATGAGGGCAGCAGATACAGTTTTATGACTGTCCGATGGTTTATTTCACATTTTGAACACTGGGTTAGAGTTAGGCAGAGGAGGGGGAGGTGGATGGGTGCCCCAGGGACAGAGAGCATTAAGAGCAGGGCCTGTGGAGATGCTGTAGCAGTTCTGAGTTCTTGACAAAATCATGGAGGGGAATGGGGTGACGAGGGCACAGGAAGTAAAGGAAGAGCCTGGCCAAAGTGCTTAATGCTTTATTCTGTTGGGGATGATAAACTGCAAGAAGGTTTTAATCCAGAAAAGGTCATCATTAAATTTTTGTTAAGCGTTTACCAGGCAAATCAATTTGCTATTTGGAGCCTCAGTTTTCTTACGTATAAAACAAGAACCTTTATAATGCTTATTTTAAGACATTCTTATTCTTTTAAAAATACGAATTAAAGAATTCTGCCTTCTGCAGCTTTTGGGTTTTGATTCACGGCTGGGAGGCTTTTGTATGTCTATAAAATGTCTTATTTTTAAAAGAAGGAATTTGTTGGGAAAGGTTAGAATAGATCATTTTGGAGATCTTTTCTGATTAGAAAATTTGGAAAAGGAGTTAAATCAAGAAAACTCTTACCCTTCTATAATTCTTAAAGTTTAAAAATCAGACGGAACTTTAAGTTGTTAGGTCCTTATGTAGCACTCGAATTCCATTGTCCCCATGCTGCTTAGCTTTAGCCATGTAAATCAAGAGTAACTTTCGGAACAGGTGTGTGTGTGTGTGTGTGTGTGTGTGTGTGTGTGTGTGTGTTGGAGAGATGGGGGTGGGGAGGAGAAAGAAGAACTTGGAGTTTGCTGTTGAAGGAGAAGCCATATATAAGAGTATTCCAAATACAATTTCTAAGAAAAATACTCTTAATGATAAAATATTAGATAATCCAATGGATACTGATGACATGACTGACAGGAAAAATGGTTAGCGGTGTCCTTGAAATATATTTTTATGCAGCCCCTTGGTTCTAGAATATTTCTTCTGTTCAAACAACATCAAAAAATAATCGATCATCTGCTTGCTCTGTAGAATATATGTGCAGATCAACATTCTCGGATTGTTTCTCTTTTCTTCTGTGGCTGCTTGACAAGCTAGAGTACAGTCATAAGTATTCATCTTCCGATACAGCTCTGTCCTTCAGGGCAAGTTTTCAACAAAGTCCTGAAAGTTATTAATGCTTCAACTAAGTCTTCTTTACTTTAACAAATGAACACTCAAAAACGCCAAAGAATAACTTTCTCACTTGTGCATGTGTGTATACACACACACACACACACACACCCCGCCCTGTCTATGCACGCTATCAACCTGCCTTTCCCAGTCCTTCCACCTAACCTTGCTTTAAAGTATAATGCAGTGGTTTATAATATTGTTTAAAAATGTCTTGAGGTCTGAGTTGATTGATATTCTTGAAAAAACAATCAAAATTGTTTTAAATCAAGTATGAATTGTCTGGACCACTGCTCTAAACCTGTTAATTTTGTCCCTTTTGCTTAGTATCTATTTTTGTGAAATTTTAGTAGCGAGTTTATTGAAACTTAGTGTCAGCTATTGTTTCTTATCATATCTTGGTCTATGTGATTCTAGTGAAATGACTTACATAATTTCAAGGAAAATGCCAGTTTTACTGAAATTGGCAATAAAAACACCCATTTGTATTCTCCTTCTCTCTATCAGAGTATACAACATGTATGTGATAGATTTAATAGAGACATAAGTCATATATGTGCTCATATCATTGAAACATTATACATCTGCCCATTATCTATAGCTCATAATTTTATCTGCAGAACCAGATGTGCAAATCAGAGTGATCGTGATGGAAGTAAGTGCTTTAGAGATACGTTTGTTATGAAGGCACTGTGATATTCAGAAATCATAATGGGAATATATAAAATGTTTAATCCTTGTGCAGATTGTTTTCTACTGTACTTAAGTTTCCATGCACACACAGCCTCTCCATTTGTATCTGAACAATGGCTGTCTGGTTATGAACTCAATATACAAATTATCAGCCATTCTGGGTCTGCCTTTGATCTCCAGTCTTCCACTTCAGGCATTCAGTGCAGTAGGTGCCTAGTGATATCAATCATTCTGTTTTTGCCGTGTCCCTGGTAAGAGATGGCATTCATTTCCTGATTCAGAAGATAAGCCAGACATGAGTGGAAACAAGTATAAACAGGAAAAATCAAGCCGTGTTGAGAAATGTTTGAACTAAACCCAGGACATGTTAAACATCTTTTATTAAGTGGAATTATAGTAAAATTTTAATTATCTGAAATTAGAGAAGGCTGGGCACAGTGGCTCATGCCTGTAATCCCAGCACTCTGGGAGGCCCAGACAGGCGGATCACCAGAGGTCAGGCAAAATTAGAGGAGGCCGGCACGGTGTCTCACACTTATAATTTCAGCACTCTGGGAGGCTCAGGCAGGAGGATCACCAGAGGTCAGGCAAAACCCCATCTCTCCTTAAAAAAAGAAAAATAACTGGGTATTGTGACATGCACCTCTAATCCCAACAACTAGGGAAGCTGAAGCTGGAGGATCACTTGAACCCGGAAGGCAGAGGTTGCAGCGAGCCGAGATAGCACCACTGCACTCCAGCCTGGGTGACAGAGCCAGGTTCTGTCTCAAATAAATAAATAAATAAAATGAAATGAAATTAGAGAAGAAAGGATAATAAAAATTAATATAGAATTGCAAAGAAATTTAAATTTTACTCTAAATCCAAGTGTGTTATTTTATATAGGCACCTGATTTAATTGGGAGATTGCTCATATTAAGACCTCCTATGTTACAATGGCATTAGATCTATTCTGCAGCTCTATTAAGGCTTTAAGGCTCAAAATGGGTTTGCATTAAGAAATTAAACACTGTTCTTTTTCATTTTCTTACATAATTGAAATCTGCAAACAACTTTAGTGGATTTTTTTTTTCTTTTAAATAAACCAATATTTACAGAAGATATCAAGCACAGCAACTTCTCCTATTATCTGTTATAAACTGAAAATTACTCATAAGCAATCTGGGTTAGACTAAATCAGGTTCCCAAACAAAAAGTTCAAATGGTGTGTATGGGAACGTATGTGAAGGGGCCGTTGAATTTTTGGCACTAGAAATCCACCCTTGACCTACAGAAACAATATCTGAATATCTTATTTACTGACAAATCTCTCTAAAGCTTGGGTGACCATCAAGTGGCATCTGAACATGAACCATCAGCTCTTCCCAACCAGAGTGCATGGCAAACAACCTTTGTACCCAGGAATAAAACTAAAGTAGCACCACAGGAACATGGTAAAAGACATTTCCCCAATCCCAACAAAAGCCACAAATTGCAAGGAGCTAAAAATTACCACAGAATGGAATGTAAATGAGAAGTGTAAATAAGGAGTGATCAAAAGCTACAGTATTGGTGAATAAAACTAAGAAGGAGCGAACAAAGAGGCAGAAAGGGATTCAGGAAGTTACACAATGGTGGATGCCAAAGACTGTAGAGTTTGAGGGAAGAAATGCCAGCAATGCGTAATCCACAAGAAAGATCATGTAAAATTAAGCGCTGAAAGGAAACTGGATTTTACAATCAGGAGATCATTGATGACCTCAAAGAAGGCAAACTTGGACAAGAATTGGGTCACTGGAGACAGACAGAACTTCTTGATAAGCAAGTCACAAGTGCAGCCATATGCAAGACAAGGTAAGTAGACCATCTCTTAATGGATGGTTTGGCATGCTCTCAAGAAGAAAAGGAACTCTTAGTGGCCAGATTTGGGTCCTATTTACCACCAAGGGTAAGCAGGGCAGCCTTACAGAGACGTACTTCACTTGAACAGGTTTTAAGCAAGGACTACAAGCACACAGGTTGTCAAGCAGTACAATCAAATTTTCTTAAAGATAATTTAACTGTACAACTTGCTTCAGACTAGTTCGAGAAGATAAGTTGCGAAAGTTTTGCTAGCTCAATTATGATGCACCAAAATAAATAAATAAATAAATAAATAAATAAATAAATAAATAAATAAATAAAAAGGCAACAATATAGCCTGTCACTGAGCATTTTGTACCTGGTGTTCAAAACCTAGAAAATGCATTCACCACAAGCTTCTCTAGCTGCAGTCAGCTTCTGCCTGCCTTCTCTTCCACACTTCCCATTTTCTCTTCAAACTGCAATAACTGATTTCAGCCTCACTGCTCAATTTTCTATAGGAAACGTGCCTGCACTCAGCAGCCTTTCTGGCTTTCTCACAATCGAAAATAGAGACAAGATAATTAAGTAAACAAAGAAGAATGTTCCTCACATTTGCATTTCCTCCAGATAGTGTCAGTTTGCTATTTCTGTTAACAGCAAACACCTCAAAACAAGTAATCAGTACTTGATATCTCTACTTCATCTTCTATTTACACTTCAGTCAACCGTGAACAAACATTCACCCCCAATTCTTGTCCAAGTTTGCCTTCTTTGAGGTCACAATGATCTCCTGATTGTAAAATCCAGTTTCATTTCAGTGCTTAATCTTACATGATCTTTCTTGTGGATTACATATTGCTGGCATTTCTTCCTTCAAACTCTACAGTCTTTGGCTTCCACCATCGCATAACTTCCTGAATCCCTTTCTGCCTCTTTGTTGGCTCCTTCTTAGTTTTATTCACCCATACTGTAGCTTTTGATCACTCCTTATATACTAGTGGTTCCACATTATTATCTTTCATGCTCTTCTCACTTTCTTCAATAAACTGAATTATTATTAACTATTATTATGTGTACAAGACACCCTATATCCACTAGGATATAAACATGTTATATATCCTGAAACTAAATGCAGTTATGCATTGCTTAATTATAGGGATACATTCTGAGAGATGTGTCATTAAGTGATTTTGTCATTGTGTGATCATGGAGTATACTTACACAAAACTAGATGGTACAGCCTACTACATACCTAGGCTGTATGGCATAGCCTATTGCTCCTAGACTACAAACCTACACAGCATGTTACTGTACTAAATACCATAAGCAACTATAACACAGTGGTATTTGTATATGTAAATGTACCTAAAGGTGGTACAGTAAAAATAAGGCATAAAAAATAAAAAATGGTACATGTGTATGGGACACTTACCATGAATGGAATTTGCAGATGAAAATGGTTCTGGGTGAGCCTCTGGGTGAGTGGTGAGTGAATGCGAAGGCTTAGAATATTACTGTATACTACTGTAGGTTTTATAAGCACTGTACACTTAGGCTGCTATACATTTATAATTTTTTAATAAAAAATTAATGTTACTGTAACTTTTTTACTTTATAAACTTTTAAAGTTTTGTTAACTTTTTATAGGTTAAAATACAAACACATTAACAGCTATACCAATTGTTTTTTTGTTTATGTCCTTACTCTATAAGCTGTTTACTATTTTTAACATTTCGAAGTTATTTTTTAATTTTAAAACTCTTTTGTTAAACACAAAGACACAACCATTCACATTGCCCTGGGCCTACACAGGGTCAGGATCATCAATATCACTGTCTTCCACCTCTACATCTTGTCCCACTCAAAGGTCTTCAGGGACAGTAGCACGAATGGAGCTGTCATGTCCTGTGCTAACAATGCCTTCTTCTGGAATACCTCCTCAAGGCTCTGCCTGAGGTTGTTTTACAGTTAACTTTAAAAAATAGAAGGAGAATGTATTCACTTTAAAACAACATTAAAAACAATAGTATAGCAAATACGTAAGCCAGTAACATAGTCATTTATTATCATTATCAAGTGTTATGTATTGTACATAATTGTGCTATGCTTTTATATGGTGAGACTGGTAGCACAGTAAGTTTGTTTACGTCAACATCATCACAAATGCATGAGTGATGCATTGCACTATGATATTGTGATGGTTGTGACATTGCTAGGTGATAAAATTTTTCACCTACATTATAATCCTGTGGGGCCACCATCATATATTCTATCCCAATGATTGACTAAAATGTCACTATGGGGCTTATAATTATATATGCAATCTTTTCCTTCTCTGTTAATTTCTCATCTTATTTAATGACAAGGCTTCCCACACCAGATGCTAATACCAATATTTTAAATTTATCCTTTTCCCTATCATATTGTGTCAAGTCTAAGTGCTAATAATGCTAACTCTCTTCTCATCTTCACTAACTCTTCCTTAGGGCTTAGGTACCTATAATACCTCATCTGAACTACTATTGAATAAACTATTAATTGTCTTAAAATTATAACAGCAAATCCAATCATGGCATATCTCTGTGTTTAAAAGTTTTCAAGCAGCTTGCCATTGCTAAAGTCTTAAACCTGTGCCTTTTTGTAGTCAACAAGCTTCTCCATGACTTGAATCCTGACAGCTGGTCTCTCTTAAAGTCCTCTCCTTACTCATGCCTGAGGTTGCAGTCATGCAAAATGATTCCTTAGCTAATCACATTCAGTGCGTTTAATTGCTCTGCTCCCCTTGGATACATCAGTTCCAATTGGCTAATGGGTTTCAAGTCTTGTATCAAATATCCTTCTCCCTATGAAGCTTTTCCTGACTCCCCATCGTCCCTCCTTTAGGGTCCTGCGGCATATTGAACACAAAAGTAATGACTTCAAGACTGTAAGCATTTTGACAGTGTGGACTGAGTTCATCGTGCTTTCTCCAGCTCTTACTGCAATGCTGAATATAAGACATTAAGGCCAAATAAATATTATTGAATGAATAAACAAGTTTCAGATGTTCCTAGAGAACCAAGCGGAAACAATTTGTCACGAGAAATTATGTTAATTCTGTTAAGTGATCTAATATTTAAAATTCCTAAAATAATTCACTTAATGCTTAATAAACTCTATGTGCCAAGTCTTATGAAATGTGGAGATACAGTGAAAGGAGTCCTTGCCCTCATTGAGAGAGCCACTCTCTTACATGGGGATTTAAATGCAAGCTCACAACATACTAGCTGGGTACTCTTGAGGGGGGTATTTAACTTTTCTATTTCTTACTCTATTCACCCATAAAACGGTCACAATGTAAAACCTACTTCAGATAACTGTTATAAATATTAAATGAAGAAACATCTCTAAAATGGCTTTTTAGTATCTGACAGATAAGTGTTCAAGACATATAATAGGCCAGACATGGTGGCTCATGCTGTAATCCCAGCACTTTGGGTGCCTGAGGCAGGCGGATCATGAGGTCAGGAGTCTGAGACCAGCCTGACCAATATGGTGAAACCCTGTTTCTACTAAAATTACAAAAAATTAGCTGAGTGTGGTGGCATGCACCTGTAATCCCAGCAACTTGGGAGGCTGAGGCAGGAGAATTGCTTGAACCCAGGAGGTGGAGGTTGCAGTGAGCCAAGATCATGCCATTGTACTCCAGCCTGGGCAACAGAGCAAGACTCCGTCTGGAGAAAAAAAAAAAAAAAAAATATATATATATATATATATATATATATACACACACACACACACACATTTATACAAAATATTATTATTACAATGTTAAGTATAAAGTACTAAAATATAGTAAGTATCAGATATAGTAAGTATAGTATAGTATAGTATAATGTTAAGTAAAGAGATTTTATTCAACTATCAACAGAAAAAAATGATTTTGGTGGGAATCACATATACTAGTTTGAAAACAAAGACAAGTAAACATGTGGGATTTGTTCATGTCTGGAGCAATGAGAAGAAAGAGCTCAGCTCATCAGTTATCCTGAGCTGAGAAAAATCAGGCTGATATCTATTGCTCTTTTGTTCCAATTTGTTATTCCCTCTAATGGATAAAATGGAGCATGATGGTAGCTTTAGGGGCCAAAGAGCACAAGCAAATATATATTTTACCAACTGGACACCAGAATCAATCAGAAAAACCAGAAGATTGATGAAGAGTTAGAAAAATTTTAGAGCAGAGAGTGATTCTTAGTCAGCTGTACAAGGACATGCCGCCCCCCCACCCCCCGTCAGTCAGATAATACATTTTTTCCAAGTTTTATTTTCTCACTTCTAGTTACAGCCTAGCATTACTGATTAAAATTTAACAGCTTGTCCTAGTTCATATCCATTTGTTTACTGCTGAAACTGATAGTGGTGGTTACAATGGGTGGTATGTGCTATTATAAAGCCAGTTTGTTCCAGATACACTTTATTGTTTTTAGTGTGTTTATTGGTCAATTGCTTTATGGCCATTTTTAGTATTCTTTACAACAACCATCTGTAGCTAAAACTGAGTGTGAAGTTTCTCATTCCAAATATACCCTTGTGACTCTTAGGTAAAGAATACAAGATTTTGTTCTATGCTGACTATTGAGTCAGTCATACCTAAAGTAAAACTCTAAAGTATAAAATTTACAACTTTAACATTTAAGTAAAAACATCCTATTAATCTTTTGGCTTTTATTTTCTTATATAAACATTTCTTGGCAATAGTCAATGTTTCCCAAAAAATTACTTCCAGTTCCTGGCTTTATCTTTACATAAATTTTTTTATGTAGCTTAATGGACTTAAAACATATACAAGTAATAGATAAGGTGTTTAAAAAATTGATACCTATGCAAAGTTTATAGAAACTTGGATATTGCAAAGGTATATGGTGTTCTAGCCAATATTTACTTTCTAAACAAAAGAGTATTATGCAAAGAGTAAGATAAATAGTATAATGTAGTTAGTGTCTAGAAAATTTGAGAGCATGAGAAGTTAAGATCACTGGGGCCAAGTAAAATTGGATAGTTAAAAAGTTATAAATATGCTATTATAGACCTATAAAATATTGGCATGTAAAACTGTAACTATTTCCAATTGAGGTCATGCTATCACCCTTCACTTTTTCTATAATAAAACAGACCTGTTTTCATAATTACTCAAGGCGTGCACTGGGAAGAATCAGAAAATACTATGAAATCATTCTTAATCAATAGACTCATAGGCATTATTAAACTCGTAACTATACGTAGTGGCAGTTCCAAATAGTGAATCATTGTGTAGGATTTCTAATCAGACATCCTGGGTTTTAATCCTACCTCTGCCATTTATAGCTAAAAAACACTGGACATATTATTTAACTTTTCAAGCCACAGTTTTCTAATCTCTCAAGTAAAACATGAATGCTTTAGAAGATGCTGTGATAATGTAAAATGCACATGTGTATGACACAGAGTCAGCACCTACGGAAGTTAATGTCTCACTTTATTAATATTTTAAATTTTAATATTTCTTAAAATATAAAATGCATTTTACATATTTTATATTACTTCTATTTAAATATTTAAAGACATGCATTATGTTTTTATGTTTAAAATGTTTTTGTTTTGTTGTTGTTTTGTTTTTTGTTTTTTTGAGACTGAGTCGTGCCCTGTCACTCAGACTGGAGTGCAATGGTGCGATCTCAGCTCACTGCAACCTCCACCTCCCAGGTTCAAGCTATTCTCTTGCCTCAACTTCAGTAGCTACTGTTGCCCCAGTAGCTGGGACTACAGGTGTGCACCACCAAGCCTGACTAATTTTTTTTGTTTTTCGTTAGTAATGATAGGGTTTCAACATGCTGGCCAGGCTAGTCTCGAACTCCTGAACTCAGGTGATCCGCTCATCTCGGCCTCCCAAAGTGCTGGGATTATAGGGATGAGTCACCACGCCCGGCCTAAAATGTTTATTTTTGTAGGCAGCACATATTTGTATCCTGCTTTTTATTCAATCTGGCAATCTGTCTTTAAACTGGTACATGTAGACCATTTACATTTAAAGTGATTATCGATATGGTTGGATTAAAATCTAACATCTTGCTAGCTATTTCTCTTTGTTACATTTTTCTTTGTTTCTTTATTCTTCCCTATCGGCTTTTTCTTGGGTTAACTGGGCATTTTTATGGTTTCATTTTATCTCCTTTATTGACTTACTAGTTAAACCTCTTTTTAGAAACTTTTAAATGATTATCCTGCGGCTTACAGTATACATTTTAAATTAATCTGAGTCGATATTTTAATCACATTATACTACTTCACATGTGGTGTACGCGTGTTTACAACAGAATAGTCCCATTTCCCTCACCCATCCTTTGTTCTTTTGTTGTCATTTATATATTGGTTATCTTTTAGAGCAATCTCAAGCAAGAAATAATTTTTTTCTGTCATTTATTGCAGTATCTGCTCTCTTCATTTCTTTGTGTAGATTCAAGTTTCTGACTGATATCATAGTTCCTCTGTCTGAAGAATTTTAAACAGTTCTTACAAAGTATGTCTAGCAATTAATTGCTTCAATTTTTGTTTGATATGTTTTTTGGTTTTCCTTTCACTTCTTTTTAATAAATATAGAATTCTGGGTTGACATCCCCTGACACACGTGCACTTTCAGATCCCCAGCACTTTCAATATGTCACCACATTTTCTTTCTTTCTGGATAGTTTCTGATAGGAAGTCTATTTTAACTTTTAGCTTTGTTCCTCTGTAGATTATATATATATATATTTTTTTTTCCTCTAACTTCACCATTTTCTGACTTTTGTTTTCAAAAGTTTAAATACCATATACCTAGATATGTGTGTGTGTGTGTGTGTGTGTGTGCATGCATGTGTGATGTTTATCCTACTTGGCACTCTGTGAGCTTCTTAAATATGTGGTTTTATGTCTGTTGTTAATACTGTAAAATTTTATGCCATTTTTTTTCAAACACTACTTCTGCCCCATTTTCTCCTTCTTCTCTTTTTGGGATTTCAATTACACATATGTTACTCAATTTAGAATTGTCCCACACTATTGGACGCTTTGTTCTTTATTCACTCTTTTCTTTTCTCTATATTCCAGTTTGAATAATTTTCACTGGCCTATCATGAAGTTCACTGATTCTTTCCTCAGCTGTGTTGGCTCTACTGATGAGCCTGTTGGAAACTTTATAGCTGTTACTGTTTGTTTGTTTGTGTCTTCTAGTTTCTCCTTTTGATTCCTTCTTAGATTTTACACTCTCTGCTGAATTAATCTGATCTTACATGTTGTCACTTTGTTCCATTAAAGCTAATAGCCTATTAATCATAGTCATTTTAAATTCTCTGTCTGATAGTTCCAATATCCGTGGTGTCATATGCAGTCTGCTGCCAAGGATTACCTTGCCTTTTCAGTGTGTGTGGGCTGTGTGTGTGTATTTGTCTTTCTACATGCCTTGCAATTTTTAGTTGACAATTAGACATCTTGATGTAGGGCTATAGACACAGAGATAAATCTTTTCTTGTGGTTGGAGATAAGCATGCCTTTTCTTCAGCTGGACCTTAACTGTGGGTTCATATTCATCTATTCAGAGTTGGACTGAGTTTGGGGGTTTGTTGATGTTATGTTACCCCAAGTGCCCCTCAGGCTTAAAATTCCCCTTGTGATACCATGTATTTAACAGAGATTATTTCCTCAATGTCTGTTATTTCATTGGCTTTTAATCTGTCTTCGTACTGCCCCCCAATAATGATCTATGTCTTGCAGCTCTTCCAGTTGAATCTCACAGCTATTTTTACTGAACGTGTTACGGTGGCAGTGGGGGAAGAGAGCACTCCCTAATGCTCTGATTAAGCCTTAGTCTCAAGCTGGGCTTTGTCCTGACATCAGGAGCTACAACCTGCACAAGTGCTCTGCCTCTCTTTCACCACCAGTTTGCCATACTCTCTTTTTTCTATCATACTGGTTGCACCTTCTCAGTGTTTCCCGTTGGTTTTTTCCTTTCTTTAGATCTCTAAATATTAGGGCTTCCTACACTCTGAACTTGAGACTCTTTTCTTCTATTCCTTAATGATTCCCACATCAATTTTCCAATCCAGACCTTCCCTCTGAACTCCAGACTTATAGATCACTTGTCTTTGTGCGTCTCTCCTTTTGTGTGTAACTGATATCTCAAACCCTAAACCGCAAAATGAACCTTGGTTTAGCCCACCTAAAAATCTACTTCCCATCTGTCTTCTCCAGCTCTTTCAAAGGAAACTCTCATTTCATTGCTTATACCCCAAATTCATGGACACATCCTTGATTCTTCTCACGCTCTATATTCAATTAATCAATGAATTTATTAGCCTCTACCTTCAAAATATATCTAAAACTCAAGCCACCGTCATGTCTTTTGAATTGTGTAATACCTTTTGTGGCAAAGAGTACCACTTGACACCCAATAGATTCTTCTTTATCAGTAATAGAATCTGCCTTTCAGTTGACACATGACCTCCTATATAAAAACTATACTTTCCAGGTATGATGGTTAGTATTAGGTGTCAACTTGACTGGATTGAGGGATGGCTCGGTGGCAGTGAAGCATTAATTCTGCGTATATCTGTGAAGGTGTTGCTAGAGGAGATTGACAGGAGAGTCAGTGGACTGAGGGAGGAAGACATGCCCTCAGTGTGGGTGGTTACCCTGTAATGGGCTGCAGGAATACTTAGAACAAAGGAGGTGGAAGAAGGGAGACATTCAGCTTGTTTGCTTTTCTTTTTTTCTTTTTCTTTCTTCCTTTTTGGTCTCTCTTTCTCTTTCCTTTCCAGAGCAGTACCCCTTTTCTCCTCCTGCCCTAGGACATCCAGTTCCAGGTTCTTTGACCTTTGTACTCTGGTGCTTGCACCAGTGGCCTTCTGGGAACTCTCAGGCCTTTGGCCTCAGAGTGAGGGCTGTACCGTTTGCTTTTCTGGTTTGGAAACTTTTAGACTTGGAGTGAGTCACGCTACCAAAGGCTTCCCTGACTGCCAAGCTAGCCATGCTACTGGCTTCTCTCATTCTCCAGCTTGCAGACAGCCTACCATGGGACTTCACCTTTATGATTGTGTGAGCCAATTTGATTCTCCCTAGTAAACTCCCTTTCTCATATATATATACACACACACACACACACACACACACATATATATATTTATAATCAATAGATATTTGTTCTGTCCCTCTGGAGAACCCTGATTAACACACTCGGCTTTCTTGCATCTAAATGAGGCCAAATAACTAATTTCTGACCAACGGGAAGTAATCACAAATGTTATGTGAGCTTTGAAGGGGAGGAACATAGATAAAATGGCTGGAACAAAAATATCTCCATATGGGGAAGGGCAGAAGAACCTTATAAAAACACCGAAAACCTATCTTTGTGATTTGAATACTAATGATTCATATATTTAATGTTATTTATATCAGATGGTGCAATTAAAATTTGTTTAGGACCAAATTTGAGCATGCAGCAAATGTGAACATTCCTTACTCTGTCAAGAAGGGAAAAAGGAAAGAGAGCAAGTAGCATTTATCAAATACCAGGAGCTCTGCTATGGCTTTTTTTCATGCTATCAAGCTTACAACAACCCTTCTTGGCAGGGTTATTATCCATGTTTTATGCAGAAATATGATCAAGGCTCTGGAGGTTCATTTAAAAAGGTGCTGAAATGGCAGGGCATGGTTTGACCTCAGTGACTGTGAATTTGTTGATTTAAATAATAGATTGGTTTAGTGTAGAATATATTGAATTATCCCTAATGTCCCACATGGTTTTATTTAGCAGAAAAGCAGTTTCTACCCCTCAAAATCTCATGACTTTTTAGTGATGAAATCATATGTGTGGATTCAGTACAGGGCCTAGGACCTAAATAATTTTCTTAGTTCACTTTGACTACTATAACAAAATACCATGAACTTTAGGGCTTATAAGCAACAGAAATACATTTCTGACTGTTCTGGAAACTAGAAAGTCCAAGATCAAGGTATCAGCAAGTTTGGTGTTTGGGGAGGGCCCACTTCTGACTGTAATCTCACATGGCAGAAAAGGGGCAAGGTAGCTCTCTGGGGCCTCTGTTATAAGAACACTGATCCCATTCATGAGGGCTTATGATATAATCACCATCCAAAGACCCCACCTTAGACTATCTCATTGGTGTTTAGGTTTTCAACATATGAATTTGGATGGCATTCAGACCATAGCAAAGATGTTTAAGAGCAGCTAATTTTCTGCCCCTGCTACACCTTCCCCTTCTAAGGAAGATTATGTAAGAGCTTTGTTATAGATGTTAAGAAAAAATTTGAATATTTGAAATGTTTGAATGTTTGAAATATTTGAAATAAATAGGCGATACAGTATGCCCTAGAAATGTTTCCTTCAATACTCAGTGTTTGCAGTAAGTGTTTGATCTAAGTGTGTTTCGATTTACTGATTTGCACTGTAAGCCTGAGGGACAAATAATAAAGGTTCGTAAAACAATACAAGAAAAATGGAAAGCACAGCTTTCAGACAAGAATACTTGGTATGGCTCATATCCTGGTGGAATCACCAGAGCAGGCCCATTGTAAATTTCTGCCTGGAGAGTACACCTCCATGACAGCCTTTCCCCATCCTTAGCCTCAAATTACTAGTCAGTATAGTGGGCATTTTTCAGTTGTTTATTTGCAGGTGGCTTTGGTGAAGCTGCAGTATCCTTGTATATGGCTTTAATTTGCATACTGATATATATGGCCTTCCAAGTTCCAAGGGGTAAATTCAACTATGTCTCTTTCATAGTAAAATTTTTTTAGATTTAAATTTCCTCAACCTGCTCAATCCTGTAAAGAAAAGCAACAGAACTGAGCTCTCAGTTTCCTTTTTTTTTTTTTTTTTGAGACCGTCTCACTCTGTCCCCCAGGCTGGAGTGCAGTGGTGCAATCTCGGCTCACTGCAAGCTCCATCTCCCGGGTTCACGCCATTCTCCTGCCTCAGCCTCCCAGGTAGCTGGGACTACAGGTGCCCGCCACCACGGCCGGCTAATTTTTTATATTTTTAGTAGAGACGGGGTTTCACCATGTTAGCCAGGATGGTCTTGACCTCCTGACCTTGTGATTTGTCCGCCTTGGCCTCTGTTTCTAGTTTCTATTTCCTACGTGGAATTTTTTAAAGAACTATATTTTAATGATAAACAGGCAAATTCCATTTGGCAGCACTTAGGATACAGGGACCATACTTGGGAAATATTCATTAACATTCAGTAATTTAAGAATCCTTAAGGCCTAATTATCCAAGTGAGTTCAATTACCACAGGCACCCATTCATTTAATTGGCTGGAAACACAAAAAGAAATTAAATGATACCAATGCCAGTTTGGCCCCAAAGTCTCATTCCGTATTTATTTATCATGTTTATAAGAAGGGTGTTCATGGTGATTGCTGCTAGTTCCTCTGCTGAAACAAGCCCACAAAACCACGAGAGCAGCTCAGCATTCTCTGACCTACTCGGGAACCCAATTAAAATTAACAGGGCCTTGCATCTTCATATATCACATGTTGTAGGTTGTAAATACTCATCCCATTTAAGAGTAACAGGATAACTGGGTTCATAACAAATCTCTGTAAGTCTGATATTTACCAGTTAGGGAAATGTGACAAGTAGTGGAGAAGAGACTGAGAATAAAGGAGCCTCTGCAGTATGATCATTATTTCAGTCTGCCTAGAAATACTGCTGTGTCATTGCTTTGCTCCTTCAGAAAGCCGGGGAGTTCCTGCGCCAGTTGTCACCGATGCTGCTTCCACTGGCTGGAGGTGCTGCCTACTTTGGCTTTTTCCCTTGGGAGGTCAGACAGAGGTCATGTGGGAAGCATGCCTTGTTTACCCAGAGAGGACCTCCTGTTCTGCCCCTTGGCATGTTTACTCTCCTGGTTGCCTACTTGGAAAGCCCTGTGACTGCTGGCAGGGAGAGCTCTGGTCACTTTCACCACCTTCTGAGATTTTCAATTATTGGGGCTTCAGTAGGACTTGCCTTTCAGTAACTTTCAGAGGCATGGGGAGCCCTTCCCTGAAAGAAGGGAGAAGGTAACCTCTTAGAAATTGTGATAAAATGATCTCAGGACCCGAAAAGAAAATCGACAAGCCTGCCAATGAGAGTTTGCAATGTGATGCAATCACAGGCAACACCACGGTGGAAACTGGATGGGCGGCTTTCTTCTCTCTACGCATTTTTCTCTCCAAGTCCATTCTTTCTTTTTATATTTTCATGTAAGTGTGCCTTCTTTTTTGTATCTCTTCTTTATGGTATATTTACTACCCAATTTTATTAATGTCTGTTAAAGCTCCTAGCAGATGTTTAAGAAATATGAATTGGTTATGATTTACAGCCTAGAGAACTGATTTAAAAAAACACACTTTTTTTTTTTTATAAAGTGCTTTTCTGAGCTTTAACAAAAAGGCACAGGTTGTTGAAAGGGTATCAGACACTTAAATTGACAGAATTCTGAGGATCATCTCCTTCCTGCTGCTTAATATGAGTACAGTGTCACAATTTCAATTTCCAAGACTCAACATTTACCAGGGCCATTGCCGACCTCATTGTGGATGCTGGTGTTCATTCTGTCTTCCAGTTGGCAAGCCTTTTGATTTATTCAGCATTGAAAAGTCAATGGCGAGACATTCTTTCTATCCCACTTTCAAAAACTTGGCAGTATGTTATTTTCAAAGTGGTCTGATGGAATGAGAATGGGGCTCCTGAAACTGCTTGATTTTCCAGCATGAATTTTGTTTAAACCTTAACCACAAATTAGTGAACATGCAGTATGTTGCCAAAGGATGCAGCCAAGTCTTTCCCTTTATTGTTCAGGAAAGTAAGACTTAACACAATGCCATCCCCAGTCCACCTCTCTTTTTAACCAGTGATCCACTACAGTAATTTATTTTGGGTTATAGGTCCCATGAGTTTACACATACATTTTATTTTGAAATAAGAACTACTTCAGCTAGTGCTTTAGCAGAAATTTTTAAAAGTAAAGTCAAAATTTATATAACAATCTTGGGTTAAGTGTTGTGTAATCAATCCTAACTCCCTTGAATAAAAGATAATAAAACAAACAAACACAAGAAAAAAACAAGAAAAAAATGATTATCAAGAAGCCCATGGCTAAATTAAACCCACTAAAGCTATAACTGAAAGGGTTTGTTTGTGTAAGAAAGCCAATTTCTGTCTTAATGCAAGCCTTTTACATCCTTAGATCTGGGCATCCAATTTATTCTTATTGATCTTCATCTCCAACCTTAAAAGCATCTCTTAAAAGGCTGTTTGTACAGCCTAGAGAATAACATCTAAAAAGGAACCTTTGAATGCCAGTGTTGGGTCAAGCTAACTGATGTCTCTGACTGATCGACTTACTTTGAGTACCACACACAACTATGTTTTCTGAAATCCAGGGTAGCAGAGTAGGCAGGTATATTGTGAAGAGAGAAACTCAGAGAGAGAAGGAGCAAGGGAAGGTAGAGTAGTAAGCAAATTCTTTAATTACAACTTCCTACTTCAATTGAGCAAGATGACTATTGGTTCACCTAAGAGTCAATAGCGCTCCAAGACTACAGACAATGATGAACATCAGCAAAGATCACTATATTTGCCATAGCATGAATATGTTTAAGTTTTAAAGTTTATATATGTAAATCCCACCACAGAACAAAGTTCAGGAACTATATTCATGTGAAACATCAAAACATAAAGCAGTCATTGGAACATAATTTTATAAAAGAAGTAAATATATTTAAAAATTAGATTTTTAAATGTTTGCTGCTATTTCAGGCCGTCAGTCTAAATTTATGTGGAACCATCCAAAAAGCATATATATAAAAGTATATAGACTTTTGTGGGATTTATTGGAAATTATCATATGTGTATGTATATGTAGTAATAGTAGTGAGTACTTACTGAATGTTTACCATGTACCAGGGGCATGTAACTTGTATACTATGCATGAATACTCACAGGGTAATCGAAAAACTTGTTTTGTTCTTTTGGTATACTGCTATTCTTTTTAAAAAGTTTAATATTTTAGCCTGCTCAGGCAGTATCATGACTTTCTTTCCCAGCATCCTATGTCTACTTGGGGTTGTACAGATACTTTTATGTGAACAATCAGAAGATCTAGTAAATAATAAATCAGAGTCACCGTGTGATTTAACGTCAAGTCTCCTCCCCACTTTCCCAAGTGTGCAAACCCAAAGTGGGAAAGGGATGTGTCTGGCTTTCCTCTTTCATTCACTTGCTCGCATACTCTTCCCTGCACCTCACCTGTGATGATTAAATCTATGGGTCAACTTGGCTAGGTCATAGTACCCAGATATTTGGCCAATTATTATTCTTGATGTTTCTGTGAAGGTATTTTTTTAGATGAGATTGACATTTAAAACAGTACATTCTAAGTATAGCAAATTAACCACCATAACATTGTGAGCCTCATCCAATCAGTTGAAGGCCCTAATAGAACAAAGACTGACCTCCCTCGAGCCAGGGGGGAATTCTGCCAGCAGACTGTCTTTGGATTCTAACTGAAACTCTTTGCTGAGTCTCCAGCCTGGCAAATGTTGAAAAAGCTGTCTACTTCTCTCTGGAACACTTGTTTGATTCTTCCCAAATCTCATTGCAGAAGCTAGGTGCACTCACCCTCTTGCAATAACCTTGAACACACCGATGCATCCTTGCACTGGGTGGTTGCACGTGATTCCTTTCAAACATTGATGTTCCCCTCTGGCTTTAGCTGCTGGGGTCCTCTATCCCTCTCAGGCAACTCTATGTGACTGTACATGTACCAGGTAACTTTCTCTCTCCTCTCTCTTTCTGCTCCTCAGAAAAGCAACTAAACCCTTTGCTGTGACAAATACTGGCTCTGCAGCCTGTCTCTAACCCAGCAAAATGGTCCTGCCTCTGTTTCCCAGGCACTGAGCCCATCTCTGTTTACTCAGCTCTCCTGATCCCTGAAGCAGGAGTGAGACCCACGATGTTTTTCAGCCCCAGACACGGTAGAGAGAGGTCTCAAAATACTCCCATTGAATCCCTTTCTCAGTTCAAATTTACAAAACAGTGGGCTAAAAGGTAACAAGACCACCTATCCCAGCCATCTACTCCCAGACGAATTCTAGGGACTCAGTCAGTTACAGATCTTTCTAAAGAAATCTCTTCATACCTGGTTCTTTTTTTTCTCCCCTCTGCATTTTATAGTTTCAAAGAGGCTGGAACTTCTAGAGCTGTGTAACCAATTCATTGCACTTTTCTCTGTACGTTCTAAGTTCAGCTTTACCATTACCTTGAAACCTACCTCTGTCACACAGATACTTCAGTGAAAGCAGATATACAAAGCCATGTTTGAATTTCTTGCTATACACCATTTTAAGCATTACACAGAAATTGTCTTTTTTTATTCTTGCAGCAAACCCATGAAGCCGGTACTTTATTATTCCCATTTTACATATGATGAAACTATGCCAGACGTATTAAATAACCTGCCCTGGGTCACCTGGTACATGTCAGAGCTGAGTTGCAGACCCAGGGGGTCTGATTCTGATGCACAATTGTAACCACTGCAACATGATGCCAGTCACTGAATATTAACTTGGCACTCTTCCAGAATGCAAGTGTAGAGCATGATTGGCGAGTTTACAATTTAATTAACTTTTGTAAGGAAGAGAGATGCATATTTCTAACATTCAGAAATCAGTCAGTGTTTTATAAGACCCGCGCACTGAGCACCGGTTATCTGTTGAATACCTAGTATGAAGTAGGGGCTGTGGGCAGTTTGGAGGATAAAGAGAGAAGCACAGGCTTGAGATATTAATCCAGTACTATAGAAGAGAAGAGGAAGGTATGACTTCACTACGACCTCATCCATTTCAATTCTTCTGTTAAAGTAAGCTAGTGTATAAAAGGGAGGCATATAGAAAGATGGAATAGGAAGTCATGTTATACTGGACAGTTCCAGGAAGCTGGGAAGGCCCCTTTCCCCCAAAGACATATTCTCCCTCTGTTTTGGGATGATTAATATCTCACAGCCAGAGACACTCATTCTTCCTTTAAATTGTCTTGGCTTAAGGTTGTGTTGCACATTCAAATGCTGTGTTTCAGGGAGAGTTAACACCTTACAACAGGTCTTCCTTTACTTTTGTCTCCATAAGTGTTCATCGTCTTTATTAAAGAAAGCAGGTGAGGAAAAGGACAAGGAGCAAAATTCATGATAAAGCATGTTTTCACCAAAAGTGAACTGCGTCAAAGACCCCATTTGCACACTCCCAAGTTTTACTGATGCAGAGATCAGCTGTTTCCAAGCTGGGGTGGCTGTAGATCTTTAACGGGGCATGTGAAGGGAGTTCTAAGAGGTGCACCAATGCTGCTGTAAGCCAGATAAATAGTTCTCAGTCATAGTTATTACAGGGAGAAAAAGATACTGTGCTACAATTGACTGAAGTATGGGCAGATTGCTCTTAAAGGGCAGGAAGAAAGACACATAATGGGGCTTTTTGTATTAATCATAAAACACACAATAATAACAAAGAGATTGAAATGTTTCTGTGTAATGAAATAATAGAGATTTTCCATTTACCCCTGATGTCAGAGACAAGCTAGGCTGGAATCCTCATTGCTGTGGTGGAGGGTCTGAGGCAGGAGGAAAGTTTGTCGATAAAGGAGTGCTAGAGGTAGGAGAAATTATTGGTTAAAATAATTATTGGTTAGAAGAGAGCAGATCACTACTCAGGAGAGGCTGAGGTGGGAGGATCAACTGAATCCAGGAGTTCGAGACTGTAGCTAACTCTGATCTCCCCACTGTACTCCAACTCCTCCATTTGCCAAAAAGAAGACAGCAGATCCCAGCTAGATCCTGAGAAGAAAGGGGCAGGGGGTGGGAGTGGGAAACAATATTTGGTAAGGCATGCTCGACACACGACTGGCCAACACAATGTGTGATGTTCAATTTTAAATGGCCTCCCTTGCTGTGGTGTGATAGCACCCTGCTGTTACTTCCAGATTTTTGTTGAAAGTCTTATTTATGCACAACACTGTGGTATGAGTAACATTTTAGGCAATGAAGGGGAGAAATTTGTTCCATGCCTGGGGTGAGGAAATCAGATGGAAGGATGGTAGTCATGAAGGTCAGGTGAGGTGCAGGGAAAAAGAAACCGAGTCAGAAGGAAGAAGCATCCTACTCAATAATCTTCAGAACATAGTGAGCGAACTGCAGACACCTAGGATGGTGACCTAGGGATGTATTTTGTTTGTCAAAGGAAAGAATGACTATTGACTACAAAATGGGGAGAAACTTAGGTGACCTTGTATCCACCACTATTTTTCAAATGTATGTAAATGCAATTGCACTTTAGAGTATATATAATATATAAATGTGTATTATGCATACATACATAACATAGGAGCTTTTGAGCATTGTGTATTTTTCTGAAGTAGAGAGACTACAATCACATAGGTGATGGCAATAATTTTTCATGTTAAAAAGGAATACACTTAAAAGGGATGTAAAGCCTGAAAAATCTCCTTTGAAGTTTTCAGTACACCAATAAGAAATCTACAAGAAAGGATCTGGATTTAAAATCCATGGGAAGGTTTGGTTTCCCCATGAACAGGATGGCTTCCCCCACGCTGACTTGCTATGATCCTCTTTCTTCTCAGTACACGTGCTTTGAGAACCATTGCATTTCATTTCTCTACCCTCATGGGCTTCAGGCCTTGACATTAAGAAAAAGATTGTCAGAGACAAGAAAAATGTATTAATCTGCTCGTCTTGTTTTGATTGCTCTGCTTTTAATTTAAATACATGTATTTTCTTACATAAATAGGGTGTTTAACCACAATTCTCATTGATTAACTTTTCCCCCCAATTACGACTATCCCATCAAGGTCGGGGTCCCTAAGGAAGCAGCTGAGAGAACATATACTGCACACATGTGCCAAATTATTCTGTAGGCTGAGAAATTAACTAAAAATGAGTAATATGCTCTCAATTTAAACCTGGCAGGGGGGAATTGTACTTTCATACCCAAATTGGAATCAGATTTCCTCCACTGGGACTTTTCCAGCTTTTGGCATAGCCTATGAACAAGGCAAGCTTCGTTCCTCATGGTATAACAAAACTGGGTTCACATTATAGCTTCATGTGGTTTAGTGAGAGCGGCAGGGACGAAGATAAAACTAATGGGAAAGCCCTGGATTCCTTTTTATCACCAAACACGTGAGCATCAACAGAGCCTTAAATAAAGCCAGCACAATCCATTCTTAATGCTCCGTTTTCACAATTAGCATACTCCCCAAGCATGTATAATTATAGTTGGACACTTTTTGGGCACACTTTTTGGGGATACTTGTCGGGCACTCTTTTTCAAAAAACTGTCCTTTCTGAATAATTAAGGGTATCTGCAACAAAACATTATTAAGTGGCCCTTGACATTTCTACAATTTATTCTAAGGTGTAATTTCTCTATGTCTCTGGCCTCCAATCATTTTATTGCTAGAGGGATAGATGAGACAGGAGAGAAAGGAAGAGAAAGGAATATGAAATTTATCAGCAATCAGGTCATTCAGCACCTGGAGAAAGTATATCAATAAATTTTTGAAGTATATTTTCCTTAAGCAGGATTTGAAGCTCCTTGTTGGGACATTAAATTTTGTTTTTTATTCATCTACCACAGTAATATCAAAGTAACTCTCAACCATGGCTGCAGACTAGAAATGCCTGAAGAGCTTTTACATCATATACAGTGTTTAGGCACCACTGCAGACCCATTAAGTCACCATCTCTTGGGGGTGAGTTGCAGACTTGAGTCATTTCTGAAAGCTCCAGATGATTCTATTGTTCAGGCAGGAGGGAGCTAGCTCATTGCTTTACCTAGAATAGGTGTCATTTGCTATTTTAAGGAACCATCAAATCTTTCTAATCACCCCACAACTCCCATGAAAATAACACTTCATAGATTTAACACAGTTTTTCTATAATAAATTATCATTAACCTACCCCATGGTTAATTGGATAAAGCCTTTGTTGAAAACAAGCAAACTAAATAAAGCTACTACCTTATTTACACCTCTATTTCATCCTGCTTGCAAAAGATCCCTGAGATACCTGCTGATTAAAATCTCATGAGGTGCCGTTGCATACATGACATATTCCTGCACACATACCTTTACTATTCTCCTTCTTTTTAAAGAAAGAGACACAAAAGGAAAATGAAAAAGGCTTACTTGAATATGGCACTTCTGACTGGATGGTCAGAGTATAATTTAAGAACATTTTGTTGTGATCAAAATTATAAAAATATAGTTCAAAGTCATATTAGTTTAAAATAGTTGAAACCAATTTTGGGAAATGTCTGAGACAGTCTTTAACACGATAGATTTATACAAGTGCAAGGCAAGATTTCTGCTTCCTGTGTATGAACTCCCCAGAGAGATTAGTTTTGGTTTTCTCTTCTGGAATATGGAAATATAGAACCTTGAGATGTCTGTGAACAGTAAATGACATAATGGAGGAAAAATTGATTTTTAGGTTGCAACACCATACTCTGGTATATGGTATTTTTATTATTGTTTCACCTTATTAAACTTAAAATTTTATATGCAAATGAATATTTTAGCTGGGAAATAATGTAAATATAATCATTAATTGTAACTTTTATTAAGCAATTACTAGGTATTCGACTTCTTGTTAAGTGCTTACATGATTTCATTAAACCTTCACAGCAACCCAGTAAAGAAAGTACAGTTATTATCCTTATTTTACAGATTTGGAAATGAGGTTTATGAGTTTTAAGTCTTCCAGCAATTTCAAGTGAGGGTTTCCTGTAGATATAAAAATACTTAAATTTTTCTGCAATTATTGGTCTAAGAATCCAGACTGATTTGTTCTTCTTTATATCTTTGTGTATTCTCATATCCAAGACAATTTCATTTAGATGTAGATGCACAGTGAGAGCACTGAGAAAAGAGATGCCATTGTTACTTGGTTCACCAGAGTCATGCACCTCAGATACGCTAGATACCAGCTCCAGATGACAGTCATTCTCTCCATGGCCTTTCCTTGAACTCTACCAGACTCTAAAAATAAAATAATTGCCTTATTCTTATATGTTGATTATGTGATAGGTGTGCCATCCTAACTTGAAAGATAAACTCTAGATGTAGGGTTTCCTAATTCTTCAAATGAGGTATACTGTACTAAGGTTCCAACTCGTTTTCTTCTTGTTTTTCATTTGAATTGGAGAGATTATTTTAGGTGATGAAGGCCTGTGCAATTGTACTATGAAGGTAATTCTCACGCAGGGCTGAGGAGAGAAAAGGAGGTGACCTGAATGCTCTTTTACATATCCACAAGGTGACCAGTCCCATCTTAGAATAGGGAGTAAATCATGCCTAAATCCAGCATCACATGCAGCTTAATAGATAATAAGCAAACACCATTGCAACCATGCGCTGTTTCATTACAGTGCCATCTTTGATTTGTCTCTGTCTACCAGATTCTAGTGATCTTAACGAAGCTTTACCATTCTGCAAAATTACTTTGGCGTACGTCTCAAGTGCATTGTGTATGATAGAATCATCTTGAAAAAGCAAGAGAAATATCCATCTTAATGCTGACTGGGACCTCAGTTTGGATTTTATTTTAGCTTGTATTTTATTTCAAAGTTACTTTATCAAAGCGTTTAATGGATGCAAACTTTACCTTTTGACACCGAAACTCAAAGTACTAATATCAGGAATGGTTTCAATAGACTTCTACAATTTGTTGAGGAGATCATAAAAAATAGCTTGCTTAAATTTGCAAAAGCTTTGAGGACAGAAATGAGGATGAAACAATGATATTTGTTCAGTCTTTTCATATATCCTCTGTTGAAACCTCATGAGGACCTGGGGGATTTCTTGGCAGAAGCAATATTGCAAATGGTCGATTTATTGGCATGGAGGGCAGCAATATGGAACAGCCGGGGTCAGCACACTACTTTCTTTAGCAGGAAATCCAAACGGAGATTGATTCTGTCTATTTATCTGAAATGATTTACTAAGTGATTCATTGTTTTGAGTTTGTAAAGAACTGAAGTTTGGCTAGGAGTGTGTAATATTTGGGGGGTTGGAATATCAACCACATGGAAGAGAAACGAAGGACTTTGCTAAGCAGTGCAAACCCTCATGAGCAATATTAATGTTGTCTTCTGACTATGCCATACGTACAAGCCTTACAAAAGACTAATGTCTTCAGATATACTGTGATTAGCTTAAACAATGTCTGTGTTCTGCACAGCCCGTCAGAGCCTGCTGGCTCACAGCCCACCATGACAGCCAGAGTATGAGACATTTGCATGAAATCAGTTAAGTACTGCAGAGTCTCCTGCCACATTTATGTGGATGTCAGTAAGTTTGCCGCAGAACCCCATTAAAGGTCATCAAATTCCACTGGGGAAAACTTGGTTTCTAATTCTGGCCCTGTCATTTCCCTAATTTGTGACTTTGCAGAGGTCCCTTAATTTCTCGACAGCATTAGCAATATCAAAAGTATAACAGCAGCAGTAAGGTGTTCTCACAGATCTAGGGTGAGGCTCAGACAAGACCATGTGAAAATCCGTTCTGAATTGGTAAAGTGCTCCATGTTAGCTGGCCTCTTTCCGCACCTACACCAATCCCCAACCAAGCTCTGTCACCACTTAGCAGCTTTGGGGGAGGTAGTCTGTGGTAAAGCTAAACCACATTCTCCATAGAGCCCTGACCCCAAGGTAACGGTTAAGATTTGCTGAGCTTTTTCATCATATTCCTTTCTTTTCCAGAACCGTGGATTTCAGTAGAAAATGCCTTGACAAGAGTTTAGCTGACAGACTGGAAACCAGAGCGGGAAAGATAATGTGAAAGAACCACATGAAAACATATACATTTCTTCAACGTGAATAGGAACATTTTATGCTTCTGCTGATATGTTTCATTCCTTTTTTATCCTTTATCATTTTTCAAAAGAATTATTTTAAAAATACTTTATATTAATAAAAAGAATATAATGAATAAAGGTATAGAAAAAACATAAATAATCACGAAACCACCACCCAATCAAATAAAAAGAAAGTTACCAATGCAATAAAAGCCCACCCCTCCCCTCAGCCCTGTATATTTCTTCCCTGTCATAACCACTGACTTTCCCTCTTAGAGTTAGCTACTATCCTGAATTTTATATTAATCGCTATCTTGTTCTTCTTTATAGTTTTGCTACCCAAGTATTCATCTTCAAATAACGTAATTTACGTTTGATAACTATCTTCAAGATTTTATATAAATGAAATCATGCTCTCTCGATGTATATATTCTTGCCTTTGATTCAACATCATGTTTGAAAAAGTCATCCAGTTGGTTGCATGTAGCTGTATTTTATGAATATGCCCTGTAGAATAACACTTTATTTGTAAATATACAGTGTATTTTGTGTACTGTTATTCTGTTGATGGACATCTGGATTATTTCCAGTTTGTGGCTATCAGAAACAACATTTGAGAAAGATTCCTACCCTTGCCAATATGTGCAACGGTTTCTCTACTGCAGTCATGTTCTGTGAAAGGATGTGCACATCTTCAGCTTTACAAGATAATACCAGGTTGTTTTTCAAAATACTTGTACCACTATGCAATTTTAACAGCTCTTGGTTTTTCTCTACATGATATCATTTAATATTTGGCTTCTACCTTAAACTAGATTTACTTTTTTTTTTTTTTTTTTTTTTGAGACAGGGTCTCACTTTGTTGTCCAGGCTGGAGTGCAGTGGCATAATCTGGCTCACTGCAGCTGCAGGCTTGATCTCCCAAGATCAAGTGATCCTCCCACCTCAGCCTCCTGAGTAGCTGGGACTACAGGCATGCACCACCACACCCAGCAAATTTTTTATTTTTTAAAATATTTTTGTAGAGAGAATTTGCTGTGTTGCCCAGGCCATCGTTCTGCCTCGTCCTCCCCAAGTACATGAGCCACTGCATCCAGCATGAAAAATTAGTGATCATAATTTTAGTTCTTTGCTCCTCTGACATAGCTTTGGGACATGGTCTAAATTAAATATTACTGGTGCTCTGGGTGCACCGATATAGGATTGTTCTGTATATTTCGTGTCCTAGGGCTGCCATAACAAATTTCCACAAACTGGCTGGCTTAAAACAACAGAAATGTATTCTCTCACAGTTCTGGAGGCCTGAAGTCAGAAATCAAGGTGACAGCAGGGCCGTGCTCCCTCAGAAGGCTCTAGGGGAGAACCTCTCCTGCCTCCTCCTAGCTACTGGTGGTTCACAGTGGTCCTTGGTGCTCCGTGGCCTGCAGCTGCGTCACTCCTCTCCGCCTCTATCTTCACATGGCCTTCTTCTCTGTGTCTCTGCATGTCCCTTCCTCTGCGTGTCCTTTCCTCTTATAAAGACACCACTCATTGCATTCAGGGCTTACTCTAAGTCCAGGACGATTTCATCTGGAGATCCTTAACTAATTACATCAGCAAAGACCCTGTTTTCAAATCAGGCCACATTCACAGGTACTGGGAATCAGAACTTCAGTGTATCTTTTTGTGGCACACAATTCAAGCCACTACAGCTTGCAGTGAGGGAAGGGAAAAGGAGGGGAGGAGAAAAATTATTAGCTTGTGAAACAATTGCTACACATGCTATATAATTTTTGATTGCTCAAGATGTTAGCATTTCTCACAGGGAGAAGTTAAAAAGCTGCCCACACAAAGTCACACACCTGCTTTAAAAAGAAACTCTTTTGATTCTACTAGGTTGCCTTTGCATATGGGCAAGTAGTTGAAAGAAATAGGTCAGGGTTCTGAGGAGGTCACCTGGGGCAGGTGTGCCCTACCTTTGCACCTGAGTCCCCTACTGAAGCACAAGATGACAACAATGGTAGAACTCAGAAGATGTCCAGCAAAGGTGCCATTTGTCCTGGGGACACTCTGATTTTGTGTGGGTGATTTTGCATTTGCTAAAAGTCGTGGTCTTCATTCTTTTACAGTTTGGTAGGGCTGACCTTACTGTTAGAGGGGAAAATATCTCATGGTTGCAGCAGCCAAGCTAAAAGCTCCATTGATTGAACTCATCCTGCCCTTCATCAGCCTTAGTGCCGTGACTCACACCTTTAGAGAGTTTACAGTGTGGATTCTAGTAAATGTGGGAGCACCCTGTTAAAAGTCAAATGTCTCAACTGGGGTCGGGTGTTGAAGGAAGAGGACATTAAATGATTTTTAGACATCACTACTTGAAACATTGGCTTAACAGATAATATCTTACTATTTATTTGGTAGAGTTCTAAGATGGGTGTTAACCTTGGAATCTATATAGCTTCAGGGGCAGGGAGTATGGGGATCAGCTAAAGAAGGAATGGATCACAGAAAGCAACTTGGTGAGATAACATCTCCTATCACGACTCCAGAACCTTTGAACACATCAGTGTCAGACCTGGTAAGTCGCCATCTCTTGCAGTTAAGACCAAAGATATCTTTCTCTTGATTCTGTCTTTCTGATATTTACCAGATAGGACTAAACCTTGGCTCCACCTTTTACTCCAACTCTTGCGTATGTTTCTCTCAATTCTTGATGATTTCTGTCTAAAATAGCAGGTAAATGACTCTTTAAAAGACTTTATTGCAATATAATTTATGTTCAGTAAATACAATTACGTGAGTTTTGACACCCATATACACTCAAGAAACCGTCACTACAATGGAGACAGCATTTTTATCACCATCTCCCTCCCCAAATCCTCTTTCCTCTCTAAAATTGACTTTACACATTGCCTTTGGCACCAGGCAACCACAGGTCTACTTTCTGTCATTATAGATTATTTGCATTTTCTAAATTTTGTACAAAAGTATAAAAATACAGAATGCACTGTTTCTTTCAATCAACATAATTTTGAGATTCATCTATGTTGCTAAATTAGTAGTTTGATCTTTTTGTTGCTAATTGTTATTTCTTTGTATAGACACATTGCAGTTTACACATTCATCTGTTTTATAGACATTTGGGTCCCCTCCCCCTGATTTTTCATTATCAAAAAATAATTGCCATAAACATTTGTGTACAAGTTTTTGTGTGGCTATATGTTTTCATCTTAGGCAAATATCAAGGAGTAGAATATCTGGGTTTAATGGTAGATATATGTTCAGCTTTAGCAGAGGCTGTCAAACATTTTTCCAAATGGTTTTACCATTTTTTATTCCTAAGAAAATACCATTTTTAGTTGCTTTATATTCCAACCAACATTTGATGATAGTCATTTTAATTTTAGCTATTTTAATGAGTATATAGAGGTATCTCATTGTGATTTTAACTTTTTTCTCTGATGACTTATGATGTTGACTACTTTTAAATGTACTTATTGGATGTCATATGTTCTTCTCTGAAATGTCTTTTCTTTTTTATATATATATTTACAGCAACTTTGTTCATAATTGTCAAAACTTGGCAGTAACCATGATGCTGATGTCCTTCAGTAGGTGAACAAATAAATTAACTGTGGTACATACATTCTGACAATGGAATATTATTCTGCACTAAAAACAAATGTGCTATCAAGCCATGAAAAGCCATGGAGGAAACTTAAATGCGTATTGCTAAGTGAAAGAAGCCAATCTGAAGGGGCTACATACTCTTTATTCCAAGTACATGACATCTGGAAATGACAAAACTATGGACACCATAAAAAGATCCGTGGTTACCAAGGGTTGGGGTTTGGGGTATGGATACCTGGAGCACAGAGGATTTTTAAGGCTGTGAAACTGTATGACACTATAATAATGGATATGTGTCATTAGACATTTGTCAAAACCCATAGTATGTACAACAGCAATAGCAAACTCCAGTGTAACCTGTGGAGTTTGAGTGACTATGATGTGTCAACATAGGTTCATCAACTGTTAACAAATGTACCCGTTTGGTGGGGCTATAAATGTGTGACAACTTAAATTCTGCTTAACGGACTTTCTTTCTTATTTCCTTTCTTTCTTTCTTTCTTTCTTTTTTTTTTGGTTTGTCTCTTGCATCTTATGTTATCTCTGCAGTAAGTGTAGCTAAATGAAAAATCCCCAGGATTGTAAACAGATTGATTAGAAATTATTTGATTTTCTTTATTTCATTTTATATTACTTTTTAAGACCCAGTCAAAGAACATTTACATATGATGTGTGGGTATCCATAGAATTATGTCATGGTTGCATATGCGGTTTTAGCCTATGCTATAAAATGCCTACTTTTTTAAAAAAGGCGTTATTTTCTTAGAGCAGTTTTAGGTTCACAGCAAAACTGAAAGGAAATTACAGAGATGTCTCGTATACCCTTTGCCCTCACATATTTGAAATGTCTTTTCAAATATTTTCCTCATTTATTAAGTAGCTGGTTGGTCTCATTATTAAGTTGTGATATATCTTTATGTATTCTGAATAAAGTCCTTTGTCAGATCTACATATTACAAATATTTCCGCTCACTCGGTGGCTTACTTTTTAATGTTCATAATGTTGTCTTACAAAGAGAAAAAGGTTTTCATTTGATAAAATACAATTTTTTTATTTTTACAATTTATTATTTTGTGCTTTGTGTGTTCTGTGTAAAAATCTTTGCCTATCCCAGGGATACAAAGATTTTGATTTTTATTCTTTTTTTACAAGAAGTTTTATAGTTAAGTTTTACCTTCAGGTCTGTGATCTATTTTAAGTTCATTTTTTAATATGCTATGATGTAAGAGATAATGATCCTTTTTATACAGATGTCTGTGTGCTTTCACTCCAGCAGTATATAATCGATAAATATTTCTACATATAATCTATCTCTATGTCTACATTAATCTAATGTGAATTCATATTAATGTCTCCTAATCAATTACCATATAGATCATTCTAGCTATTGTCAGTTTTTAGATTTTAGCACATAGAATAGTATAGTAGTTGTTAGTGGATTTTACTTAGTAATTCCATTTGTTTAATAGCTATAAAACTATTCAGAATTTCTCTTTCATGTTGTAGTTTTGCTAATTTTTACCTTTAAAGGAATTTGTCCATTTTATTTACGTTCTCAGGTTTATTTTACTTCTGTTTTTTTGGTCCTTTCTGTGTTTCAATGTCTGTCCTGAAGACACCCGACTTGGAGCCTTTGCCTGACAACTCTTTAGTGTTTAAAGGCAGCGAAACCATCCCCAGACGTGAATTGGCATGAGCAGAAGAATCACATTAAAAGATTGGCTAGAAAACCTATTGCTGTTTAAAGACAGGGATTTATTAAGAGTAAGATCATCAGTGGTGCATCCTTACGTCCTCCCTTTCTTAGAAAATAACTTTTCGTAATTTCTCTTTGAATCTGACAGGCTTTAATTATATAACTGGCAGAGAAATTTAACTTTGATTTTCGACGTGCAAGAAAAAGAGCCAGGAAAAAATATATATATTAACGTACTAGTTAATATTTATTTAATGCAGAGAAGAACAAAGGAGAAAACAAGAGTTGGATAATTTTCCGTCTCAGATAACTTTTTCGTATTTTTATAAAATCAACAATGTATGAGGCTAGAAATATACAAAAATGTACAAATCAAAAAAATAAAATTATTTTCTTTCATCCCCACCTCCCAGACTTTCTCCAAAGTGTAACTGATTGACAGTTTTATATATCTTACAGTGGGGTGCAGGAAGCCGGGGTATTGCATGTACCTGTATCTTTCTTTTCCCTGCACATTTGTATGTTGACTTTATAACAAAATGATCATACTAGATAGACTGTCCTACATTTTACTTTCTTCACTTGCATTATGTGATATTTCCAAATAATTTCATAGTGATTTATTATTTTACAGTCCCACAATTTGTTTAATCCCTGCAGATGGACTTTGGTTGTATCTAGTTTTAATGTTTTACAGACAGGGCTGCAATGGACACCCGCATGTGTGAAGATAAGGCCATGCCACACACACATAATTAAACACACTTTTTTTTTTTTTTCTTTTGAGATGGAGTCTTGCTCTGTCCCCCAGGCTAGAGTGCAGTGGCAAGATCTTGGCTCACTGCAAGCTCCGCCTCCCGGGTTCACTCCGTTCTCCTGCCTCAGCCTCTCCAGTAGCTGGGACTACAGGCACCCGCCTCAACAGGCTCGGCTAATTTTTTTGTACTTTTAGTAGAGACGGGGTTTCACTGTGTTAGATAGGATGGTCTTGATCTCCTGACCTCCTGATCCACCCGCCTCTGCCTCCCAAAGTGCTGGGATTACAGGCGTGAGCCACCGTGCCCGGCCTAAACACACATATTAACATAAACTTTTTTCATGTATATTCAGGGGCATTTTTAGAAGTAAACTTTATTTGAGTGTGTGTATATGTAGTAAAATTATTAGGTCAAAAGTATGTTTATTTTATAATTTGATAGGTATTGGCAAATTTTCCTGTTGTAAAATTATACCAAATTATTATCTCACAGTGTATGACAGTTGACATTTTCCAGATCTCTAACAGCACCAGATGACCTCAAACTTTTAATTTTTTGTCTTCCTGAGAAGTAAAACGTGATATCCCATTTATTTTTTTATTTGCGTTTTCATGAATGAGTGAAACTGAACATCTCTTGTATGATAACTATTTATATTGCTTTCTGTAAATTGCCACTTCACATTCTTTTGCCATTTTTTCTACTAGGTTGTAAGTCATTTTTCTTTTGGGTGATTTGAATAAGCTGTCTCTAAAAAAATCTATATATATGGCAAAGATGTTTGTCCCTGATCTTTTGATAATGTTCATGTTTTGGTAGGTTTATAAATTTTCTGTTAAGGGGGGAAAAAAAACCCTTAACTATATAACTATGTACTTTCCAAGGAGTATTTTTATTTTCCTCCTTAAAGTTATGTCTCACTATGAAGGTAGAGATTCTTCTTTCATTCAAAGAAAAGCTCAGTATTCTTTTATCAGAGAGAAGGGAAGAAGAGAGAGCCATTTCCGCTCTCTACGTGCAGGCTGCCCAGGTAAATAGCTTGGCCAAGAGTGTTTGGCTGTCTCCTTGTGGTTGGATGAAGCATTTTTAATTTTTTTATTTTTCCCTGCTTCCCAATTAATTTGGGGCAAAAGAAACCTGAAATAAGCACTAAGAGAAATATTGTTCTTGTGTTGCTTTCAGATTTAGAATGTATTCCGTAGATAACATTAAACAGACTTTAAAATTCTAGATTCTAAACTTTTGACACCATTTATATTGTATATGTGTTTAAAACACAAGTAACTCTATGAGTTTTCCCCATTTAAGCCAGCTTTAGTTTGGGGCATTTTTGTTTAGATGACACTTTTATCTTTTCTACTTTAAGAAGCTGTAAGTTGCAGAGAGAAGTTAATCTTAGAAACTCTTTAATTAAAAAAAAAAAAACTATTAAGATTTCCAGACTTTATTTGCTTCCTCTTGGCCATAGTTGTGATATAAGACCATGCCAAAATTTTTTTAGATATTGAAAGAACTTTAGAGACAACCGAAGTGAGATTTTTAATAGGGTCATTGCCGGAAGTGAAGATTATTGTTTTTCACAAGAGAGCAGAGAAATCTTTTGAGACCCAAGATTGCTTTCCAGCTGGCCATCTCCTAGGCATTCACATGCCTAGGCTTGCTGGGAAGTCCTCAGGGCTCTGGCAGTGCTTCCAATCTTTTCTCACAAGGTGTCTTGCTGTTGGACTCCTGAGTCATGAGGCACCAACAGTTTGACCAGGCTCTCTACCCAGCTTGGAGCCTAGTGAGCAGCTTTACTCCTCCTCCTCTTAGGATGGAGGAGTCAATCTGCAATTACAACTTTCCAGGGGCCTGCAAAATCTGCAGTTTGCCTATGGTGAGCAGTCAATTGACCCACCTTAGAGAAAAGTTAGGCTTGGTGGTTTCACTCTTCCTCTTATAAACCCTCAGAACTAAGCAAAAGAAACAAAGCAGGCAACCTGTCATAGGATCTGGCTATTTTATATGAGCTCTGGGGTGACTTAGAAATGGTTGTGATTTTCGTAGCCGTTAGCGTCTTCAAAAGAGCTGGCTCGGCATAATTTCCAGGGAAGCAAAATGTTCCTTTGGATTTTTCCCATTTTTCCTTCTGATTTATACCCTATGGTTTCCTATGTCCCCGGTTTCCCTCTGACTGGATAAAGTCTCTAATCAGATGTGCTTTCCATGCTCAGAAGTGTTCTACAGTCAAAAATCACCTTCCTCCTTCTTTTTCCTTCAGAAAACAACATGAGCAAGGATAGCTTGGAGGTTAGAAGCAAGATGACGTTGCCCGGGTCAGATCTCTTTCACTGTCTCAGTTATAATTTTTCAGTGGTGGTTTCACTCATCCATAGAAATTGTGGGAGATAATATATGATTATTGCTGTTTCAAGTTATTACCTTTTGGGAAGATTTGTTATGGCACAATTTAGAGATCAATCATTTCACAAATATATTTGTGAGTCATATTTAGGAGTCATGCAACTGAATGATATAAGATTCTGACCATCCCCAGATGGCTCCTGGGGATTAACATCACCAATGTAAAACCTAAGAACAGTACTTGAGATATTTTGCAGACTCTGCACTTGATGGATCAACTGGCATCATCCAGATCGATAAAATGGTTCATTTGATCTTGTGGCCCTCACCCAGGAACTGACCCAGCACAAGAAGAAGACAGCTTCAACTCCCTATAATTTCATGTCTGACCTAGTCAATCAGCACTCCTGACTCACTGCCCCACCCCACTCCCATCAAATTATCCTTAAAAATCCTGAACCTCAAATGTTTGGGGAGACTGATTTGAGTAGTAATAGAACTTGGGTCTCCCACACAGCCAGCTCTGTGTGAATTACTTTCTCTATTGCAATTCCCATGTCTTGGTAAATTGGCTGTCCCTAGGCAGCAGGCAAGGTGAACCCCTTGAGCAGTTACATTAGGGTGTGGCTTGACCTATGACTGGTTTTGACTAAGTCTCTTGTGAGGTTGAAGTCATGAAATTGAAACCACCGTTGCATAAATTTTATTAGTGATAAAATTATGGTAGTAAGGGAGAGCTGATCTAGCCAATCCCCATCCTGCCTTTAGCCTTCAATCTGCCCTTAATTATTCTTAGGCTTAAGTCAAACTAATCTTGGGAGACACTTAGTTTCTAGTTTAAATGATGATAGCCCTTCCCCAAAACTCAACTGCCTTTGCAAAGCTAATGAAAGAGCACTAGGCTAGGAGGATAGAGGAGACTGAATTCTACTAAGGTGTAGACATAAAGAATTGCCAGCCATTATTCCTCGGGTCACAAGATATGCAAGTTCCCCAATTACTCCTGCAGATAACATCACTATTGTAGAACCTAAGATTGGCCTTCTGAGACAACCTTTTCAGGTGCTTTGCATGTCTGACTACTGATGACTCTACCTGGACCAGCCAACCATCCCTGTGGTCCCACCCAGAAGTGACCCAGCACATAGGAGAAACATTTCCCACACCCCTATAACTGCAGCCCCAACCAATCAGCAAGCACCCATTGCCTAGCAACCTCCATCTCTTCCCCCAAAATACCTTTGAAAAAATCCCTAGCCTCTGAGCCTTTGAAGAGACTGATTTGAGTAATAATAAAATTCTAGTCTCCCATCATCTGGCTCTATGTGTATTAAACTCTTTCTCTATTGTGATTCCCCTGCCTTGATAAATAGGGTCTACCCAGGCAGTGGACAAAAAGAACCCATTGGATGGTTACAGTATCAGCTAATGTTTACCAGGGACTTTTGGCTAGAACATCCACTTATGGCCTCTCCATGTGTCCTGGGCTTCCTCATAACATGGTGGCTAAAGGGCAGTATTGAGAGAGAGAGAAAGAGATAGGTAGAATATGTCCTGCTTTTAATGACTTCGTTTTGAAGTCATGCAGCACCACTTCTATGTCATTATATTGACCAAAGGATTTACAAAGATCCCCTCAAGCTCAAGACGAAGAAACAAAGACCCCATATCTTGATGGAGGAATGCTAACATCACATCGTAAGAAAAGCATGTGGAATGGAATATAAATACGTACGGATGTGACCACTTTTAGATAAAGCAATCTGCCACAGGGTATGACTCCAGTCGCAGCATGCACACAAGAACACACACATACAAATCTTCCCCCAAGCCCTGACAATAGTGGGATTGAGGCTAACTAGGGCTCAGGAGTTTAGATTTCAATTAGCAAAGAAATATGGGGGTTCTTCTGAAAGGTTCACCTATAGGGATGAGAATTGCTTTGTGCAACCTCTTGCAAAGCATTCTTTGAATTGCAGTCTGACACTCATTTGAAGGGTGTTTAAAGAAAAAGAAGTCTAGGAGTCAAAATTGAAAGTGCAAATTGCAAATGCTTCCCTTCTAGAGTGATAGGGCTATAAATACCGAGGCTGTTTCTGTTAAACAACAAATGGAAATGCTCCAGAATCAATGAGAGGTGTTAGCACCAGGGAAAAACAGCATCTTAAATCCTTACGTTAACAATTAAATCAGACACTTTTGACACTTTCTCAGAGACACTCCTGGCAGTACTTTATTCTTCATGGCATGATTCAGAAACTCACAGCAGGTGACAAGCATATTTTGGAGGATCATCAGTTCAGCTTTCCCAGCACTCTTCCCAAACATAATTCAATATATTATATTCGAGCCAGTTTCAGGTTTTTTTGAAAAAAGGTGATGAGTAAAGGTAAGTAGGCTTCCAGAAATGTGCTCCATGGCCTTAAGAAGCTAATGGCTGCAGAGAGAGAATTGACCTTCTCAATAAGAGTTGAATATTAGAATATTAACACACTCAGAAAAAGAAAGTGATTTATTCATAAGATCCCAAGGACCCTGTGTTACAGTCCCTATGAATCATGAGTAATCTTGTGTTCTGGGAGAGCGTGAAGACTTAGAGATTACTCACCCTACTATACATGGTCCTTATTCAATAAAATTGAAAGTATTTTTCTTGTGATCATTATAACTGAGCTATTTTTATAAGACATCTAGCTGCTAAAGGAATAATAAAATAGAAACAATAACACTTTAGAATTTTAAGAATCTTATTTTTCTATAGTGTTCTAAATGCTTTGAGTCTGTCCAATTAAAAGTCCTAGCTTGACTGAGACTCTTGCCATAATTGAAACATGAGGCAGGTTGCTGGGATATTAACACTAGGAACAGCCACTCTTCATAGCTTCTAGAAGCCTCGCTGCCAGTTACTGAACCGAGCAGCTGATAATGCGGCTGCCACAAAGGCAGAGGCTATGTGACAGAGCTCTAAGGAGCTGGCGGTAGAGTCAGACAGAGCAACATTTGAATCCTGACTTACCTATTAGCTGTGTGACTTTGGTGGGTTCCTAGTCCTGTCTGAATCTCAGTTTTAACATTCCCAAAATGGGGATGATAGTACCTGCCACATGTGTTTGGGACCTAGCAGTGTTAGCTCAAAGTAAGTAAGTGGCCTGAGACAGTGTTACTGGCAGTCTCTGGTCCTCTCTGCCTTTCCATCTGCAGTTGCCCAGAAAGAGTCCAAAGACCTAAAGTGAGGGCTAGAGCAAATTACAGAAGTCCTAAAACTAACTTCACCAGGAATCTGAGGGCATTGCCCAAGGAAATATAGACCATGAGTAAACACTGGTCAGCATGCAAATAAACTTAACAATCAGCACACCCTTCATGCAACTGCCTTTGTTCCAATCAGCAGATGACAAGCACCCAGGCTTGTCTCTGGAATTTTGGGAAGACAAGAGCAAATCTATTGCGCATGACTGTGCATTCTTGTGCTCACTTCTGGACAGGGTTACGAATGTGCTTTCAGCAGTGCATTTGTCAGAAAGCTTGATGGGCTTTCGTGTGACCCCAAGGGAGGGGAAGGTGAGATTTTAGATCTAAGTAGTTCTTTGTCCATCTAGATGAGAGGAAGGAAAAGACAAATCCCAGACCCACATACACTGTTCTCCACACTCTCCTCTTTGCTATCTTTGCTGTCTGGCTATAACTTGAACTTGTTTGAGGAAGGGAATGGCAAGACCAGAATACTGGGAACTCTCTGTGTCTGTAGTAATTGTCTGGGAGTAGAGAGTAACAATCTCAATCCTAAATCTTATCTCTTGATCTCTGTGCTCTCTGCAGCCATTACAATGAAAGTCTCCAATCTCCCATTTTCTGCCCTTAGGATAAAAGACGTCTTTGGTGTTTGAACAACTCCCAGGATCCCTGGCTTCTCTTTGTTTTTGATACCCATAGTCTTCTTGCTTTCATGCTGCTTCAAAAGGTTTTTTGTTTTGTTTTGTTTTTAAATTATCCACAATTTTAGTTGACTTTATCAAGAGGTTCGTTAAAAGTGTTCAAAATGAGCACTTCATTTGCATTAATTTATATGTATGATCTGTATTAATTTATATGGTTTCCAAACTAAATACACTCCATCATGATGCAAACATTTAGACATCTTGAAGAATGCAACTCTTGAGCAGAATCCAGCTACTACTGACTCACAAAGCACCTGTCTCCTGTTTCCCAGCTGTCCCATGTCCTTTGTGTTACTGACCTCCTTCATTTGGCATCTTTTCTCAGACTGGAAAAGAATGAGATTATTTTCATACTTCTTTCCACAGGAATCAGCTACAAATACCTAATGCGAGTTGTCTGGAAAAGTTCTAAGAAAGCAACTCTCTAATCAGATGACCTCTGAATGACTCACAATGTCATGAATTAATGCAATAGAATGGTGAACATCAAAGTGAAACAGAGCTTAGGAATGTTGCATCCTCTTTTGGTCCTCTTGAACAATGCTTTCCTTTTGGGCCACCCAACTTTTCCACGTGTTAAGTATTATGATCACATATATCAGTAAGATTGTGAAGCGCCACTCTTAGTTCCTTGTGCAAATGCTAATTCTACAGCCTTATGGCCACATTTCCAATAGAGTTTCTGAACACTTATTGTTTTTTCAATATCTCATCAGCCCTAAATCTAGATGGGCTTAATTTTCTAGAATGTATTATATTACAACTGCCTCTTGCATAAGCCAGAATTTGTTGAACATAATGTTTAAGAACACAGACTTGGACCCCAGACCTATATTGAAATGAAGACCTATCATTTAAGAGCTGTGTCATCTTGAGTGAAACATACTTTCCTTATATGTAAAATGGGAATAGTTATGGTACAACTCATCAGATTTTGAGGTTAAGAAGGTAATGCCTATAAAATGCTTAACTCATGACCTATACATACTACGTGTTCAAAGGATGAAGAATGTTTCTATTATGAATCATTTTTCTTTCTATGATATTGCTATAACAATGCATATAATGTTTGCCAATGCTTTTATCCTGACTATTCTTTATCATCCCTGAGTACAGAGTAATTTTTTTGTGTTTCTTGTGGGATTTAGAGCAGTTTCAGAAACTAGGAGGGCAGCTTCAGGTGGGCAGAGAATTTTGTCTGCTTTGTTCTCTTCTACAATTTACATTCCACTGCAGTGCCTTACATAGAGCAGATAATAAATATATCTGCTGAACTAATGAATGAATGAATTATATGTGGTCAAAAAATATAAATGGACTATGACATTAGACATAAAATAACAGAAAATCAAGGATGATGGTCTTACTTCGTGTGATCAAACTCCATTTCAAAAATAAATGTATCATATTTTGGGAATTTTACATAACAAAATATTAATTTAATCTAACAATTACCACTTTTACAATTTAAAGTACCAAGTGAATACAATGTTTAAATAAAATATTTTCTTGTAGCAATCGATATTCATTCACTTCTTCTTAGAATTATGCTTTGCAATGTTCATTTGTAAGAAATTTCTAAAGTGTGGTTTTGATGTTGATCTATATAATAGCAAGCATTTATGATATTCTGAAATAGACAAATGATTGTGAACGGAAACTTTTTGATATTCTGACAATATGAAATGTTAGTTCCAGATTGAGACAATAGGGACGCATTTTACAATTTGATTTCTACTTATGTTTCTGTATTTTTTGCGTCATGTAAGAGTACGTTTTACAGGACTAAAAATTGTCATTTTCTATTACAAACTAGATTCATTATTGGTAAAATTCTTCAATCATAAAATCTGACATCATTTAAACTTTTAAAGCTAGGGCAGGAAGCATCATGACATGAGTCAGTTACAGTTAGATAAGCAATCATCCTATGGGGAATATGAGCAAAAAATAGCCATAAAATGACATAATGGGCCATAGATGCATCGCATTTCCTCTCTGTGTGGGGAACCACCAACGGAAGTCTTTAATACAATGAAAAATAGAATTTTGTTTTTAATTCATGAAAACAGTAAGTGATAGGGCTTAAGCATGAGAAAATACACTGGAAAATCTTGGTTTACTTTTTCTATGATTCCACTGTTAAGGGCTGAAAAATTGAAAGACATTCTAGAGAGTTTTTAAACGTTGTGAAAATGTGACTGAGAAGAGAGAGTGTTTACTGAGCATGCATTGCTTGTCAGGCAGCACAGCCTGGCACCTGCCTACTTCTTACCTACCTACTCTTCCTAGGATCCAAATATCTGCCAGGAAATTTATTGTAAGAGCCTGAGGGCAGGGGCCTAGTTTTATTGTGCATTGTACTCCCACACGTAGCCTAGTACATAATTTGTAAAAACACTCTTGTACTAAATATTTGCGTATCTCTAGAATGTTAGCTTCTGATTGAGACAGCAAAGACACTGCCGCTGCCGGAGTTCCTCCAAGTTCATTGAACAAAAAGAGAGAATAAGATTGTCTGAGGTATGGTCACCTTTGTTTTTTACTAGAAAATGAGGCAAGTAAGGATGTGAACAAACTTTCATAAATTACTTCTTGCCTTCTTGTGAAACATGAAATAAGCGCATGAGAATAATGATTAGAGGAAAACGTCTTATTGAGCTAACTGTTTCATCATCTGCAAATCACAGTAGCTAACATTTATTAAGAGCTTACTTATTTAACAAGCATTGTCAGTGGTTTAACAAGAATTAACTCATTTAATCCTCAAGATAACCTCATGAGAAAGGTCCATTATTATTTCTATTTTACATACCAGGAAATGAAGGCACAGAGACTTGCCATGGTTTTCCCACAGCTAGAAAATTAGGAAGAGGTTGAGCCTGGATTCGTTCCGCAGCAGTCTCTCACTCCAGCCAGATCGCCGGCTCTTCCTACATGGTACTAGCTTTTTGTGTAGCCACTAATATTAACTTGTTCATCTTTCTCCCACAAATAAACTGAATCTGGAATTTTTTTTTTATTTTTTATTTATTTATTTATTTATTTTTGCTGCTTTTAGTTTAGTTCTAATTCTTAGAACATTAACAGTTATTTAGAATGTAGAACGTAGATGTTGATTACCTCTGTAATCTGTAACTCAATTATCACTTTACCATTGCAAACCCTGGTCCATGCCTCCTTCTATTCTAAGCGCTGAATAGCTACATTATTTTTGCCTCCTTCCCTAAAAGAGTCTGGACTGAATTTTTAAGGCGTGCTCACAACATAAGTACACGTCAAGAAATAACTGTCACGTGGGCTGTATGGTGCCATATGGCTGTTGCATCTTTTCCCGTTGCATTTGGGCCCTCCAGGCTTTCTGTATTTTCTATCAGTGGTTTCTGGTTTGCTCCCCTGGGTGTCTTGCTTAGCACTAGTGCCTACTAAATCAAACTTGCTTTTGACAGACAATTTGTATAATTTATTGGGATGTAGGAGTCTCAAAAATGTTTTTGTATCTCCAGTGACTTGGTGTAAACTGGCTGGTGATGGTCCAGAAAATTATCCTCCCAGCCCCGCAGAAATTACTGTGTGACTCCCGCCATGATTAACTTGGAGGCAGCTTAAATGTTGTGTTTGACTTTCAATGCAGTTTGCTGTCAACCCATTCTGAAATAATTATAATGAACCTTCAAATTGGACGTGTACTCTATTCAGTGGGTGGCAGATCTGCTTCTAAACATATTTCTTCATGGAGCAGATTCCTAGTAGGGTTTATATTTCTTAACTATTGTTTATAGTAAACATCACCCCATAACAGTTGCATTTGCATGTCAGTAGCAAAGGTTCTGTGTGTGCGTGCGTGTGTGTGTGTATATGAGAATGGGTAGAACACAAGTGTACATATCTACTTTTATTTTTGTTTTCATTGTATCATCCGAGATTCATTTGTCTCAAAATAAAAAAGGATCAAGGAGGCAGAGTAATATATAATGAAGACACTAAGTGATTTAGTCAATTTCAGAGAAAATGGTTATCTAATGTATTTATAAGAATAAAAAATATGGTAATTTTGTTTTGATTACCTGGATAATTGCAATTCCTCTTGTTATAACTCCAAGTCCAGGAAAAAGAGTGTGACTTTGGGAGATGTGGGTGCAGATATATTGTCACTGATTGCTAACTAGTATATACTAAATTAACAAAGTCAACATGTGTAACTTACCATACCCTTTAGGTATTAAAATGCTTGATTGGAATCTTCCTTTTTGATTACTTTTTCCAAAAGTCTGGCAGGCATAGATGCCTGTATTTTGTCTAATCACTTCAAAAGCATCCACATAAGCAGTTGTATAGCAGTTCTGTGAAAGATTTTGAACAATAATAAAATCTAGGCCAATCATGATTTTTAGGAAATAATTTTGATGGATATTTTCTCTGCTGCCAGAACTTCAGAAATATTCCACAGAGTGAATGCCCAATAGTGCTTCTGGTTACCATCAGACCTTTGGAATTTCAATAGAAACGAAAGACGGTCTGTGTAAAAACTTCTTAAGATTTTATGAGCCTGTTTAACTTCCTACAATTTGTTTTTTCAGAAGATGTGTTTATTATTTCCTATCTGATTTCCCTCAGAATGGAGCAGTAAATTCTGAAAATGAGAAAGGTCCATGATATTTATCCCCAGGTCGCTCCTCTCAGTCCCAGATGCATAAACACAGCTGACCAAGTGGCATGTCTACTTGGGTGACACTCAGGGACCTCAGTGCCCACACACCAAAATGGGTCACTTGATTCCTTGCCCTCACCTCCTCCCTTAGGCTTTCCCAACTGAGAAAAAGGCACTGATACCCACACGGTTGACAAGCCAGAAAGTTTATTTAAACATTTTTATTCCTGTGTTGTATAGCCTACAGAGCAAAAAGAGCATAAGGCACACGTATCTGATGCGTACAGTTCAACCTTCTACTTATGAATACGCCATGTAACTACCAATTGGATCACTTCCAAGATGCCAGAAGGTTCTCTTGTGACCCTCTGGGAGTCATTGATTTCTTGCTTTCCACTCTTGCTATTCTTCCATAATTTATCCCAAGCCTTTTCACTTTTCTTCATTTTCTCTGCTTTCACCATGATTACCTTTCACCTGGACCACTCCAATAATGATCTCCCCACTTTTACTTTCACGAATTCATTATCTCTACAGAGTCGTTTTTTTAAAAAACTACAACACTGATCATTTCATCCCCTTCATCCTTAATCTTGCCTTTACACTTAAAATAAGAGGGCAATGCAGTGCATTATTAGGGCTTACAATGAATGCCTTTAAAAAGTGGTCCCTGGCCACCCTCCAATCTCATCTCCGCTCTCTGCATCACTGCTTCCACGTGTCTGAGTTTGTTGTCGGCTGGTTTTGGTTGTTGTTGCTGCTGCTTCTTTGAGCTCCCATGTAAAATGCCCTTAAGGCCTTTTGCACACAGCGTTTCTTTGATATGAATGTTTTTCATCTTCTTTTTCTCTCCTCCCACCCCACAGTCGTGCCCATACTTATATATTGTCTTCACTTGGCTAGTTCCTTCTCATCCTTCTTTCTCAGTGTAAACATCACCTCTCCATAAAGTGTTTTCTTGCCCCCAACCTAAAAGACAGTTTTCAATGACTCTCAGAAAGTCATGTCCTTTTTCTTTACGGCACTGAGCACAGTTTGCAATTTTTATATTTAAGGGTTGCTTCCAGTTGTGTATCACCTACCGTCTGCCAACTGAGGTCCTTAGGGAGGAACCAAAGATGTTATTTCCATTCCTGTGTCCTTAACAACTAGCACTGCACCCAGTCTACAAGAAGTACTTAGTAAATAATTACTGAATGAATAAATAAGTGAATGGCTGTGTGCTTGTCTCTGAGAAGAGTGCAAACAGGAAAAACTGAGCAGAAACAGAGGATGATGTAGACAGTGCTTTTGATAAAAGGTTTACCATGAGAAACATTTTTTTTTTTTCCTCAACTGCATGTATTTCAGAAATGGACCCTGGAAGATGTCCGTTTTCCTGAGCCCAGCATTACTCTGAGACAAGCATGTCCTCCTAGGATATCCCTGGAGAAGAATTCAGCTGTCATAAGTCAGTTTCTCTCCTGGTTAACTCACGTGTCCATTAATCACCACAGTCCACCTCATTCCATTGGGTTGGGGCACCACCTGGGGCAAGATGCTTGCAGACACCTCTCTTGTTTTTTTCTGTAATTCCTATAGACTTGGCAGATGACCTGACTCCTGGAACGTGGTACAAGCTAAAAGCAGGGGATGGGGTGGAGTGAGGAGACTTAAAAGAGAGATGGTAGGAAATCTTTTGGGGGAAGAATATTCAGTTGGATTCTCTGTGAGTAGTGAATTTTTAATTTTGTTTTGTTTTCTTTTTTTTTGCATTGCAGTTCACCTCAGATCATCTCAAGCCATAGTAAAATGTCGTTGAAAACCATAACCTGGTGTTTGTTGTACTTTGGAAATTTCAAAGTGGATACTGGTTCAATGTTTGGTGCCTAGCCATATAAGGCAGAATGGCAGCAACCCAGGGCAGAGTTATGATGTGGAAAGAGGTATCCAACAAAGATGTTCAGAGCAGCAGATCACAACAAGAGCTGACAAATCGCTACAGGATGGATTTGTCTAACATGTCAGCATTCCTTAGGATTTACAGAAATACAAGGGAGAGAGAGCTGACTTCCCATGGCTGTACAAGATAGGACACATTCCATGTCAGTTGGTATTAACAAGATGAGTGATCCCTGAAGCCTAGAAAACTTGGGGACATTTGGGTTACCCTCCTTAAGTCACATGGCTTAAAATTCTCTCCTTTAGAAATTGCTACCTCAACGTATACTACAACTCAGAAAAAATCTACTATATTTGGGGCTTTAAATCTTTTTTAAAAAAGTAAAAACACTGGGTTGAATTAACTGGGCCATCCATCTGGTACATTTTGGATTGAATCAGCACAATTTTCTTTCTCAAAACTCCTAAAGTGATCAGCCAACTTAGGAAATGGGAAATTTAATGGACGTGCAAGGAGGTAGTGTAGAGAAAGGTCATTTTTGCCCCTGGTGGCCTGTCAGAGTGTATATGGGAGTGACCGAGTTAGGCTTTTAGGAATCCTAGTTACAAAAGGAAACAATGCTTAGGGTGTGGAGCAGTGAGAGAAGACTGGAGTATGAGAAGTGAGACACTGTCAAAGGGATATTCCGCTGACTTGTAGTTTTGCTTCTGCTATATTCAATCATCTTTAAATGAGTCAGCAATGTAATTGGATGCAGTTGCTAAAATAGCCAAATAAAATAATCAGCCCTGTCCATTTGAATATTTTGGTGGGGTGAGAGAGAAAGAGAGAACATTTGTAATAGGTAGCTTTACTCCCCACACCACTGCTCAACCAATTTCACTCAAATTCTGAATAATAAAGATGGGATTGTTTTACTGGCTTCGTGGGATAATTGGCTCAAGCTATCTGTGTATTTCATGGAATATTATGCCTTGATCTAAGAGCAAATACTTCAAATATTTATTTTCAAGTAGAGATGTGTGTCATTCCTGGTTGAAACATGAATGCAGCAAAAACAGGCCGTAACTCTATATTCATGATTTAGGATAGAGGCTGACATTCATCGGGGACTTACTTTGTGCCAAGCCCTGTGCTAAGAACTCTGTCTGTATATTCCATGTCATCCCAGCAAGAATCCTTTGAGATTGATACCACAATGATCCCCTATTCCGCATATGAGGAAAGAGATGCTCCAAGAAGTTCCCTAACCTACCCAAGTCCTCACTGCTAGGAAGGAGTCAGAGCAGAAGCTGGGCAGCTCTGTTTGAGTCCAGAACCCATGATCTGCCCACTATGCCATACTACTGCAGCCAATCAGTAGCAGCAGCCATCACTGCTTTATTTCCTATTGATGCAGAGTAAAATGAATGAAAGCACAATAGGGTCTCTAGTGTTGGAAATACTAGTCAAGAGATTTGTAGTTCATTCACATATTGTCAACCCCAATTTTGGTATCCAATTATAGCAGAGGTGTGGAACAGTGGCTGAAACCAGGAGTCAGCATCCATGGTGCTGGCCTTGGCTCCTGCTATGAGTCCTTGGAAAAATCATTTAGGCTACCTGGATCCAAGTCTGCGATATGAAGGGGTTAAATGGTCTTCTAAGTAATAAAGCTTTTCCAGCTCTAACATTCCAAGAGTCTAAAAGTCATGAGAATATGAATCTTCCCCCACCCTCCCAGCAAATGGGATTAATTTTCAACATGTTCTGTGGCACACTCTAATGTTACCTGCCCAATGACATAAACCAAGATCAATGTAGGTCTTGTAAATGGACTTTGGCCAAAGGAAAAGAAAATCGTACCAGCTGGTCACTTGGCAGCAGACGAAAATTTGCAAAAAGGTGGGCAAGAAAACATTTTGCTACCATTGCTCCAGCATGTTTTCGTGCAATGTATTTTCTCTCACAGATTGTCTCAGCCTCCAAGATTTCTAGATGGAATTTTCATCATGGCTGGTTACAGCTCTTCCAGTGGCCTGTCTTCTGGACTTAGCAATTCCCTCAAGTAGGAAAGTTTGTTAAGAAGTGGAAGAGTGATTTGCACATATATGTGTTTGTTTTTCACAAATACTTTTATAAATGCTGAGATATACGGTTTGATGCTCTCCTAAATTGGGTTGCCTGATGAAACACAGGGTTGAAATTAAATTTAAATGTCAGGTAAATTAGGAATTACACGGGCTATCCTTATATTAAAAAATTATTCCCTATCTGAATTTTTATTTGATAAATATGGCAGCCTTACTCATGGAAGAAATAATATTTTATTTAGCTTTTTGAGTGGGATTTAGGTCAAAGGTTTCATAAGCTGGAACACTGACAGTTTGGACTTGCATCTATTACTTTGCCCGTTTCAGTGCTCTAGTGTTAAACATCAGCCATGCTATCGATGTGCTTTCAGTGGGTGTGTTTGTGTTTACATTTCTGAGGTTACAAGTTTCTTCTTTTTAAAGGAACACACACACATACATGCGCGCGTGCACACACACCATGAAACTCATTCATAAAATCAAAGAGATCTTATGCATTGATATGAGGATTTCTAAAGAATGTAGCATATTTTGGCTGACATCTGAGACTGTGTTCTTTGAACTAATTGGGAAATATTGCATGCTGGCAGGCTTTAATCGAGAAATATGTTTTCTCTTAAGGGTGATTTGTTTAATTGGCTGTAGAAATGCTTTCTCTCTGCTTCAGAAAACTTTTTGCCCATTTGCTAATGGTTCAGCTTCCCCACCCTTCCACCACTCCAAAGCTGATGTTACACAGGGTTCACTGAACTCTGTTCGGAATTCTGTCGTTAAGCCGCACAAGGTTTCAGACCTGAATCAACTTGAAACAAGGCATTTCACCTTTCTGCTTGCAATGACCTCCTTTAGACAAGGTGTTGGAAGAGATGATCTCTGAAATTCCTTAGTCTACCATTTCTGATACAAAGCAGGGAAAGGCCTGGGAAATGGGAGGAGGATAAATCAAATAAGTACAAAATAGGGTGTTAGTTACAGTTTTATTTCAAAGCTCTCCCAGCCTAGGCCCTTTGGCTACAGTGAGACTAGGTTTCCCCAAAAATCTGTATTTAAAAAAAAACAACTTCTGTCTGTTTCTTAAATGCCTTCTAGATTCCAAAGAATTTAACATTTTGCTATAAAAACATAAAATTCAGCTATAATATTAGAGACTTCAAAAATTTTGTCTGTATCGTCCTAAACGTCAAGGTTTTGAATGCATCTTAATGTGTGAGGAAAATTTTCAGGTTGATGCTTGGCAAAGGAAAGGTGAAAACCTGGAGGTCACACACATGAACAGAGAAGCTGGTTCAGGTGACTGTTTTAATGTGGAGAGCCAGACAATTGGCTAGGTCCGGAAGCCAAGTGAGTCATACTGACTCATACTTTCATACCACTGCAAGGACAATGCCTATGGAAGGACTGCGTGATCTGTTCTCAGACTAGATTCATTTCTAGTTTCATAACCTTCATTGCCCTTAATACGGCAGACAGGACACTGATGTCATCGGCAGGATGCTGCAGAAAACAGGTGAAAATAAACATTGATGCCCTTCCTCCGCCAAACAGTCAAACCCTGAAGAAAAGAGAAGGTGCGAGCCTCATTATTTCCTTTCAAAGGGTAAAAATCAAGGTTACTTTTTGCAAACATTCATTTTGGTGAGAAAATTGGTTTGATTTCTAACTCAGAGACTCATGTTTGATGTTACTGCAAAATAGTTAAAGGTATAGAATACCTCCTAGAAAGAAAGATTCCACACTGCTACCCATACGGGAATGATTTCTAACTCATGTTTCATCTAAAAACTCGGCTTTTTATTATTATTTATTTATGGACTAAAAAGTGCGTGGCTGAACTATCCATTTAGGATGTAAACCTTTATCACAATAACTGTTCTTCCACCTAGTGAAATCTCAAATATTCCTTTTTTTGGAAAAGTGCAGGCCGGGCACGGTGGCTCACACCTGTAATCCCAGCTCTTTGGGAGGCCGAGGAGGGCAGATCATGAGGTCAGGAGCTAGAGACCAGCCTGACCAACATGGTGAAACCCCATCTCTACTAAAAGTACAAAAAAATTAGCCGGGCGTGGTGGCACATGCCTGTAGTCCCAGCTACTCAGGAGGCTGAGGCAGGAGAATCGCTTGAACCTAGCAGGCAGAGGTGGCAGTGAGCTGAGATCGTACCATTGCACTCTAGCCTGGGCGACAGAGCAAAATTCTGTCTCAAAAAAAAAAAGTGTGTAGAGTATATTTGACTCAGTCCTCTCCTGAGGAATGGAGAAAAAACAAAATTCATGGCAAAGGATGCTTCTTGGTAGAGGGGACATGAATTGGACAGATTTACTATTGGGAGAAGTAGCTTTGAGAGGCTAAAATGTCATCCCTACAGGGCCCTGCCAGGTGTTTGAAATCCCTTCTGATTGAGATTTGTCTAATTTTTCATGACCCCTCTCTTCCCTTTTCTTCACTGAAAATAACAGCAAGTTGTTTAAAAGGCATAAAACTTGCCACTTCAGGAGGAAAAAATGTCTCTGGTTCATTCCAATGATCATTTATTAATTACTACATGAGTGGTTTGTTATTGGGATGGTCTTAGTTTAGTCTTCTGTATCTCTGGTAATTTCCTTTAGAGAGTCAAGCTAAAATTTTTAAAAAAGCAAATGGCTGATTTCCAAATAAGTGTGTTCCTATGAACTTTTTCTGTTTCATTAGTGTTCAGAAGATGTATCTAATGTAGTTTTTAAAAATTTAATAAACATACGTTTCTGATATCTGATTTGTGCTGAATTTTTCTCTTTCTTTTAAAGATAATCCCCTATCATATCCCCCACAATTTAAACCGAATCAACCTAAGGAAAAAGAAAAGAAAAAAAAAATAGCATTGCATTTGCCTTATGCATCTTTTCAGGTACTTATGACAGGGGTCAGAACTCGATGAGGAAGCCATGTTTTCTTATCTCTGTCACCAGTTAACTTTGTTTGATGAATGAAATTAGAAACAATGTGAACACAGTTTTTCTAATAGTTCATAAATTCTTGAAGAAACAACGACGATTTCAAAGGATTTTTATTTGAATGTTTTAAGCTGGCATGGTATTGAACTTTTAAAGTATAGACTGGCATATTCTTTATCAGCTAAACCAGTCATGACCATATAATTGTAAAACCCCAAAACATTCAGGATGAACCCAATAGGAAGAAAAACAAAACACAGCAGCATTAAACTTTGTCTTTATTGCATTTATTTATTATTACCAGATACCGTGGTATTTGGTGATACAATTATGAGACTATGCCTAAGGAGAACAATGCAATAACTTGATAAATAAGAGATTATTGAAATTAAGTAAATCTAAAAAGCATTTAAATGATGATATTAATATTTTAAAACAAAAGATAGCCAAACCAGCAAGAGATTTAGAGTTATAAATAGATATCTGTTTTACATGTATCTTTGTCCTGGAAAATAGGGATTATTGCTAAAAAGTTTCTTGGAAAATAAGTATATCAGTCAGATACCAACAAGGTAAAGTGGAAAACCAAACTAGTTACTGACTTGAATAAAGCCATTCTATCTTCTACCTCCAAGAATAAAAACAAAAGCATATAAACATAAGCATAAAAACAAAAGCATATAAATGCAAATACCAAATTTACATCTCAATCATCAAACATTTCCAGAAGACAGACATTTTTGAGGGGTTAGTGTTTATATTTACTTAAATAGGAAAATAAATGGCCTTTGAAATAAAAATGAAGTGTTTTATTTCTTATAAAAAAACATTCTTGTGATGACCAGAAGAAAGCTAGTGACTAAGTTCAACAAAGATTCAAATATTTCATGACACTTCTAGGTCACATTCACACATATTTTCATTTGCTTTTCTACAATAAGTAAATATGGAGTCGGCATGAAAGCCTGATGAGAAACTAGGTTTTCAGCTTTATATTGCTTTACGTACTTTCTTCTCTTGATGAATGAAAATTCCCTTTTGCAATTTACATTGCAAATCTATTAACAGAATACAAACTGCTATACCTACATTATTATTATGTGCTCTCTTTCCTACCCAAGAACTCTAGCTTCCATAAATTTCTCACATTCTTCTGAAGAAAAAGAGTCAGCACTAACTATGAGGGAGAAACGATAATTTTTGTTTTTACCTCATCGACTTGAATAAATTTTCTGAATAAATAATTAGCAAATTAGAAATTCAGTTTGAATGATCATGGTTTCTACCTTAGGGTCATCCTCTGAAACACGCACTACCTGTACTTTATTCTCCCTTTGGTCTCTGTCTCTGTCCTTCATTCTGATAATTTCAGTAATGCACATAATGAAGACGCAATCCTCTCCCTCTCTTCTCATCTTGTTAATTTTCAGACCTTAGAAGTCTGCCATATTGACTTTAGTAAGTCCTAGCTTTGTATGCAGTTTGATCTCATTCTGGCTTCAAGCTATGTTAAACATCCTAGAGACACCCAGTTCTTGTCTCTCTGGAAGCCCTGGGTATAATACAATGCCTCAAGTCTCTTCTCACGTATCCCTGCTTTTCTATTTCTGCCTCCACCCCCCAAAATCAGAGAAATTCTAAACAAGATTAGAATTTTTGAACTAGCATTGGCTTATTCCTACAAATTCCCTTCTTTTCTTTTCTTCAGACGTTAGCATTCTCTGTGTTTATTATGCTCCAGTGTTACGTCCCTCCCAATTTATTTACAACCCATTAAAAGCCAAACATTTGGAAGCAAATCCAGTGTAAATATTGGAAGGATTCCTGGTTCTAATTGAGATATATTGACTTAGTCTTCACATACTCAAAGCATGCATTTTAGCATTTTTCTTTTCATTTACCCTGTGGATTCTATCTTAACTGCACACACACACACACACACACACACACACTCAATTTTAAAAAATAGGTCTGTGCTCAAGCAGGAATTGTCAAAATAAAAGTAGACTAAGGTCTTTGAAGAGAGGCCTTAAGAGCACACTGCTCCCCAGTGTCATTGGTTTCAGAATGGCTTTACTAGACTGAAAAGTAAAGTTTCTTCTTTCCGATTACAAAAGTAATAAATGACTGTGAAGAGGATTTTGAAAATACAAGGGAAACATATCAAGCAAAAGATAATTTTATGTACAATCTCGCCACTAGAGAAAACCACCGTTTACACATTACTATATTTCCCACATATGTTATGGCAATAAAAAAATGTAATCGCTCTAGATAATTTATATCCAGCTTATATTTTTCCTCTTAGTACTTCATAATGAGCATTACATTTACATGCTCTAAAAACATATGTAAACCATGGCATATATGTATTGGCATTCATTTAGCCTTGCTAGGAACTTCAAAAATCTATTCTTCTGCCTAAGAAAATAATTTCTTACGTGTTTGTAGTTCTCAAAGGGCTTTCAGATACTTTAAAAAACTTAGACCCTCAACAGACACGGAAATATATTATTGTCATCTCCATTTCACAGATGAGGAACTGAGTCCTGGAAGATTTGTACCTGGAGGCCAAGATGAGAGGGATCTGGGCCAGGGACCATGGGTATCTGCTTCACCATTGCTGGTGGTGTTAGAGACAGAGGAAAGCTGATGATGACAAAACCTGAGGGTTACAAACTGATCTGAGGACCATGCACAATCTCTCTCTTCATGTTCCCTGCTTCGGTTAACAGTGCCTCCTAGGATCTAAAGTTGAGTGTCCTCTTTAAGAAATCCCCCTTCTTTATGCTAATATTGAATGGCAGGAAAAGTAAGTCTCTCTGGCTCCTGGAAAAATTCTAAACTCTGTGACCTGAAATTAAAGCTGTCTGTGGTCCAGACCCTGCCACCTCTCCTACATCCACCACTGTACACTTGATGCAAGTTTTTCTCCAAGTATGAACTGTATTCCCTTCACAACAGAATCACTTGTGATGATGGTTCATGACAGGTTCTGGGGCTGCATTCAGACCCACTGAAATATAATTTCTGGAGGTGGACATGAGAACCTTCCATTTTAAATAGTTTACAATTCTTAAGTACGAGAAAGGAGCTATGTTCCAGGCAAACTGAACCACTCTCTTTCTTAGTATGCCCATATTCCCCACCCTCTGTGCTTTTCTCAAATGGTTCCTCCCTTCTCCTTCTATATGTTCAACTCTTGCTCATATAGGTTTGGCTGTGTCCCCACTCAAATCTCATCTTGAATTGTAGCTCCCATAGTCCCCACATGTTGTGGGAGGGACCTGGTGGGAGGTAATTGAATTGTGGGGGTGGGTTTTTCCATTGCTGTTCTTGTGATAGCGAATAAGTCTCATGAGATCTGACGGTTTTAAAAAGGACAGTTCTCCTGTACACTCTCTTGCCTGCCACCATGTAAGACATGCCTTTGCTCCTCCTTCGTCTTCTGCCATGATTGTGAGGCCTCCTCAGCCATGTAGAACTGTAAGTTCATTAAAACTCTTTTCCTTTACAAATTACCTCATCTCAGGTATGCCTTTATTAGTAGCATCAAAATGGACTAATATACTCACTCCTCAAAGCCCAGCTGAAATGCCACCTCTATGAACAGCACTACCTCGGTGACACCATCTCTAAATGACATCTCCTTTTTCTGAGCTCCTATGCACTCCCAACTTTTTGAAGGAACCCACATTACTCAGTCTCCTACTGTATTTTAGAAACTGCATTTACTGAGTAACTCTGTCACATATCTTTACATTAGTTACGAAACTTATGGCAACATTTTTTATCTGGAGGAATTATGATGCCTCTACTTGCTTTCAAGAGTCTTAATTTGCACACCTTTGGTCATTCTCTTTGCATACACAGATATTCAGCTGGAACCTGAGTCAAGAGTCTTCATGAAGAAGGAATGGCTCTACATCACTTCTTCTCAAAGACTACTCATGGATGTTTTAAGAAAATCCAGGCCAGTTATCATGGGCAGCAGGGGAAGTGATTCATAAAAGTAAACTGTGCGACTTGAAGTGGAGCTCACAAGTTCAAGTTTATGTAGCAGCGAGGCAGATAATGTAAGTGAATGAAGGAGATTCGGAGCAAGGTGCTAAATAGCTTCAGATATTAGACTTTATATTGGGGCACGGTGGAGGCCATGGTGGTCTAGGGGAGCCTGCCCTGTGCAGAGTCAATAGATTCCAGCTAATCATCACCAGTCACGACTGCAGGCCCAGTGTTGCCAGATACTCTACATTTTTAAGAGAATCCATAAATTGATTTTTATGAGACAGCTCCTGATTTTTTAATATTGACAACTAATTCAAATTGAAAACACCAGGTAGGCAGTGCAGGCCAACACATTTACAGGTAATTTATTTCATGCAGCACAGTGCCATAAACCAGGATTTTACAGCTTTCTCTTTTCCTGAATCACTGTTTGAGTCAGCGCCTTCTATCTTGGGAGTCTGAGGGGAAGGTAGAAATGATTTCAATCCAGTTTTCCTTCCAGTCAAAAAAAAAAAAAAAGTTTGGCAGGCCTTAGATTTGGATATTCCAGAAATTCTGAGGAAGAACTAAGCCAAGTATAGATGCTGTAAATGGGCCCTGACTCCAGGCTCAGAGTCCCTGAGAGGGAGAGATGGGGTACAGTGTTGGGGGGTAGTGGGGATTAGGGTAGAGCAGGCTGCATATGTGACCTAGTAATATCTCACTCTCACGAGGTGTGAGTAATTAAGGAACTGCATGCTGCTTCTACTATCGGAAGCACAGGCTCCTGAGAACCAGTTTGAAGCAGGCTGGGGTAAACTAAGGTGGCTCTGACACTTTCTGATTTCAAGCTGTGGCCTTAGGACCTTGACTATAATTTTTGGCTTTGATGAAAAAAATGTCAGTCGTGGCAGTGACTAGTTAGGGCATTGTTATTTTATAATTTATAAAATTATTATATAATTTGATTGACATACTTACAAACAACATCAGTGTAAGTGATGCGCATTTGCTATTGCATTGGTGACATTTGTGAAAGGAAATGTTTTGTGGGCCTTTTAAGCCCAGGGAATCTCAGGAAAGCAGGGGGAGGAATTGCTTTCAGTTTGTTTGATGTCTGTAATTAGAGGTCATTAGAGGAGTTCCTGTTCTCTTAAGGGTTGTCACCTCTGTTTTCCGTGGCCACATACAGAGGCAGTTATAATTTGCACAAGGTCAGTGAGACCTGTCCCCTAAGTGACAGTGGTAATAAGTGATGTGTGTAGTGAGTGCAGTTAAGTTTGTGTGTGGTGCCATTACTATGGGAGCCCTTCCTTCTACAATATCTGACCTCCTCAGAACACAGCTCACCTACGCTCAAGCGCCCCTTTCAGGTCACTAGGCTCAGCCTCGCACATTGTCTTTCAGGTTAGAAGGGGTCCAGGGCAGCACAGTGCAGTTTTGGCGGGCTCAGGATCTCACAGGAGCCTCGGCACTAAATCTCATACCCGAGTTAAGCAAGCCTCAGCTTCCTTATTCCATTTTTAAACCGTGTGCCCCACATGACATGCCAGGGAAACATGGCACATAGCTAAATTAAGCTGAGTAGCCAACCAAATCCTATGTGCTTTCCTATGCTGAAGAGAGAGGCCCTTTATTGTTCTACCTCATAAACCTGGGACCAGCCCCATGAACCAAGGGGCAGGAACAGGGGAACCTTGACAATTGCCTGGTAGTTGCCGTAACCTGACTTGCATTTTGAGCGCTTGACTCATCCTGACGTTAGTTGAACAACTGTCTGTTTCCTTTGTGGTTGCCTGGACGATTCAGATGCCCATTATTTTTAATAAAATAAAATAAATATACATATTTTAATACAATAAACATAATGATAAATTTACATTTTAATAAAATGCAATTAAATAAAATATTCTTTTTGATAAAATAAAATGTATTAAAAAATCTTATTTTCCATTATATCAGAACTTTTCTGGGAAATTCTTCTGTATCAACTCTGTTCTCTGCAGAGCATCTAGTTAAGTGGCAGCATGAACCCGTTTATTAAGGAGCACCACAGGACAAGGAACCTGTGTCTGGCAGGAGTAACCTCAGTCTGCTCCTCTCACCTTTGAGAGAGAAGACTGGCCAGTTTTGCTTATTTTTTTGGTCTCATAAGCGAACGTGCTGCATATTTCACAGACGGCAGAAAAGAGGAAGCTCATATTCCTCTGGACACTACGAGGCGCCAGGGCTTAGAGTCCACATGTCACTGTGGGTGAGAGGGGCGATTCAAAGCCTCTGTCTTCCTAGTGGTTAACAAATGTCCTCTCTCCCAGGAGAGAGAGTGTGAAACAATAAGGGCGTGTGAGAAATAGCTCTTAGCTGGCCCGGGGAGCTCAAGCCCAGGTGCACATCAAAACGAGTACCACAGACACTTCAATGCCAAGCTTGCTGTTCTGAGACATCCAAATGCCCGGCTGCTGAGGTGAACAGCGGCCAAATGGATTCCAGAAATCTCGTGGGAACAGTATCTGCTGCTGCGGCTTCTCTGTGGCTCATTCGAACCTCTGGTACATAAAGACGATTAGAAAAGATAACTTTTCAACCACCAGGGCAAGATGTTTACAAAGGCCTGGGCTAACCATTCAGGCCACATGTTTTTATTGTGTTCTACTCCACCCCACCCCCACCCCTACAATATCTGTGAGTGTAAAGAGCTCCACCCTTTCACGACATTCCCTCATTCTTTCATCAAATGTTCTGAAGCCCTTCGTATCCCAGCAAAACTGGCATGTGGCTGCTGAAGTCGGCGGCTACTGCAAATTAGTAAATAGTGCTTCAATAGTCGGCCTACGAAGTGTCTGTTCTGACCACACGTTTCAACTACCCAGAGTGACAAGGGTAAACACAACAGACTGGGCATTAAGCCTGGGTTAGTGGTTTTCCATGAAGCCCTACAGAAGAGTGACAGGGCCGCCATAGGGAATTGGGTAGAGAGGCAGAGTTTTGGAACCCCCACGCCCACTTTAATCAGAACAACCCCGCTTAGCGCTTTCAAAATTGTTGCTATGAGTATTGTTTTAATATATATTGGACTTAGGTGTACGTTATCATTGAAAGAAAAAGAAAGCCTAAACAATACCTGAGTATTAAAAAGAAGTTATAACTTCTTTCTGCCACCTTCCAAGTCCCACCTTCTACAATATGGAGACAGCAAAGACACTTTGGAATTAATCATGGTTACTTGGAATTATTTGTAGTTTCTGAGTCATCACCTATATGCTAACTACTAAAAAGTACTATTTTTGGCCCCAATACAATTCTCTCAACACATTCGAGTAGTTACTATATACGAGACACTCTGCTACGTGCTGGGAATAGAAGTAACACACCCGCTTGGTATCAGCTGCCTAGGGACAATTCAACTTCTGTTGCCTTAGATGGTTTAAACCAAACTTAGCATCTTTTTCACCTTTCTTTTTTACTGCTCCAGCTACAGTCATCCAACATACACCAAGTTGGCTTTCCCTATTTATTGAAGTGTCAATTTATATGATCATTTTTCATACTTTGTCTTCTTTTGTTGCATGAATCACTTCTTTCAGATTGACTTCAATTCCTTGTCCTGATATAGTACTTTAATAGTTTATACCTGGATTACAATCCTCAGTAGATGTTTCTTCAGAGAAGACATCCGTGGAATAGCTGTAATGGCATTAAGGTTGAGGGGAGGGGAAGAGTATGCAGCCCTCCTGAAAGACTGCCATTCACTAACTCAGAGTCAGAGGAAAGGAGCCCAACGTCCCCTGAGTGGTAGGAGAGGAGAGTCAAGATCCCCTGTGGGATATGTGGGACCAGGAGACCAACCTCCTCCCGTTCCGTGGTGGTAACCCCTCCAGGGGCCAGGAGGAATTTGATGAGAATTTGGTGTCTCAGCACTGTTCTTGGTAGGAAGTGATCCAGAGAAACAACTATTCTGGCATTTTGACCCAAGTCCTTAATAGTACCCCTCTAGTGCCATCCTTCATCATCTCATCCTTCAAAGCTCTGTTGAAGCTCTATTTCCTCCCCAGAAACGCCCCTGTAATGTTGCCATTTCCTGACTTCTTTCCCACTCGATAACTGCATTTGCCAAGTAGCTTCCCCTTCACACTGCTCTAGCCTTTCATTTCTTTGGCATTTTGTTATAGGTATTCAGTGCAGGCTTTTTACTAATTGCTTAATTGTCTTTCAAGGATATCAGGCAGCAAACAAGGCCTGCCTTTCCTTTTTTTTTCCTTCTGTGCTAGAGATATCCAAGAAATATGAGTTGCTGGATTAATTTGTGCTCAACCCATTAATTTAGGGGGAATAGTGTATAGAGAATCTGGTCTTTGCCATGTATTGACTAAACCCATGTGCATATTCAGAAATACTGAAAAGCTTTTCTATAAGTGAGGGACTAGCCATCAGCAATAAAATCTACTTAAAGATTCTTTGTGATCATGCTCTGATGATTAGAGTTTGCTTAGAAATATTTACTAGTCGTGTGTATGTGTGGGTGTCACTGCTTCTTGAAGAGTTTCTTACAAGAGTAAAAGTCTCAGAATTATTTATGTTGTCTGAGAAGTAACCCAATACATTCATTCCTTTTCTTTCATTTATGTTTAGATATTGCATGCAGCAAACTGAATATGAAACTCCTGTCACTGCAGAAATAATAGAAACATCTTTCCATAGCTTTGACTTTCTTCCAGGGGATGACTGGGACATCACAACAGAGGAACACAGTCATGACCTTTAATGTTCCTCTTTAATGGGGTGGATGGTAGGAGGAATTTCAGGGAATGATATGCCAAGTGACTCCCACTGAGCACTCTGAACTCATGAGTTTTGTAGTCTTTCAAGTTAGATGACTCTATTTTGTTGACTACAAAATAATATATTTATTTATTGCAAAAAAAAGTCCTTTATGAGAAATGTGACTGGGGATTTAATCTGCAGTCTAATGCTGATAGAAGAAAACTTTAATGAGGATTTTGTGGTCCAATTGTTTCTTCCACTACTTCAGAATGTTTTCGGTCACACAGGGTTAAGATAATGGCCATCAGGCCATTTCATTCTTCACATTTCTGGTCACAGATAAATGAGAATACGCTTCCCTGCTGTGCAAACATCCTTTTTATTAATACTGGGTGAACAAGAATGTAAGCACATTTGGCTGCAGAGAAAACTAACAGAATTGGAAATGCAGAGTATTAAAGCTCAGAGTCTAAGATCAGGCTTTCAAAGTATAGGTGAGCAAAAAAAAAAAGTATCACAGAATGAGCAGCAAAGCTGAAATGAAAATGGCTCAGCATAATAAACCTGTAGTGTGACACCAATGGGTTTCACTGGTATATCCAAGGGACCAGCACATGTTTCACTCTTGTAGAAAATAGTTATCAGGCTGGACACAGTGGCTCAATTCTGTAATCCCAGCACTTTGGGAGGCCGAGGTGGGCGGATCAAGAGGTCAGGAGTTCAAGACCAGCCTAACCAATATGGTGAAACCCCATCTCTACTAAAAATACAAAAAATTAGCCAGGCGTGGTGGCGGGTGCCTGCAATCCCAGCTGCTCGGGAGGCTGAGGCAGGAGAATTGCTTGAACCCGGGAGGCAGAGGTTGTGGTGAGCTGAGATCACACCACTGCACTCCAGCCTGGGCAACAGAGCAAGACTCTGTCTCTCCAAAAAAAAAAAAAAAACCTCAGAAATGAGGACAGCTCACACTGTCTCTGAGATACAATAGTTAATGGGTGCTCACACCATTCATCTGATCTGATCTTATAACACTCATTACTTATGCAGATATTTGACAATGAACCCCTAGGTGTCTTGTGACACATATTCTCATATATCATAACTTAGCTCTTAAATCACCGTTTTATTTTATCCTATTCATGGCATATCTTCCCGTATAGAGTCTAAACAATTTAAAGTCAAGGATCTTGCCTGCTTTATTGGTCTGGGGGAAAGAAAAGTCCTTAAACCTTAAACACAGTGCAGCTGCCTTTGAATAAATGCTCTTTGGATTCTAAACTAGTGAGAAAAGACATACATATTTCTACTTCTGTTCATGAGCATAGATGTAGGCTAGATGTGCAAGGTAGTCTCTGCCTATGCATTCTATACCAACCAAATACACGAAACAACCGCCAACCAGTCAGGCAAAGGACCAAGCCTAAGAGAGTTGCTCAAATTTTGAAACAGTTGTCCTTTCCATGTAAAAAAAAAAAAAAAAAAATACATGTAGCTAGCTTCTACATTACTAGGCTAGCCTCCCTGCCCTAAAGATCAGCTTGAACTGAGTGGAAACTAGATTGAATATAGATTCAGTGGTATAAATACTGCACCTGGGCAGAAATGACAACATACAGGTTTCCAAATAGGAGAATTCAGCCCATTTTTCACTTAACGATTCTTCGAAGCTTCAGACATTTCATTTCATCAGTGGGAAATGAGAAGAATTCTATGGATTCATAAAAACATGTAGTTCCTATTAAGTCATATTAACCATGTTCTTTTTGAAAGATAGCTCACGTTGAAACTACAAATGCCCACCTGTAACCACGAATTTCAGTGATAAAATCATTAATGGCCATTGACTTTGTAGGAATAAAGCAATGTGTTCAAAGTAGACCTTATAATTAGGAGAATGTGCTGTAATCAAGGGTCCATATCCAGACAACTGAAGGAAAAAAGGACCATTTGGTGGAGAAAGGGCCTTGACTCTTTTGATTTTGCAGGACTTCAATAATGTTGGCTCAGTTTGACTTCTCAAGGCTGGAATATGACCAATATATTAGCAATGCTGATTGGCTTTGATGAGAGGTTTCTGAAAAGAAATACATGCATAGAAGTAAATGAAAACCTTAAGCAAAATTTGGTTTCATAGGTCAGCTATCTGGATTTGAAAACATAATCCTACCTGATCATTCTCTTTGTTCATTTGTGTTTTCTTTGTTCTCTTTCTCCCTCCTGCTTTCTCTCTCATCTCTTTATTTTATTCTTCCTTTTTGTAATATGCTTCTCTTAGAATAAGATTTTCATCTTCAAATGCTGCATTTTCAAGAAAATGTTGAATTTTTAAAATACAATAAGCTGATTTGCAATCAGTGAATGTACACGGGTGCAGGATAGGCTTTGAATTGTGCTGACATCCCACTGATGTGAATGGGGACATGCAGGAGCCCCGTCTTTGTAGACTTCTGGCAGTACAAGGATAAGTAACAAAATAAAGAAAGACTCTCTATGAGCAGTGTGATCTGCGAAGATGAGACAGAGACCCTGGGATCTGAGTGACTGTGAAATACCCCTAATGAACTCTCTGGCTCCCTTCCCTCTGAGCTCCCTTCCAGAGTAGGGAAGCCTACTCAGCAAGCCATCACGCTTGAAAGTGCGGCAGTTGGAAGAAGAAAGACAAAAGTCTGAGGCTGAAGGGAGATTCTGAATTAGTGATGAGCTGCTGCATCCCACATGCAGAGGCTTCTTTCAATTCCTGGGGAAAGTGTTTTATTAAACACACCACACTCCTTTGCAGTGTCCTTCGTTAACTTTCTTTTTTGCTAATATGGTAGCTGGAAATAAGCAGATTGAGTTTTCTATTTATCTACGAGCTATGTAAACAGCTACTACAGCCCAGTGAGGCAAGCAGCAGGGTGATATTTGAAGAGTCTTGTTATATTTATATTGAATCTGGCAAAACACTCATTGGCCACATTCAGGGGCTGTGGAAGCTACTTACAAAAGATGTGTCCTGGAGGAAATTTGGACCTGGAACACATTCGGTGCAAATTTGATTTTATCTTTTTTATCTTTCCACTATCCACACTTGATTTCCTCCCCCCCTCCCCTTTCTCTGTCTCTCTCTCTCTCTCTCTCTCTCTCTCTCTCTCTCTCTCTCGCCTGTGCTTCTGATTTTATTTTGATTTCTCCCAAGCGGTTCTTATACAAAGATAACATAATTAATTAATTGGATCAGTTCAGAATGAAAATGCTTAAATTGATTATTTAGACGTATGGAACAAAAAGCAAAACAAAACACCAACACAACAACAATCCTGGCATTTCACTGGGTTTTCTCTCTTGATAGTTGTGTCCCATGGTCCTGGGAAACAGCCCTTTTTCAAATGTAAATTTTCAACCTCAGAAATGATTGATCTGGACCCACCTTCCTGGAGCAGCCCATTCAGACAGTCAGGCTCTTGCACATAATAAGCCACCCTCTGGGCAGCAAGAGCAGACCCAGGACTGGGGACCAGGGGTGAATTACCCACTGGAGATAATACAGTAGCTAGTATTCCGCCTGCAGAGATCAAGTGTCTGATGGTGGAGATCTGACAAATATCACAGGGACAATACCGTTTTGTTTTTACAGCACACAGGTATACACACACACATACACACACACGTATGGTAATTTAGAAAATAGATTGTTCTTGATAATTGAATATTCTGCCCAGCGAAATTTGTCCATTCTCAGATTCTCAATAAATTAAATACTATAGAGCTTCAATATCCAATACTACAATGCTATGAAAATAATTTGGTCTCTCTGAGGATTCTATTGTTTATGGAATTTTGTAGCATTTATTAGCTAAGTCCAGGAATAATTAAGGGAAAGGCAAGATGGGGAGTGGGTTAACTCAGATTTCTTTTACTGTTGTAATTTTCTCACCAACGTAATTTTTGCAAAGGGCGTTTCAACTGGTGAAGTTAACATTGATCACTGATTAAGGTAGTGTCTTCCTGATTTCCTCAGCATGAAGTTACTGTTTCCCCTTTTAATACTGTCTTCTTAGTAAGGAAGTCACTAAGTCCAGCTTAAATTTAAGGAGAGAACAATTATGCTCCACATTCTAGAGTTTTTTGTTTTTGAAATATTTTTTGAAATTCTTTTGTAAGGAAGATTTGTCACTTTCTCCCTATTTGTGTATTTATTTATTCAATGACTTATTTATATCAGTATAGATGCATATATGTAAATGCATATATTTTATACTTTGGGTTATAATCTAATACTAACTTATTTTGTTACTCAAATTGTTCTAGCCTTGGCCTTGGGAAAAAATAGTGTTGATGTGTACAATTGCAACAACTCTAAGACTGTCTTTTGTAGCATGGCTCCAATAATTGTAGTAACTGAAGTGAAGTGAAAGCAAATTTTGAGCAAATTTCTATAAGAGAAACTCCTAGAGTGCAGCCAGGATGCTGCACAATAGGTACCACTCAGTGGTGGAGCAGCAGTTTGTGGTGACGGTTACATGCCTTAATGAAGGTAATAAAAAGTAAGATATGCAATGGAGAGCTGATGTTGCATCTGATCACATTGGAAGGAAGCTTTGTACCAACTGATGACAAGTTTGTGTTTTAGACTATACTGCTTTGAAGATGATGCCTACCTAAATGGATGAGAAATATTAACACAAAGAATATATAACATAAATTTCAATTTTACTGTTACTTATTGCAATATATTGAGAATGAAAATTTCTATCATTGGAACAATGAACACACTAACCTGTAACTTACAGTCCTACACGTGAACTACGAACTGTCACATAGTGAGCTAATCAAGTATGAAAATTAGGTCTTGTAAACAACATGGGTACTTGGTTTTTATGAGAGAGGGAAAAAGAAGAAATGGAAATAGTAGCATGGTTTTTGGCAGAAAAAATATTGCATTAAAGAAATGTTACCTGGGGAGATGAAAGTTAGTTACCAAAATCAGCCTAATTTTCATACAAAACGTAACAGAACATTATCATATATACTGGATATACACAATTTTTAGAATTGATTCCTATAAAATATGTTCCTCCACTTCCCTTTATTTCACAGGTCCTTTGTTATTTTGGAACATCTTAATGCAGCCATGTCTGGGAAGGTTCTTAAAATGTTCACACTCAAGAAAAGTATGTGCTCTATTTTTGTGTTTTAGGAAATCAAGAGCTTTCATGACTCAAACATGTTTACCCATGCTATGCCTCTGTCTAAAAAGTTTTCACACACACACACACACACACACTCACTCACTGGCCCCTGTTCATCATTCAGGACTCAGCTCAACCCTCAATTCTCAACAAGTGTTTCCTTGGCTCACTCTTATATTGGTCATCACACTTACTCTCTCTTAAACTCTGTCAAGAAGGAAAACTTTTTTCTCTCCCTCTTATGTTTAGTCCCTGGGGGCATGCAAATTAAAATTTTTGTTAATATTTACATGCATGGCAGTTTACAGAAATTCAAATAAATAGACTTAGAGGCTTATATACCCTTTTAAAAAAGGAAAGAAGGTTTGGACTTCAAGAGACCATAAATTATGCGGAAGTGACTAGGATATATGTGAAGGAACTAATTGAAGGTAAGGGCTATTTTAGTAAGGTCTATTTATGCATACTCGTCTTGGTATTGACTCCCTGTCTTTGATGATAAGAGTATTTCTTCTCTGGGTGATGTCGTGGGAGGAAGGAGGAGTAGTTCAACAATTTATTCTGTGGTTTCAGGCAAATATGGGAGGGCAGAGAACTCTTCCAGCCTCTGTTGATTCTTGATTGCCTTTAGCTCAAAATCATCCTATGCCAAGTGGCATATTTTAGGGTAGCATAGTCTGATCCTCCAATACCCTGTTCTTGACCTTGGTGGCATGTCTCACAATTTTTCAAATTTGTGTAATATTGGTCTCCCCTACTAGACTGCAATCTCACTGAAGGTGAGAGCCTTTTCTACTATTTACTTCTATACACACAACACTGACATAGGTCCTGGCCTCATATATTTATTGAAAAATATATAATTGTGTGAATGAGATAGCACTTAAGCAAAAAATGCTTTTTGATTCGTTAAAATACTTTGGGAGGCCGAGATGGGCAGATCACGAGGTCAGGAGATCGAGACCATCCTAGCTAACACGGTGAAACCTCGTCTCTACTAAAAAAAAATACAAAAAACTAGCCGGGCAAGGTGGCGGGCGCCTGTAGTCCCAGCTACTCGGGAGGCTGAGGCAGGAGAATGGCGTAAACCCGGGAGGCGGAGCTTGCAGTGAGCTGAGATCACGCCACTGCACTCCAGCCTGGGCGAAAGAGCGAGACTCCGTCTCTAAATAAATAAATAAATAAATAAATAAATAAATAAATAATAAATAAATAGCCTCTTTCTTTTATGAGGTTTTAGAACATAATTGACATACTTTGTTGGGAGAAATGCTGATACGCTTTAAATTGTTTATGCCAATAAAACTGCTTATGTAGGAGACTTTAATAAGATGCTTTGTAAATTGTAAGTACTTTTCTATATACAAGTTCAACCTGCCCTAAATTTCTCTAAAGTAGTACCTTCAGTTCTCGAAAAAGGAAACTGAATGAGATGTCAAAAGGTGAAATGGATTAGCTGAACAATAAAATACTTGTGAGAACAGTGAGAAAATGAGCACTGCCTTCTGGTTAGACAGTGAGCAACCTCCAAGGGGCAGCTGGCATCTCACATGACTGATAAGGATGAGGCATCATGAGTGTCATCCCATAGTGTGTAGGTCTGTTGTTTATATTTTCTGGTGTATTGTTTTAGTTTTGCCCCTAAAGTCAGAGACACACTCCACAAGGTCATGCTAACGGTCCCAAGCAGCAAGAATTTTCCTAAATTAGATTTAATCCTCCTTCCTTTCTATGGTCTTAGAGTATGTTATAATGACTGCTATAAGAAATTAGTTTATTACCTTCTAGTAATTTTTTTTTTTTGCTTATATATGAGTTTCACAAACTCATAAGAAATAGTAGTTCTTGCTGTCTTTTAAAGGTATCTAAATTTCATTTCAATCCCCATCTGACCCAGCCAGTGTCAAGTTCTATCTCATTCCCCAGTGAAAAATCCTCCTTGCCTGTTACTGTATAGAAATCCCTGTGTCCTGTCCCTCTGAAGATGTAAAATGGGTTCTCTGGACCCTGGTTACCTCCCTGTGATTAATGTCCTGCCTACTGCTTGAGGTAGAAAGACTCTGCTGTTCCCATGCTGTGGTGAAGCTGGGAGCCTCACCGGGGGCAGCACAAAACCATTTGCTCTGGGATCTGCCACCTCCCTGGGGTGCTGCCAAAGAGAGGGCAAGATTGCCACTCCTCCAGGGAACCCCGCCCCAGGCACACACTTCCTCCCAGCTGTAGGAGTCTCTCTTCCTCTTGTGTCTTGTTTCCTCAGAGAAACACCCTCTCTAACTTCCCCTCTGGGACGCTCAACATCCCTTCCATGAGTTTCGGTCTTAGAAAAGGCAAAAAGAAACATTAACATCTGCTTCTTCTGTTTTCCACCCTGAAAAAGTCCACAAAGCAGAAAAAGGATAAGGAATGACTAAGCTATGTGAAACAGGCGAAGGAAAATTATGAGGAGGACAAACACTCTATTTTTAACATAACATCCTACTATAGCTCTCTCTGCCCTGCTAGACCCGGAGCATCTTGATAGTGGTAAATACATCTTTAAAATTGTTGATATGAAGGTGCCTCGTGTTGTCTTTCGCATAACAGATCCTTCTATGTTGTGGAAAAAAAGGAAGGACAAAAAGAAGGGGTAAAAGAAGGAATGAAGAGAGAGGCAAAAAAGAAAAAAGGTGGGAAAGAAGGTGAGAGAAATATTATACATATCAATGCAATATGCATTGAATATAGAAAATATGCCAATCATGCTGCTAAATACTACTGATAATATAAAAATGCATTAGTTCCCCAGGAGCTTAAAAATCGGAAGAGGAGATGTGTATATAAAAATCTCTAAAACACAACTACTGTGGAGTCATAGTATATACAATACTAGGTATCTACCACATGCACAGTTCCTCTTAGAGACCACCCTGAGGCAGACATACTTTGTCATCGTGATTCCAAACATCTAGCCTGAGATAACTGCATTAGAAGAGGCGTTTGACCCAAAGGCATTTCTTCTGAGATGTAGCCTTTTGTGCAAAGATGAGTTGAGCCAGTCAGTCTCTCTAAAGGATGAAGTGGCTAGCATGGGGAGCTGAGGCTGACAGGACATTACAGCCAGAGACTGGGCAGGTCTCCTGGATCGGGAGGAAACTGCAGTTATGAAAAGCAGAAATTAAGAGGAAGTACAGGTTCCCACATATACCAAAAAGAAACCCCAAAACTGAGCAGATAAAGAATGAAGAAGCATTTCCATAGAGAATGGAGAGAAAAAGAGACATGCCACTGTGTGCATGGTTTTTTGAGAGAGATTTATAGAAACAGAGCAAGCATGTGGCTCAGGATAATGGAGGAACTTGTAGATGGCCTCCGGAGTGGCCTCATCTTGTGACAGTTCCAGCTCTGGCACATATGTATCCTTATTATCAACTCCCTTTCTTAATAAGGTATCAGGTACAAGGCTTTCTGTCCTTTAACTGAAGATACAGGCGAAAACAAGACCCCTGAAGAGAAAAGAGAGTAGAGTCCAGCAGTTCTTGCCCTTCCTCAAAAAAGACGACAGCAACAATCCCTTGCCAAGGGTCCTCACCTCTGGCCAACCCTCAGGGTTACTTGTCCTGGTGCAACTTTAAAATACACTGAGGTCTGGAAATTCTGATGAGTTTAAAAATCAGCAGATCTAAGGTGGAGTCCAAACATTCACTTTTTTTTTTTTTTTTAAACGGGATCAGAGGAATTCTCAGCATAGCCAGAGGTGAGAAGAATGCAGTAGCTATGTCTTTGTATATGAAGCAACTGTGAACGTCTTTAGCCTTTGTGAAAACTCCGTTTTTTGCTCTATTTTGTGAGCCTGGAAAGCTTCAGAGTCTCACTCTTTCTTCCAAGTTAAAAAATATGTCACGATGTCAGTTGTTGTGGTGTTTATCCTGTGATTAGGTATCTGAACAGCCCAACTTAGGAGCCACCATTGTTTTTAATCATCTGCTTTTCTCAGTATTCCATTCTCTCTCTCTCCCTCCCTCCCTCCCTCCCTCCCTTCCTTCCTTCCTTTCTCTCTCTCTTTCTCTCTTTCTTTCTTCCTTTTCTTTCTATTAACTGAATGTCTACTATATTAAAGGAATTGAGCTTGCAGCCTAGCTATTGGGATGAAGACACACCCACATATATACATAATTACAAGCTAAAGTTGTAGGTGACATACGTTATAAGCATAATGTCAACTTCAAGTTAATTATCCGGAAGTTACAAAATAATGTTTGGTAAAATGCCTGATTTCAAGATTGCTTCATCTGTTCACATGGCTCTCAATTTGTAACTTTCCCTTTAAATTCTCTCCTCTTTCCTGAACTGCTGCTTTCTGACCTCAACACCAGTTTGGTGATGTATGGACAATTTTTGCCACTCCCAAATACTTTCCAAATGATTCTGTCATCAAAATATTTACCTCTAGTTAGTGTAAGTTGAATAACAAAGGACAATAATATGCATCAGCATGTGTACCCAGCCCAAAAGACAGGTATATGTAAAAATCACACACTGAGGCGGAAAGACAACCCCAGAAATCAGTAATATAGTCATACTATGTCCTGATTTAATTTGGTAAATATCATCTGGCTACTGGGAAATCATGAGACATGTTGTAGCAACAGAGTAGCATGTCTCCTACAAAAACCCTTTTATTTATTTAATCCAGTTCATTAATAAAGATCTTCTTTTCATTTTCCTGATGTACAAATACTCCAAAACCACGAGCTCACATTTTGACAGCTAATTTTGCAGGATACAATATTTCCTGCTTAACCCAAGAGGAAAAAGAGATGGATGATTGAGATTAATCATTTGTAAAATTATAATTCTGTCACAGATAATAATTTGCAAGAGCTTTCCCTTTTCTGAAATCCCCAGAATGCACTGTAAATTGTCACACTTTGTAACAGAATGTGTAACACATTAGGGGACTCCTAATAAAGCAAGTCTACAAGAAAAACAAACCAATTGCCTTATAATTGGCATATTCTCCCACATGACTATTCTCCTGTGAAGGAACATTGTGCCTTGGGTAAAGAAGGGTTTAAAAATTATTATTCAAGAGGTGGTTATTTCCATCTCTTATTACCATTTGAGCTGTAATGTATGGTATTTCTTTGCCTTGTGTAATTCTGTTAGAATGTACAACTGTGTGCCCAGAAGGTGAACTGATCCCTGTGGACAAATGAGCAAATTCAGAAAATCTTAATTATTTTCCAATTTAAGAAAGACCATCAAAATGGACATCTAAAATTGACTTTTTGAGAATGGCTATATGAGTCCATGATGGACAGGGCTTGCTGTTTTACAAGTAGAACTCTCTGTGAACTTTACCTTATTTTAAAAATCAGTTTTATAGGCACTTATACTGTTTCAACAACAAAAGCAAAGAAACTGTAAGGATTTTATCTAAGGTTGGCAGATAATTCTAAGGTTATATAGGATTTGATGAAGGAAGGTCTATGAGCCTCTATAGTTTCTTGGCCCATGTTTAGCTAAATTGATTAGGGCAGTAAGTATTAAGATCAAGGTTATGAGTTCAATTCCTGTGTGGGTCAGCTAGCTTTGCTACGTCCACATCTGCAGACTATACTCAAATCCAACAGTCTCAGGAATATATCCCAAAGGGGTGCAGTGAAGAGAGAGTTTAAATGAATTAAAATGCTGCCTAATTCTTAAGAAATATTACTCAAAAGGTCTGCTCTCCCAAGAGCTGAACATTCTCACCAACCCCACCGCCACCACTTTAGTTTGAGTCATTATTATTTCCTGCCAAGATTATTGCAATAGCTTCCAGCTCTTCTCCCTGCTACATCCCTTGCCTTCTTCAGACTATTTGCAACAAAGCAGCAGAGTGATCCTGTTAAAATGAAAGTCAGAACATACTACTCTTCTGCCCAAAACTCTCTGATGGCTTCCCAACCAACTCCAAGTAAGAGCCAAAGTCCATACTCTAGGCCATTTGCATTCCTCTTCATCTAGTCTTTCCAGTCTTTCCTGAACCCAATGGCAATCTCTCCTCCCACTCCCTCAGTGACATCTGGCATAAGCTCCACAGTAAACTTCAGCTTTCACAACATCTTAGGAAAAGGCTGTTTATCAGCAGAATTTGCTACATAACCTAGTACCTGAGAAAAGGAGGGCAAAAGACCTGGCTTCCTTCTTGAAATCAGGAGTGAGAGAAAAATGAGGACAAAAACATAAATAGATCCCATTGTTGATGAGCCATAAAAGCTCACAAATATACACAACATAATATTTTAATATTTCATAAATACAAATTATCCCACTATGCATAAACAGAAGTCCCTGATTGCCTCAAAGAAAGAAAGAACTTCCCTAAATCTTTTGTAAGCACACAGCCCAAGGCAGTAGTGTGTGACACAATTTAAAGCAGGAGGTGGTTTAGGAAGTTTTGCTCTGAGCCTCCATAAAGTAGGGTAAAAATACACAAGACCAGAAATAAGGTGCTTAGAAATATTGGAAGAAAATGATAAAAAATTTCTTTGACTATGCATTAGCGAACTTAGTGAGGGCAGTCACCTAAGATAATTTTTTTTAGCAGTTAACTCTCTAAGCGAAAATACAATTGAGAGGTGAAGCTGGCTGAGCTTCTGGGTCCGGTGGAGACTTGGAGAACTTTTCTGTCCGGCTAAAGGATTGTAAACGCACCAATCAGCACTCTGTATCTAGCTAAAGGTTTGTAAATGCACCAATCAGTGCTCCGTGTCTAGCTAAAGGTTTGTAAACACACCAATCAGCACTCTGTAAAGGACCAATCAACACTCTGTAAAATGGACCAATCAGCGCTCTGTAAAATGGACCAATCAGCAGGACATGGGCGAGGCCAAGTAAGGGAATAAAAGCTGGCCACCTGGGACAGCAGCACTAACCCAGTTGGGTCTCTTTCTATGCTGTGGGAGGTGTGTTCTTTAACTCTTCACAATAAATCTTGCTGCTGATTACTCCCTGAGTCTGTGCCACCTTTAAGAGCTGTAATACTCACTGTGAAGGTTTGCAGCTTCACCCCTGAAGTCAGTGAGACCATGAACCCACTGGGAGGATCAAACAACTCTGTAGGTGCCATACTGAAGAGCTGTAACACTCACTGGGAAGGTCTGCGGCTTCACTCCTGAAGTAAGCGAGACCACGAACCCATCGGAAGGAAGAAACTATGGACACATCTGAACATCTGAAGGAACAAATTCCAGACACACCATCTTTAAGAGCTGTAACACTCATCATGAGGGTCGGCAGCTTTATTCTTGAAGTCAGCGAGACTAAGAATCCATCCGAAGGAACCAATTGCGCTAACACAATGATTTACGTTTACAAACTCATATAATCTCACTCGAGCATGTGATGTGCATATGGCATTCATGCATTCACAAAATATTTAATGAGTACCTACTATGAGTGAGGCATGGTTCTAGATGCTGGTTTGTAAACTAATGAACAAAGTAGAGAAGAACCCTGCTTTCATGGGGACTACACTCCAGTGGAAGGGAACTATTAAAGACAGTAAGTCTGTTGTATTCTCTGTTAGAAATTGGCACGTGCTATGGTTTAAACAAAAATGTGGACTTCCACAAGGGACACCAAGGATCCTGGGGGTAAGGTTGGCACTGGACGTGTGTAGCTATATGTTGTCCATATTTCAGAATAGCAAGGAGAACATTATTATCCCCATCCTATACATCTTGGAATTCTTAGCTGTTGGCTAGCAGAGATGTGCCTGCAGCTCAGCATTTTTTGTTGTTTGTTTTGTTTTAAAGATTCTTTAATATTCTTTAGTTTATACCTTACTGATCCCTTAATGAAATAACATCATGTTGACAGGAAGTCCTTTCCCTCTTACTGAATGCCTTACTTTAAAAGCATTTTTGCGTGCCAAGCACTTGGGGCCAAGCCTAACCCCACACACTAGGGTTTGGTTTCTGTGTAGCCAGGAACTATCTACATACCCCCACGCTCCCATGCCTGCAGAAGCGGCAAGCATGGGCGGAGGGCCTCATGTTCTGTTGACACCAGGACATGGTCAGCTCAGTCTTTATGGACACGTGGTTTATATAAGATTTCTTTAAGACAAAAAAATGAAAAATATGATAAATATATGGCAATATTTTATTAAAATGAAACATTTTTCAAAGATGTCCTTGGGATTTCTCACTCACTACCAACATTTCTCGGTAGCAAGTATTGTGACTGTCTCTAGAAAATGTGTATTCAAAGGTTGTTTCCAAGTTTAAATTGGTAAGTAAAAATGAAAAAAATAAAAATGAAAAGAAAGGAAGACCAGCATCTCAGAAATTTTTAATCTTTATGTTGATTTTTTTTTTTTTTTTTTTTTTTTGTGATGGCATTCTCACTCTGTTGCCCAGGCTAGAGTGCAGTGGTGCGATCTCAGCTCACTGCAAGCTCCACCTCCCAGGTTCCCGCCATTCTCCTGCCTCAGTCTCCTGAGCAGGAGTAGCTGGGACTACAGGTGTCTGCCACCACTCCTGGCTAATTTTTTTTTTTTTTTTTTTTTTGTATTTTTAGTAGAGATGGGGTTTCACTGTGTTAGCCAGAATGGTCTCGATCTCCTGACTATGATCTGCCCACCTCAGCCTCCCAAAGTGCTGGGATTACAGGCGTGAGCCACCGCAGTAAGGGAAAACTGCGGGGTGGGGGGTGGGGGGAAAGGCCTGGAGAATGGCTGAGAGTCTTGACTTTCTATAATATACAAAGGCGATTTGTGTTTACCCTGTAAATGACTATTTTCTGTAGCCTTTTTTTTTTTTTTTTTTGCCTATTGCTTTTGGTGTCTCCCCTGTTATAAGAATATGAAATACTCCTGTATCTTTAAAATCAGTGATATTCCTAAACATCTGGATTTCTTGGACATCTGCCTTAGACTACTCACCACTCACGAGAAACAGGAGATCACCATTACCACAAATAACATCTAGCCCTGCTAGGAGTTAACTGATATACTGAGCTATGAAATTCATCCTGGGTTCAAGAGACATGAGCCTGAAGAGAATCAGATGGTGGGTCTAATGGAAACATTAACGAACTCTGCCATTCTTGTCTATATCTTCTTCATTTGGACTGTATGCAAGCCGCCGCGCTTCTAAACTAACAAAAGAGGCTATGCCTACACACGATCAAAACAGCTAGCGGAAAACTGGAAAATCCAATCCGCCACGTGTTTTGCCTGCATAATCTCTTATGGCCAGTTTGACTAATTGTTTTCACTATGTTGAATCTTTTCATTTTAATACCTGCTTTTTTCTCTATAGGATAATGTATATTCACTGCGGAAAATATACACAATTTAGTACAAATGTGTTTTTTTAATCCAGAATTCCCATACTGTTAACATTTTTGTATATCTCTTTCAAGCCTTTAAATAAATGCCATATCTTTCTCTATGTGTATATGTATGTTTGTGTGTTTGTAGTTTTACATATATTCTCTCCATACTATTTTATAACCTATTTCTCTTGGCTAAAAATAAATTATAATTATTTTCCTAGGTTATTAAATATTATTTTCCAGCATGAATTTAATTATTGAATAGCACCATAATTTTGAACAATCACCTGTTGTTGTATAGCTAAACTGCTTCAAATTTTCAAAGCTATAAATACCTAAAATACTGATGAACAATCTTACACGTAAATTTTGTCCATGTCCTTATTTTAATTTTGTCCAGTTCGTGGCTACAC